>NW_027362764.1:676159724-676787224 GCF_046119375.1 Phyllobates terribilis | reverse complement strand
AAAAGTAAAGAAGCAACAATGCTGGAGGCCCACGGTGATCAGAAGGATGCTGGTATTTTGCAGAGATGAAATAGCGCAAGAGAGAAAGCAAATGAAAAAAAGAAAAGAGAATGAATGTGTGCACTTGTGAAAGGGAATGGTAAAAAGGCATAGAAGAGAGTGCCCCCTGCTGGTGGAAGGAAGGATAAAGCAAAAGCCTACAGCACCTGGCATTCCCAGGCGGTCTCTGTTAAATGGTTAATTATGGAAATTCATTTGGAATGTTAATCGATAATCATTTTTCTGAGTTCTATGCCTCAGCCATCGTGTCTAGTTGACATGCGCTATTTGTGTGTGTATATTTGGTTCACTACCATATGTAGAACAGGTGTCCATACGACTGGCTATAAAAGCCCATGGTACAGAACTGGGGGGCTCTCTTGCTCTGCCCACCCCACAAGACACAGAATCTTCATGCTGAGAAGCAGATGATATGTAGGCCTGGACACATGCTGGACAAAGACATGATTTACCAGCCAGGATCCAAGGAAAGATGGGTAAATCTCAACAATTAAGCTAATTATGGACAAATGGACTATTACTTTATAACTAATTATTGTATGTACCTGCAGCAATCTGATTCTTTTTAATGGACAATCCAAGAATAAATAGATACATTTTTTATAAGAATATCGTGATATTGATACTTTGAGAAGTCCTCAGTAGAAAAAAATAATACAGGAAGAGTATTATTTTACAATGGTGAGCCAGCCAGTCCTGTTTTTTTTTTTTTTTTAATTAAGTAATTGAATTTCTTCCGTGAACAAGGGGGGAGTCCTGACGAGCTGAACAGCTGTTGTTCACATGTCAGTAAATTCACTAGTTTGTCACGAGAAGCAGAAAGGACCTACAGACTGAGGAAAGACAGGAAGCAGAGGTACTAACAAGGAACAGAATCACACAGGAAAAGAATCAGACGAACTGAAGACAGGACGTGCTGATAAAGAGAAGCCAAGGAATCTTAAGGTAAGCAAAATATGGATATAATTTCTTCTTTTGCTAAACAAAGTAATATTAATTTCAAAGTTAATGTAGGAGATGACATAGAAGATTTGTGGCTCAGTTTATACAAAGAATGTGAATTGCAGAATTTACAGTTAACTTCTAAATTGGTAAATAGAGACAAACAGAAATTGAGAAATATTCTACATTTGGTAGATTTTTTTCATAGTCTTGTGTTAGAGATTTCTAAGCAGGTAAATAGTGTAGAAGTGTCAGACGGTGATACTGATTCTGACTGTAATGTGGAAAATGAACAAGAAGTAAGACACGTGTCTGTAACTGAAGGTGACCTTGGGTCTGACCAAGAGACGGACATACAGAAACATGACATGGAAGGAGACATGACTGACATACGAGAAACCGACATACTAGGTGATGTGGGAGGAGACGTGAGTGACACAGGAGGAACGGACGTACAAGAGGCACTAAAAATATCAGAGAATTCTGGAATTACCCAGGCTCAACTCCAAATTAAAATGAGGAAAAATTTGCTGAAATTATACAAAACCATGCCAAAATATGATGTCAAAATCCATGCCTGTAGAAATTCAGAGACATTTGAGAGCTTCTCTGATAAGTTTGATTTATCCAATGAGGAGAGGAATCAATTATTTAAAATATGGATTCCTGTGACATTGTCCAGACGTTTACATTTAATGCCCTGTGAAAATGACTCTCCTAATGGATGGGAAAATGATTCGGACAGATCAAGATATTTGATTTATTGTGTCACAATGGATTTTCCCAACATAGAAGATCTGCAGAAACTAAGGATTGGTAGGAAGGAATGTACATATACATTCATGTCCATATTTGAACGGTTGTACAAAGCTCTCATCAAAAATGGAAAAGTACAACATATGATAACAACTTTTGTACAAAATTCAAATTCCTAAATTCAGTTTCCCAAGTTATGGCATCACAAAAAAATTCATTATTTGAATGTGCGCAGATGCTGGATTTTGTTAGAAAACATGAGAATCGTGAAAAGAAAATAAATCAAGCTAAATTTATAAAACCAGGAAAGGTAAAATCTTACCAAAAGCCAATATCAAACTCTCATAGACTGAGTCATCCCCATAGTGAACTCTATCAAATACGCAGAAGATTTCATATATGTTATAAGCCATATCAGCCAGTGCAAAGATCCATCTCTCCACAGAATGAGTTAATTCTCAGTCAGAACTGTGATTCTCTAAAAAGGAAAATGGCTGAAACTGATGGACAGAGACAGGTGAGATGACCAACTCACAGTGACGTCATGGAATGTGGACAGAAGAACAGGCAGTTCTCTGAGGTTTTGAAGGATATAAAACTGTCTTTCCTAAATAGGGCGTTCCTGGAGATATTTGAGAGAGACAGAAGATTTGGTTTAGGGAGTGGCTAAGGAAAAACTGTAATTATAATGTTGTATCAAAATGTAATACAATGTCTCAATATTTATTTATAATCTTATACAGTAAAATTGTAGTTACATAGTTTCTAATAGTTCATATATATATATATATATATATATATATATATATATATATATATATACACTTGTCTAAGTAGAGATTGCGTATAATTGTATTTATATATACGTTTATAAAATATATATATATATTAATTAATAAATTAGAACTTCATATATATAAATTTAAGTAGCAATATTTTGAATTACATTAGAACCAACCAATATATGTATAAGATATTTAAATAATTCTGTTTCTGTATGAATTTGATATTTAATTTTATTTTCTTATATTTCCTTAGAGTTTTCATTCCAAAGCAGGATTTGATCAAAGAACTCTAAAATGGATTTATTTCTTTATTCACACAGGAAGTGAAAAAATTGCATGATTTTATGTGTATAACATTTTAAAATAATAACAATATATCTAGTTGAACTATAATATATATGTAATACTTATTAATTCTTTTGTGTTGCTAATATTTTCTGTGCATGAAGTGTTCGTGCAAATTAAAGTAGCTTTACAGCATGACGTTTGACAGCTGCGGCCTTTGAACTCTGAGCTAATAGTATAGGATCCCATTCATTCTATTTTCAACTGATGTAACTTAAGACCGGGCAGCCAGTGAAAAAAGAATCTAAGACAAGAGTTTTTTCAAGTGTCTGAAATTCCAGTGACTTACTCTCATATTATATAATATGTACTTGGGGAATATTCAAAGAAATATAAAGATATTCAATTGATATGGCAATGCGCATTAATAAATTGGGATACAACAATTTTGGGTTAAATATATATATATATATATCTAAAACTTCATATGTGGAATGTTTGAGTTTAACAGATCTGTGAATGTCAGAGTGAAGGTGACAGATGAGTAAATCAGCAGCTGCTAAGTGTGATTGATGTGACAGAGGCCTCGTATGTTTGTATGTTTAAAAAAAAAAAAATGTTTCTTTATGTGAAGGGACAAAAATATATTTAATTCTGAGGAAATTATAATACATAATTAGGTATTATCTACATATATATATTTCTATATTTCTTTAATAATTATTATTTCTTGATTTAACTAATAGTGGATAAGGGCAACCACACATCAAAATGGTTTACAAAGCAAATTTATATTTAGAATAATTTTCCACATGATAATATTCTTGAATAACTATAATATTATTTTTAATGGTTACCTAAATAGGTACACACCTCTCTTTAGTCACATCTATGCTACTCATCGATATGAAATTTATGCACAATATTTCTAGAATAATAATTATTTTTAATTGGGTTCTGATATATACATAAATTTTATAAAATATTATTTTTGGTATTAAGGGGGAAAATGTGTTTTTGATCCTGATTACATAATCACTTTTGATCAATACTTATTTTACACACATTTAATAAAGAAGAAATAATAAGGTACTATGGTATAATTAAGAAGGGTATTACATGCAAAGTTGCATAATTTAATATTTTTTGGTGGTACAAGGTTATGACAAATATGAAATCATCCAGATAATGGAGATATAAGGGTATTTTTTAAGGAGAATATAATTACTCTGCATTTGTCATTAAAATTTAAAGGCCTTATTTTTATTTTTATTCTTATTTTTACTCTTAATTTTATTTTTCATTTTTAAAATTTTATTCGTACTTTATGCTTCTTATTTTTCTATTTTTTCATTTTTTAATTCTCATTTGATTTTATTTCAGTTCAATATCTCAATTGAGAAAACACATTAATATTTAATAAAGTAATGTCTAATACAAGAGTATTGCTTCATTAAATATATATTGCTAAGGAAAAAAATGTTTACATTTTCTGAGTAAACACAACAATTCATTCATTCATTTATTCATTCATTCATACATTCATATATTTATTCACTTTGGTTCAGGAGTATACATTCTTTGATATTATTGGTTTAATAAAGATAGAAAAACTTGTTTTTTCAAAATACACTGACACCTATGGGTTGGAAAAGGTAATTACACCTATGACATAAAAATGTTCTATCATATGGAGAACTTGATTGATAATGAATTATTATCTATTATTGTTTATTATTCCAAACATAATTTATTTTAATATTTTGATAATAATTAGATGGATATTACTGATTGCTATGGTACGCTGTGATATTATAGGTTAGGAAAAACTGCCAGATTTGGTATCAGATTAGGGAATGAAGACTTCAATCAAGACATCGCAATTATGAATTTTTATCTTAATAAAGACTTTTAATTTTTATAAATCAAAGAGATTCTCAAAAGTTACAAGAAGAAGCAACTGATATCCGGACGTCTCAGAAGGTAACAGGTGTGAATGCTGAGTGTTATAATAGACTGTGTCCATTACATACAATACAATTCACACCACTGATCACCAGGACGGCAGAGGACGATGATCCTATATGTACTGTGTTGTGTTCAAGTTTCATCAAGTTCCACTGGTTTCTTATCACCTGCAACGCTTCAATGAAAGCTGGTGAACAGGTAATACCTGGCATATGTGTCCTGTATATAAAGGACTGAGTACTGGTTATGGTGCTATATAACGCAGGAAAGTGTCAAGTTAACCCTTGCTTTACTGACCAAAGACGTCACATCTGTTCCAAAAGTGACACGAGACCAGTGCGGACACACGGAAGATTCCAAAGACGATCCAACGTAAGTCCAGGTGACACTGCACAGATATTAAAGCTACATTTCATCCATGGACTTTGTTTTCTTATCAACTGACACACATGATCTTTCTAATAAAGAGTACAGTTTATGGACTGAACAAAAATGAACACAATTATGGACTGTACAATATCTACATGCTGTAATTTATTTCAAAGGAGTTTTCATCTAAAGACTGTGTAATAAAAGAACCAAGAAGAAGACGAGACGACGACCCGATGACATCAGATGATGACGATTGAACCCGCGATTGCTTCAATTTAGATATAGGGAAGTATTATTATACATATTAAATGAATATTAGTCGCGGCTTACCATAACATGAATTCACATTATTATATAACAATAATCCGATATTGATACTATTATTACTATTATTATTATTATGGAAATTTAATGATATTGCCAAGGAAGAAGAAAAGAAAAAATGATTGATGAATGTATCTTCTTTTGAGAATTTTCAGTTAAAGTCCTTTTATTCTCAAAAAGGGGGAAATGTTAAATGGTTAATTATGGAAATTCATTTGGAATGTTAATCGATTATCATTTTTCTGAGTTCTATGCCTCAGCCGTCGTGTCTAGTTGACAGGCGCTAGTTGTGTGTGTATTTTTGGTTCACTACCATATGTAGAACAGGTGTGCCATACGACTGGCTATAAAAGCCCATGGTACAGAAAGGGGGGGCTCTCTTGCTCTGCCCACCCCACAAGACACAGAATCTTCATGCTGAGAAGCAGATGACATGTAGGCCTGGACACATCCTGGACAAAGACATGATTTACCAGCCAGGATCCAAGGAAAGATGGGTGAATCTCAACAATTAAGCAAATTATGGACAAATGGACAATTACTTTATAACTAATTATTGTATGTACCTGCTGCAATCTGATTCTTTTTAATGGACAATCCAAGAATAAATAGATACATTTTTTTATAAGAATATCGTGATATTGATACTTTGAGAAGTCCTCAGTAGAAAAAAATAATACAGGAAGAGTATTATTTTACAATGGTGAGCCAGCCAGTCCTGTTTTTTTGTTTTTTTAAATTAAGTAAGTGAATTTCTTCCGTGAACAAGGGGGGAGTCCTGACGAGCTGAACAGCTGTTGTTCACGTGTCAGTAAAATTCACTAGTTTGTCACGAGAAGCAGAAAGGACCTACAGACTGAGGAAAGACAGGAAGCAGAGGTACTAACAAGGAACAGAATCACACAGGAAAAGAATCAGACGAACTGAAGACAGGACGTGCTGATAAAGAGAAGCCAAGGAATCTTAAGGTAAGCAAAATATGGATATAATTTCTTCTTTTGCTAAACAAAGTACTATTAATTTCAAAGTTCATGTAGGAGATGACATAGAAGTTTTGTGGCTCAGTTTATACAAAGAATGTGAATTGCAGAATTTACAGTTAACTTCTAAATTGGTAAATAGAGACAAACAGAAATTGAGAAATATACTACATTTGGTAGATTTTTTTCATAGTCTTGTGTTAGAGATTTCTAAGCAGGAAAATAGTGTAGAAGTGTCAGACGGTGATACTGATTCTGACTGTAATGTGGAAAATGAACAAGAAGTAAGACAAGTGTCTGTAACTGAAGGTGACCTTGGGTCTGACCAAGAGACGGACAAACAGAAACCTGACATGGGAGGAGACATGACTGACATACGAGAAACCGATATACTAGGTGATGTGGGAGGAGACGTGAGTGACGTAGGAGGAACGGACGTACAAGAGCCACTTAAAATATCAGAGAATTCTGGATTTACCCAGGCTCAACTCCAAATTAAAATGAGGAAAAATTTGCTGAAATTATACAAAATCATGCCAAAATATGATGTCAAAATCCATGCCTGTAGAAATTCAGAGACATTTGAGAGCTTCTCTGATAAGTTTGATTTATCCAATGAGGAGAGGAATCAATTATTTAAAATATGGATTCCTGTGACATTGTCCAGACGTTTACATTTAATGCCCTGTGAAAATGACTATCCTAATGGATGGGAAAATGATTCGGACAGATTAAGATATTTGATTTATTGTGTCACAAAGGATTTTCCCAACATAGAAGATCTGCAGAAACTAAGCATTGGTAGGAAGGAATGTACATATACATTCATGTCCATATGTGAACGGTTTTCCAAATCTCTCATCAAAAATGGAAAAGTACAACATATGATAACAACTTTTGTACAAAAATTCAAATTCCTAAATTCAGTTTCCCAAGTTATGGCATCACAAAAAAATTCATTATTTGAATGTGCGCAGATGCTGGATTTTGCTAGAAAACATGAGAATCGTGAAAAGAAAATAAATCAAGCTAAATTTATAAAACCAGGAAAGGTAAAATCTTACCAAAAGCCACTATCAAACTCTCCTAGACTGAGTCATCCCCATAGTGAACTCTATCAAATACACACCTCTCTTTAGTCAAATCTATGCTACTCATCGATATGAAATGTATGCACAATATTTCTAGAAGAATAATTATTTTTAATTTGGTTCTGATATATACATAAATTTTATAAAATAATATTTTTGGTATTAAGGGGGAAAATGTGTTTTTGATCCTGATTACATAATCACTTTTGATCAATACTTATTTTCCACACATTTTAATAAAGAAGAAATAATAATAAGGTACTATGGTATAATTAAGAAGGGTATTACATGCAAAGTTGCATAATTTAATATTTTTTGTTGGTACAAGGTTATGACAAATATGAAATCATCCAGATAATGGAGATATAAGGGTATTTTTTATGGAGAATATAATTACTCTGCATTTGTCATTAAAATTTAAAGGCCTTATTTTTATTTTTATTCTTATTTTTACCCTTAATTTTATTTTTCATTTTTAAAATTTTATTCTTACTTTATACTTCTTATTTTTCTATTTTTTCATTTTTTAATTCTCATTTGATTTTATTTGAGTTCAATATCTCAATTGAGAAAACACATTAATATTTAATAAAGTAATGTCTAATACAAGAGTATTGCTTCATTAAATATATATTGCTAAGGAAAAAAATGTTTACATTTTCTGAGTAAATACAACAATTCATTCATTCATTTACTCATTCATTCATTCATTCATACATTCATATATTTATTCATTTTGGTTCAGGAGTATACATTCTTTGATATTATTGGTTTAATAAAGATATAAAAACTTGTTTTTTCAAAATACACTGACACCTATGGGTTGGAAAAGGTAATTACACCTATGACATAAAAATGTTCTATCATATGGAGAACTTGATTGATAATGAATTATTATCTATTATTGTTTATTATTCCAAACATAATTTATTTTAATATTTTGATAACAATTAGATGGATATTACTGATTGCTATGGTACGCTGTGATATTATAGGTTAGGAAAAACTGCCAGATTTGGTATCAGATTAGGGAATGAAGACTTCAATCAAGACATCGCAATTATGAATTCTATCTTAATAAAGACTTTTAATTTTTATAAATCAAAGAGATTCTCAAAAGTTACAAGAAGAAGCAACTGATATCCGGACGTCTCAGAAGGTAACAGGTGTGAATGCTGAGTGTTATAATAGACTGTGTCCATTACATACAATACAATTCACACCACTGATCACCAGGACGGCAGAGGATGATGATCCTATATGTACTGTGTTGTGTTCAAGTTTCATCACGTTCCAGTGGTTTCTTATCACCTGCAACGCTTCAATGAAAGCTGGTGAACAGGTAATACCTGGCATATGTGTCTTGTATATAAAGGACTGAGTACTGGTTATGGTGCTATATAAAGCAGGAAAGTGTCAAGTTAACCCTTGCTTTACTGACCAAAGGCGTCACATCTATTCCAAAAGTGACACGAGACCAGTGCGGACACACGGAAGATTCCAAAGACGATCCCACGTAAGTCCAGGTGACACTGCACAGATATTAAAGCTACATTTCATCCATGGACTTTGTTTTTTAATCAACTGACACACATGATCTTTCTAATAAAGAGTACAGTTTATGGACTGAACAATAATGAACACAATTATGGACTGTACAATATCTACATTCTGTAATTTATTTCAAAAGAGTTTTCATCTAAAGACTGTGTTATAAAAGAACCAAGAAGAAGACGAGACGACGACCCGATGACATCAGATGATGACGATTGAACCCGCGATTGCTTCAATTTAGATATAGGGAAGTATAATTATACATATAAATGAATATTAGTCACGGCTTACCATAACATGTATTCACATCATTATATAACAATAATCCGATATTGATACTATTATTACTATTATTATTATTATGGAAATTTAATGATATTGCCAAGGAAGAAGGAAAGAAAAAATGATTGATGAATGTATCTTCTTTTGAGATTTTTCAGTTAAAGTCCTTTTATTCTCAAAAAAGGGGGAAATGTTAAATGGTTAATTATGGAAATTCATTTGGAATGTTAATCGATAATCATTTTTCTGAGTTCTATGCCTCAGCCATCGTGTCTAGTTGACATGCGCTATTTGTGTGTGTATTTTTGGTTCACTACCATATGTAGAACAGGTGTCCATACGACTGGCTATAAAAGCCCATGGTACAGAAAGGGGGGGCTCTCTTGCTCTGCCCACCCCACAGGACACAGAATCTTCATGCTGAGAAGCAGATGTCATGTAGGCCTGGACACATGCTGGACAAAGACATGATTTACCAGCCAGGATCCAAGGAAAGATGGGTGAATCTCAACAATTAAACAATTAAGCTAATTATGGACAAATGGACAATTACTTTATAACTAATTATTGTATGTACCTGCTGCAATCTGATTCTTTTTAATGGACAATCCAAGAATAAATAGATACATTTTTTATAAGAATATCGTGATATTGATACTTTGAGAAGTCCTCAGTAGAAAAAAATAATACAGGAAGAGTATTATTTTACTGTCTCCCATCCAAGTACTAACCAGGCCCAACCCTGCTTAGCTTCCAAGATCAGATTAGATCGGGCGTGTTCAGGGTGGTGTGGCCGTAGACAGAAACAAGTCTCTCACTTGCTGCTTTTCTACTTTTACATCTGGCTGCCGGCTGCCCTTTCCAGTGCTCATCAAGACCAGGTCCTTTTGTGCTTTCCCTTCTCTTCAATTTTTTTGCTGGCTTCCTTAAAAGGTCTTGTAGACACAACGCCCCACTCAGAGCCGCTGAGCTCACTGATCGGCTGCAGCGCTGTCGACGGAACGTCAGCTTCACGGCTACAGCCGGGGATTAACTTTTAACGAAAGGGAACAATCCCTTTGACTGTCTGCAGCGCGCCACACCTAGGAAGCGCACTCTCACACACAAGCCATCATGCACACGTGCTCGCACGTGACAACACCCCCTATCTGCCCCTACAACCTCTCCGTCACCATGCGTCAGACTCTCCTGCCTGTTTTATGATTTCAGGGCCCTAGCAGGAATCACCCCACCCCCCTCCCCAATTCCTTCCGCACCTTCCTTGCACTGAGGTTAGCTCTTTGTCAGCCATCTGGCTTGGTTACACAAGCTTCTTTGCAGAGAAACATGTTACTTCTGTGGCCCTCGCTAGGCGGCCGGCATCCAAAACCTTCCCTGGGCACCTGCTGAAAGCCTGGCCCCTTCTCGGCCCCGGGTGCTTTTAACGCCATCATTTCCACACGGCGAGCTGCGGAGTCAATAAGCACTCCTAGCCGTTGCAAGGCGTCGGTGTCAGGACTGCGTGAAGGCGGCGGGGTAGCGTACTTAGCTGCCAACTGGCTCAGAGGCCTTGGGTAGTGTTGAGCCACCCCCGTAGTGTTCGAGTTCGGTTCGGTTCGTCGAACACCCGTGTGTTCGCCGAACTGTTCGTCGAACTGTTCGTCGAACACCTTCGAACACCGTTAAAACCAATGGCAGGCAAACAAAAACACATAGAAACACATAGAAAACACCTTCAAAGGTGTCCAAAAGCTGACAAACTGCTCAGAAGACACAACTAACACATGGAAAAGTGACAAGTACATATAGTCATGCGAAAAGAAAAGAGGTGGAGGAGTAAAAGGAGGGGGAGACACAGATATAGGCATGTCATGCCCTTCTAAAATCCAAAAAGTGAGAAGCCGAGACGGCCAGTCCGCTCCTGCCCGTGCCACCTCCGTGTCGCCGGGTTTGTGCCAGAGCCGCGGTGAACCCTGACGGCCAGCCCCCCTCTCCCAATACTGGTGCCTGTCCGCTGGTGGGTCGAGAGAGCCCCCCTGTGGTGGAGGCAGCTCTAAGCTTTTTAATTTAAATTGTCCCTCTAATTTGAATGAATACACTTTAAATCCATTTACAAGGATCTATTGGAGGGCAAGTCTCATGCCAGCAGCCGCGTAATTCCAGCTCCAGTAGCGTCCACTAAAGCTGCTGCAGTTAAAAAGCTTTTATAAGGATCGAGCTCGGCTGTCCACCGCAAGGCATCCTAGTGCCAGTCCCAGCCCCTATGCCTTGGGGTGCCTCCTGATGCTCTTCACTAAGTATCCCGTGGTCACGAAGCATTTCCTTTGAAAAAATTAAGTGTCCAAACTACAGGTGGTGTAGCTTGCTTAACAGCCGGGATAATCCGCTGACTAGCAGACACTGCTACTAGGCACAAAGTATTTCCTGGGCTAGATGCAGTTAAAAATTTGTAAGTAGATACTCTCGTTGGATGCTGAGAAAGCATTCCATAGAGTCTCCTGGCACGCCATATATGATTCTCTTAAAAAGCTTGGGGTAGGGGTCAAGGGGACCCTTTTATAGCCAAAATCACGGCCCTGTATCACAATACGTCACCTAGGCTGAAGATAAATGGAACTGTAGCACCGAGGGCTCGGTTGCTACAGACGTATTGCACCTCACCCAGAGGTGTGATATCTCACTCTCAGATAAGGATGGAGTGTGGATCAGAACCCGACACCTGCATGCATTACACCACATTGCCGTGGGGCAGGGCGACCAATATGCCCCTGAGATGGGCACGACAGTCCCTGTCCCTGGCTGGAGTGGGGGGAGGGAACACTGAGGAAGGGGAACCCTGCAGTGCAGGAGCAGGGAGGAAGCAGTTCCTGGGTGCATTGAGAAGGGAGTATAAAAGGTGGGCACCATCTTCTTTCAGTGCAGAGAAGTCTGAGCAGAAGTGGCAGGGAGCAGGGGCTCTGCATGAGCTCTGCTCCGGAGGCGGGCCTAGTAACAGAGGCCCAGGCCTGCAAGAGGGAGAGGGAAGGAAGAGGAGCGGAGAAGGCTCCAGGAACGAGGAATGAAGGGATCCCAGGGGTGCGGACGGGCGAGTCGCCACCGCACGCCCGAATCCACCTGCGTGGAGGGGTCAGGCCAAAGGGGGAGACCGGTCCCCGAACTAGTGGAGGCAGGAAACGACCCTCAGCTAGAAACCGGAGGCTCTGACATTTTATGTGGCGCAGCCCCTTGCTCCACCAGCTAGGAAGGCACCACATAGGGTCAGGGAAACTGGCGCCAAGTTTACCAAGAGGAGGCCCGAGGCAGCCGGACAGAAGTGTTGGTAAGAAAGGCCAGACAAAGGACACACAAAGGGGGTCCTGTGAAGCGCTCCAAAGTTATCTGGGAGTTGTCTGAGCCCCTCACCTGGTGAGCACAGTACGACGTGGGCAGCCGTTACCTGCAGACGTGGTCTGGATAATAAGAACTGTGAGTAAAGGCCCTGAACTGCATCACTGACTCCGTGTCGTTACTGCTGCTGCCCTGCACCATCACCCCCATCCTCCGCATACACTGCCCTGAGGCTATACTCCTCCCGTGGGGAGTTATGCTACGCTCTGCTGCACCCACAACACCAGCCTTAGCGGTCTGCCCTGTAGCGGCGGTTCACTCTGACCGCAATCCACGGGTGGCGTAGTCGGACATTTAAACATCAAAACCACATAAATAGTTCCGCCACTGGTTTGACCGCCCTGAGCCACGGAACCGGATCGCCGCCACGAAGACTACAACCACCAGCATCCACCAAAAAGGGTCCGGCTCCGGGTGTCCCAAGGCCCAGGGGGTGCGTCAGAACATTTTCATCACCTTTCACAATCACCAATGGGACAAGGCAGGGATGTCCTCTGTCCCCTCTCTTATACATCCTAGTGACGGAGCACCTGCTCTCATCAATTCGCCATAACCCCAATATTAGGTGGATTGAGGTGGGAGGCACCGAGTACAAGTGCTCTCTATTTGCTGATGATGTCCTAGTATATATCACTCAATCACATATATCCATCCCTGCTGTTATGGCTGAAATAGATCACTTTGTTACATGGTAAAATTTTAAAATCAATGCAGCGAAGTCTGAGGCCCTCGATGTCTCCCTCCCCAAATCCATATAGGATTCCATCCAGTCCAACTTTCCCTTTGCCTGGCCCTCACAGGGTATCAAATACTTAGGAATTCCTATTCATAGAGACCTCTCCCATCTATGTTATCTTAATTTTGGGCCCTTTATTGAACAATTCCATACAGACCACGGTTGGCAAGTTAGAACTGTAAGATTCACTACGTGAACCACTGGTGTTTTGTGGAAAAGCACATGTACACCGCGTTCCAAATTATTATGCAAAAAGTGTTTAGGAGTGATAAGGGAAGAATTTGTTTGTTTGTCAGTTAAACTCATTGATGGTGATGTGTGTCAGGGCTCTTTATATCACTGTAAGCAATTGCAGACACCTGTGCTAATTAGTTTGGCAGGTGTGTCCAATGAAAGGCAAGACTACTTAAGAAGGCTCTCTCACATTATTAAGCAGCCTACATTTTCTGCCAAAATGGGAAAGAAAAAGGATGTGTCGGCTGCTGAGAAGCAACAAATTGTGGAGTGTTTAGGTCAAGGCATGACTACAATCAACATTGTGCGATGATCAGGATGAAGTGTCTTGGCAATCAAGAAGTATGTAGCTGATTCACAGTACACACGTGTGCGTGCTGATAAGGGCAAATTGAGGACTCTTTCCTACAGGCAATTACGTCAGGTTGAAAGAGCAGCGGCAAAAAAGCCTTGTCATAGCAGCAGACAAGTTTTTGAAGCTGCTTGTGCCTCCAACGTCCCCCGAACAACAAGATGCAGGGTCCTTCAGAGGTTTGCAGCTGTGCATACGCCATCCTGTCGACCTCCTCTATCCACTTCACACAAGCAGAAATGGCTCCAGTGGGCCAAACATTACATGAAGACTGATTTCAAAACTGTTTTGTTCACGGATGAGTGCCGTGCAGCGCTCGATGGTCCAGATGAATGGAGTGGAGGATGGCTGGTTGATGGACACCCCACGCAAACACGGCTACAGCGCCAACAAGGAGGAGGTGGAGTAATGTTTTGGGCTGGAATCATGGGGAGAGAGATTGTCGACCCCTTTAGGATCCCTGAAGGCGCTAAAGATGAACTCCATAATGTATGTGGATTTTCTCAAACAGCACTTCCTGCCATGGTTCAAGAAGAAGAACCGTGTATTTCACAGCAAGATCATTTTTCTGCATGATAATGCACCATCTCATGCTGCACATAAAAGATCTGCATCTCTGGCTGATATGGGCATAAAAGGGGACAAACTTATGGTGTGACCCCCATGCTCCCCTGACCTCTACCCCATTCAGAACCTTTGGAGCATCATTAAAAGGAGTGTCTATGATGGCGGGAGGCAGTTCACATCTAAGCAACAGCTCTGGGAGGGTATTCTGTCCTCATGCAAAACAATTGAAGCAGAAAAAAATCCAAAACCTGACAAATTCAATGGACGAGAGAGTTCAGAAGCTCCTTTCGAACAAGGGGTCCTATGTGAAAATGTAACATCACCTAGAATAAAGTTTTGAGTTGAAAACTGTTTGATTTCAGTTTCTAACAACCTGCTAATGCTTATAATTTCAAAAATGACCATTTTTTTGGTCTTTATTAAAATGAAAAGGTTGATCGAAAAGTTTGGGGGATCTAAGAGTGTGGCAACCCAGTAGTCATGATTACTTCGAATTCTGACAATATGAGGGTCATGCTGCAGGTAGTGCAGCAAGAAGGCACTTATGTGTCTTGCGCATCTCGGAGCCCCAAAATTATTTTCCGGGCTAGATGCAGCTAAAAATTATTTTTAATTTTAAATCTGGTGAAGCTTATTATAGATGGCCTAATAGGATCAGTGCTGCACACTGCTACAAAGCCCAAATTATTTTCCAGTCAAGATACAGATAAACATGATTAGTAATTTGAAAGCTTAAAACGGTTGGTAGGGTGATTTTAACCAATCATCAAGCTTTTACTCTCCCCAGGATGACACAGGGGTAGAAAAGTCGTTTCGGATCCATGATTTGTTCATCTTTATGAACGTGAGTCTGCCTACATTATCAGTGGAGAGCCGCGTGCGCTTATCTGTCAGCACACCACCAGCAGCGCTGAACACACGTTCAGACAGAACGCTGGCTGCGGGGCATGACAAGATCTCCAAGGCGTAAGTGGCTAGCTCCGGCCATTTATCCAGATTGGAAGCCCAAAAAGAGCAAGGGTCCAGTGACACAGTCGTGGCTTCAATGTTTACTTGGAGATACTCCTGTACCATCGTCTCTAGGCGTTGACTATGTGTCAGACTTCTTGTCTCCTGTGGCCTTGCAAAGGATGGGCTAAAAAAGTGGTGAAATGATTCCGCAAAATTGATGTTACCAGCAGATACTGTGGTTCTGTTACGGTTTGAGTGCTGAACACTTGACGGTCCCACGGTTGGCAAGTTGGAACTGTGAGATTCACTACGTGCACCACTGGTATTTTGTGGAAAAGCACATGTAAGATTCTGCAACAGTCTCTGCTGATACTCCTGCATGCGTGCATCCCTTTCTATGGCAGGAATAATTTCTGCAAATTTACTTTTGTACCGGGGATCTAACAGTGTGGCAACCCAGTAGTCAGGATTATTTCTAATTCTCACAATTCGAGGGTCATGTTGCAGGTAGTTCAGCAAGAAGGCACTCATGTGTGTTGCGCATCCAGGAGCACCAAGTCCCTGTTGTGTTGGTGGCGAGGTAACAATCATGCTTCCTTCCTCTGTCCTCTCCCCCCAACCTCGCACAACAGAAATGTGATCAAGGTCTCCCTCATCTGATGAGACTTCCATCAGTTCGTCCTCCACTTCTTCCTGGGCTCCTGCACCTTCCTCACTAGTTTGGCTGCTACCATGCGCCCTGGTAAAATCATCTCCCCCACCCTCACATGCCTGCCGCCCTGGTGCTGCCGACCGTCTGGACCTTGCAGATGTTAGCCCTTCCGCATACAACTCCTCCTCCTCTACTTCCTCCACCTCCTCTTGTGCCACCACCTGACTCCGAATTCTGTTTAACATGTGCTCCAGCATGTAAATCACCGGAATAGTCATGCTGATAATGGCATCGTCAGCACTAAACATCTTCGTCGCCATTTCAAAACTGTGCAGAAGGGTGCATAGGTCCCTGATCTGAGACCACTCCTCCAGCGTGATTTGCCCCACCTCTGAATCTCGTTGGCCCAGGCTATACGTCAGAATGTATTGCACCAGGGCTTGTCGGTGCTGCCACAGTCGCTGCAACATGTGCAGAGTTGAATTCCACCGGGTAGGCACATCGCATTTTAGCCGGTGAAGTGGCAGGCCCAACGACTTCTGTAGAGATGTAAGTCGCTGAGCTGCGGGATGCGAACGGCGGAAGTGAGCACACAGCGACCGTGCCCTCTGCAGAAGGCCATCTAGTCTGGGATAGTGGGCTAAAAATTGCTGGACAACCAGGTTCAACACGTGAGCCATACAAGGCACGTGTGTGACATTGCCCCGGCGAAGGGCCGCACCCAGGTTTGCAGCATTGTCGCACACGGCCTTCCCTGGTTTCAGGTCCAGTGGAGACAACCATTCATGAAATTGGTTCTCCAGAGCTGACCACAACTCCTCAGCTGTGTGACTCACATTTCCCAGACATTTCAATGTAAAAACCGCCTGATGACGTTGAGCCCTACTGCCAGCATAGTAAGGAGGTGTGCAGGATCCCTTCTGCGCAGTTAGAAAGCTTGTGGCATGACCAGACAGGCTTTGGGTGCAGGTGGAAGACCGAGAGGAGGTTGAGGAGGCAGAAGCAGTGGAGGAAAAATGACATAAAGAGGATTGACGCACAACTCGTGGGGACGGCAAGACTTGAACAGCAGCCCCTTGTCCTGCTGTCACCATAGTTACCCAGTGCCCAGTCAGCGACATGTAACGCCCCTGTCCATGCCTACTCGTCCAAGTGTCTGTGGTGAAATGCACCCTGTCACACACAGAGTTTCTCAAAGAAGCGGTGATGTTGTGTGCGACATGCTGGTGGAGTGCAGGCACACCTTTCTTTGAGAAGTAGTGCCGACTGGGCATCTGGTACTGGGGCACTGCGACGGACATAAGGTCTCGAAAATCCTCTGTGTCCACCAGGCGGAAAGGCAGCATTTCTGTAGCCAAGAGCTTGCAGATGGTGAAATTCAACCTCTTAGCTTTCTCATGGCTAGGAGGAAATGGTCTTTTACTTGTCCACATCTGAGGGACCGAGGGCTGGCTATTGTGCTTAGACGGGGTTGATAAGGGTGTCCCCGGCAAACTGCCAGTCTGTGAGGAAGATGCAGGCGGACATGTTAGGTTGCCTTGATCCAAAGGTGGTGCTATCGATGTCGGACAGCGCTCAAGACCAGCTGGTGTTACCACCTCCAAAGAAAATGATGACCTGCCAATCACGCTGGCTGTTGCGGGTAAAGAGGTGGCAGGTCTGCGCCCCAAAACAGGTGTGACTGCTGTCCCCCCAGTCACAGAGGATGAAGAGGCCGCGGATGCACAAGATATGGCAGACGGTGGTTGGCCCGGCCGGCTAGACCGCATTGTAGCACACTGAGCTTCCCACTGCAACTTATGCTTCATGTCCATGTGCTGGTTCATGCATGAAGTACTCAAACTAAGTATTTTTTGGCCTCTACTTAGCTTTTGCTGACAAATGTTACAGATAACACGAGTTGGGTCATCTTTATCGATCTGAAAAAATGCCCAGGCTATGCAAGGCTTAGCACCCATGCGACCTGAAGAGCCACCACGACTTGTGGTGAGAGGCAGAGTTGTGTTTGAGGATGCAGTTGTTGACGTGCTTCCAGTACTACGCCTCTGTCCAGGAAGGCGCAACCTGACCTCGTCGTCACTAGCATCTTCCTCCACCTCCTCTGCTGACCTCATCTCTTGGCTGACTGTGGGTTGACAGTAAGTGGGATCTCCGACCTCATCATCATCACCCTGTGCGTTATCACACCCGTCGTCCTCAGAGCCAACCTGTTCCTGCCCTGACAAAAAACTAAAGTTGTCGCTCCAATCAGGTATTTGAGTCTTATCATCGTCTTCCTCATTGTCTCCACCAACAGGAGTTACAGTTTGGGAATGAGGGTCTACATTATGGTCAGAACCTTCTGCGTCTGGTCCTGGATCCGACTCATAAAGATTCTGGGCATCAGTGCAGATCATTTCCTCGTCTGGATTCACAGAAGCGCTGGAGTTGACCTCTGATTCCCAGGCTATAGTATGAGTAAACAGCTCTGCAGACTCAACCATCTGTTCTACCTCATACTCAGACGGGCAGCTGGAGATTTGGGAGCTGTGAGGAAGCAAGTGCGATTTGGGTGACACCTTTGAGGACTGGAGTATTTGTGATGTTGAAGTTGATGTGGAGGAGAGCCCACTTAAAGGAGCACTTGATATCCGTTGAAGCACCTGCTGTTTTTGTGCCTCATCTGGAATTTGTAGCGATTGGCGTGGCCGTAAGAAAGGGATCTTATCACATTGTCCGCTAAAAGAAGTAGACATTTTAGTTTGGCTGGAAGATGGTCTTTCTTCTGCACCTACCCCACGGACACAACCTTTTTTCCCCTTCCCAACATGCCTATTCCCCTTTCCACCAGCAGCAGGCCTTTTTCCACTCATTTTGGTGGTTAACTAATTCACAACTCTGGAGTTGTTTGCACAAAAAAACAATGGATGGTAACCGAGCAGAGCTGAGTGGCCAAACTGTGGTATTAGGCCAAAACTATTGGCTGGGTTAGATGCAGAAAAAAATTATTTTTAATTTGCAACCTGATGGAGGTCAGTATAGATGGACTAATAGACCAAGTCCCACACACGGCTAGAAGCCCAAATATTTTTTCAGAGCTAGATGCAGAAAATTTTTTTATTCAATTTGCAACCTGATGGAGGTCAGTATAGATGGACTAATAGACCAAGTCCCACACACTGCTAGAAGCCCAAATATTTTTTCAGAGCTAGATGCAGAAAAAAATTATTTTTAATTTGCAACCTGATGGAGGTCAGTATAGATGGACTAATAGACCAAGTCCCACACACCGCTAGAAGCCCAAATATTTTTTCAGGGCTAGATGCAGAAAAAAATTATTTTTAATTTGCAACCTGATGGAGGTCAGTATAGATGGACTAATAGACCAAGTCCCACACACCGCTAGAAGCCCAAATATTTTTTCAGAGCTAGATGCAGAAAAAAATTATATTCAATTTGCAACCTGCTGGAGGTCAGTATAGAAGGACTAATAGAACAAGTCCCACACACTGCTAGAAGCCCAAATATTTTTTCAGAGCTAAATGAAGAAAAAAATTATTTTTAATTTGCAACCTGATGGAGGTCAGTATAGATGGACTAATAGACCAAGTCCCACACACTGCTAGAAGCCCAAATATTTTTTCAGAGCTAGATGCAGAAAAAAATTATTTTTAATTTGCAACCTGATGGAGGTCAGTATAGATGGACTAATAGACCAAGTCCCACACACCGCTAGAAGCCCAAATATTTTTTCAGAGCTAGATGCAGAAAAAAATTATTTTTAATTTGCAACCTGATGGAGGTCAGTATAGATGGACTAATAGACCAAGTCCCACACACCTCTAGAAGCCCAAATATTTTTTCAGAGCTAGATGCAGAAAAAAATTATATTCAATTTGCAACCTGCTGGAGGTCAGTATAGAAGGACTAATAGAACAAGTCCCACACACTGCTAAAAGCCCAAATATTTTTTCAGAGCTAAGTGAAGAAAAAAATTATTTTTAATTTGCAACCTGATGGAGGTCAGTATAGATGGACTAATAGACCAAGTCCCACACACTGCTAGAAGCCCAAATATTTTTTCAGAGCTAGATGCAGAAAAAAATTATTTTTAATTTGCAACCTGATGGAGGTCAGTATAGATGGACTAATAGACCAAGTCCCACACACTGCTAGAAGCCCAAATATTTTTTCAGAGCTAGATGCAGAAAAAAATTATATTCAGTTTGCAACCTGATGGAGGTCAGTATAGATGGACTAATAGAATGATGCTATGCCCAAAAGATTTTACTTCACTAGGTGCAGTAAAAAAAATGGTATTCTATACACAGGTGGTATATCTTGCAACACAGATAGGCTACTCCACTGACTAACACACTCTGCAATAGGCCAAAAAGGATTAGCTTTGCTAGATTCAGCCAAATGCTGTGAAAAAAACTTGCACAGCACTGGCACAGACCTGCCTGGCAAAAACTGATAGGAACTGATGTAACCTAGTCCTGAAAAGGACTCCAATTACAATTAGTCTTTGCTCCCACAATCTATCTATTTAAGAGCACAGACCTGCCTGATAAAAGTCGTAGGAAATGCTGTAACCTAGTCCTTAAAAGGACTGCAATCACAACTATTCCCTACTCCCAAGCTATCTGTATATTTGTGTGAAAATTGGCTTGAAATTAACAAGGTATAGCGCACACAGCAACAGCGGTGCCGTCTAACACGCAGCTGCAGCAGTGAGAAAATGGTGGCGACGGGGAAAATGGCTTGGTCTTATAGGGCAAGGACATGTGACATACACTGCCAATCACACATGCCCTTGCTTGTGTGAAAAAAAGCACTTCGCTCCGTGTGTGCGCTGCTGATAGGCTGACAGATTGCACCTCCCCACTGCAAATGCGGGAAAGAGAAAAAAAAATGGAGATCTTCATTGTTCCTGCAGAGATCCATCCCCTGCCCATCCCCCCGCCCCGCTGTACACTCAAACTGCGTATTAACATTAATTTTCATCATTACTGAGAAAAAATCCAGTTATGATTTTGGTGCACGAACAGTTATCGAACATAACCTCGAACAGCCGAATTTTTCTCAAATTGTTCGTGTTCGCCGACCGGCTCGAACACCGCCCAAAACAGCTCGAATTTGAGATTGGCGAACAGTTCAAGTAGAACAACGCTCATCTCTAGCCTTGGGGCTTCCATCATCTAAGTTACTTAAGGTCGGTGTCCGGCAAAGCGCCGTTCCATGCTAGCCGAGCTGGGCAGTAGGTAAAAACGTCATCAAAATAGTTTACAGCACCCGGTGTTCCCAGGAGGTCTCCCATCCAAGTACTGTCTGAGCCCAACCCTGCTTTGCTTCCGAGATCAGACAAGATCAGGCGTATCCAAGGTGGTATGGCCAGTAGACGCTGCTCAATCCATCGCCCGGCCAGTCTTTCTCAGGATCGCTTGGTGGCGAGCAATCTGGCCGTGACGGGGCGGGCTCCGAAGGGTCCATGCAAAGGCTGTGCCGTCCCTACAGGTGTGGTTTGTTTAGCAGTGATTCACCCGCCGCATCAGGTGTCTTCAAAAATGTCTCGGCACAGGGTCTCCTCCAGGGTAAACCCTTCATCGCGGTAATGTGACAGAAAGAGCAAGCTGGACCCGTAACTTGGGGACGGAGCGAGACGTCCAGGGGTGAATGAAGGAAGAGGGTGAGATGGTTGCCAGTGACTTTGAGCTGCTCTTCAGGGGGGAGGGTCGTGTTGCCTGCAAAGGTCCTCTGCTTGGGGTTACCGGTGGTTGCCTGCAGCCACGCGGGAGACGCTGGTCCTGGTGAAAAGGAGCCTAGTATTAAAAGTAAAGAAGCAACAATGCTGGAGGCCCACGGTGATCAGAAGGATGCTGGTATTTTGCAGAGATGAAATAGCGCAAGAGAGAAAGCAAATGAAAAAAAGAAAAGAGAATGAATGTGTGCACTTGTGAAAGGGAATGGAAAAAAGGCATAGAAGAGAGTGCCCCCTGCTGGTGGAAGGAAGGAAAAAGCAAAAGCCTACATCTCTTGGTATTCCCAGGCAGTCTCCCATCCAAATACTAACCAAGCCCAACCCTGCTTATCTTCCAAGATCAGATGAAATCGGGCGTGTTCAGGGTGGTGTGGCCATAGGCATAGACAAGCTTCTCACTTGCTGCTTTTCTACTTTGAAGTCTGGCTGCAGGCTGCCCTTTCCAGTGCTCAGCAAGACCAGGTCCTTTTGTGCTTTCCCTTCTCTTCAATTTTTTTGCTGGCTTCCTTAAAAGGTCTTGTAGACAGAACACCTCACTCAGAGCCGCTGAGTTCACTGATCGGCTGCAGCACTGTCGACGGAACGTCAGCTTCACGGCCAATGCCACAGGCCTGGAGCAGAGGCGAGACTCACCAGTAGACCCGGGTAGGGTGAGTAGAGCGTGGTTAGTTGCTTTCTAATAGCCTGCAGCCGGGGATTAACTTTTAATGAAAGAGAACAATCCCTTTGACTGTCTGCAGCGCGCCACACCTAGGAAGCACACTCTCACACACAAGCCAGCATGCACACGTACTCGCACGTGACAACACCCCCTATCTGCCCCTACAACCTCTCCGTCACCATGCGTCAGACTCTCCTGCCTGTTTTATGATTTCAGGGCCCTAGCAGGAATCACCCCCCCCCTCCCCAATTCCTTCCGCACCTTCCTTGCCTTCCTTGCACTGAGGTTAGCTCTTTCTCAAACGCCTGGCTTGGTTACACAAGCTTCTTTGCAGAGAAACATGTTACTTCTGCTGGCCCTCGCTAGGCGGCCGGCATCCAAAACCTTCCCTGGGCACCTGCTGAAAGCCTGGCACCTTCACGGCCCCGGGTGCTTTTAATGCCATCATTTCCACACGGCGAGCTGCGGAGTCAATAAGCACTCCTAGCCGTGGCAAGGAGCTCGGTGTCAGGCCTGCGTGAAGGCGGCGGGGTAGCGTACTTAACTGCCAACTGGCTCAGAGGCGTTGGGGCTTCAATCATCTAAGTTACTTAAGGTCGGTGTCCGGCAAGGCGCCGTTCCATGCTAGCCGAGCTGGGCAGTAGGGCAAAACGTCATCAAAATGGTCTACAGCACCCGGTGTTCCCAGGAGGTCTGCCATCCAAGTACTGTCTGAGCCCAGCCCTGCTTTGCTTCCAAGATCAGACGAGATCGGGCGTATCCAAGGTGGTATGGCCAGTAGACGCTGCTCGATCCATCGCCCGGCCAGCCTTTCTCAGGATCGATTGGTGGCGAGCAATCTGGCCGTGACGTGGCGGGCTCCGAAGGGTCCATGCAAAGGCTGTGCCGCACTACAGGTGTGGTTTGTTTAGCAGTGATTCACCCGCCGCATCAGGTGTCTTCAAAAATGTCTCGGCGCAGGGTCTCCTGCAGGCTAAAACCTTCATCGCGGTAATGTGACAGAAAGAGCAAGCTGGACCCGTAACTTGGGGGCGGAGCGAGACGTCCAGGGGTGAATGAAGGAAGAGGGTGAGATGGTTGCCAGTGACTTTGAGCTGCTCTTCAGGGGGGAGGGTCGTGTTGCCTGCAAAGGTCTTCTGCTTGGGGTTACCGGTGGTTGCCTCCAGCCACCCGGGAGACGCTGGTCCTGGTGAAAAGGAGCCTAGTATTAAAAGTAAAGAAGCAACAATGCTGGAGGCCCACGGTGATCAGAAGGATGCTGGTATTTTGCAGAGATGAAATAGCGCAAGAGATAAAGCAAATGAAAAAAAGAAAAGAGAATGAATGTGTGCACTTGTGATAGGGAATGGAAAAAAGGCATAGAAGAGAGTGCCCCCTGCTGGTGGAAGGAAGGAAAAAGCAAAAGCCTACAGCACCTGGCATTCCCAGGCGGTCTCTGTTAAATGGTTAATTATGGAAATTCATTTGGAATGTTAATCGATAATCATTTTTCTGAGTTCTATGCCTCAGCCATCGTGTCTAGTTGACATGCGCTATTTGTGTGTGTATTTTTGGTTCACTACCATATGTAGAACAGGTGTCCATACGACTGGCTATAAAAGCCCATGGTACAGAAAGGGGGGGCGCTCTTGCTCTGCCCACCCCACAAGACACAGAATCTTCATGCTGAGAAGCAGATGACATGTAGGCCTGGACACATGCTGGACAAAGACATGATTTACCAGCCAGGATCCAAGGAAAGATGGGTGAATCTCAACAATTAAGCTAATTATGGACAAATGGACAATTACTTTATAACTAATTATTGTATGTACCTGCTGCAATCTGATTCTTTTTAATGGACAATCCAAGAATAAATAGATACATTTTTTATAAGAATATCGTGATATTGTTACTTTGAGAAGTCCTCAGTAGAAAAAAATAATACAGGAAGAGTATTATTTTACAATGGTGAGCCAGCCAGTCCTGTTTTTTTGTTTTTTAAATTAAGTAAGTGAATTTCTTCCGTGAACAAGGGGGGAGTCCTGACGAGCTGAACAGCTGTTGTTCACCTGTCAGTAAATTCACTAGTTTGTCACGAGAAGCAGAAAGGACCTACAGACTGAGGAAAGACAGGAAGCAGAGGTACTAACAAGGAACAGAATCACACAGGAAAAGAATAAGACGAACTGAAGACAGGACGTGCTGATAAAGAGAAGCCAAGGAATCTTAAGGTAAGCAAAATATGGATATAATTTCTTCTTTTGCTAAACAAAGTAATATTAATTTCAAAGTTAATGTAGGAGATGACATAGAAGTTTTGTGGCTCAGTTTATACAAAGAATGTGAATTGCAGAATTTACAGTTAACTTCTAAATTGGTAAATAGAGACAAACAGAAATTGAGAAATATTCTACATTTGGTAGATTTTTTTCATAGTCTTGTGTTAGAGATTTCTAAGCAGGAAAATAGTGTAGAAGTGTCAGACGGTGATACTGATTCAGACTGTAATGTGGAAAATGAACAAGAAGTAAGACACGTGTCTGTAACTGAAGGTGACCTTGGGTCTGACCAAGAGACGGACATACAGAAACCTGACATGGGAGGAGACATGACTGACATACAAGAAACCGACATACTAGGTGATGTGGGAGGAGACGTGAGTGACGTAGGAGGAACGGACGTACAAGAGCCACTAAAAATATCAGAGAATTCTGGAATTACCTAGGCTCAACTCCAAATTAAAATGAGGAAAAATTTGCTGAAATTATACAAAATCATGCCAAAATATGATGTCAAAATCCATGCCTGTAGAAATTCAGAGACATTTGAGAGCTTCTCTGATAAGTTTGATTTATCCAATGAGGAGAGGAATCAATTATTTAAAATATGGATTCCTGTGACATTGTCCAGACGTTTACATTTAATGCCCTGTGAAAATGACTCTCCTAATGGATGGGAAAATGATTTGGACAGATTAAGATATTTGTTTTATTGTGTCACAAAGGATTTTCCCAACATAGAAGATCTGCAGAAACTAAGGATTGGTAGGAAGGAATGTACATATATATTCATGTCCATATTTGAACGGTTGTACAAAGCTCTCATCAAAAATGGAAAAGTACAACATATGATAACAACTTTTGTACAAAAATTCAAATTCCTAAATTCAGTTTCCCAAGTTATGGCATCACAAAAAAATTCATTATTTGAATGTGCGCAGATGCTGGATTTTGTTAGAAAACATGAGAATCGTGAAAAGAAAATAAATCAAGCTAAATTTATAAAACCAGGAAAGGTAAAATCTTACCAAAAGCCAATATCAAACTCTCCTAGACTGAGTCATCCCCATAGTGAACTCTATCAAATACGCAGAAGATTACATATATGTTATAAGCCATATCAGCCAGTGCAAAGATCCATCTCTCCACAGAATGAGTTAATTCTCAGTCAGAACTGTGATTCTCTAAAAAGGAAAATGGCTGCAACTGATGGACAGAGACAGGTGAGACGACCAACTCACAGTGACGTCATGGAATGTGGACAGAAGAACAGGCAGTTCTCTGAGGTTTTGAAGGATAGAAAAATGTCTTTCCTAAATAGGGCGTTCCTGGAGATATTTGAGAGAGACAGAAGATTTGGTTTAGGGAGTGGCTAAGGAAAAACTGTAATTATAATGTTGTATCAAAATGTAATACAATGTCTCAATATTTATTTATAATCTTATACAGTAAAATTGTAGTTACATAGTTTCTAATAGTTCATATATATATATATATATATATATATATATATATATATATACACTTGTCTAAGTAGAGATTGCGTATAATTGTATTTATATATACGTTTATAAAATATATATATATATATTAATTAATAAATTAGAACTTCATATATATAAATTTAAGTAGCAATATTTTGAATTACATTAGAACCAACCAATATATGTATAAGATATTTAAATAAATCTGTTTCTGTATGAATTTGATATTTAATTTTATTTTCTTATATTTCCTTAGAGTTTTCATTCCAAAGCAGGATTTGATCAAAGATCTCTAAAATGGATTTATTTCTTTATTCACACAGGAAGTGAAAAAATTGCATGATTTTATGTGTATAACATTTTAAAATAATAACAATATATCTAGTTGAACTATAATATATATGTAATACTTATTAATTCTTTTGTGTTGCTAATATTTTCTGTGCATGAAGTGTTCGTGCAAATTAAAGTAGCTTTACAGCATGACTTGTGACAGCTGCGGCCTTTGAACTTTGAGCTAATAGTATAGTATCCCATTCATTCTATTTTCAACTGATGTAACTTTAGACCGGGCAGCCAGTGAAAAAAGAATCTAAGACAAGAGTTTTTTCAAGTGTCTGAAATTCCAGTGACTTACTCTCATATTATATAATATGTACTTGGGGAATATTCAAAGAAATATAAAGATATTCAATTGATATGGCAATGCGCATTAATAAATTGGGATACAACAATTTTGGGTTAAATATATATATATATATATATATATATCTAAAACTTCATATGTGGAATGTTTGAGTTGAACAGATCTGTGAATGTCAGAGTGAAGGTGACAGATGAGTAAATCAGCAGCTGCTAAGTGTGATTGATGTGACAGAGGCCTCGTATGTTTGTATTTTTGAAAAAAAAAAATGTTTCTTTATGTGAAGGTACAAAAATATATTTAATTCTGAGGAAATTATAATACATAATTATGTATTATCTACATATATATATTTCTATATTTCTTTAATAATTATTATTTCTTGATTTAACTAATAGTGGATAAGGGCAACCACATATCAAAATGGTTTACAAAGCAAATTTATATTTAGAATAATTTTCCACATGATAATATTCTTGAATAACTATAATATTATTTTTAATGCTTACCTAAATAGGTACACACCTCTCTTTAGTCAAATCTATGCTACTCATCGATATGAAATTTATGCACAATATTTCTAGAAGAATAATTATTTTTAATTGGGTTCTGATATATACATAAATTTTATAAAATAATATTTTTGGTATTAAGGGGGAAAATGTGTTTTTGATCCTGATTACATAATCACTTTTGATCAATACTTATTTTCCACACATTTTAATAAAGAAGAAATAATAATAAGGTACTATGGTATAATTAAGAAGAGTATTACATGCAAAGTTGCATAATTTAATATTTTTTGGTGGTACAAGGTTATGACAAATATGAAATCATCCAGATAATGGAGATATAAGGGTATTTTTTATGGAGAATATAATTACTCTGCATTTGTCATTAAAATTTAAAGGCCTTATTTTTATTTTTATTCTTATTTTTACTCTTAATTTTATTTTTCATTTTTAAATTTTTATTCTTACTTTATACTTCTTATTTTTCTATTTTTTCACTTTTTAATTCTCATTTGATTTTATTTGAGTTCAATATCTCAATTGAGAAAACACATTAATATTTAATAAAGTAATGTCTAATACAAGAGTATTGCTTCATTAAATATATATTGCTAAGGATAAAAATGTTTACATTTTCTGAGTAAACACAACAATTCATTCATTCATTTATTCATTCATTCATTCATTCATTCATACATTCATATATTTATTCATTTTTGTTCAGGAGTATACATTCTTTGATATTATTGATTTAATAAAGATATAAAAACTTGTTTTTTCAAAATACACTGACACCTATGGGTTGGAAAAGGTAATTACACCTATGACATAAAAATGTTCTATCATATGGAGAACTTGATTGATAATGAATTATTATCTATTATTGTTTATTATTCCAAACATAATTTATTTTAATATTTTGATAATAATTAGATGGATATTACTGATTGCTATGGTACGCTGTAATATTATAGGTTTTTTGCTATGGTAAGCTGTGATATTATAGGTTAGGAAAAACTGCCAGATTTGGTATCAGATTAGGGAATGAAGACTTCAATCAAGACATCGCAATTATGAATTCTATCTTAATAAAGACTTTTAATTTTTATAAATCAAAGAGATTCTCAAAAGTTACAAGAAGAAGCAACTGATATCCGGACGTCTCAGAAGGTAACAGGTGTGAATGCTGAGTGTTATAATAGACTGTGTCCATTACATACAATACAATTCACACCACTGATCACCAGGACGGCAGAGGACGATGATCCTATATGTACTGTGTTGTGTTCAAGTTTCATCACGTTCCACTGGTTTCTTATCACCTGCAACGCTTCAATGAAAGCTGGTGAACAGGTAATACCTGGCATATGTGTCCTGTATATAAAGGACTGAGTATTGGTTATGGTGCTATATAAAGCAGGAAAGTGTCAAGTTAACCCTTGCTTTACTGACCAAAGACGTCACATCTGTTCCAAAAGTGACACGAGACCAGTGCGGACACACGAAAGATTCCAAAGACGATCCAACGTAAGTCCAGGTGACACTGCACAGATATTAAAGCTACATTTCATCCATGGACTTTGTTTTCTTATCAACTGACACACATGATCTTTCTAATAAAGAGTACAGTTTATGGACTGAACAATAATGAACACAATTATGGACTGTACAATATCTACATGTTGTAATTTATTTCAAAGGAATTTTCATCTAAAGACTGTGTTATAAAAGAACCAAGAAGATGACGACCCGATGACATCAGATGATGACGATTGAACCCGCGATTGCTTCAATTTAGATATAGGGAAGTATAATTATACATATTAAATGAATATTAGTCACGGCTTACCATAACATGAATTCACATCATTATATAACAATAATCCGATATTGATACTATTATTACTATTATTATTATTATGGAAATTTAATGATATTGCCAAGGAAGAAGGAAAGAAAAAATGATTGATGAATGTATCTTCTTTTGAGATTTTTCAGTTAAAGTCCTTTTATTCTCAAAAAAGGGGGAAATGTTAAATGGTTAATTATGGAAATTCATTTGGAATGTTAATCGATAATCATTTTTCTGAGTTCTATGCCTCAGCCATCGTGTCTAGTTGACATGCGCTATTTGTGTGTGTATTTTTGGTTCACTACCATATGTAGAACAGGTGTCCATACGACTGGCTATAAAAGCCCATGGTACAGAAAGGGGGGGCTCTCTTGCTCTGCCCACCCCACAAGACACAGAATCTTCATGCTGAGAAGCAGATGACATGTAGGCCTGGACACATGCTGGACAAAGACATGATTTACCAGCCAGGATCCAAGGAAAGATGGGTGAATCTCAACAATTAAGCTAATTATGGACAAATGGACAATTACTTTCTAACTAATTATTGTATGTACCTGCTGCAATCTGATTCTTTTTAATGGACAATCCAAGAATAAATAGATACATTTTTTTATAAGAATATCGTGATATTGATACTTTGAGAAGTCCTCAGTAGAAAAAAATAATACAGGTAGAGTATTATTTTACCGTCTCCCATCCAAGTACTAACCAGGCCTGACCCTGCTTAGCTTCCGAGATCAGATAAGATCGGGCGTGTTCAGGGTGGTGTGGCCGTAGGCAGAGACAAGCCTCTCACTTGCTGCTTTTCTACTTTGACGTCTGGCTGCCGGCTGCCCTTTCCAGTGCTCAGCAAGACCAGGTCCTCTTGTGCTTTCCCTTCTCTTCAATTTTTTTGCTGGCTCCTTAAAAGGTCTTGTAGACACAACGCCCCACTCAGAGCCGCTGAGCTCACTTTTCGGCTGCAGCTCTGTAGACGGAACGTCAGCTTCACAGCCAATGCCACAGGCCGGGAGCAGAGGCGAGAATAACCGGTAGACCCGGGTAGGGTGAGTAGAGCGCGGTTAGTTGCTTTCTAATAGGCTGCAGCCGGGGATTAACTTTTAATGAAAGGGAACAATACCTTTGACTGTCTGCAACGCGCCACACCTAGGAAGCGCACTCTCACACACAAGCCAGCATGCACACGTGCTCGCACGTGACAACACCCCCTAACTGCCCCTACAACCTCTCCGTTACCATGCGTCAGACTCTCCTGCCTGTTTTATGATTTCAGGGCCCTAGCAGTAATCACCCCCCCCTCCCCAATTCCTTCCGCACCTTCCTTACCTTCCTTGCACTGAGGTTAGCTCTTTGTCAGCCGTCTGGTTGGTTACACAAGCTTCTTTGCAGAGAAACATGTTACTTCTGCTGGCCCTCGCTAGGCGGCCGGCATCCAAAATCTTCCCTGGACACCTGATGAAAGCCTGGCCCCTTCACGACCCCGGGTGCTTTTAACGCCATCATTTCCACACGGCGAGCTGCGGAGTCAATAAGCACTCCTAGCCGTGGCAAGGAGCTCGGTGTCAGGCCTGCGTGAAGGCGGCGGGGTAGCGTACTTAGCTGCCAACTGGCTCAGAAGCCTTGGAGCTTCCATCATCTAAGTTACTTAAGGTCGGTGTCCGGCAAGGAGCCGTTCCATGCTAGCCGAGCTGTTCAGTAGGTAAAAACGTCATCAAAATGGTCTACAGCACCTGATGTTCCCAGGAGATCTCCCATCCAAGTACTTTCCGAGCCCAGCCCTGCTTTGCTTCCGAGATCAGATGAAATCGGGAGTATCCAAGGTGGTACGGCCAGTAGAAGCTGCTCGATCCATCGCCCGGCCAGCCTTTCTCAGGATCGCTTGGTGGCGAGCAATCTGGCCGTGTCGGGGCGGGCTCCGAAGGGTCCATGCAAAGTCTGTGCCGTCCCTACAGGTGTGGTCTGTTTAGCTGTGATTCACCCGCTGCATCAGGTGTCTTCAAAAATGGCTCGGCGCAGGGTCTCCTGCAGGCTAAACCCTTCATCGCGGTAATGTGACAGAAAGAACAAGCTGGACCCGTAACTTGGGGGCGGAGCGAGACGTCCAGGGGTGAATGAAGGAAGAGGGTGAGATGGTTGCCAGTGACTTTGAGTTGCTCTTCAGGGGGGAGGGTCGTGTTGCCTGCAAAGGTCTTCTGCTTGGGGTTACCGGTGGTTGCCTCCAGCCACGCGGGAGACGCTGGTCCTGGTGAAAAGGAGCCTAGTATTAAAAGTAAATAAGCAACAATGCTGGAGGCCCACGGTGATCAGAAGGATGCTGGTATTTTGCAGAGATGAATTTGCGCAAGAGAGAAAGCAAATGAAAAAAAGAAAAGAGAATGAATGTGTGCACTTGTGAAAGGGAATGGAAAAAACGCATAGAGGAGAGTGCCCCCTGCTGGTGGAAGGAAGGAAAAAGCAAAAGCCTACAGCACCTGGTATTCCCAGGCAGTCTCCCATCCACGTACTAACCAGGCCTGACCCTGCTTAGCTTCCAAGATCAGACAAGATCGGGTGTGTTCAGGGTGGTGTGGTCGTAGGCAGAGAAAAGACTCTCACTTGCTGCTTTTCTACTTTGACGTCTGGCTGCCGGCTGCCCATTCCAGTGCTCAGCAAGACCAGGTCCTTTTGTGCTTTCCCTTCTCTTCAATTTTTTTGCTGGCTTCCTTAAAAGGTCTTGTATACACAACGCCCCACTCAGAGCCGCTGAGCTCACTGATCGGCTGCAGCGCTGTCGACGGAACGTCAGCTTCACAGCCAATTCCACAGGCCGGGAGCAGAGGCGCGACTCACCGGTAGACCCAGGTAGGGTTAATAGAGCGCGGTTAGTTGCTTTCTAATAGCCTGCAGCCGGGGATTAACTTTTAATGAAAGGGAACAATCCCTTTGACTGTCTGCAGCGCGCCACACCTAGGAAGCGCACTCTCACACACAAGCCAGCATGCACACGTGCTCGCATGTGACAACACCCCCTATCTGCCCCTACAACCTTTCCGTCACCATGCGTCAGACTCTCCTGCCTGTTTTATGATTTCAGGGCCCTAGCAGGAATCACCCCCCCCTCCTCAATTCCTTCCGCACCTTCCTTGCCTTCCTTGCACTGAGGTTAGCTCTTTGTCAGCCGTCTGGCTTGGTTACACAAGCTTCTTTGCAGAGAAACATGTTACTTCTGCTTGCCCTCGCTAGGCGGCCGGCATCCAAATCCTTCCCTGGGCACCTGCTGAAAGCCTGGCCCCTTCACGTCCCCGGGTGCTTTTAACGCCATCATTTCCACACGGCGAGCTGCGGAGTCAATAAGCACTCCTAGCCGTGGCAAGGAGCTTGGTGTCAGGCCTGCGTGAAGGCGGCGGGATATCGTACATAGCTGCCAACTGGCTCAGAGGCCTTGGGGCTTCCATCATCTAAGTTACTTAAGGTCGGTGTCCGGCAAGGCGCCGTTCCATGCTAGCCGAGCTGGGCAGTAGGGCAAAATGTCATCAAAATGGTCTACAGCACCCGGTGTTCCCAGGAGGTCTCCCGTTCAAGTATTGTCCGAGCCCAGCTCTGCTTTGCTTCCGAGATCAGACGAGATCGGGCGTATCCAAGGTGGTATGGCCAGTAGACGCTGCTCAATCCATCGCCCGGCCAGCCTTTCTCAGGATCGCTTGGTGGCGAGCAATCTGGCCGTGACGGGGCGGGCTCCGAAGGGTCCATGCAAAGGCTGTGCCGTTCCTACAGGTGTGGTTTGTTTAGCAGTGATTCACCCGCCGCATCAGGTGTCTTCAAAAATGGCTCGGCGCAGGGTCTCCTGCAGGCTAAACCCTTCATCGCGGTAATATGACAGAAAGAGCAAGCTGGACCTGTAATTTGGGGGCGGAGCGAGACGTCCACGGGTGAATGAAGGAAGAGGGTGAGATGGTTGCCAGTGACTTTGAGCTGCTCTTCAGGGGGGAGGGTAGTGTTGCCTGCAAAGGTCTTCTGCTTGGGGTTACCGGTGGTTGCCTCCAGCCACGCGGGAGACGCTGGTCCTAGTATTAAAAGTAAAGAAGCAACAATGCTGGAGGCCCACGGTGATCAGAAGGATGCTGGAATTTTGCAGAGATGAAATAGCGCAAGAGAGAAAGCAAATGAAAAAAAGAAAGAGAATGAATGTGTGCACTTGTGAAAGGGAATGGAAAAAAGGCATATAAGAGAATGCCCCCTGCTGGTGGAAGGAAGGAAAAAGCAAAAGCCTACAGTGCCTGGTATTCCCAGGCGGTCTCTTATCCAAGTACTAACCAGGCCCAACCCTGCTTAGCTTGTGAGATTAGACAAGATCAGGCATGTTCAGGATGGTGTGGCCGTAGGCACAGACAAGCCTCTCACTTGCTGCTTTTCTACTTTGAAGTAGGGCTGCCGGCTGCCCTTTCCAGTGCTCAGCAAGACCAGGTCCTTTTGTGCTTTCCCTTCTCTTCAATTTTTTTGCTGACTTCCTTAAAAGGTCTTGTAGACAGAAGGCCCCACTAAGAGCCGCTGAGCTCACTGATCGGCTGCAGCGCTGTTTTCGGAACGTCAGCTTCACGGCCAATGCCGCAGGCCGGGAGCAGAGGCGAGACTCACCAGTAGACCCGGGTAGGGTGAGTAGAGCGTGGTTAGTTGCTTTCTAATAGCCTGCAGCCGGGGATTAACTTTTAATGAAAGGGAACAATCCCTTTGACTGTCTGCAGTGCGCCACACCTAGGAAGCGCACTCTCACACACAAGCCAGCATGCACACATGCTCGCACGTGACAACACCCCCTATCTGCCTCTACAACCTCTCCGTCACCATGCGTCAGACTCTCCTGCCGGTTTTATGATTTCAGGGCCCTAGCAGGAATCACCCCCCCCCTCCCCAATTCCTTCCGCACCTTCATTGCCTTCCTTGCACTGAGGTTAGCTCTTTGGCAGCCGTCTAGCTTGGTTACACAAGCTTCTTTGCAGAGAAACATGTTACTTCTGCTGGCCCTCGCTAGGCGGCCGGCATCCAAAACCTTCCCTGGGCACCTGCTGAAAGCCTGGCCCCTTCACGGCCCCGGGTGCTTTTAACGCCATCATTTCCACACGGCGAGCTGCGGAGTCAATAAGCACTCCTAGCCGTGGCAAGGAGCTCGGTGTCAGCCCTGCGTGAAGGCGGCGGGGTTGCGTACTTAGCTGCCAACTGGATCAGAGGCCTTGGGGCTTCCATCATCTAAGTTACTTAAGGTCGGTGTCCGGCAAGGCGCCGTTCTATGCTAGCCGAGCTGGGCAGTAGGGCAAAATGTCATCAAAATGGTCTACAGCACCCGGTGTTCCCAGGAGGTATCCCATCCAAGTACTGTCCGAGCCAAGCACTGCTTTGCTTCTGAGATCAGACAAGATCAGGCGTATCCAAGGTGGTATGGCCAGTAGACGCTGCTCGATCCATCGCCCGGCCAGCCTTTCTCAGGATCGCTTGGTGGCGAGCAATCTGGCCGTGACGGGGCGGGCTCCGAAGGGTCCATGCAAAGGCTGTACCGTCCCTACAGGTGTGGTTTGTTTAGCAGTGATTCACCCGCCGCATCAGGTGTCTTCAAAAATGTCTCGGCGCAGGGTCTCCTGCAGGCTAAACCCTTCATTGCGGTAATGTGACAGAAAGAGCAAGCTGGACCCGTAACTTGGGGGCGGAGCGAGACGTCCAGGGGTGAATGAAGGAAGAGGGTGAGATGGTTGCCAGTGACTTTGAGCTGCTCTTCAGGGGGGAGGGTCATGTTGCCTGCAAAGGTCTTCTGCTTGGGGTTACCGGTGGTTGCCTCCAGCCACCCGGGAGACGCTGGTCCTGGTGAAAAGGAGCCTAGTATTAAAAGTAAATAAGCAACAATGCTGGAGGCCCACGGTGATCAGAAGGATGCTGGTATTTTGCAGAGATGAAATAGCGCAAGAGAGAAAGCAAATGAAAAAAAGAAAAGAGAATGAATGTGTGCACTAGAGATGAGCGTTGTTCTACTCGAACTGTTCGCCAATCTCAAATTCGAGCTGTTTTGGGCGGTGTTCGAGCCGTTCAGCGAACACGAACAATTTGAGAAAAATTCGGCTGTTCGAGGTTATGTTCGATAACTGTTCGTGCACCAATATCATAACTGGATTTTTTCTCAGTAATGATGAAAATTAATGTTAATACGCAGTTTGAGTGTACAGCGGGGTGGGGGGAGGGGCAGGGGATGGATCTCTGCAGGAACAATGAAGATCTCCATTTTTTTTTCTCTTTTCCGCATTTACAGTGGGGAGGTGCAATCTGTCAGCCTATCAGCAGCGCACACACGGTGCGAAGTGCTTTTTTTCACACAAGCAAGGGCATGTGTCATTGGCAGTGTATGTCACATGTCCTTGCCCTATAAGACCAAGCCATTTTCCCCGTCGCCACCATTTTCTCACTGCTGCAGCTGCGTGTTAGACGGCACCGCTGTTGCTGTGTGCGCTATACCTTGTTAATTTCAAGCCAATTTTCGCACAAATATACAGATAGCTTGGGAGTAGGGAATAGTTGTGATTGCAGTCCTTTTAAGGACTAGGTTACAGCATTTCCTACGACTTTTATCAGGCAGGTCTGTGCTCTTAAATAGATAGGTTGTGGGAGTAAAGACTAATTGTAATTGGAGTCCTTTTCAGGACTAGGTTACATCAGTTCCTATCAGTTTTTGCCAGGCAGGTCTGTGCCAGTGCTGTGCAAGTTTTTTTCACAGCATTTGGCTGAATCTAGCAAAGCTAATCCTTTTTGGCCTATTGCAGAGTGTGTTAGTCAGTGGAGTAGCCTATCTGTGTTGCAAGATATACCACCTGTGTATAGAATACCAATTTTTTTACTGCACCTAGTGAAGTAAAATCTTTTGGGCATAGCATCATTCTATTAGTCCATCTATACTGACCTCCATGAGGATGCAAACTGAATCTAATTTTTTTCTGCATCTAGCTCTGAAAAAATATTTGGCCTTCTAGCAGTGTGTGGGACTTGTTCTATTAGTCCACCTATACTGACCTCCATCAGGTTGCAAACTGTATATATTTTTTTCTGCATCTACCTCTGAAAAAATATTGGGCTTCTAGCTGTGTGTGGGTCTTGTTCTATTAATCCATCTATACTGACCTCCATCAGGTTGCAAACTGAACATAATTTTTTTCTGCATCTAGCTCTGAAAAAATATTTGGCCTTCTAGTAGTGTGTGGGACTTTCTCTGTTAGTCCATCTATACTGACCTCCATCAGGTTGCAAAACTGAATATATTTTTTTCTGCATCTACCTCTGAAAAAATATTGGGCTTCTAGCTGTGTGTGGGTCTTGTTCTATTAATCCATCTATACTGACCTCCATCAGGTTGCAAACTGAATATAATTTTTTTCTGCATCTAGCTCTGAAAAAATATTTGGCCTTCTAGTAGTGTGTCGGACTTTCTCTATTAGTCCATCTATACTGACCTCCATCAGGTTGCAAATTAAAAATAATTTTTATCTGCATCTACAGTACCTCTGAAAAAATATTTGGGCTTCCAGCTGTGTGTGGGACTTGTTGTATTAGTCCATCTAAACTGACCTCCATCAGGTTGCAAACTGAATATATTTTTTTCTGCATCTACAGTACCTCTGAAAAAATATTGGGCTTCTAGCTGTGTGTGGGACTTGTTGTATTAGTCCATCTATACTGACCTCCATCAGGTTGCAAACTGAATATATTTTTTTCTGTATCTACCTCTGAAAAAATATTGGGCTTCTAGCTGTGTGTGGGACTTGTTGTATTAGTCCATCTATACTGACCTCCATCAGGTTGCAAATTTAATATAATTTTTTTCTGCATCTAACCCAGCCAATAGTTTTGGCCTAATACCACAGTTTGGCCACTCAGCTCTGCTCGGTTACCATCCATTGTTTTTTTGTGCAAACAACTCCAGAGTTGTGAATTAGTTAACCACCAAAATGAGTGGAAAAAGGCCTGCTGCTGGTGGAAAGGGGAATAGGCGTGTTGGGAAGGGGAAAAAAGGTTGTGTCCGTGGGGTAGGTGTTAAAGCAACAGTAACATCTGCAGAAGAAAGACCATCTTCCAGCCAAACTAAAATGTCTACTTCTTTTAGCGGACAATGTGATAAGATCCATTTCTTACGGCCACGCCAATCGCTACAAATTCCAGATGAGGCACAAAAACAGCAGGTGCTTCAACGGATATCAAGTGCTCCTTTAAGTGGGCTCTCCTCCACATCAACTTCAACATCACAAATACTCCAGTCCTCAAAGGTGTCACCCAAATCGCACTTGCTTCCTCACAGTTCCCAAATCTCCAGCTGCCCGTCTGAGTATGAGGTAGAACAGATGGTTGAGTCTGCAGAGCTGTTTACTCATACTATAGCCTGGGAATCAGAGGTCGACTCCAGCGCTTCTGTGAATCCAGACGAGGAAATGATCTGCACTGATGCCCAGAATCTTTATGAGTCGGATCCAGGACCAGACGCAGAAGGTTCTGACCATAATGTAGACCCTCATTCCCAAACTGTAACTCCTGTTGGTGGAGACAATGAGGAAGACGATGATAAGACTCAAATACCTGATTGGAGCGACAACTTTAGTTTTTTGTCAGGGCAGGAACAGGTTGGCTCTGAGGACGACGGGTGTGATAACGCACAGGGTGATGATGATGAGGTTGGAGATCCCACTTACTGTCAACCCACAGTCAGCCAAGAGATGAGGTCAGCAGAGGAGGTGGAGGAAGATGCTAGTGACGACGAGGTCAGGTTGCGCCTTCCTGGACAGAGACGTAGTACTGGAAGCACGTCAACAACTGCATCCTCAAACACAACTCTGCCTCTCACCACAAGTCGTGGTGGCTCTTCAGGTCGCATGGGTGCTAAGTTTTGCATAGCCTGGGCATTTTTTCAGATCGATAAAGATGACCCAACTCGTGTTATCTGTAACATTTGTCAGCAAAAGCTAAGTAGAGGCCAAAAAATACATAGTTTGAGTACTTCATGCATGAACCGGCACATGGACATGAAGCATAAGTTGCAGTGGGAAGCTCAGTGTGCTACAATGCGGCCTAGCCGGCCGGGCCAACCACCGTCTGCCATATCTTGTGCATCCGCGGCCTCTTCATCCTCTGTGACTGGGGGGACAGCAGTCACACCTGTTTTGGGGCGCAGACCTGCCACCTCTTTACCCGCAACAGCCAGCGTGATTGGCAGGTCATCATTTTCTTTGGAGGTGGGAACACCAGATGGTGTTGAGCGCTGTCCGACATCGATAGCACCACCTTTGGATCAAGGCAACCTAACATGTCCGCCTGCATCTTCCTCACAGACCGGCAGTTTGCCGGGGACACCCTTATCAACCCCGTCTAAGCACAATAGCCAGCCCTCGGTCCCTCAGATGTGGACAAGTAAAAGACCATTTCCTCCTAGCCATGAGAAAGCTAAGAGGTTGAATTTCACCATCTGCAAGCTCTTGGCTACAGAAATGCTGCCTTTCCGCCTGGTGGACACAGAGGATTTTCGAGACCTTATGTCCGTCGCAGTGCCCCAGTACCAGATGCCCAGTCGGCACTACTTCTCAAAGAAAGGTGTGCCTGCGCTCCACCAGCATGTCGCACACAACATCACCGCTTCTTTGAGAAACTCTGTGTGTGACAGGGTGCATTTCACCACAGACACTTGGACGAGTAGGCATGGACAGGGGCGTTACATGTCGCTGACTGGGCATTGGGTAACTATGGTGACAGCAGGACAAGGGGCTGCTGTCCAAGTCTTGCCGTCCCCACGAGTTGTGCGTCAATCCTCTTTATGTCAAACTTCCTCCACTGCTTCTGCCTCCTCAACCTCCTCTCTGTCTTCCACCTGCACCCAAAGCCTGTCTGGTCATGCCACAAGCTTTCTAACTGCGCAGAAGGGATCCTCCTTACTATGCTGGCAGTAGGGCTCAACGTCATCAGGCGGTTTTTACATTGAAATGTCTGGGAAATGTGAGTCACACAGCTGAGGAGTTGTGGTCAGCTCTGGAGAACCAATTTCATGAATGGTTGTCTCCACTGGACCTGAAACCAGGGAAGGCCGTGTGCGACAATGCTGCAAACCTGGGTGCGGCCCTTCGCCGGGGCAATGTCACACACGTGCCTTGTATGGCTCACGTGTTGAACCTGGTTGTCCAGCAATTTTTAGCCCACTATCCCAGACTAGATGGCCTTCTGCAGAGGGCACGGTCGCTGTGTGCTCACTTCCGCCGTTCGCATCCCGCAGCTCAGCGACTTACATCTCTACAGAAGTCGTTGGGCCTGCCACTTCACCGGCTAAAATGCGATGTGCCTACCCGGTGGAATTCAACTCTGCACATGTTGCAGCGACTGTGGCAGCACCGACAAGCCCTGGTGCAATACGTTCTGACGTATAGCCTGGGCCAACGAGATTCAGAGGTGGGGCAAATCACGCTGGAGGAGTGGTCTCAGATCAGGGACCTATGCACCCTTCTGCACAGTTTTGAAATGGCGACGAAGATGTTTAGTGCTGACGATGCCATTATCAGCATGACTATTCTGGTGATTTACATGCTGGAGCACATGTTAAACAGAATTCGGAGTCAGGTGGTGGCACAAGAGGAGGTGGAGGAAGTAGAGGAGGAGGAGTTGTATGCGGAATGGCTAACATCTGCAAGGTCCAGACGGTCGGCAGCACCAAGGCGGCAGGCATGTGAGGGTGGGGGAGATGGTTTTACCAGGGCGCATGGTAGCAGCCAAACTAGTGAGGAAGGTGCAGGAGCCCAGGAAGAAGTGGAGGACGAACTGATGGAAGACTCATCAGATGAGGGAGACCTTGATCACATTTCTGTTGTGCGAGGTTGGGGGGAGAGGACAGAGGAAGGAAGCATGATTGTTACCTCGCCACCAACACAACAGGGACTTGGTGCTCCTGGATGCGCAACACACATGAGTGCCTTCTTGCTGCACTACCTGCAACATGACCCTCGAATTGTGAGAATTAGAAATAATCCTGACTACTGGGTTGCCACACTGTTAGATCCCCGGTACAAAAGTAAATTTGCAGAAATTATTCCTGCCATAGAAAGGGATGCACGCATGTAGGAGTATCAGCAGAGACTGTTGCAGAATCTTACATGTGCTTTTCCACAAAATACCAGTGGTGCACGTAGTGAATCTCACAGTTCCAACTTGCCAACCGTGGGACCGTCAAGTGTTCAGCCCTCAAACCGTAACAGAACCACAGTATCTGCTGGTAACATCAATTTTGCGTAATCATTTCAACACTTTTTTAGCCCATCCTTTGCAAGGCCACAGGAGACAAGAAGTCTGACACATAGTCAACGCCTAGAGACGATGGTACAGGAGTATCTCCAAGTAAACATTGAAGCCACGACTGTGTCACTGGACCCTTGCTCTTTTTGGGCTTCCAATCTGGATAAATGGCCGGAGCTAGCCACTTACGCCTTGGAGATCTTGTCATGCCCCGCAGCCAGCGTTCTGTCTGAACGTGTGTTCAGCGCTGCTGGTGGTGTGCTGACAGATAAGCGCAAGCGGCTCTCCACTGATAATGTAGACAGACTCACGTTCATAAAGATGAACAAATCATGGATCCGAAACGACTTTTCTACCCCTGTGTCATCCTGGGGAGAGTAAAAGCTTGATGATTGGTTAAAATCACCCTACCAACCGTTTTAAGCTTTCAAATTACTAATCATGTTTATCTGTATCTTGACTGGAAAATAATTTGGGCCTTGTAGCAGTGTGCAGCACTGATCCTATTAGGCCATCTATAATAAGCTCCACCAGATTTAAAATTAAAAATAATTTTTAGCTGCATCTAGCCCGGAAAATAATTTTGGGGCTCCGAGATGCGCAAGACACATAAGTGCCTTCTTGCTGCACTACCTGCAGCATGACCCTCATATTGTCAGAATTCGAAGTAATCATGACTACTGGGTTGCCACACTCTTAGATCCCCCAAACTTTTCGATCAACCTTTTCATTTTAATAAAGACCAAAAAAATGGTCATTTTTGAAATTATAAGCATTAGCAGGTTGTTAGAAACTGAAATCAAACAGTTTTCAACTCAAAACTTTATTCTAGGTGATGTTACATTTTCACATAGGACCCCTTGTTCGAAAGGAGCTTCTGAACTCTCTCGTCCATTGAATTTGTCAGGTTTTGGATGGTTTCTGCTTCAATTGTTTTGCATGAGGACAGAATACCCTCCCAGAGCTGTTGCTTAGATGTGAACTGCCTCCCGCCATCATAGACACTCCTTTTAATGATGCTCCAAAGGTTCTGAATGGGGTAGAGGTCAGGGGAGCATTGGGGTCACACCATAAGTTTGTCCCCTTTTATGCCCATATCAGCCAGAGATGCCGATGTTTTATGTGCAGCATGAGATGGTGGATTATCATGCAGAAAAATGATCTTAATGTGAAATACACGGTTCTTTTTCTTGAACCATGGCAGGAAGTGCTGTTTGAGAAAATCCACATACATTATGGAGTTCATCTTTGTAGCGCCGGCGTCCCTGCCCTCTGCTAGGCAGGGACGCTGTTCCCCTCACCTCCCTGCTCCGTGCCCGGCATCCTCCTCCCGCTCTGCTGGCAGCGCGCTTCTTCCCGGCCACTGTGCTTAGGGCGCGCGCGCGCGCTCTCCCTCCCTCTTAAAGGGGCCGCGCGCGCCGTCCTAAGGGTCCCCGGCCAATGGCCGGAGGACTTCACCATGTATAAGGCACCTCCTCCAAAATGGAGGTGCCCGAGCAATGTTGTTGCACTGTTCACTACTCTGCTTAAGCCCTCAGGTCCCGTTGCCAGTTACCTGCCAGATACCTGCCAGATTCCTGCCAGCTTGCTGTCTTATTCCTGCCTGATATTCCGCTACCTGCCTGCTAGCCTGAGGTCCGACGGTCTGCCTTACAACTCCTGTCAGTCTGTCTATGGACCAGCTTGCCCGCTCACCTGGGAGCGCACTTCAGCTACCTGCCTGCTTGCCTGAGGTCCGACGGTCTGCCTTCCAACTCCTGTCAGTCTGTCTATGGACCAGCTTGCCCGCTCACCTGGGAGCGCACATCTGCTACCTGTCTGCTAGCCTACCTGGAGGCTCCGCCGTCACGTGCTGTGACCACCTGCCTGTCCAGTGACTCCTGTCCGCTCACCTGGGAGCGCTCATCTGCTGCCTGTCCGTTAGCCTACCTGGAGGCTCTGCCGTCACGTGCTGTGACCACCCGCTTATCCAGAGACTCTCGCCCGCTCATCTGGGAGCGCTCATCTGCCGCCTGTCTGTTGGTCTTCCTGGAGGCTCCGCCGTCACATGCTGTGACCACCCGTTTATCCAGAGACTCTCGCCTGCTCACCTGGGAGCTCAAGTCTACCATCAGCCGCCACAGGTCATACCAACCCTTTACCCAGAGACTGCCCCGGTCACTTGCCGTGACCATCTGCCCGTTCTTCCAGAGACTGTCCCGGTCACTTGCCGTGACCATCTGCCCATTCACCCAGAGACTGCCCCAGTCACTTGCCGTGATCTCCTGCCCGTTCTTCCAGAGACTGTCCCGGTCACTTGCCGTGACCATCTGCCCGTTCACCCAGAGACTGCCCCAGTCACTTGTCGTGATCTCCTGCCCGTTCTTCCAGAGACTGTCCCAGTCACCTGCTGTGACTGCCTGCCTGGTCGCCACCCGCTCCCTTACAAGGACCGCCCCCTTGTATAGTAGCTCAGAGGTTCCGCCTCCCAGACCCGTTACAGTTTGCTCGGGCCATGGAACCCGGTGGCACCCAAGCTCCCTCGCTCTCGGACCTCTGTCATGAACTGTCCCGTCAGAGGTCCCAACAGGAGTCCATCCTGGGTCACCTGCGGAATGTCAATTCTCGCCTGGACACTCTGACTGCTCCACCAGCAACCACCGCCAGTGATATGACTCGCAACCCGGCAGCTCCGCTGCCCACCAATACCATGGTATCCTACCCCGGACCCCGGCTTTCTGCACCTCCTCGCTTCGGAGGCGACTCCGCCCAGGCTCGGGGCTTCATTAATCAGTGCACCCTGCACTTTGAACTATTGTCCCACCAGTTTAACTCCGACCGGGCCAAAATTGCCTTCATCATGTCCCATCTCACCGGGGAGGCCCTGGCCTGGCTAAATCCTCTATGGGAGAGAGGAGACCCCCTGGTGTCCGACTTGCCTGCCTTCCTCACGTCTTTCCGGAAAGTCTTCGACGAACCCGGACGGAAGACCTCATCCGCATCATCTCTGCTACGCCTCCGTCAGGGAAGTCTCACCGTGGGCCAATATGCCATACGGTTCCGTACCCTTGCCTCGGAGCTGGCCTGGGATAACGACGCTCTGGTATCCGTCTTCTGGGAGGGTCTGTCCGGCCGTATTAAAGATGAACTTGCCGGTCGGGACGTTCCTACCACTCTCGATGACCTAATAACTCTTGCCGCCCGGATTGACCTACGGTTCCAGGAGCGTGCCAAAGAGGTCACCCGTGAGAGGAGGTTTCCACGTCTAGCTCCTACTTTTCAGAAACCCGTCACTCCCTCCGTCTCTCCCCAGGTACACTCTCCTGAGCCTATGCAGGTCAACCAGACCAAGATGGTCAAAACCCGTCAGGACTTACGCCGTGCCGAGGGGAGCTGCTTCTACTGTGGCAGTAAGGAGCACCGGATCCGTGCCTGCCCACAGAGGTCGGGAAACGCCTGTGTCTAGGTTCGCTCAGAGAGGTCGACCTAGACAAGAATAAATCCTCTCCATCTCTGCTGCTGTCAGTTTCAATCGTCTGCGGGGAGAACCGTTATTTCGAACTAGCCCAACTGGACTCTGGAGCAGCCGGGAATCTTATTTCACAGTCCCTGGTAGAGAAATACCGCATCCCCACCAAACCTCTGGCTGTACCCTTGTCTGTAGCTACCGTGGATGGGGGTCTCTTACCACGCCCCATCCAACTCATCACCGAATCCATTACTCTGCAGGTGGGAATGCTGCATTCTGAGAGTATCTCCTTTCATGTTCTGCCTGGACTCTCTCACGCCCTCCTGCTAGGTCTACCTTGGCTCCAGAGACATGCACCCGTGCTTGACTGGCAGACCGGAGAAGTCCTTCGCTGAGGACAGGACTGCCATAAGACCTGTCTGGTTCCCGTCCATACCGTCCGTCCTTCTCCTACCCCAGCTAATCTACCTGGACTTCCGATTCCTTATTGGTCTTATGCTGATGTCTTTAATAAAAAGGAAGCAGAGACACTACCCCCTCATAGACCATACGACTGCCCTATCGACTTGTTACCCGGTACTACTCCTCCCCGTGGGCGTATTTATCCATTATCCGCTGCTGAGACCCGGTCGATGTCCGAATATATTGAGGAGAATCTGGCCAGGGGATTCATCCGGAAATCTACCTCCCCGGCGGGAGCAGGCTTCTTCTTCGTAAAAAAGAAGGACGGCTCTCTCCGTCCCTGTATAGACTATAGAGGCCTTAACCAGATCACGGTGAAGAATAAGTACCCCCTTCCGCTCATTCCGGAGTTATTTGATCGCATGAGAGGGGCTAGAATCTTCACCAAACTGGACCTCCGTGGGGCGTACAACCTGGTTCGTATCCGTCAGGGGGATGAATGGAAGACGGCATTCAACACCCGGGACGGCCACTATGAATATCTGGTAATGCCCTTTGGTCTCTGTAACGCTCCTGCCGTCTTTCAACAGTTGGTCAATGACATCTTCCGGGACCTTCTCTACTCCTGCGTAGTGGTGTACCTGGACGACATCTTGGTCTTCTCTCCGGATCTCCAGACTCACCGGAGGGACGTTCGTCAGGTCCTGCTCAGGCTCAGGCAGAATCACCTCTTCGCTAAATACGAGAAGTGCCTCTTTGAGCAGACCTCGCTTCCGTTTTTGGGCTACATTATTTCTCAGACCGGCCTACGAATGGATCCAGAGAAACTGTCTGCCATCGAGAAATGGCCTCGACCAGAGGGGTTGAAGGCCATTCAGCGGTTCCTGGGCTTCGCCAACTACTACCGCCTCTTCATACCACACTTCTCTTCCTGGACTGCCCCAATTTCCGCGCTCACCCGTAAGGGTACTAATCCCAAAGAGTGGCCACCCGAAGCAGAGGAGGCCTTTCTTTCCTTAAAACAGGCCTTCTCTTCCGCCCCGGTGCTGCATCGCCCGGACGGCAACAAGCAGTTCTTCCTGGAAGTTGACGCCACCTCCTCTGGAGCCGGAGCGGTACTTACTCAAAAATCATCTTCCGGGAGGATGGTAACTTGCGGCTTCTTCTCTAAACTCTTCTCCTCCTCAGAGCGCAATTATTCCATAGGAGACCGAGAGTTATTGGCCATCAAACTGGCATTGGAGGAATGGCGTTACCTGCTCGAGGGGGCTCTTCACCCGGTAATAATTTACACTGACCACAAGAACTTGGCTTACCTCCAGCATGCCCAGAGACTTAACCCGCGCCAAGCCCGGTGGTCCTTGTTTTTTTCTCGCTTTGATTTTGTTCTTCATTTTCGCCCGGCTGACAAAAACGTCAAGGCGGACGCCTTGTCTCGATCCTTTCTGGTGTCTGATCTCGAGGAAGATCGGAAACACATCATCGATCCCGCCAGAGTAATGCAGGTGGCTCCCGTGAGTCTAAATCGTCTCCCTCCCGGAAAGACGTTCGTATCAGTACCTGATCGGGAGAAGATCCTTCACTGGGGTCACTCGTCTAAACTAGCTGGCCATGCCGGTCAGAAAAAGACCCTCCAGCTTATTACCCGGCACTACTGGTGGCCTACCCTGCACAAGGACGTAATAGACTTTGTTTCTGCCAGTGTGTCCTGCGCCCGCAACAAGGTTCCGAAACATCTGCCAGCCGGTCACCTCCTTCCGCTCCCAGTACCTGCTGCCCCCTGGCAGCATATAGCAATGGACTTTATAACAGACCTCCCAGTCTCTGCCGGTTGTACGGTCATTTGGGTGGTCGCTGACCGCTTCTCCAAGATGGCTCATTTCGTTCCCCTGCCAGGCCTCCCGTCTGCACCCGAGCTAGCTAAAGACTTTATTCATCATATCTTTCGTCTTCATGGCCTGCCCCTCCACATCGTGTCGGATCGTGGGGTACAGTTCACCTCACGCTTCTGGAGAGCCACTTGTAAACTGCTAGATGTCACCCTGGACTTCTCTTCCGCTTACCACCCACAGTCCAATGGTCAAGTGGAGCGGATCAATCAGAACCTGACCAGTTACCTCCGGCACTTCGTTAATGCCCATCATTCTGACTGGGTGGATCTCCTACCATGGGCCGAGTTCTCTTATAACAATCACGAGAGCGAATCCTCCTCCAAATCCCCGTTTTTTGTAGTCTTCGGTCAGCATCCTCGGATTCCTTTTCCTGTCTCCACCTCTGTGGACAACCCGGCTGCGGAATCTCTCGTTAGCAAATTTTTCTCCATTTGGGAGAGTACCCGATCCGCACTCCTTCAGTCGTCCGAACGGATGAAAAGACACGCTGACAAAAAACGCCTGGATCCTCCACAATTTCGTCCCGGAGATAAAGTCTGGCTCTCATCTAAATATGTCCGACTCAAGATACCTTCTTACAAGTTAGGGCCTCGGTTCATCGGCCCCCTGGAGGTCATCAGTCAGATCAACCCGGTGGCCTATAAATTGAAACTCCCGGCCAACTTACGGATCCCTAACTCCTTCCATGTATCTCTCCTCAAACCTGTGGTACTTAACTCTTTTTCCAAGTCTACAGGTACGCCTCCTGCTCCGGTTTCTGCTGAGGACGAGTTTGAGGTAGAGAACATTCTTGCCACCAAAAGGGTAAGAGGAAAGACCTTTTTTCTAGTAGATTGGAAGGGGTTTGGTCCTGAGGAGAGAACGTGGGAGCCCCGGGAGAACATCCATGCCCCTCTTATCCTTGCTAAATTTCTGTCTGGCCTAAAAAAGGGGTGGCCTAAAGGGGGGGGTACTGTAGCGCCGGCGTCCCTGCCCTCTGCTAGGCAGGGACGCTGTTCCCCTCACCTCCCTGCTCCGTGCCCGGCGTCCTCCTCCCGCTCTGCTGGCAGCGCGTGCTCCTTCCCGGCCACTGTGCTTAGGGCGCGCGCGCGTGCTCTCCCTCCCTCTTAAAGGGGCCGCGCGCGCCGTCCTAAGGAGTCCCCGGCCAATGGCTGGAGGACTTCACCATATATAAGGCACCTCCTCCAAAATGGAGGTGCCCGAGCAATGTTGTTGCACTGTTCACTACTCTGCTTCAGCCCTCAGGTCCCGTTGCCAGTCACCTGCCAGATACCTGCCAGATTCCTGCCAGCTTGCTGTCTTATTCCTGCCTGATATTCCGCTACCTGCCTGCTAGCCTGAGGTCCGACGGTCTGCCTTACAACTCCTGTCAGTCTGTCTATGGACCAGCTTGCCCGCTCACCTGGGAGCGCACTTCAGCTACCTGCCTGCTTGCCTGAGGTCCGACGGTCTGCCTTCCAACTCCTGTCAGTCTGTCTATGGACCAGCTTGCCCGCTCACCTGGGAGCGCACATCTGCTACCTGTCTGCTAGCCTACCTGGAGGCTCCGCCGTCACGTGCTGTGACCACCTGCCTGTCCAGTGACTCCTGTCCGCTCACCTGGGAGCGCTCATCTGCTGCCTGTCCGTTAGCCTACCTGGAGGCTCTGCCGTCACGTGCTGTGACCACCCGCTTATCCAGAGACTCTCGCCCGCTCATCTGGGAGCGCTCATCTGCCGCCTGTCTGTTGGTCTTCCTGGAGGCTCCGCCGTCACATGCTGTGACCACTCGTTTATCCAGAGACTCTCGCCTGCTCACCTGGGAGCTCAAGTCTACCATCAGCCGCCACAGGTCATACCAACCCTTTACCCAGAGACTGCCCCGGTCACTTGCCGTGACCATCTGACCGTTCTTCCAGAGACTGTCCCGGTCACTTGCCGTGACCATCTGCCCGTTCACCAAGAGACTGCCCCAGTCACTTGCCGTGATCTCCTGCCCGTTCTTCCAGAGACTGTCCCGGTCACTTGCCGTGACCATCTGCCCGTTCACCCAGAGACTGCCCCAGTCACTTGTCGTGATCTCCTGCCCGTTCTTCCAGAGACTGTCCCGGTCACCTGCTGTGACTGCCTGGCACTCATCCGTGAACAAAACAGTTTTGAAATCAGTCTTCATATAATGTTTGGCCCACTGGAGCCGTTTCTGCTTGTGTGAAGTGGATAGAGGAGGTCGACAGGATGGCGTATGCACAGCTGCAAACCTCTGAAGGACCCTGCATCTTGTTGTTCGGGGGACGTTGGAGGCAGAAGCAGCTTCAAAAACTTGTCTGCTGCTTGACAAGGCTTTTTTGCCGCTGCTCTTTCAACCTGACGTAATTGCCTGTAGGAAAGAGTCCTCAATTTGCCCTTATCAGCACGCACACGTGTGTACTGTGAATCAGCTACATACTTCTTGATTGCCAAGACACTTCATCCTGATCATCGCACAATGTTGATTGTAGTCATGCCTTGACCTAAACACTCCACAATTTGTTGCTTCTCAGCAGCCGACACATCCTTTTTCTTTCCCATTTTAGCAGAAAATGTAGGCTGCTTAATTATGTGAGAGAGCCTTCTTAAGTAGTCTTGCCTTTCATTGGACACACCTGCCAAACTAATTAGCACAGGTGTCTGCAATTGCTTACAGTGATATAAAGAGCCCTGACACACATCACCATCAATGAGTTTAACTGACAAACAAACAAATTCTTCCCTTATCCCTCCTAAACACTTTTTGCATAATAATTTGGAACGCAGTGTACATGTGCTTTTTCACAAAACACCAGTGGTTCACGTAGTGAATCTTACAGTTCTAACTTGCCAACCGTGGTCTGTATGGAATTGTTCAATAAAGGGCCCAAAATTAAGATAACATAGATGGGAGAGGTCTCTATGAATAGGAATTCCTAAGTATTTGATACCCTGTGAGGGCCAGGCAAAGGGAAAGTTGGACTGGATGGAATCCTATATGGATTTGGGGAGGGAGACATCGAGGGCCTCAGACTTCGCTGCATTGATTTTAAAATTTTACCATGTAACAAAGTGATCTATTTCAGCCATAACAGCAGGGATGGATATATGTGATTGAGTGATATATACTAGGACATCATCAGCAAATAGAGAGCACTTGTACTCGGTGCCTCCCACCTCAATCCACCTAATATTGGGGTTATGGCGAATTGATGAGAGCAGGTGCTCCGTCACTAGGATGTATAAGAGAGGGGACAGAGGACATCCCTGCCTTGTCCCATTGGTGATTGTGAAAGGTGATGAAAATGTTCTAATGCACCCCCTGGGCCTTGGGACACCCGGAGCCGGACCCTTTTTGGTGGATGCTGGTGGTTGTAGTCTTCGTGGCGGCGACCCGGTTCCGTGGCTCAGGGCGGTCAAACCAGTGGCGGAACTATTTATGTGGTTTTGATGTTTAAATGTCCGACTACGCCACCCGTGGATTGCGGTCAGAGTGAACCGCCGCTACAGGGCAGACCGCTGAGGCTGGTGTTGTGGGTGCAGCAGAGCGTAGGATAACTCCCCACGGGAGGAGTATAGCCTCAGGGCAGTGTATGCGGAGGATGGGGGTGATGGTGCAGGGCAGCAGCAGTAATGACACGGAGTCAGTGATGTAGTCCAGGGCCTTTACTCACAGTTCTTATTATCCAGACCACGTCTGCAGGTAACGGCTGCCCACGTCGTACTGTGCTCACCAGGTGAGGGGCTCAGACAACTCCCAGATAACTTTGGAGCACTTCACAGGACCCCCTTTGTGTGTCCTTTGTCTGGCCTTTCTTACCAACACTTCTGTCCGGCTGCCTCGGGCCTCCTCTTGGTAAACTTGGCGCCAGTTTCCCTGACCCTATGTAGTGCCTTCCTAGCGGGTGTAGCGAGGGGCTGCGCCACATAAAATGTCAGAGCCTCCGGTTTCTAGCTGAGGGTCGTTTCCTGCCTCCACTAGTTCGGGGACCGGTCTCCCCCTTTGGCCTGACCCCTCCACGCAGGTGGATTCGGGCGTGCGGTGGCGACTCGCCCGTCCGCACCCCTGGGATCCCTTCATTCCTCGTTCCTGGAGCCTTCTCCGCTCCTCTTCCTTCCTTCTCCCTCTTTCAGGCCTGGGCCTCTGTTACTAGGCCCGCCTCCGGAGCAGAGCTCATGCAGAGCCCCTGCTCCCTGCCACTTCTGCTCAGACTTCTCTGCACTGAACTAAGATGGTGCCCACCTTTTATACTCCCTTCTCAATGCACCCAGGAACTGCTTCCTCCCTGCTCCTGCACTACAGGGTTCCCCTTCCTCAGTGTTCCCTCCCCCCACTCCAGCCAGGGACAGGGACTGTCGTGCCCATCTCAGGGGCATATTGGTCGCCCTGCCCCACGGCAATGTGGTGTAATGCATGCAGGTGTCGGGTCCTGATCCACACTCCATCCTTACCTGAGAGTGAGATATCACACCTCTGGGTGAGGTGCAATACGTCTGTAGCAACCGAGCCCTCAGGGTGCTACAGTTCCATTTATCTTCAGCCTAGGTGACGTATTGCGATACAGGGCCGTGATTTTGGCTATAAAAGGGTCCCCTAGACCCCTACCCCAAGCTTTTTAAGAGAATCATATATGGCGTGCCAGGAGACTCTATGGAATGCTTTCTCAGCATCCAACGAGAGTATCTAAATACAAATTTTTAACTGCATCTAGCCCAGGAAATACTTTGTGCCTAGTAGCAGTGTCTGCTAGTCAGCGGATTATCCCGGCTGTTAAGCAAGCTACACCACCTGTAGTTTAGACACTTAATTTTTTCAAAGGAAATGCTTCGGGACCATGAGATACTTAGTGAAGAGCATCAGGAGGCACCCCAAGGCATAGGGGCTGGGACTGGCAGTAGGATGCCTTGCGGTGGACAGCCGAGCTCGATCCTTATAAAAGCTTTTTAACTGCAGCAGCTTTAGTGGACGCTACTGGAGCTGGAATTACCGCGGCTGCTGGCATGAGACTTGCCCTCCAATAGATCCTTGTAAATGGATTTAAAGTGTATTCATTCAAATTAGAGAGACAATTTAAATTAAAAAGCTTAGAGCTGCCTCCACCACAGGGGGGCTCGCTCGACCCACCAGCGGACAGGCACCAGTATTGGGAGAGGGGGGCTGGCCGTCAGGGTTCACCGCGGCTCTGGCACAAACCCGGCGACACGGAGGTGGCACGGGCAGGAGCGGACTGGCCGTGTCGGCTTCTCACTTTTTGGATTTTAGAAGGGCATGACATGCCTATATCTGTGTCTCCCCCTCCTTTTACTCCTCCACCTCTTTTATTTTTGCATGACTATATGTACTTGTCACTTTTCCATGTGTTAGTTATGTCTTCTGAGCAGTTTGTCAGCTTTTGGACACCTTTGAAGGTGTTTTCTATGTGTTTCTATGTGTTTTTGATTGCCTGCCATTGGTTTTAACGGTGTTCGAGGGTGTTCGACGAACCGAACCGAACTCGAACACTACGGGGGTGGCTCAACACTAGTGTGCACTTGTGAAAGGGAATAGAAAAAAGGCATAGAAGAGAGTGCCCCCTGCTGGTGGAAGGAAGGAAAAAGCAAAAGCCTACAGTGCCTGGTATTCCCAGGTGGTCTCACATCCAAGTACTAACTAGGCCTGACCCTGCTTTGCTTCTGAGATCACATGTGTTCAGGGTGGTGTAGCCGTAGGCAGGCACAAGCCTCTCACTTGCTGCTTTTCAACTTTGAAGTCTGGCTGCCGGATGCCCTTTCCAGTGTTCAGCAAGACCAGGTCCTTTTGTGCTTTCCCTTCTCTTCAATTTTTTTGCTGGCTTCCTTAAAAGGTCTTGTAGACACAACGCCCCACTCAGAGCCGCTGAGCTCAGTGATCGGCTGCAGCGCTGTCGACGGAACGTCAGCTTCACGGCCAATGCCACAGGCCGGGAGCAGAGGCGAGACTCACCGGTAGACCCGGGTAGGGTGAGTAGAGCGCGGTTAGTTGCTTTCTAATAGCCTGCAGCCGGGGATTAACTTTTAATGAAAGGGAACAATCCCTTTGACTGTCTGCAGCGCGCCACACCTAGGAAACGCACTCTCACACACAAGCCAGCATGCACACGTGCTCGCACCTGACAACACCCCCTATCTGCCTCTACAACCTCTCCGTTACCATGCGTCAGACTCTCCTGCCTGTTTTATGATTTCAGGGCCCTAGCAGGAATCACCCCCCCCTCCCCAATTCCTTCCGCACCTTCCTTTCCTTCCTTGCACTGAGGTTAGCTCTTTGTCAGCCATCTAGCTTGGTTACACAAGCTTCTTTGCCGAGAAACATGTTACTTCTGCTGGCCCTCGCTAGGCGGCCGGCATCCAAAACCTTCCCTGGGCACCTGCTGAAAGCCTGGCCCCTTCACGGCCCCGGGTGCTTTTAACGCCATCATTTCCACACGACTAGCTGCGGAGTCAATAAGCACTCCTAGCCGTGGCAAGGAGCTCGGTGTCTGCGTGAAGGCGGCGGGGTAGCGTACTTAGCTGCCAACTGGCTCAGAGGCCTTGGGGCTTCCATCATCTAAGTTACTTAAGGTCGGTGTCCGGCAGGGCGCCGTTCCATGCTAGCCGAGCTGGGCAGTAGGGCAAAACTTCATCAAAATGGTCTACAGCACCCGGTGTTCCCAGGAGGTCTCCCATCCAAGTACTGTCTGACCCAGCCCTGCTTTGCTTCCAAGATCAGACAAGATCGGGCGTATCCAAGGTGGTATGGCCAGTAGACACTGCTTGATCCATCGCCCGGCCAGCCTTTCTCAGGATCGCTTGGTGGCGAGCAATCTGGCCGTGACGGGGCGGGCTCCGAAGGGTCCATGCAAAGGCTGTGCCATCCCTACAGGTGTGGTTTGTTTAGCAGTGATTCACCCGCCGCATCAGGTGTCTTCAAAAATGTCTCGGCGCAGGGTCTCCTGCAGGCTAAACCCTTCATCGCGGTAATGTGACAGAAAGAGCAAGCTGGACCCGTAACTTGGGGGTGGAGCGAGACGTCCAGGGGTGAATGAAGGAAGAGGGTGAGAGGGTTGCCAGTGACTTTGAGCTGCTCTTCAGGGGGGAGGGTCGTGTTGCCTGCAAAGGTCTTCTGCTTGGGGTTACCGGTGGTTGCCTCCAGCCACGCGGGAGACGCTGGTCCTTGTATTAAAAGTAAAGAAGCAACAATGCTGGAGGCCCACGGTGATCAGAAGGATGCTGGTATTTTGCAGAGATGAAATAGCGCAAGAGCGAAAGCAAATGAAAAAAAGAAAAGAGAATGAATGTGTGCACTTGTGAAACGGAATGGAAAAAAGGCATAGAAGAGAGTGCCCCCTGCTGGTGGAAGGAAGGAAAAAGCAAAAGCCTACAGCACCTGGTACTCCCAGGCAGTCTCCTATCCAAGTACTAACCAAGCCCAACTCTGCTTAGCTTCTGAGATCAGGTGTGTTCAGTGTGGTGTGGACGTAGGCAGAGACAAGCCTCTGACTTGCTGCATTTCTACTTTGACGTCTGGCTGCCGGCTGCCCTTTCCAGTGCTCAGCAAGACCAGGTCCTTTTGTGCTTTCCCTTCTCTTCAATTTTTTTGCTGGCTTCCTTAAAAGGACTTGTAGTCACAACGCCCCACTCAGAGCCGCTGAGCTCACTGATCGGCTGCAGCGCTGTCGACGGAACATCAGCTTCACGGCCAATGCCACAGGCCGGGAGCAGAGGCGAGACTCACCGGTAGACCCGGGTAGGGTGAGTAGAGCGCGGTTAGTTGCTTTCTAATAGCCTGCAGCCGGGGATTAACATTTAATGAAAGGGAACAATCCCTTTGACTGTCTGCAGCGCGCCACACCTAGGAAGCGCACTCTCACACACAAGCCAGCATACACACGTGCTCGCACGTGACAACACCCCCTATCTGCCCCTACAACCTCTCCGTCACCATGCGTCAGACTCTCCTGCCTGTTTTATGATTTCAGGGCCCTAGCAGGAATCACGCCCCCCCTCCCCAATTCCTTCCTTGCCTTCCTTGCACTGAGGTTAGCTCTTTGCCAGCCGTCTGGCTTGGTTACACAAGCTTCTTTGCAGAGAAACATGTTACTTCTGCTGGCCCTCGCTAGGCGGCCGGCATCCAAAACCTTCCCTGGGCACCTGCTGAAAGCCTGGCCCCTTCACGGTCCCGGGTGCTTTTAACGCCATCATTTCCACACGGCGAGCTGCGGAGTCAATAAGCACTCCTAGCCGTGGCAAGGAGCTCGGTGTCAGGCCTGCGTGAATGCGGTCGGGTAGCGTACTTAGCTGCCAACTGGCTCAGAGGCCTTGGGGCTTCCATCATCTAAGTTACTTAAGGTCGGTGTCCGGCAAGGCACCGTTCCATGCTAGCCGAGCTGGGCAGTAGGGCAAAATGTCATCAAAATGGTCTACAGCACCCGGTGTTCCCAGGAGGTCTCCCATCCAAGTACTGTCCGAGCCCAGCCCTGCTTTGCTTTTGAGATCAGACGAGATCGGGCGTATCCAAGGTGGTATGGCCAGTAGACGCTGCTTGATCCATCGCCCGGCCAGCCTTTCTCAGGATCGCTTTGTTATGATCTGCTACAGAGAGTATGGAAAGAAAGGAGATCTATCCCTACAATAGAACTAAACTAGATCCCTACGATGTAACGGGGAACCTGATCCTGCGATCAGACCCGCTAAAGTCCTCGGCTAGTCTGAACGCAGACCTATAGATGTGAGGGAGGGATCCCTACAAGATCTAGGGACTGGGAAAAGTTGGACACCTCCTAGCAGAAATAGTAGCAGTCAAAGACAAACACACAACAAAAAGGCATAGGGGTCAGAAGACCTAGCAAAACTAACAGAGAACGGCAACAGAGCAACAAGCTAGCTCAACAGTAGTAAATACAAATGAAGTCCAGCAAAGCCAGGAGGGCGGAGCCGGATTAAATAGGCAAAATGGTCATGTGACCAGCAAACTAAAAAAAACCTAACAGGAGAGTTGTAACAGTACCCCCTCTTCTAAAAGAATCCTCCGGATCCCCTAGTCCCAGGCTTACCAGGAAACCTCCTGTGAAACGCTTGGACAAGTCTGGGGGCAGAAACATAATCCGCTCTCACCCATGAGTTATCCTCAGGTCCGAAACCCTTCCAAGCGACGAGATACTGCAAACTCCCTCTATACCGTCTAGAATTTAGGATGCGGGAAATTTCATATTCCCCGTCCTCCACCACCGGAGGAACAGTGGCAGAGGCGTCACCATCCGACACATCAGCTTTTTTCAACAGAGAAACATGAAACACCGGATTAATCCTCCAGGACGTAGGAACCTCCAGCCTAACAGCAGATTGGTTAACTATCTGAAGTACCTTAAAGGGCCCTACGAACTTGGGACCCAATTTTTTAGAAGGAATCCTCAATCGCAGATTCTTAGAGGACAACCAAACCATGTCACCAACCGCAAACAAAACCTCTTGCCGTTTCCTATCAAAGTACCTCTTAGATTTTTTGTTAGCCTCCTGAAGATTACCACGCACATCCGTCCAAACTCTCTCCAAATCACCGGAAAAACTCTCCTCCTCAGGCACAGCCGAAACCAATTTGGAAAATGACCCAAAAGACGGATGTCTCCCAGAACAACAAAAAAAAGGCGAACACCCAGCAGAAGAGGATGTATGGTTGTTAAGAGCAAATTCAGCAAGTGGCAGAAACTCAGACCACCCCTCTTGATTGTCTGCCACAAAACAACGCAAGAACTGCTCAACATCCTGGTTCTTCCTTTCTGTCTGGCCATTAGACTCAGGATGATATCCGGATGAAAACGACAAATGAACTCCCAACCTGTCACAAAAGGCACGCCAAAAACGAGCCACGAACTGAGGTCCCCTATCAGAAACAATGTCAGTAGGAACACCATGTAGTCTGACAATCTCCTTGACAAAGGCCTTAGCGAGTGTCTTAGCGCAAGGCAGTTTGATGAAGGGAACCAAGTGACACATCTTGCTAAAACGGTCCACGACCACCCAGATGACCGTGAAACCTTCAGAGGGAGGAAGGTCAGTAATAAAGTCCATAGCCAGATGTGTCCAAGGTGCACTAGGAACCTCCAGAGGGCAAAGGAACCCCGCAGCAGGAGCATGCGAAGACTTGGATCTTGCACACACAGTACATTGGCGCACCCACTTAATGACTTCCTTCTGCCATCCAGGCCACCAAAAACTGCGACCCACAAGTCTCTTGGTCTCAGAAATTCCTGGATGACCTGCCAACCGAGACTCATGACACTCAACAAACAAATCTCTCCTAAAGGTCCTAGGCACAAACAACCTCCCATGGGGAGTGTTAGATGGGGCATTCTCCTGTGCTTTAAGAATCTCATCCTCCAAAACGGAGTCCAAAGCAGCAATCACAACACCTTCTTGTAAAATGGTCTCCTCTTCCTCCTCAACACCGACCATGGGAGAAAAGCTGCGAGACAAAGCATCCGCTTTAACATTCTTGGTACCCAGGATGTAAGTAACGGAAAAATTAAGCCGCGAGAAAAAAAGTGCCCACCTAGCCTGACGGGCATTCAAGCGCTTGGCAGCATCAAGATAGATCAGATTTTTATGATCAGTGAAAACCTGAATGGGAAATTCAGCACCTTCCAAGAGATGACGCCAGTGTTCAAATGCGAGTTTAATCGCCAGCAATTCCCGATTACCAATATCGTAATTAAGTTCAGTCTCGGAAAATTTTTTTGAAAAAAAGGCACAGGGATGTACTCCATCCTTGTTTTCCTGAGACAACACCGCACCAACCCCCACCGAAGAAGCATCAACCTCAACCAAAAACGGCTTAGTCACATCAGGCTGCATAAGGATGGGAGCAGAGGTGAACCTCTCCTTTAGAAACACAAAAGCTTCAATGGCCTCAGAAGTCCACTGAACCGCATTAGCACCTTTCCTGGTGAGATCGGTCAGCGGTTTGACAATAATAGAAAACTTTTTTATGAATTTTCTGTAATAATTGGCGAAACCCAAAAACCTCTGTATCGATTTCAAACCAATAGGCCTAGGCCATTCCTGCACAGCTTGAACTTTAACCGGGTCCATCTCAAAACCTTCACTGGAGATAATGTAGCCCAAAAAACTAATTCTCTGTACAGCGAACTCACATTTCTCCAGCTTAGCAAAAAGCGAATTGTCCATTAATAACTGTAATACCTCACGTACACTCCGCCAATGAGACTCCAGATCCGGCGAATAAATCAAAATGTCATCCAAATACACAACCACATTTTTGCCGATTAAAGGTCTAAGGATATCATTAATAAGATTCTGAAAAAATGCTGGAGCATTGGTGAGACCAAAAGGCATAACCAGATTCTCAAAATGACCCACAGGAGTGTTAAAAGCAGTCTTCCATTCATCACCCTCCTTCATGCGCAACAAATTGTATGCCCCCCGGAGATCAATTTTAGAGAACCACTTGGCCCCCACTAACTGGTTAAATAAATCAGGAATCAATGGCAGTGGGTAAGGATTGCGTACAGTAATTTTATTAATCTCACGAAAGTCCAGACAAGGACGTAAACCGCCATCTTTTTTTTTACAAAAAAAAATCCAACAGCCACAGGAGACTTGGAAGGCCTAATGTGACCGGCGACCAAGCTTGTCTGTATGTATTCTTCCAAAGCCTTTCTTTCAGGAATAGTAAGATTAAATAAACGACTCTAAGGAAGAGTCGCACCAGGGACAAATTCAATGGTACAATCATAGTCTCTATGGGGAGGCAAAACCTGCGACTCCTCCTCAGAAAAAACTCTCCAAAAATCCTGAATAGGTACAGGCAATTCCCCTCTATCCACAGCAGCAATGCGCCCGTTACAACACTTGTCATAACACTTAGGGCTCCAGGACTTAATTTCATTGGTAGACCAATCCAGTACAGGATTGTGCAATTTTAACCAGGGTAACCCCAATATTACTGGAGAAGGCAAATTATCCAATACCACCAAATCCAAATTCTCTTGATGAATACCATTAATAGTGAGGGGAAGTTCACAGACCTTGTGAGTAACACTCTTCAAGGGAGAGCCATCGACAGAAACCACAGCAATAGGGAATGACAAAGTTTTAGGTTCTAATCTAAGTTTTTCCAAGAATCCCCCATCAATCACATTCAGAGTAGATCCATAATCCACAAATACCCGAAATTCAATTAATTCATCCTGAGCAGCAGTAGTGGCAGATAGGAATACTCTCTTAGAATTTAAACAGGTAATACGAGCATGACTGACCATTTTTTTTTCTTTCTTCTTACGAAGCACACAGCTCTTAATAAAATGACCAGAATTTCCGCAATAGAAACACAAGCCTTCAGAAAGTCGGCGGTCTTTTTCCTGAGAGCGGGGTGCCATCGCCCCAATTTCCATCGGCTCTCCATTGTCAGCACAGAACCTCTCAGGACTCGAAGCTGACATAGCAGAGGATTTGCTCTCATTAACCCTTTCACGCAGTCTCCTGTCCACCCGTTTAGCTAATTGCATTGCCTCCTGCAAGTTTCCAGGTGTGGGATAAGCAATCAGTAAATCCTTTACCCTTTCACATAGCCCTGCAAGAAACAAGCTTTTCAAAGCAGAATCGTTCCACCCCACCTGGGCAGACCACCGACGGAAGTGAGAACAATATTTTTCCACATTACCTGATCCCTGCCTCAAACGTCTTAATTCAGACTCAGCAGATGAGACACGATCAGGATCATCGTACAACAAACCCAAAGCAGAATAAAAACTATCCACTGATCTAAAGCACGGATCACTAAGTTGGAGAGAGAAGGCCCATCCCTGAGGATCTTTGCGCAAAAGTGACATTATGATCCCTATGCGCTGTGATTCATCACCAGAGGATCCGGGTCTCAAACGAAAATATAATAGACAAGCATTTTTAAAAGAAAAAAAATCTTGTTGTTTAACAAAAAATAGATCAGGCAGACGTACCTTAGGTTCCACAAAATGCGCTCCAGAACAGCTACTCACGTGTTGTTGGAGCTTGGTTACCTCCAGAGAGAGTCCCTGCAAGCGTTGAGCCAAATCTTGCACCGAGACCATGATGGAAAACTGGAGGTCTTTCCTTAGAGAAATTTTTTTTTTTTTTTTTTTATGGCTGGAATTACTGTTATGATCTGCTACAGAGACTAAGGAAAGAAAGGAGATCTATCCCTACAATAGAACTAAACTAGATCCCTACAATGTAACGGGGAACCTGATCCTGCGATCAGACCTGCTAAAGTCCTCGGCTAGTCTGAACGCAGACCTATAGATGTGAGGGAGGGATCCCTACAAGATCTAGGGACTGGGAAAAGTTGGACACCTCCTAGCAGAAATAGTAGCAGTCAAAGACAAACACACAACAAAAAGGCATAGGGGTCAGAAGACCTAGCAAAACTAACAGAGAACGGCAACAGAGCAACAAGCTAGCTCAACAGTAGTAAATACAAATGAAGTCCAGCAAAGCCAGGAGGGCGGAGCCGGATTAAATAGGCAAAATGGTCATGTGACCAGCAAATTAAAAAAAAACTAACAGAAGAGTTGGAACACGCTTGGTGGCGAGCAATCTGGCCGTGACGGGGTGGGCTCCGGAGGGTCCATGCAAAGGCTGTGCTGTCCCTACAGGTGTGGTTTGTTTAGCAGTGATTCACCCGCCGCATCAGGTGTCTTCAAAAATGGCTCGGCGGAGGGTCTCCTGCAGGCTAAACCCTTCATCGCGGTAATGTGACAGAAAGAGCAAGCTGGACCCGTAACTTGGGGGCGGAGCGAGACGTCCAGCGGTGAATGAAGGAAGAGGGTGAGATGGTTGCCAGTGACTTTGAGCTGCTCTTCAGGGGGGATGGTCGTGTTGCCTGCAAAGGTCTTCTGCTTGGGGTTACCGGTGGTTGCCTCCAGCCACCCGGGAGACGCTGGTCCTGGTGAAAAGGAGCCTAGTATTAAAAGTAAATAAGCAACAATGCTGGAGGCCCACGGTGATCAGAAGGATGCTGGTATTTTGCAGAGATGAAATAGCGCAAGAGAGAAAGCAAATGAAAAAAAGAAAAGAGAATGAATGTGTGCACTTTTGAAAGGGAATGGAAAAAAGGCATAGAGGAGAGTGCCCCCTGCTGGTGGAAGGAAGGAAAAAGCAAAAGCCTACAGCACCTGGTATTCACAGGTGGTCTCCCATCCAAGTACTAACCAGGCCCAACCCTGCTTAGCTTCCAAAATCAGACAAGATCGGGCGTGTTCAGGGTGGTTTGGCAGTAGGCACTGGCAAGCCTCTCACTTGCTGCTTTTCTACTTTCAAGGCACAGACAAGCCTCTCACTTGCTGCTTTTCTACTTTGACGTCTGGCTGTTGGCTGCCCTTTCCAGTGCTCAGCAAGACCAGGTCCTTTTGTGCTTTCCCTTTTCTTCAATTTTTTGGCTGGCTTCCTTAAAAGGTCTTGTAGACTCAACGCCCCACTCAGAGCCGCTGAGCTCACTGATCGGCTGCAGCGCTGTCGACGGAACGTCAGCTTCACGGCCAATGCCTCAGGCCGGGAGCAGAGGCGAGACTCACCTGTAGACCCGGGTAGGGTGAGTAGAGGGCGGTTAGTTGCTTTCTAATAGGCTGCAGCCGGGGATTAACTTTTAATGAAAGGGAACAATCCCTTTGACTGTCTGCAGCGCGCCACACCTAGGAAGCGCACTCTCACACACAAGCCAGCATGCACACGTGCTCGCACGTGACAACACCCCCTATCTGCCTCTACAACCTCTCCGTCACCATGCGTCAGACTCTCCTGCCTGTTTTATGATTTCAGGGCCCTAGCAGGAATCACCCCCCCTCCCCAATTCCTTCCGCACCTTCCTTGCCTTCCTTGCACTGAGGTTAGCTCTTTGGCAGCCGTCTGGCTTGGTTACACAAGCTTCTTTGCAGAGAATCATGTTACTTCTGCTGGCCCTCGCTAGGCAGCCGGCATCCAAAACCTTCCCTGGGCACCTGCAGAAAGCCTGGCCCCTTCACGCCCCCGGGTGCTTTTAACACCATCATTTCCACACGGCGAGCTGCGGAGTCAATAAGCACTCCTAGCCGTGGCAAGGAGCTCGGTGTCAGCCCTGCGTGAAGGCGGCAGGGTAGCGTACTTAGCTTCCAACTGGCTCAGAGGCCTTGGGGCTTCCATCAACTAAGTTACTTAAGGTCGGTGTCCGGCAAGGCGCCGTTCCATGCTAGCCGAGCTGGGCAGTAGGGCAAAACGTCATCAAAATGGTCTACAGCACCCGGTGTTCCTAGGAGTTATCCCATCCAAGTACTGTACGAGCCCAGCCCTGCTTTGCTTCCGAGATCAGACGAGATCAGGCGTATCCAAGGTGGTATGGCCAGTAGACGCTGCTCAATCCATCACCCGGCCAGCCTTTCTCAGGATCGCTTGGTGGCGAACAATCTGGCCGTGACGGGGCGGGCTCCGAAGGGTCCATGCAAAGGCTGTGCCATCCCTACAGGTGTGGTTTAATAAGCAGTGATTCACCCGCCGAATCAGGTGTCTTCAAAAATGTCTCGGCGCAGGGTCTCCTGCAGGCTAAACCCTTCATCGCGGTAATGTGACAGAAAGAGCAAGCTGGACCCGTAACTTGGGGACGGAGCGAGACGTCCAGGGGTGAATGAAGGAAGAGGGTGAGATGGTTGCCAATGACTTTGAGCTGCTCTTCAGGGGGGAGGGTCGTGTTGCCTGCAAAGGTCTTCTGCTTGGGGTTACCGGTGGTTGCCTCCAGCCACGCGAGAGACGCTGCTCCTGGTGAAAAGGAGCCTACTATTAAAAGTAAAGAAGCAACCATGCTGGAGGCCCACGGTGATCAGAAGGATGCTGGTATTTTGCAGAGATGAAATAGTGCAAGAGAGAAAGCAAATGAAAAAAAGAAAAGAGAATGAATGTGTGCACTTGTGAAAGGGAATGGAAAAAAGGCATAGAAGAGAGTGCCCCCTGCTGGTGGAAGGAAGGAAAAAGGAAAAGCCTACAGGACCTGGTATTCCCAAGTGGTCTTCCATCCAAGTACTAACCAGGCCTGACCCTGCTTAGCTTCTGAAATCAGACGAGATCAGGCAGAGACAAGCCTCTCACTTGCTGCTTATCTACTTTGAAGTATGGCTTCCGGCTGCCCTTTCCAGTGCTCAGCAAGACCAGGTCCTTTTGTGCTTTCCCTTCTCTTCAATTTTTTTGCTGGCTTCCTTAAAAGGTCTTGTAGACACAACGCCCCACTCAGAGCCGCTGAGCTCACTAATCGGCTGCAGCGCTGTCGACGGAACGTCAGCTTCACGGCCAATGCCACAGGCCGGGAGCAGAGGCGAGACTCACCGGAAGACCCGGGTAGGGTGAGTAGAGCGCGGTTAGTTGCTTTCTAATAGCCTGCAGTCGGGGATTAACTTTTAATGAAAGGGAACAATCCCTTTGACTGTCTGCAGCGCGCCACACCTAGGAAGCGCACTCTCACACACAAGCCAGCATGCACACGTGCTCGCACGTGACAACACCCCCTATCTGCCCCTACAACCTCTCCGTCACCATGCGTCAGACTCTCCTGCCTGTTTTATGATTTCAGGGCCCTTGCAGGAATCACCCCCCCCTCCCCAATTCCTTCCGCACCTTCCTTACCTTCCTTGCCTTCCTTGCACTGAGGTTAGCTCTTTGGCAGCCGTCTGGCTTGGTTACACAAGCTTCTTTGCAGAGAAACATGTTATTTCTGCTGGCCCTCGCTAGGCGGCCGGCATCCAAAACCTTCCCTGGGCACCTGCTGAAAGTCGGGCCCCTTCACGGCCCCGGATGCTTTTAACGCCATCATTTCCACACGGCGAGCTGCGGAGTCAATAAGCACTCCTAGCCGTGGTAAGGAGCTCGGTGTCAGGCCTGCGTGAAGGGCGGCGGGGTAGCGTACTTAGCTGCCAACTGGCTCAGAGGCCTTGGGGCTTCCATCATCTAAGTTACTTAAGGTCGTTGTCCGGCAAGGCGCCGTTCCATGCTAGCCGAGCTGGGCAGTAGGGCAAAACGTCATCAAAATGGTCTACAGCACCCGGTCTTCCCAGGTGGTCTACCATTCAAGTACTGTCTGATCTCAGCCCTGCTTTGCTTCCGAGATCAGACGAGATCGAGCGTATCCAAGGTGGTATGGCCAGTAGACGCTGCTTGATCCATCGCCCGGCCAGCCTTTCTCAGAATCGCTTGATGGCGAGCAATCTGGCCGTGACGGGGCGGGCTCCGAAGGGTCCATGCAAAGGCTGTGCCGTCCCTACAGGTGTGGTTTGTTTAGCAGTGATTCACCCGCCGCATCAGGTGTCTTCAAAAATGGCTCGGCGCAGGGTCTCCTGCAGGCTAAACCCTTCATCGCGGTAATGTGACAGAAAGAGCAAGCTGGACCCGTAACTTGGGGGTGGAGCGAGATGTCCAGGGGTGAATGAAGGAAGAGGGTGAGATGGTTGCCAGTGACTTTGAGCTGCTCTTCAGGGAGGAGGGTCGTGTTGCCTGCAAAGGTCTTCTGCTTGGGGTTACCGGTGGCTGCCTCCAGCCACCCGGGAGACGCTGGTCCTGGTGAAAAGGAGCCTAGTATTAAAAGTAAATAAGCAACAATGCTGGAGGCCCATGGTGATCAGAAGGTTGCTGGTATTTTGCAGAGATGAAATAGCGCAAGAGAGAAAGCAAATGAAAAAAAGAAAAGAGAATGAATGTGTGCACTTGTGAAAGGGAATGGAAAAAAGGCATAAAAGAGAGTGCCCCCTGCTGGTGGAAGGAAGGAAAAAGCAAAAGCCTACAGCACCTGGCATTCCCAGGCGGTCTCTGTTAAATGGTTAATTATGGAAATTCATTTGGAATGTTAATCGATAATCATTTTTCTGAGTTCTATGCCTCAGCCATCGTGTCTAGTTGACATGCGCTATTTGTGTGTGTATTTTTGGTTCACTACCATATGTAGAACAGTTGTCCATACGACTGGCTATAAAAGCCCATGGTACAGAAAGGGGGGGCTCTCTTGCTCTGCCCACCCCACAAGACACAGAATCTTCAAGCTGAGAAGCAGATGACATGTAGGCCTGGACACATGCTGGACAAAGACATGATTTACCAACCAGGATCCAAGGAAAGATGGGTGAATCTCAACAATTAAGCTAATTATGGATAAATGGACAATTACTTTATAAATAATTATTGTATGTACCTGCTACAATCTGATTCTTTTTAATGGACAATCCAAGAATAAATAGATACATTTTTTTATAAGAATATCGTGATATTGATACTTTGAGAAGTCCTCAGTAGAAAAAAATAATACAGGAAGAGTATTATTTTACAATGGTGAGCCAGCCAGTCCTGTTTTTTTGTTTTTTAAATTAAATAAGTGAATTTCTTCCGTGAACAAGGGGGGAGTCCTGACGAGCTGAACAGCTGTTGTTCACCTGTCAGTAAATTCACTAGTTTGTCACGAGAAGCAGAAAGGACCTACAGACTGAGGAAAGACAGGAAGCAGAGGTACTAACAAGGAACAGAATCACACAGGAAAAGAATCAGACGAATTGAAGACAGGACGTGCTGATAAAGAGAAGCCAAGGAATCTTAAGGTAAGCAAAATATGGATATAATTTCTTCTTTTGCTAAACAAAGTAATATTAATTTCAAAGTTAATGTAAGAGATGACATAGAAGTTTTGTGGCTCAGTTTATACAAAGAATGTGAATTGCAGAATTTACAGTTAACTTCTAAATTGGTAAATAGAGACAAACAGAAATTGAGAAATATTCTACATTTGGTAGATTTTTTTCATAGTCTTGTGTTAGAGATTTCTAAGCAGGAAAATAGTGTAGAAGTGTCAGACGGTGATTCTGATTCTGACTGTAATGTGGAAAATGAACAAGAAGTAAGACACGTGTCTGTAACTGAAGGTGACCTTGGGTCTGACCAAGAGACGGACATACAGAAACCTGACATGGGAGGAGACATGACTGACATACGAGAAACCGACATACTAGGTGATGTGGGAGGAGACGTGAGTGACGTAGGAGGAACGGACGTACAAGAGCCACTAAAAATATCAGAGAATTCTGGAATTACCCAGGCTCAACTCCAAATTAAAATGAGGAAAAATTTGCTGAAATTATACAAAATCATGCCAAAATATGATGTCAAAATCCATGCCTGTAGAAATTCAGAGACATTTGAGAGCTTCTCTGATAAGTTGATTTATCCAATGAGGAGAGGAATCAATTATTTAAAATATGGATTCCTGTGACATTGTCCAGACGTTTACATTTAATGCCCTGTGAAAATGACTCTCCTAATGGATGGGAAAATGATTCGGACAGATTAAGATATTTGATTTATTGTGTCACAAAGGATTTTCCCAACATAGAAGATCTGCAGAAACTAAGGATTGGTAGGAAGGAATGTACATATACATTCATGTCCATATTTGAATGGTTGTACAAAGCTCTCATCAAAAATGGAAAAGTACAACATATGATAACAACTTTTGTACAAAAATTCAAATTCCTAAATTCAGTTTCCCAAGTTATGGCATCACAAAAAAATTCATTATTTGAATGTGCGCAGATGCTGGATTTTGTTAGAAAACATGAGAATCGTGAAAAGAAAATAAATCAAGCTAAATTTATAAAACCAGGAAAGGTAAAATCTTACCAAAAGCCAATATCAAACTCTCATAGACTGAGTCATCCCCATAGTGAACTCTATCAAATACGCAGAAGATTTCATATATGTTATAAGCCATATCAGCCAGTGCAAAGATCCATCTCTCCACAGAATGAGTTAATTCTCAGTCAGGACTGTGATTCTCTAAAAAGGAAAATGGCTGAAACTGATGGACAGAGACAGGTGAGACGACCAACTCACAGTGACGTCATGGAATGTGGACAGAAGAACAGGCAGTTCTCTGAGGTTTTGAAGGATAGAAAAATGTCTTTCCTAAATAGGGCGTTCCTGGGGATATTTGAGAGAGACAGAAGATTTGGTTTAGGGAGTAGCTAAGGAAAAACTGCAATTATAATGTTGTATCAAAATGTAATACAATGTCTCAATATTTATTTATAATCTTATACAGTAAAATTGTAGTTACATAGATTCTAATAGTTCATATATATATATATATATATATATATATATATATACATATATATACACTTGTCTAAGTAGAGATTGCGTATAATTGTATTTATATATACGTTTATAAAATATATATATATATTAATTAATAAATTAGAACTTCATATATATAAATTTAAGTAGCAATATTTTGAATTACATTAGAACCAACCAATATATGTATAAGATATTTAAATAATTCTGTTTCTGTATGAATTTGATATTTAATTTTATTTTCTTATATTTCCTTAGAGTTTTCATTCCAAAGCAGGATTTGATCAAAGAACTCTAAAATGGATTTATTTCTTTATTCACACAGGAAGTGAAAAAATTGCATGATTTTATGTGTATAACATTTTAAAATAATAACAATATATCTAGTTGAACTATAATATATATGTAATACTTATTAATTCTTTTGTGTTGCTAATATTTTCTGTGCAAGAAGTGTTCATGCAAATTAAAGTAGCTTTACAGCATGACGTGTGACAGCTGCGGCCTTTGAACTTTGAGCTAATAGTATAGGATCCCATTCATTCTATTTTCAACTGATGTAACTTAAGACCGGGCAGCCAGTGAAAAAAGAATCTAAGACAAGAGTATTTTCAAGTGTCTGAAATTCCAGTGACTTACTCTCATATTATATAATATGTACTTGGGGAATATTCAAAGAAATATAAAGATATTCAATTGATATGGCAATGCGCATTAATAAATTGGGATACAACAATTTTGGGTTAAATATATATATATATATCTAAAACTTCATATGTGGAATGTTTGAGTTGAACAGATCTGTGAATGTCAGAGTGAAGGTGACAGATGAGTAAATCAGCAGCTGCTAAGTGTGATTGATGTGACAGAGGCCTCGTATGTTTGTATGTTTGAAAAAAAAAAATGTTTCTTTATGTGAAGGTACAAAAATATATTTAATTCTGAGGAAATTATAATACATAATTAGGTATTACAGTGCCTACAAGTAGTATTCAACCCCCTGCAGATTTAGGTGGTTGACACATGCGGAATTAACTTGGCATTGTGACATTTGTACTGTAGATCAGCCTGGAAGTGGGAAATGCACTGCAGCAACTTTTTTTTTGTTTTTTTGTTTTTTTAAAACGTTAAAAGTTAATTCAGAGTGTCATTTATTATTCAACCCCTCAAACCACAAGAATTCTGTTTGGTCCCCCTAAAGTATTAAGAAGTAGTTCAGGCTCCAAGAATAATGAGCTTCACATGTGTGGATTAAAGATCTCTTTTGCCAGCCTTTTCTGACTATTTAAGAACCTCCCCAAACTTGTGAACAGCACTCAGACATGGTCAACATGGGAAAGACAAAAGAGCATTCCAAGGCCATCAGAGACAAGATCGTGGAGGGTCACAAGGCTGGCAAGGGGTACAAAACCCTTTCCAAGGAGTTGGGCCTACCTGTCTCCACTGTTGGGAGCATCATCCGTAAGTGGAAGGCTTATGGAACTACTGTTAGCCTTCCACGGCCTGGACAGCCTTTGAAAGTGTCCTCCCGTGCCGAGGCCAGGCTTGTCCGAAGAGTCAAGGCTGTAGCGCCGGCGTCCCTGCCCTCTGCTAGGCAGGGACGCTGTTCCCCTCACCTCTCTGCTCCGTGCCCGGCGTCCTCCTCCCGCTCTGCTGGCAGCGCGCGCTCCTTCCCGGCCACTGTGCTTAGGGCGCGCGCGCTCTCCCTCCCTCTTAAAGGGGCCGCGCGCGCCGTCCTAAGGAGTCCCCGGCCAATGGCCGGAGGACTTCACCATATATAAGGCACCTCCTCCAAAATGGAGGTGCCCGAGCAATGTTGTTGCACTGTTCACTACTCTGCTTCAGCCCTCAGGTCCCATTGCCAGTTACCTGCCAGATACCTGCCAGATTCCTGCCAGCTTGCTGTCTTATTCCTGCCTGATATTCTGCTACCTGCCTGCTAGCCTGAGGTCCGACGGTCTGCCTTACTACTCCTGTCAGGCTGTCTAAGGACCAGCTTGCCCGCTCACCTGGGAGTGCACATCAACTACCTGCCTGCTTGCCTGAGGTCCGACGGTCTGCCTTCCAACTCTTGTCAGTCTGTCTATGGACCAGCTTGCCCGCTCACCTGGGAGCGCACATCTGCTACCTGCCTGCTAGCCTACCTGGAGGCTCTGCCGTCACGTGCTGTGACCACCTGCCTGTCCAGTGACTCCTGCCCTCTCACCTGGGAGCGCTCATCTGCTGCCTGTCTGCTAGCCTACCTGGAGGCTCTGCCGTCACGTGCTGTGACCACCCCCCTGTCCAGAGACTTCTGCCCGCTCACCTGGGAGCGCTCATCTGCCGCCTGTCTGTTGGTCTTCCTGGAGGCTCCGCCGTCACATGCTGTGACCACCCGTTTATCCAGAGACTCTCGCCTGCTCACCTGGGAGCTCACGTCTACCATCAGCCGCCACAGGTCGTACCAACCCTTTACCCGGAGACTGCCCCGGTCACTTGCCGTGACCATCTGCCCGTTCACCCAGAGACTGCCCCGGTCACTTGCCGTGACCATCTGCCCGTTCACCCAGAGACTGCCCCGGTCACTTGCCGTGACCATCTGCCCGTTCATCCAGAGACTGCCCCGGTCACTTGCCGTGACCTCCTGCCCGTTCTTCTAGAGACTGTCCCGGTCACCTGCTGTAACTGCCTGCCTGGTCGCCACCCGCTCCCTTACAAGGACCGCCCCCTTGTATAGTAGCTCAGAGGTTCCGCCTCCCAGACCCGTTACAGTTTGCTCGGGCCATGGAACCCGGTGGCACCCAAGCTCCCTCGCTCTCGGTCCTGTGTCATGAACTGTCCCGTCAGAGGTCCCAACAGGAGTCCATCCTGGGTCACCTGCGGAATGTCAATTCTCGCCTGGACACTCTGACTGCTCCGCCAGCAACCTCCGCCAGTGCCATAACTCGCAATCCGGCAGCTCCGCTGTCCACTAATACCATGGTATCCTACCCCGGACCCCGGCTTTCTGCACCTCCTCGCTTCGGAGGCGACTCCGCCCAGGCTCGGGGCTTCATAAATCAGTGCACCCTGCACTTTGAACTCCTGTCCCACCAGTTTAACTCCGACCGGGCCAAAATTGCCTTCATCATGTCCCATCTCACCGGGGAGGCCCTGGCCTGGCTAAATCCTCTATGGGAGAGAGGAGACCCCCTGGTGTCCGACTTGCCTGCCTTTCTCATGGCTTTCCGGAAAGTCTTCGACGAACCCGGACGGAAGACCTCATCCGCATCATCACTGCTACGCCTCCGTCAGGGAAGTCTCACCGTGGGCCAATGTGCCATACGGTTCCGTACCCTTGCCTCGGAGCTGGCCTGGGATAACGACGCACTGGTATCCGTCTTCTGGGAGGGTCTGTCCGGCCGTATTAAAGATGAACTTGCCGGTCGGGACATTCCTACCACTCTCGATGACCTAATAACTCTTGCCACCCGGATTGACCTACGGTTCCAGGAGCGTGCCAAAGAGGTCACCCGTGAGAGGAGGTTTCCACGTCTAGCTCCTACTTTTCAGAAATCCGTCTCTCCCCAGGTACACTCTCCTGAGCCTATGCAGGTCGACCAGACCAAGATGGTCAAAACCCGGCAGGACTTACGCCGTGCCGAGGGGAGCTGCTTCTACTCTGGCAGTAAGGAGCACCGGATCCGTGCCTGCCCGGAGAGGTCGGGAAACGCCTGTGTCTAGGTTCGCTCAGAGAGGTCGACCTAGACAAGAATAAATCCTCTCCATCTCTGCTGCTGTCAGTCTCAATCGTCTGCGGGGAGAACCGTTATTTCGAACTAGCCCAACTTGACTCTGGAGCAGCCGGGAATCTTATTTCACAGTCCCAGGTAGAGAAATTCCGCATCCCCACCAAACCTCTGGCTGTACCCTTGTCTGTTGCTGCCGTGGATGGGGGTCTCTTACCACGCCCCATCCAACTCATCACCGAATCCATTACTCTGCAGGTGGGAATGCTGCATTCTGAGAGTATCTCCTTTCATGTTCTGCCTGGACTCTCTCACGCCCTCTTGCTAGGTCTACCTTGGCTCCAGAGACATGCACCCGTGGTTGACTGGCAGACCGGAGAAGTCCTTCGCTGGGGACAGGACTGCCATAAGACCTGTCTGGTTCCCGTCCATCCCGTCCGTCCTTCTCCTACCCCAGCTAATCTACCTGGACTTCCGATTCCTTATTGGTCTTATGCTGATGTCTTTAATAAAAAGGAGGCAGAGACGCTACCCCCTCATAGACCATACGACTGCCCTATCGACCTGTTACCTGGTACTACTCCTCCCTGTGGGCGTATTTATCCATTATCCGCTGCTGAGACCCGGTCGATGTCCGAATATATTGAGGAGAATCTGGCCAGGGGATTCATCCGGAAATCTACCTCCCCGGCGGGAGCAGGCTTCTTTTTCGTCAAAAAGAAGGACGGCTCTCTCCGTCCCTGTATAGACTATAGAGGCCTTAACCAGATCACGGTGAAGAATAAGTACTCCCTTCCGCTCATTCCGGAGTTATTTGATCGTCTGAGGGGGGCTAGAATCTTCACCAAACTGGACCTCCGTGGGGCGTACAACCTGGTTCGTATCCGTCAGGGGGATGAATGGAAGACGACATTCAACACTCGGGACGGCCACTATGAATATCTGGTAATGCCCTTTGGTCTCTGTAACGCTCCTGCCGTCTTTCAACAGTTGGTCAATGACATCTTCCGGGACCTTCTCTACTCCTGCGTAGTGGTGTACCTGGACGACATCTTGGTCTTCTCTCCGGATCTCCAGACTCACCGGAGGGACGTTCGTCAGGTCCTGCTCAGGCTCAGGCAGAATCACCTCTTCGCTAAATACGAGAAGTGCCTCTTTGAGCAGACCTCGCTTCCGTTTTTGGGCTACATTATTTCTCAGACCGGCCTACGAATGGATCCAGAGAAACTGTCTGCCATCGAGAAATGGCCTCGACCGGAGGGGTTGAAGGCCATTCAGCGGTTCCTGGGCTTCGCCAACTGCTACCGCCTCTTCATACCGCACTTCTCTTCCCGGACTGCCCCAATTTCCGCGCTCACCCGTAAGGGTACTAATCCCAAAGAGTGGCCGCCCGAAGCAGAGGAGGCCTTTCTTTCCTTAAAACAGGCCTTCTCTTCCGCCCCGGTGCTGCATCGCCCGGACGGCAACAAGCAGTTCTTCCTGGAAGTTGACGCCTCCTCCTCTGGAGCCGGAGCGGTACCTACTCAAAAATCATCTTCCGGGAGGATGGTAACTTGCGGCTTCTTCTCTAAACTCTTTTCCTCCTCAGAGCGCAATTATTCCATAGGAGACCGAGAGTTATTGGCCATCAAACTGGCATTGGAGGAGTGGCGTTACCTGCTCGAGGGGGCTCTTCACCCAGTAATAATTTACACTGACCACAAGAACTTGGCTTACCTCCAGCATGCCCAGAGACTTAACCCGCGCCAAGCCCGGTGGTCCTTGTTTTTTGCTCGCTTTGATTTTGTTCTTCATTTTCGCCCGGCTGACAAAAACGTCAAGGCGGACGCCTTGTCTCGATCCTTTCTGGTGTCTGATCTCGAGGAAGATCCGAAACACATCATCGATCCCGCCAGAGTAATGCAGGTGGCTCCCGTGAGTCTAAATCGTCTCCCTCCCGGAAAGACGTTCGTATCAGTACCTGATCGGGAGAAGATCCTTCACTGGGGTCACTCGTCTAAACTGGCTGGCCACGCCGGTCAGAAAAAGACCCTCCAGCTTATTACCCGGCACCACTGGTGGCCTACCCTGCACAAGGACGTAATAGACTTTGTTTCTGCCTGTGTGTCCTGCGCCCGCAACAAGGTTCCGAGACATCTGCCAGCCGGTCGCCTCCTTCCGCTTTCTGTACCTGCTGCCCCCTGGCAGCATATAGCAATGGACTTTATAACTGACCTCCCAGTCTCTGCCGGTTGTACGGTCATTTGGGTGGTCGCTGACCGCTTCTCCAAGATGGCTCATTTCGTTCCCCTGCCAGGCCTCCCGTCTGCACCCGAGCTAGCTAAAGACTTTATTCGTCTCATCTTTCGTTTTCATGGCCTGCCCCTCCACATCGTGTCGGATCGTGGGGTACAGTTCACCTCACTCTTCTGGAGAGCCACTTGTAAACTGCTAGACGTCACCCTGGACTTCTCTTCCGCTTACCACCCACAGTCCAATGGTCAAGTGGAGCGGATCAATCAGAACCTGACCAGTTACCTCCGGCACTTCGTTAATGCCCATCATTCAGACTGGGTGGATCTCCTACCATGGGCCGAGTTCTCTTATAAAAATCACGAGAGCGAATCCTCCTCCAAATCCCCGTTTTTTGTAGTCTTCGGTCAGCATCCTCGGATTCCTTTTCCTGTCTCCACCTCTGTGGACAACCCGGCTGCGGAATCTCTCGTTAGCAAATTTTCCTCCATTTGGGAGAGTACCCGATCCGCACTCCTTCAGTCGTCCGAACGGATGAAAAGACACGCTGACAAAAAACGCCTGGATCCTCCACAATTTCGTCCCGGAGATAAAGTCTGGCTCTCATCTAAATATGTCCGACTCAAGATACCTTCTTACAAGTTAGGGCCTCGGTTCATCGGTCCTCTGGAGGTCATCAGTCAGATCAACCCAGTGGCCTATAAATTGAAACTCCCGGCCAACTTACGGATCCCTAACTCTTTCCATGTATCTCTCCTCAAACCTGTGGTACTTAACTCTTTTTCCAAGTCTACAGGTACGCCTCCTGCTCCGGTTTCTGCTGAGGACGAGTTTGAGGTAGAGAACATTCTTGCCACCAAAAGGGTAAGAGGAAAGACCTTTTTTCTAGTAGATTGGAAGGGGTTTGGTCCTGAGGAGAGAACGTGGGAGCCCCGGGAGAAGATCCATGCCCCGCTCATCCTTGCTAAATTTCTGTCTGGCCTAAAAAAGGGGGGGCCTAAAGGGGGGGTACTGTAGCGCCGGCGTCCCTGCCCTCTGCTAGGCAGGGACGCTGTTCCCCTCACCTCTCTGCTCCGTGCCCGGCGTCCTCCTCCCGCTCTGCTGGCAGCGCGCGCTCCTTCCCGGCCACTGTGCTTAGGGCGCGCGCGCTCTCCCTCCCTCTTAAAGGGGCCGCGCGCGCCGTCCTAAGGAGTCCCCGGCCAATGGCCGGAGGACTTCACCATATATAAGGCACCTCCTCCAAAATGGAGGTGCCCGAGCAATGTTGTTGCACTGTTCACTACTCTGCTTCAGCCCTCAGGTCCCGTTGCCAGTTACCTGCCAGATACCTGCCAGATTCCTGCCAGCTTGCTGTCTTATTCCTGCCTGATATTCTGCTACCTGCCTGCTAGCCTGAGGTCCGACGGTCTGCCTTACTACTCCTGTCAGGCTGTCTAAGGACCAGCTTGCCCGCTCACCTGGGAGCACACATCAACTACCTGCCTGCTTGCCTGAGGTCCGACGGTCTGCCTTCCAACTCTTGTCAGTCTGTCTATGGACCAGCTTGCCCGCTCACCTGGGAGCGCACATCTGCTACCTGCCTGCTAGCCTACCTGGAGGCTCTGCCGTCACGTGCTGTGACCACCTGCCTGTCCAGTGACTCCTGCCCGCTCACCTGGGAGCGCTCATCTGCTGCCTGTCTGCTAGCCTACCTGGAGGCTCTGCCGTCACGTGCTGTGACCACCCGCCTGTCCAGAGACTTCTGCCCGCTCACCTGGGAGCGCTCATCTGCCGCCTGTCTGTTGGTCTTCCTGGAGGCTCCGCCGTCACATGCTGTGACCACCCGTTTATCCAGAGACTCTCGCCTGCTCACCTGGGAGCTCACGTCTACCATCAGCCGCCACAGGTCGTACCAACCCTTTACCCAGAGACTGCCCCGGTCACTTGCCGTGACCATCTGCCCGTTCACCCAGAGACTGCCCCGGTCACTTGCCGTGACCATCTGCCCGTTCACCCAGAGACTGCCCTGGTCACTTGCCGTGACCATCTGCCCGTTCATCCAGAGACTGCCCCGGTCACTTGCCGTGACCTCCTGCCCGTTCTTCTAGAGACTGTCCCGGTCACCTGCTGTGACAGCCTGCCTGGTCGCCACCCGCTCCCTTACAAGGACCGCCCCCTTGTATAGAAGCTCAGAGGTTCCGCCTCCCAGACCCGTTACAAAGGCTAACCCAAGGACAACAATGAAGGAGCTCCGGGAAGATCTCATGGCAGTGGGGACATTGGTTTCCATCAATACCATAAGTAACGTACTCCACCGCAATGGTCTCCTTTCCAGACGAGCCCGTAAGGTACCTTTACTTTCAAAGCGTCATGTCAAGGCTCGTCTACAGTTTGCTCATGATCACTTGGAGGACTCTGAGACAGACTGGTTCAAGGTTCTATGGTCTGATGAGACCAAGATCGAGATCTTTGGTGCCAACCACACACGTGACGTTTGGAGACTGGATGGCACTGCATACGACCCCAAGAATACCATCCCTACAGTCAAGCATGGTGGTGGCAGCATCATGCTGTGGGGCTGTTTCTCTGCCAAGGGGCCTGGCCATCTGGTCCGCATCCATGGGAAGATGGATAGCACGGCCTAACTGGAGATTTTGGCCTTAACCCAATTGAAAACTTGTGGAAGGAGCTCAAGAATAAAGTCCACATGAGACACCCAAAGAACCTAGATAACTTGGAGAAGATCTGCATGGAGGAGTGGGCCAAGATAACTCCACAGACCTGTGCCGGCCTGATCAGGTCTTATAAAAGACGATTATTAGCTGTAATTGCAAACAAGGGTTATTCCACAAAATATTAAACATAGGGGTTGAATAATAATTGACACACACTTTTATGTTTAAAATTTAATAAAATTCAACTGAGCAACATAACTTTTTGGTTTGTAAGATTTATGCTACTGTTCATAAAACCTACTCTCGTTTGCAGTTTGAAGGCTCTAACTTATTTGCATCTTATCAAACCAGCTAAATCTGCAGGGGGTTAAATACTACTTGTAGGCACTGTATCTACATATATATATTTCTATATTTCTTTAATAATTATTATTTCTTGATTTAACTAATAGTGGATAAGGGCAACCACACATCAAAATGGTTTACAAAGCAAATTTATATTTAGAATAATTTTCCACATGATAATATTCTTGAATAACTATAATATTATTTTTAATGGTTACCTAAATAGGTACACACCTCTCTTTAGTCAAATCTATGCTACTCATCGATATGAAATTTATGCACAATATTTCTAGAAGAATAATTATTTTTAATTTGGTTCTGATATATACATACATTTTATAAAATAATATTTTTGGTATTAAGGGGCAAAATGTGTTTTTGATCCTGATTACATAATCACTTTTGATCAATACTTATTTTCCACACATTTTAATAAAGAAGAAATAATAATAAGGTACTATGGTATAATTAAGAAGGGTATTACATGCAAAGTTGCAAAATTTAATATTTTTTGGTGGTACAAGGTTATGACAAATATGAAATCATCCAGATAATGGAGATATAAGGGTATTTTTTATGGAGAATATAATTACTCTGCATTTGTCATTAAAATTTAACCACTTCGCGCCAGAGCCTGTTTTTGCCTTCGTGACCGGGCCAATTTTTTCAATTCTGACCACTGTCACTTTATGAAGTAATTACTCTGGAACGCTTCAACGTATTCCCCTGATTCTGAGACTGTTTTTTCATGACATATTGTACTTCATGATAGTGGTAAAATTTCTTCCATATAACTTGCGTTTATTTGTGAAAAAATCAGAAATTTGGCGAAAATTTAGAAAATTTTGCAATTTTCAAACTTTGAATTTTCATGCCCTTAAATCAGAGAGATATGTCACACAAAATAGTTAATAAATAACATTTCCCACATGTCTACTTTACATCAGCACAATTTTGGAACCAAAATTTTTTTTTGTTAGGGAGCTATAAGGGTTAAAAGTTGACCAGCGATTTCTCATTTTTCCAACAAAATTTACAAAAACATTTTTTTAGGGACCACATCATATTTGAAGTCACTTTGAGGGGTCTTTATGACAGAAAATAACCAAAAGTGACACCATTCTAAAAACTGCACCCCTCAAGGTGCTCAAAACCACATTCAAGAACTTTATTAACCCTTCAGGTGCTTCACAGGAATTTTTGGAATGTGGAAAAAAAAAATTAACATTTAACTTTTTTCACAAAAATGTTACTTTAGACCCAATTTTTTTTATTTTCACAGGGGTAACAGGAAAAAATGGACGCCAATTTTTTTTGTGCAATTTCTCTTGAGCGTGCTGATACCCAATATGTGGTGGAAAACCACTGTTTGGGCGCACTGCAGGGTTCGGAAGGGAAGGAGCGCCATTAGACTTTTTGAATGTAAAATTTGTCTGAATAATTAGCAGACGCCATGTTGCGTTTGGAGAGCTCCTGATGTGGCTAAACAGTGGAAACCCCCCACAAGTGACACCATTTTGGAAACTAGACCCCTTAGGGAACTTATCTAGATGTGTGGTGAGCACCTTGAACCCCAAGGTGCTTCACAGAAGTTTATAATATTGAGCTGTAAAAATAAAATTTTCACATTTTTCCCACAAAACCGTTTTTCATCCCTTAATTTTGCATTATCATAAGGGTAATAGGATAAATTGCACCATGAAATTTGTTGTGCAATTTCTCCTGAACACGCTGATACCCCATATGTGGAGGCAAATTACTGTTTGGGCGCATGGCAGGGTTTGAAAGGGAAGGAGCGCCATTTGACTTTTTGAATGTAAAATTTGTTTGAATAATTAGCAGACGCCATGTCGCATTTGGGGAGCCCCTAATGTGGCTAAACAGTGGAAACCCCCCACAAGTGCCACCATTTTGGAAACTAGACCCCTTAGGGAACTTATCTAGATGTGTGGTGAGCACCTCGCACCCCCAGCTGCTTCACAGAAGTTTATAATATTGAGCCGTAAAAATAAAATTTTCACATTTTTCCCACAAAACCGTTTTTCATCCCTTAATTTTGCATTATCATAAGGGTAATAGGATAAATTGCACCATGAAATTTGTTGTGCAATTTCTCCTGAACACGCTGATACCCCATATGTGGAGGCAAATTACTGTTTGGGCGCATGGCAGGGTTTGAAAGGGAATGAGCGCCATTTGACTTTTTGAATGTAAAATTTGTTTGAATAATTAGCAGACGCCATGTCGCATTTGGGGAGCCCCTAATGTGACTAAACAGTGGAAACCCCCCACAAGTGCCACCATTTTGGAAACTAGACTCCTTAGGGAACTTATCTAGATGTGTGGTGAGCACCTCGCACCCCCAGCTGCTTCACAGAAGTTTATAATATTGAGCTGTGAAAATAAAATTTTCACATTTTTCCCACAAAAAATCTTTTTCATTCTCTAATTTTGTATTATCATAAGGGTAACAGGATAAATTGCACCATGAAATTTGTTGTGCAATTTCTCCTGAACACGCCGATACCCCATATGTGAGGGAAAACCACTGTTTGGGCGCACGGCAGGGTTTGAAAGGGAAGGAGCTCCATTAGACTTTTTGAATGTAAAATTTGTTTGAATAATTAGCAGACGCCATGTCGCATTTGGGGAGCCCCTAATGTGACTAAACAGTGGAAACCCCCCACAAGTGCCACCATTTTGGAAACTAGACTCCTTAGGGAACTTATCTAGATGTGTGGTGAGCACCTCGCACCCCCAGCTGCTTCACAGAAGTTTATAATATTGAGCTGTGAAAATAAAATTTTCACATTTTTCCCACAAAAAATCTTTTTCATTCTCTAATTTTGTATTATCATAAGGGTAACAGGATAAATTGCACCATGAAATTTGTTGTGCAATTTCTCCTGAACACGCCGATACCCCATATGTGAGGGAAAACCACTGTTTGGGCGCACGGCAGGGTTTGAAAGGGAAGGAGCTCCATTAGACTTTTTGAATGTAAAATTTGTTTGAATAATTAGCGGACGCCATGTCACATTTGTGGAGCCCCTAATGTGTCTAAACAGAGGAAACCCCCCACAAGTGCCACCATTTTGGAAACTAGACCCCTTAGGGAACTTATCTAGATGTGTGGTGAGCACCTTGCACCCCCAGCTGCTTCACAGAAGTTTATAATATTGAGCCGTGAAAATAAAATTTTCACATTTTTCCCATAAAAAATGTTTTTCATCCCCTAATTTTGCATTATCATAAGGATAACCGGAGAAATTGCACCATTAAATTTGTTGTACAATTTCTCCTGAGTACGCCGATACCCCATATGTGGGGGAAAACCACTGCTTTGGTGTACGGCAGGGTTCGGAAGAGAAAGGAGCGCTATGTTGGCTGGGATAGGCAGCAGACACCATGTCACATTTGAAGAGTCGCTGACATGCCAAAACAGCAGAAACCTCCACAAATGACCCCATTTTGTAAACTACACCTCTCAAGGAATTCATCTAGGGAAGTAGTGAGTATTTTTTAATTTTTAAATTTATACCATTGGGCAGTGAAAAAATCATAATTATATTTTTACCACAAAAAAATGTTTTACCCTCAGATTTTACATTTTCACACAGGGCAATGGGTAAAAATGGTGCCGAAATGTGTCACACAATTTCTTCTAAAAGTGTCAATACCCCATATGTGGCTGTATCGTACCGCTTAGCCATACGGTGAGATCTGGGGGGGACGGAGTGCTATTTGACAATTGGAGAACAAATTATTGTAGAATAGGCATTTGGATTTGGGAGCACAAAATTTTCTGAATTTCTTTTAGGGGGCAAGGGTCATTTTGCTTTTCCAGAGCCTTTCTGCTACCAGTAACTTGGAAGTCCCTTATATTTTTAACAGATGACGGACCTGAGTGGGGACTAGCTTTTTTTGAGGACTGAGTTGAAGCTTTTATTGGGAACATTTTACGTAACATTTATCCGGCGCTCTAGGCTGAGCACTTACATCGGGGTTTCCATCTAAATTTCCAAGTGATGTAATTCAGATGAAACCCCTGCAGGATCCATTCACTGTAATGAGGCAGCAGAGTTACTCTGGACACCGTCTGGCCTCTGTGTAGCGGTGTCCTTTTTTTCAGAAGTGCACAAAACTGTGGCCTACCGCACTTTTATGCACGCCTAAAAAAACTGACACCGTGGGATCACAGGCCAGACGGCATCCACAGTGGCCTATATCTGTCTCATTACAGGGAATCTTCCGTCATGGGTTCCGGCTGAATCATGTATTTCAGAGATTTACACGGAAACTCTGGTGTAAGTGCTCAGCGCAGAGCACAGGATAAATGTGGGCAGAGCCTTACTGGGATCTTTGGGGACATAATAAACAAATCAGTAGCAGGTGAAGAATTGGTTTTATTTATTTTTTACGCCGTTCCTAGTGTGATATAACTGATTAGATTACTTTATTCTTCGGGTCGGTGTGATTACAGAGATACCAGATTGATATCGGGTTTTTATGACTGACACTAAAAGACGCTTTTTTTGCAAAATCTAGTTTTTGCATCACCATATTTTGAGAGCTATAATTTTTCCATATTTTGGCCGACAGAGTCATGTGACGGCTTGTTTTTTGCGGGACGAGTTGACATTTTTATTGGTACCATTTTTGGGGACGTGACATTTTTTGATCTCTTTCTATTCCGTTTTTTGGGAGGTAAAATTAACAAAAACAAACAATTCAGGAATTGTTTTTTGAGTTTTTTTTTTATGCCGTTCTGCATGTGGTAAAAGTGATCAGGCAGCGTTATTCTTCGGGTCAGTACGTTTACAGCGATACTACACTTACTGTATTTTTTTTATGTTTTGGCGCTTTTACACAATAAAACTATTTTATAGAAAAAAATATTTGTTTTGCATTGCTTTATTCTGAGCGCTATAACTTTTTTATTTTTTGGCTGATGGAGCTGTATGGCGGCTTTTTTTTTGCATAACAAGATGACGTTTTCAGTGGTACCATTTTTATTTCTATTTTGTTTTTTGATCGCATTTTTTTCCACTTTTTGTTTGGCAATATGATGAAAAAGCATATTTTTTTGCTCCGTTTTTTATTTATTTTTATTACGGTGTGCACAGAAGGAGTTAATTAGTGTGACAGTTTTATAGCTCGGGTTGTTTCGGACGCGGCAATACCAAATATGTGTACTTTTTTTGGTTTTGTAAAAATATACGGATTTATTGGTTTAATATTTTATTTATTTATTTTTATTTATTTTGTGATTTTTTTATTAATAGTTTAAAAACTTTTTTTTTACTTTTTTTCACATTTTTTCTTAGTCCCTGTATGGGACATTAATTTTTATTTTTCTGATCTCTGATCTCATGTAATGTAATAGACATATATTACATTACATGAGATCTTCCCTGACTGTTTCAGTCAGAGTCTCCTGTCTGGCTACAGCTGCAGCTGAGCCAGACAGGACACCATATATGGCAGAGCTGGAGGCGGTCATGTGACCTCCAGCTGCCATAGCAACCCCAGGTCCTGGAAGGACTCGGAGGTCTTCGGAGAGGTAAGTTGACGACCCCCTCTCCTCCTCTTGTCTCCTATTTATTTTTCATTTTTAAAATTTTATTCTTACTTTATACTTCTTATTTTTCTATTTTTTCATTTTTTAATTCTCATTTGATTTTATTTCAGTTCAATATCTCAATTGAGAAAACACATTAATATTTAATAAAGTAATGTCTAATACAAGAGTATTGCTTCATTAAATATATATTGCTAAGGGAAAAAATGTTTACATTTTCTGAGTAAACACAACAATTCATTCATTCATTTATTTATTCATTCATTCATTCATTCATTCATACATTCATATATTTATTCATTTTGGTTCAGGAGTATACATTCTTTGATATTATTGGTTTAATAAAGATATAAAAACTTGTTTTTTCAAAATACACTGACACCTATGGGTTGGAAAAGGTAATTACACCTATGACATAAAAATGTTCTATCATATGGAGAACTTGATTGATAATGAATTATTATCTATTATTGTTTATTATTCCAAACATAATTTATTTTAATATTTTGATAATAATTAGATGGATATTACTGATTGCTATGGTACGCTGTGATATTATAGGTTAGGAAAAACTGCCAGATTTGGTATCAGATTAGGGAATGAAGACTTCAATCAAGACATCGCAATTATGAATTCTATCTTAATAAAGACTTTTAATTTTTATAAATCAAAGAGATTCTCAAAAGTTACAAGAAGAAGCAACTGATATCCGAACGTCTCAGAAGGTAACAGGTGTGAATGCTGAGTGTTATAATAGACTGTGTCCATTACATACAATACAATTCACACCACTGATCACCAGGACGGCAGAGGACGATGATCCTATATGTACTGTTTTGTGTTTAAGTTTCATCACGTTCCAGTGGTTTCTTATCACCTGCAACGCTTCAATGAAAGCTGGTGAACAGGTAATACCTGGCATATGTGTCCTGTATATAAAGGACTGAGTACTGGTTATGGTTCTATATAAAGCAGGAAAGTGTCAAGTTAACCCTTGCTTTACTGACCAAAGACGTCACATCTGTTCCAAAAGTGACACGAGACCAGTGCGGACACACGGAAGATTCCAAAGACGATCCAACGTAAGTCCAGGTGACACTGCACAGATATTAAAGCTACATTTCATCCATGGACTTTGTTTTCTTATCAACTGACACACATGATCTTTCTAATAAAGAGTACAGTTAATAGACTAAACAATAATGAACACAATTATGGACTGTACAATATCTACATGCTGTAATTTATTTCAAAGAAGTTTTCATCTAAAGACTGTGTTATAAAAGAACCAAGAAGAAGACGAGACGACGACCCGATGACATCAGATGATGACGATTGAACCCGCGATTGCTTCAATTTAGATATAGGGAAGTATAATTATACATATTAAATGAATATTAGTCACGGCTTACCATAACATGAATTCACATCATTATATAACAATAATCCGATATTAATACTATTATTACTATTATTATTATTATGGAAATTTAATGATATTGCCATGGAAGAAGGAAAGAAAAAATGATTGATGAATGTATCTTCTTTTGAGAATTTTCAGTTAAAGTCCTTTTATTCTCAAAAAAGGGGGAAATGTTAAATGGTTAATTATGGAAATTCATTTGGAATGTTAATCGATAATCATTTTTCTGAGTTCTATGCCTCAGCCATCGTGTCTAGTTGACATGCGCTATTTGTGTGTGTATTTTTGGTTCACTACCGTATGTAGAACAGGTGTCCATACGACTGGCTATAAAAGCCCATGGTACAGAAAGGGGGGGCTCTCTTGCTCTGCCCACCCCACAAGACACAGAATCTTCATGCTGAGAAGCAGATGACATGTAGGCCTGGACACATGCTGGACAAAAACATGATTTACCAGCCAGGATCCAAGGAAAGATGGGTGAATCTCAACAATTAAGCTAATTATAGACAAATGGACAAATACTTTATAACTAATTATTGTATGTACCTGCTGCAATCTGATTCTTTTTAATGGACAATCCAAGAATAAATAGATACATTTTTTTATAAGAATATCGTGATATTGATACTTTGAGAAGTCCTCAGTAGAAAAAAATAATACAGGAAGAGTATTATTTTACAGTCTCCCATCCAAGTACTAACCAGGCCTGAACCTGCTTAGCTTCCAAGATCAGATGAGATCGGGCGTGTTCAGGGTGGTGTGGCCATAGGCAGAGACAAGCCTCTCACTTGCTGCTTTTCTACTTTGAAGTCTGGCTGCCGGCTGCCCTTTCCAGTGCTCAGCAAGACCAGGTCCTTTTGTGCTTTCCCTTCTCTTCAATTTTTTTGCTGGCTTCCTTAAAAGGTCTTGTAGACAGAAGACCCCACTCAGAGCCGCTGAGCTCACTGATCGGCTGCAGCGCTGTCGACGGAACGACAGCTTCACGGCCAATGCCACAGGCCGGGAGCAGAGGCGAGACTCACCGGTAGACCCGGGTAGGGTGAGTAGAGCGCGTTTATTTGCTTTCTAATAGGCTGCAGCCGGGGATTAACTTTTAATGAAAGGGAACAATCCCTTTGACTGTCTGCAGCGCGCCACACCTAGGAAGCGCAATCTCACACACAAGCCAGCATGCACACGTGCTCGCACGTGACAACACCCCCTATCTGCCCCTACAACCTCTCCGTCACCATGCATCAGACTCTCCTGCCTGTTTTATGATTTCAGGGCCCTAGCAGGAATCACCCCCCCCTCTCCCCAATTCCTTCCTTGCCTTCCTTGCACTGAGGTTAGCTCTTTGTCAGCCGTCTGGCTTGGTAACACAAGCTTCTTTGCAGAGAAACATGTTACTTCTGCTGGCCCTCGCTAGGCGACCGGCATCCAAAACCTTCCCTGGGCACCTGCTGAATGCCTGGCCCCTTCACGGCCCCGGGTGCTTTTAACGCCATCATTTCCACCCGGCGAGCTGCGGAGTCAATAAGCACTCCTAGCCGTGACAAGGAGCTCGGTGTCAAGCCTGCGTGGTGGCGTACTTAGCTGCCAACTGGCTCAGAGGCCTTGGGGCTTCCATCATCTAAGTTGCTTAAGGTCAGTGTCCGGCAAGGCGCCGATCCATGCTAGCCGAGCTGGGCAGTAGGGCAAAACGTCATCAAAATGGTCTACAGCACCTGATGTTCCCAGGAGGTCTCCCATCAAAGTACTGTCCAAGCCCAGCCCTGCTTTGCTTAAAAGATCGGGCATATTCAAGGTGGTATGGCCAGTAGACGCTGCTCGATCCATTGCCCGGCCAGCCTTTCTCAGGATCGCTTGATGGCGAGCAATCTGGCCGTGACGGTGACGGTGCGGGCTCCGAAGGGTCCATGCAAAGTCTGTGCCGTCCCGACAGGTGTGGTTTGTTTAGCAGTGATTCACCCGCCGCATCAGGTGTCTTCAAAAATGTCTCAGCGCAGGGTCTCCTGCAGGCTAAACCCTTCATCGCGGTAATGTGACAGAAAGAGCAAGCTGGACCCGTAACTTGGTGGCGGAGCGAGACGTCCATGGTGAATGAAGGAAGAGGGTGAGATGGTTGCCAGTGACTTTGAGCTGCTCTTCATGGGGGAGGGTCGTGTTGCCTGCAAAAGTCTTCTGCTTGGGGTTACCGGTTGTTGCCTCCAGCCACTCGGGAGACGCTGGTCCTGGTGAAAAGGAGCCTAGTATTAAAAGTAAATAAGCAACAATGCTGGAGGCCCACGGTGATCAGAAGGATGCTGGTATTTTGCAGAGATGAATTAGCGCAAGAGAGAAAGCAAATGAAAAAAAGAAAAGAGAATGAATGTGTGCACTTGTGAAAGGGAATGGAAAAAAGTCATAGAAGAGAGTGCCCCCTGCTGGTGGAAGGAAGGAAAAAGCAAAAGCCTATAGCACCTGGTATTCCCAGGCGGTCTCAAATCCAAGTACTAACCAGGCCCAACCCTTTTTAGCTTCCAAGATCAGATGAGATCAGGCGTGTTCAGGGCAGTGCGGACGTAGGCAGAGACAGTTCTCACTCTTGCTGCTTTTCTACTTTGACGTCTGGCTGCCGGCTGCCCTTTCCAGTGCTCAGCAAGACCAGGTCCTTTTGTGCTTTCCCTTCTCTTCAATTTTTTTGCTGGCTTCCTTAAAAGGTCTTGTAGACAGAACGCCCCACTCAGAGCCGCTGAGCTCACTGATCGGCTGCAGCGCTGTCGACGGAACGTCAGCTTCACGGCCAATGCCACAGGCCGGGAACAGAGGCGAGACTCAACGGTAGACTCGGGTAGGGTGAGTAGAGCGCGCTTAGTTGCTTTCTAATAGCCTGCAGCCGGGGATTAACTTTTATTGAAAGTGAACAATCCCTTTGACTGTCTGCAGCGCGCCACACCTAGGAAGCGCACGCTCACACACAAGCCAGCATGCACACGTGCTCGCACGTGACAACACCCCCTATCTACCCCTACAACCTCTCCGTCACCATGCGTCAGACTCTCCTGCCTGTTTTATGATTTCAGGGCCCTATCAGGAATCACCCCCCCCTCCCCAATTCCTTCCGCACCTTCTGCACCTTCCTTGCACTGAGGTTAGCTCTTTGTCAGCCGTCTGGCTTGGTTACACAAGCTTCTTTGCAGAGATACATGTTACTTCTGCTGGCCCTCGCTAGGCGGCCGGCATCCAAAACCTTCCCTGGGCACCAGCTGAAAGCCTGGCCCCTTCACGGCCCCGGGTGCTTTTAATGCCATCATTTCCACACGGCGAGCTGCGGAGTCAATAAGCACTCCTAGCCGTGACAAGGAGCTCGGTGTCAGGCCTGCGTGAAGGCGGCGGGGTAGCGTACTTAGCTGCCAACTGGCTCAGAGGCCTTGGGGCTTCCATCATCTAAGTTACTTAAGGTCGGTGTCCGGCAAGGCGCCGTTCCATGCTAGCCGAGCTGGGCAGTAGGGCAAAACGTTATCAAAATGGTCTACAGCACCCGGTGTTCCCAGGAGGTCTCCCATCCAAGTACTGTCTGAGCCCAGCCCTGCTTTGCTTCCGAGATCAGACGAGAATGGGCGTATCCAAGGTGGTATTGCCAGTAGACGATGCTTGATCCATCGCCCGGCCAGCCTTTCTCAGGATCGCTTGGCGGCGAGTGTAACATACCTGGCGGCATCCTTGCATAGTGGTCCATCTCCCACTGTGCAAGAGCGCGCACTTGATCTCCTGTCCAGAATGTCTCTCTGGCTTCCCTCCATGCTGTCTGTTTGTGTCTGTTTCTGCTGCTTAAGGGCGGCGCCCGATCACTTCCTGCTTTTTGTACCTGCTGTGGGTCACACCCCTTGTGCGTCCTCAGCCTATTGCTGTCTGTCACCTGGTATATATCTCAGCTGCTCCCATCTATCCCTGCCTGAGCATAGTGTTTCATTCAGTGTGTGCTTGCACTCTGAAGGTGCCAGGTCCCGTTCTTTGTCTCCTGCCTTGCGGTATCAGTTCCCGTGTCTGAACTGAGTCCTGTCAATGTCTCCTGCCTTGCGGTATCAGTTCCCGTGTCTGAACTGAGTCCTGTCTTTGTCTCCTGCCTTGCGGTATCAGTTCCCGTGTCTGAACTGAGTCCTGTCTATGTCTCCTGCCTTGCGGTATCAGTTCCCGTGTCTGAACTGAGTCCTGTCTGTGTACTCTTGCCTGCTGCCTCTCCTGGAGGCTGTATTTCCAGTCCTGTCTGAACACGCTCCTAGCCTGTTCCTCCCGCCTTCTAGGGGCCGATTACCTAGACCCGCTCCTGTATCTTGTCTGTCCTGTCTGAACACGCTCCTTGCCTGTTCGTCCCGCCTCTCTGGGGGCCGTATTCCCAGACCCGCTCCTGTATCCCGCTGCAGTGTCGGTCTCCTCCGTACACTCAGTTCCAGTCTGAACTCTCTCCTATCCTTTACCTGTTTTGCCTCTATGTCCGTTCCCTTCCTTTTTCTGCAGAGTCTGAACTCGTACCTAACTCCTGCTTGTTGTCTCTGTACTCCCTTTTGTGAGTTTGTGGTCCACTCACTACTTCACTGCAAGTACCCTGTGGGTATCTGGCTCTGCCTTTCTCTTCCTGTCTGTTCCGTGTGAACAGAGCCCTGTCCCCCCTGCTCTGCTTTGTTTGCCGCTCTGCGGTTTCCGCTCTGCTCCTGCCTTGTTTACCGCTCTGCGGTTTCCGCTCTGCTAATTCCTTGTTTACCGCTCTGCGGTTTCCGCTCTGCTCCTGCCTTGTCTACCGCTCTGCGGTTTCCGCTCTGCTCCTGCATACTTAGCCGCTCTGCGGTTTCCGCTCTGCTCCTGCCTTGTTTACCGCTCTGCGCTTTCCGCTCTGCTCCTGCCTTGTTTACCGCTCTGCGGTTTCCCTCTGCTCCTGCCTTGTTTACCGCTCTGCGGTTTCCGCTCTGCTCCTGCTTAGCTTGCCGCTCTTGCGGTTTCCACTCTGCTCTTGCCTTGCTTGCCGCTCCTGCGGTTTCTGCTCTGCATCTGCTCGCTGCTCCGGCAGTCCTGTCCTGCTCTGCTTCTGCTCGCTGCTCCGGCAGTCCCGTCCTGCTCTGCATCTGCTCGCTGCTCCGGCAGTCCTGTCCTGCTCTGCTTGCGCTCGCTGCTCTGGCAGTCCCGTCCTGCTCTGCTCTTGCCCACCGCTTCGGGCATTCCCTCTCTGCTGTGTTTGGCTACCGCATCTGCGGTTCTGTTTCTGTGACCCAGTCTGTACTGGGTCTTGTCCTCTCTGTGCTCCAGCCCGTCCTTTCGGCCAGTACCTCCCCGCCTAAATACTCGCCTGTATCCACCCGTCTGCATACCTGCCGTGTTCGCTTATATACACCAGTCTGTGCCAGCCTAACCTGCCTGTTCCAGTAATCCCTGTGTGGGTCAACCCCCGTGTCCGGAGTTTGACCTGGAGTAGCACCTGGTCCCTCTGCCCGGTTTCTCCTTGGTGCACTGGTGTCGTATGCCGTCGTGCCACCTTGGTCGGATCAGCCAGATACTTAGTCACGCCCCTCCAGGCACTCTCCGGTTAATGGTCCAGTGGAACCACTACTCCCGCACACGCCAGTCAGTCCGGGCGTGTGCATAACAGCATGCTCAGGCCATGGTTCCCGTTGAGCCCCACGGCCTTCGCTCTCTGAGACGTTTTCTAGTGAATACATGCATTAAAAATAAATAGATACATTTTTTTTTCCCTTAGCTGAGTTCCAGGCGAATTACGCACCGTCCAGATGGATCTATCAGCTTTCGTTCCTGCGGATCCGCCACGTTACTATGGGGAACCAAGACAGTGTCGTGCATTTGTGGAGCAATGCATGCTACACTTTAAGGCCTACCCTCTCTATTTTCCTTCCGATTGGGCTAAAGTGGCCTTTATGATTGACTACCTAGCGGGTGATGCCTTGAAATGGGTCACCCCCCTATGGGAAGCATGGGATCCTGTGGTCCTTGACCTGCAGGCCTTCCTGGTGGCCTTTCGTGTGGTCTTCGAGGACCCTAACCCTGAAGCCCCTGCTGAAGCTTCACTTCCCAATATCCCGGAGCAGCCCCGACGGGTAATGTGTGTGGGTAGCGCAATAGTCCTCCAGCCCAATGAGACTACTGCCCACCCAGAATCCTCACAGGGTGACTACGCTTTCCAGAATACTTCTCCCAACCTCAAGAGGCAGTCCAGACGTGCTAGACGTAGAGGCAAGCCGTCACGCCAGGGTCTGTCCTCCCTCAGACCTCCTGACCCCAACCTTGAAGTCCCTACTGAAGCTTCATCTCCCTGTATCCCGGAGAAGCCCCAACGGGTAATGTGCGTGGGTAGTGCACCAGTTCTCCTGCCCGAAGAGACTTCTGCCCATCCAGACTCCACACAGGAGAGCTTCCTGCACCCGGCATCAGATGCTTCACCCACTTTAACCGGTGTGCATGTCCAAGGATGCTCCAAAGCTGTGGTTACCTCAGAGTCTGTGCACCTCTACTACCTGGTGGAGGACCCCCTGTTGCCTCCTGAATCCTCCGGGATACCACTCGATGTCAAATGGAGAGAGACTTCTCTACACCCGGTACTCGATACTTTGTACGCTTCGTCCTGTGAGCCTGACAATGGGTACCCCAAAGTGGTAGTTACCCCCGAGTCTCTACACCCCTCCGACCAGGTGGAGGACCTCCAGTTGTCTCCTGAACCCTTCGGGGTGCTTCCTGGTAGCGAAAGGACAGAGACTCTCCTATACTCTGTACCTGATGCCTCGCTCGCTTCGTCCAGTGAGTCCAACCTAGTGTACTCCGAAGCAGAGGTTAACCATGAGTCTCTACACCCCTCTGACCAGGCGGAGGACCTCCAGTTGTCTCCAGAACCATTCGGGGTGCCACCTGGTGGTGAATGGACAGAGACTTTCCTATATCCTGGATCTGATACCTCGCTTGCTTCGTCCAGTGAGTCCGACCTAGTGTACTCTGAAGCAGAGGTTACCCGTGAGTCTCTACACCCCTCTGACCAGGCGGAGGACCGCCGGTTGTCTCCAGAACCCTTCGGGGTGCCACCTGGTGGTGAATGGACAGAGACTTTCCTATACTCGGTACCCGATACCTCGCCTGCTTCGTCCAGTGAGTCCGACCTTGTGTACTCTGAAGCAGATGTTTTCTCTGAGCCTCTGCACTCTTCTGACCCGGCGGAGGACCTCCAGTTGTTTCCTGAATACTCCGGGGTACCACCAGATAACAAAGAGGCAGTGACTTTTCCTCATCCTGTACCTGATAACCCGTCTGTTTCTTCCTGTGAGCTTGACAAGATGTACCTCGAAGCAGAGATTACCCCCAAGTCTCTGTCCCCCTCCAAACCGGTGGAGGACTTCCAGTTGTCTTCTGTACCCTCTGGGATGCCACCTGAAAGTATGTGGAGTGAGACTTCCTTGTGTGCTGTCCCTGGTACTCCACCCATTTCGTCTGTTGCTAAGGGTGGCTGGATGGGAGGTAGCATCCTAGCTACCCAGAGGAGACCAGTTTTTCCGGTGGACAGTGGAAGTGATCTCTTTGAAGGGAAGAATTGGCCCTCAAATTCCCTGCGGGAGATTCTGGCAGGCCTGAAGAAGAGGGGTCGTAAGGGGGGGGGGTACTGTAACATAACTGGCGGCGTCCTTGCATAGTGGTCCATCTCCCACTGTGCAAGAGCGCGCACTTGATCTCCTGTCCAGAATGTCTCTCTGGCTTCCCTCCATGCTGTCTGTTTGTGTCTGTTTCTGCTGCTTAAGGGCGGCGCCCGATCACTTCCTGCTTTTTGTACCTGCTGTGGGTCACACCCCTTGTGCGTCCTCAGCCTATTGCTGTCTGTCACCTGGTATATAGCTCAGCTACTCCCATCTATCCCTGTCTGAGCATAGTGTTTCATTCAGTGTGTGCTTGCACTCTGAAGGTGCCAGGTCCCGTTCTTTGTCTCCTGCCTTGCGGTATCAGTTCCCGTGTCTGAACTGAGTCCTGTCTATGTCTCCAGCCTTGCGGTGTCAGTTCCCGTGTCTGAACTGAGTCCTGTCTTTGTCTCCTGCCTTGCGGTATCAGTTCCCGTGTCTGAACTGAGTCCTGTCTATGTCTCCTGCCTTGCGGTATCAGTTCCCGTGTCTGAACTGAGTCCTGTCTGTGTACTCTTGCCTGCTGCCTCTCATGGAGGCTGTATTTCCAGTCCTGTCTGAACACTCTCCTAGCCTGTTCCTCCCGCCTTCTAGGGGCCGATTACCTAGACCCGCTCCTGTATCTTGTCTGTCCTGTCTGAACACGCTCCTTGCCTGTTCGTCCCGCCTCTCTGGGGGCCGTATTCCCAGACCCGCTCCTGTATCCCGCTGCAGTGTCGGTCTCCTCCGTACACTCAGTTCCAGTCTGAATTCTCTCCTATCCTTTACCTGTTTTGCCTCTATGTCCGTTCCCTTCCTTTTTCTGCAGAGTCTGAACTCGTACCTAACTCCTGCTTGTTGTCTCTGTACTCCCGTTTGTGAGTTTGTGGTCCACTCGCTACTTCACTGCAAGTACCCTGTGGGTATATGGCTCTGCCTTTCTCTTCCTGTCTGTTCCGTGTGAACAGAGCCCTGTCCCCCCTGCTCTGCTTTGTTTGCCGCTCTGCGGTTTCCGCTCTGCTCCTGCCTTGTTTACCGCTCACCGGTTTCCGCTCTGCTCCTGCCTTGTTTACCGCTCTGCGGTCTCCGCTCTGCTCCTGCCTTGTTTACCGCTCTGCGGTTTCCGCTCTGCTCCTGCCTTGTTTACCGCTCTGCGGATTCCGCTCTGCTCCTGCTTAGCTTGCCTCTCTTGCGGCTTCTGCCCTGCTCTTGCCTTGCTTGCCGCTCCTGCGGTTTCTGCTCTGCTCCTGCCTTGTTTGCCGCTCTGCGGTTTCTGCTCTGCTCCTGCCTTGTTTGCCGCTCTGTGGTTTCCGCTCTGCTCCTGCCTACTTAGCCGCTCTGCGGTTTCCGCTCTGCTCCTGCCTTGTTTACCGCTCTGCGGTTTCCGCTCTGCTCCTGCCTTGTTTACCGCTCTGCGGTTTCCGCTCTGTTCCTGCTTAGCTTGCCGCTCTTGCGGTTTCCACTCTGCTCTTGCCTTGCTTGCCGCTCCTTCGGTTTCTGCTCTGCATCTGCTCGCTGCTCCGGCAGTCCTGTCCTGCTCTGCTTCTGCTCGCTGCTCCGGCAGTCCCGTCCTGCTCTGCATCTGCTCGCTGCTCCGGCAGTCCTGTCCTGCTCTGCTTGCGCTCGCTGCTCCGGCAGTCCCGTCCTGCTCTAGTCTTGCCCGCCGCTTCGGGCATTCCCTCTCTGCTGTGTTTGGCTACCGCATCTGCGGTTCTGTTTCTGTGACCCAGTCTGTACTGGGTCTTTTCCTCTCTGTGCTCCAGCCCGTCCTTTCGGCCAGTACCTCCCCGCCTGCATACTCGCCTGTATCCACCCATCTGCATACCTGCCGTGTTCGCTTATATCCACCAGTCTGTGCCAGCCTAACCTGCCTGTTCCAGTAATCCCTGTGTGGGTCAAACCCCGTGTCCGGAGTTTGACCTGGAGTAGCACCTGGTACCTCTGCCCGGTTTCTCCTTGGTGCACTGGCGTCGTATGCCGTCGTGCCACCTTGGTCGGATCGGCCAGATACTTAGTCACGCCCCTCCAGGCACTCTCCGGTTCATGGTCCAGTGGAACCACTACTCCCGCACACGCCAGTCAGTCCGGGCGTGTGCAAAAAAGCGAGCAATCTGGCCGTGACGGGGCGGGCTCCGAAGGGTCCATGCAAAGTCTGTGCCATCCCTACAGGTGTGGTTTGTTTAGCAGTGATTAACCGCCACATCAGGTGTCTTCAAAAATGTCTCGGCGCAGGGTCTGCTGCAGGCTAAACCCTTCATCGCGGTAATGTGACAGAAAGAGCAAGCTGGACCCGTAACTTGGGGGCGGAGCGAGACGTCCAGGGGTGAATGAAGAAAGAGGGTGAGATGGTTGCCAGTGACTTTGAGCTGCTCTTCAGGGGGGAGGGTCGTGTTGCCTGCAAAGGTCTTCTGCTTGGGGTTTCCGGTGGTTGCCTCCAGCCACGCGGGAGACACTGGTCCTGGTGAAAAGGAGCCTAGTATTAAAAGTAAAGAAGCAACAATGCTGGAGGCCCATGGTGATCAGAAGGATGCTGGTATTTTGCAGAGATGAAATAGTGCAAGAGAGAAAGCAAATGAAAAAAAGAAAAGAGAATGAATGTGTGCACTTGTGAAAGGGAATGGAAAAAAGGCATAGAAGAGAGTGCCCCCTGCTGGTGGAAGGAAGGAAAAAGCAAAAGCCTACAGCACCTGGTATTCCCAAGTGGTCACCCATCCACGTACTAACCATGCCCAACCCTGCTTAGCTTCTGAAATCAGATGAGAGCAAGTGTGTTCAGGGTGGTGTGGCCGTAGACAGAGACAAACCTCTCACTTGCTGCTTTTCTACTTTGACGTCTGGCTGCCGGCTTCCCTTTCCATTGTTCAGCAAGACCAGGTCCTTTTGTGCTTTCCCTTCTCTTCAATTTTTTTGCTGGCTTCCTTAAAAGGTCTTGTAGACAGAATGCCCCACTCAGAGCCGCTGAGCTCACTGATCGGCTGCAGCGCTGTCGACGGAACGTCAGCTTCACGGCCAATGCCACAGGCCGGGAGCAGAGGCGAGACTCACTGGTAGACCTGGGTAGGGTGAGTAGAGCGCGGTTAGTTGCTTTCTAATAGCCTGCAGCCGGGGATTAACTTTTAATGAAAGGGAACAATCCCTTTGACTGTCTGCAGCGCGCCACACCTAGGAAGCGCACTCTCACACACAAGCCAGCATGCACACGTGCTCGCACGTGACAACATCCCCTATCTGCCCCTACAACCTCTCCGTCACCATGCGTCAGACTCTCCTGCCTGTTTTATGATTTCAGGGCCTTAGCAGGAATCACCCCCCCCTCCCCAATTCCTTCCACATCTTCCTTGCCTTCCTTGCACTCAGGTTAGCTCTTTATCAGCCGTCTGGCTTGGTTACACAAGCTTCTTTGCAGAGAAACATGTTACTTCTGCTGGCCCTTGCTAGGCGGCCGGCATCCAAAGCCTTCCCTGGGCAATTGCTGAAAGCCTGGCCCCTTCACGGCACCGGGTGCTTTTAACGCCATCATTTCCACACGGCGAGCTGCGGAGTCAATAAGCACTCCTAGCCGTGGCAAGGAGCTCGGTGTCAGGCCTGCGTGAAGGCGGCAGGGTAGCGTACTTAGCTGCCAACTGGCTCAGAGGCCTTGGGGCTTCCATCATCTAAGTTACTTAAGGTCGGTGTCCGGCAAGGCACCGTTCCATGCTAGCCGAGCTGGGCAGTAGGGCAAAACGTCATCAAAATGGTCTACAGCACCTGGTGTTCCCAGGAGGTCTCCCATCCAAGTACTGTCCAAGCCCAGCCCTGCTCTGTTTCCGAGATCAGACAAGATCAGGCGTATCCAAGGTGGTAGGGCCAGTAGACGCTGTTTGATCCATCGCCCGGCCAGCCTTTCTCAGGATCGCTTGGTGGCGAGTAATCTGGCCGTGGCATGGCGGGCTCCGAAGGGTTCATGCAAAGGCTGTGCCGTCCCTACAGGTGTGGTTTGTTTAGCAGTGATTCACCCGCCGCATCAGGTGTCTTCAAAAATGTCTCGGCGCAGGGTCTCCTGCAGGCTAAACCCTTCATCGCGGTAATGTGACAGAAAGAGCAAGCTGGACCCGTAACTTGGGGACGGAGCGAGACGTCTAGGGGTGAATGATGGAAGAGGGTGAGATGGTTGCCAGTGACTTTGAGCTGCTCTTCAGGGGGGAGGGTCATGTTGCCTGCAAAGGTCTTCTGCTTGGGGTTACCGGTGGTTGCCTCCAGCCACGTGGGAGACGCTGGTCCTGGTGAAAAGGAGCCTAGTATTAAAAGTAAAGAAGCAACAATGCTGGAGGCCCATGGTGATCAGAAGGATGCTGGTATTTTGCAGAGATTAAATAGCGCAAGAGAGAAAGCAAATGAAAAAAAGAAAAGAGAATGAATGTGTGCACTTGTGAAAGGGAATGGAAAAAAGGCATAGAAGAGAGTGCCCCCTGCCGGTGGAAGGAAGGAAAAAGCAAAAGCCTACAGCACCTGGCATTCCCAGGAGGTCTCTGTTAAATGGTTAATTATGGAAATTCATTTGGAATGTTAATCGATAATCATTTTTCTGAGTTCTATGCCTCAGCCATCGTGTCTAGTTGACATGCGCTATTTGTGTGTGTATTTTTGGTTCACTACCGTATGTAGAACAGGTGTCCATACGACTGGCTATTAAAGCCCATGGTACAGAAAGGGGGGGCTCTCTTGCTCTGCCCACCCCACAAGACACAGAATCTTCATGCTGAGAAGCAGATGACATGTAGGCCTGGACACATGCTGGACAAAGACATGATTTACCAGCCAGGATCCAAGGAAACCAAGTATGCAATGGACCAGGCAACTGTTAGGTGGATTCATAGCTGGCTTAGTGATCGGACTCAAAGGGTGGTTGTAAATGGCTTCACATCCAGCTGGATGAATGTCTCAAGTGGGGTACCACAGGGCTCTGTCCTGGGACCTGTATTGTTCAACATCTTTATCAATGATTTAGATGAAGGAATTGAGGGTAAACTGATTAAATTTGCTGATGACACAAAGCTAGGAGGGATAGCTAATACTAGAGAAGAGAGAGGATTCAAAAAGACCTAAATAAACTGGAGCAGTGGGCAGCAACCAACAGAATGGTTTTTAACAGGGAAAAATGAAAAGTACTACATCTGGGCAATAAAAATGAAAAAAGCATATACAGAATGGGAGGAATAGAGCTAAGCAACAGTACATGTGAAAAAGACTTAGGTATACTAATAGATCATAGACTGAACATGAGTCAACAGTGTGATGCAGCAGCAAAAAAGGCAAATACAATTCTGGGATGTATTAACAGAATCATACAGTCTAGATCACGTGAAGTCATTATCGGTCTTTACTCCTCTTTGGTCAGACCTCATCTGGAATACTGTGTACAGTTTTGGGCACCACATTTTAAAAAAGACATAGACAAACTGGAGCAAGTTCAGAGAAGAGCGACCAGAATGGTGACTGGTCTGCAAACCATGTCCTATGAGGAACGGTTGCAGGATTTGGGAATGTTTAGCTTGCAAAAAAGAAGACTGAGAGGAGACTTAATAGCTGTCTACAAATATGTCAAGGGCTGTCACATTGTAGAAGGATCATCTTTATTCTCATTTGCACAAGGAAAGACTAGAAGCAATGGGATGAAACTAAATGGGAGGAGACACAGATTAGATATTAGAAAAAACTTTTTGACAGTTAGGGTGATCAATGAGTGGAACAGGCTGCCACGAGAGGTGGTGAGTTCCCCTTCAATGGACGTCTTCAAACAGAGGCTGGACAGACATCTGTCTGAGATGATTTAGTGAATCCTGCTTTGAGCAGGGGGTTGGACCAGATGACCCAGGAGGTCCCTTCCAACTCTACCATTCTATAATTCTATGATTCTATGAAAGATGGGTGAATCTCAACAATTAAGCTAATTATGGACAAATGGACAATTACTTTATAACTAATTATTGTATGTACCTGCTGCAATCTGATTCTTTTTAAAGGACAATCCAAGAATAAATAGATACATTTTTTTATAAGAATATCGTGATATTGATACTTTGAGAAGTCCTCAGTAGAAAAAAATAAGAGTATTATTTTACAGTCTCCCATCCAAGTACTAACCAGGCCCGACGCTGCTTAGCTTCTGAGATCAGATGAGATCAGGCGTGTTCAGGGTGGTATGGCCAGTAGAAGTTGCTCGATTCATTGCCCAGCCAGCCTTTCTCAGGATCGCTTGGTGGCGAGCAATCTGGCCGTGACGGGGCGGGCTACGAAGGGTCCATGCAAAGTCTGTGCCGTCCCTACAGGTGTGGTTTGTTTAGCAGTGATTCACCCGCCGCATCAGGTGTCTTCAAAAATGTCTCGGCGCAGGATCTCCTGCAGGCTAAACCCTTCATCACGGTAATGTGACAGAAAGAGCAAGCTGGACCCGTAACTTGGGGGCGGAGCGAGACGTCCAGGGGTGAATGAAGGAAGAGGGTGAGATGGTTGCCAGTGACTTTGAGCTGCTCTTCAGGGGGGAGGGTCGTGTTGCCTGCAAAAATCTTCTGCTTGGGGTTACCGGTTGTTGCCTCCAGCCACCCAGGAGACGCTGGTCCTGGTGAAAAGGAGCCTAGTATTAAAAGTAAATAAGCAACAATGCTGGAGGCCCACGGTAATCAGAAGGATGCTGGTATTTTGCAGAGATGAAATAGCGCAAGAGAGAAAGCAAATGAAAAAAAGAAAAGAGAATGAATGTGTGCACTTGTGAAAGGGAATGGAAAAAAGGCATAGAAGAGAGTGCCCCCTGCTGGTGGAAGGAAGGAAAAAGCAAAACCCTACAGCACCTGGTATTCTCAGGCGGTCTCCCACCCAAGTTTTAACCAGGCCCAACCCTGCTTAGCTTCCGAGATCAGACGATATCGAGCGTGTTCAGGGTGGTGTGGCCATAGGCAGAGAGAAGGCTCTCACTTGCTGCTTTTCTACTTTGAAGTCTGGCTGCCGGCTGCCCTTTCCAGTGCTCAGCAAGACCAGGTCTTTTTGTGCTTTCCCTTCTCTTCAATTTTTTTGCTGGAGTCCTTAAAATCTCTTGTAGACAGAAGGCCCCACTCAGAGCCGCTGAGCTCACTGATCGGCTGCAGCGCTGTCGACGGAACGTCAGCTTCACGGCCAATGCCACAGGCCGGGAGCAGAGGCGAGACTCACCGATAGACCCGGGTAGGGTGAGTAGAGCGCGGTTAGTTGCTTTCTAATAGCCTGCAGCTGGGGATTAACTTTTAATGAACGGGAACAATCCCTTTGACTGTCTGCAGCGCGCCACACCTAGGAAGCGCACTCTCACACAAAAGCCAGCATGCACACGTGCTCGCACGTGACAACACCCCCTATCTGCCCCTACAACCCCTACGTCACCATGCGTCAGACCCTCCTGCCTGTTTTATGATTTCAGGGCCCTAGCAAGAATCACCCCCACCCACCCCAATTCCTTCCGCACCTTCCTTGCACTGAGGTTAGCTCTTTGTCAGCCGTCTGCCTTGGTTACACAAGCTTCTTTGCAGAGAAACATCTTGCTTCTGCTGGCCCTCGCTAGGCGGCCAGCATCCAAAACCTTCCCTGGGCACCTGCTGTAAGCCTGGCCCCTTCACGGCCCCGGGTGCTTTTAACGCCATCATTTCCACACGGCGAGCTGCGGTGTCAATAGGCACTCCTAGCCGTGGCAAGGAGCTCGGTGTCAGGCCTGCGTGGTAGCGTACTTAGCTGCCAACTGGCTCAGAGGCCTTGGGGCTTCCATCATCTAAGTTACTTAAGGTCGGTGTCCGGCAAGGCGCCGTTCCATGCTAGCCGAGCTGGGCAGTAGGGCAAAACGTCATCAAAATGGTCTATAGCACCTGGTGCTCCCAGGAGGTCTCCCATCCAAGTACTGTCCGAGCCCAGCCCTGCTTTGCTTCCAAGATCAGAGGAGATCACGCGTATCCAAGGTGGTATGGCCAGTGGACGCTGCTCGATCCATCGCCCGGCCAGCCTTTCTCAGGATCGCTTGATGGCGAGCAATCTGGCCGTGACGGGGCGGGCTCCGAAGGGTCCATGCAAAGGCTGTGCCGTCCCTACAGGTGTGGTTTGTTTAGTAGTGATTCACCCGCCGCATCAGGTGTCTTCAAAAATGTCTCGGCGCAGGGTCTCCTGCAGTCTAAACCCTTCATCGCGGTAATGTGACAGAAAGAGCAAGCTGGACCTGTAACTTGGGGGCGGAGCGAGACGTCCAGGGGTGAATGAAGGAAGAGGGTGAGATGGTTGCCAGTGACTTTGAGCTGCTCTTCAGGGGGGAGGGTCATGTTGCCTGCAAAGGTGTTCTGCTTGGGGTTACCGTTTGTTGCCTCCAGCCACACGGGAGACGCTGGTCCTGGTGAAAAGGAGCCTAGTATTAAAAGTAAAGAAGCAACAATGCTGGAGGCCCACATTGATCAGAAGGATGTTGGTATTTTGCAGAGATAAAATAGCGCAAGAGAGAAAGCAAATGAAAAAAAGAAAAGAGAATGAATGTGTGCACTTGTGAAAGGGAATGGAAAAAAGGCATAGAAGAGAGTGCCCCCTGCTGGTGGAAGGAAGGAAAAAGAAAAAGCCTACAGCACCTGGTATTCCCAGGTGGTCTCCCATCCAAGTACTAACCAGGCCCAACCCTGCTTAGCTTCTGAGATCAGACGAGATCAGGCGTGTTCAGGGTGGTGTGGCCGTAGGCGGAGATGAACCTCTCACTTGCTGCTTTTCTACTTTGAAGTCTGGCTGCCAGATGCCCTTTCCATTGTTCAGCAAGACCAGGTCCTTTTGTGCTTTCCCTTCTCTTCAATTTTTTTGCTAGCTTCCTTAAAAGGTCTTGTAGACAGGATGCCCCACTCAGAGCCACTGAGCTCACTGATCGGCTGCAGCGCTGTCGACGGAACGTCAGCTTCACGGCCAATGCCACAGGCCGGGAGCAGAGGCGAGACTCACCGGTAGACCCGGGTAGGTTGAGTAGAGCGCGGTTAGTTGCTTTCTAATAGCCTGCAGCCGGGTATTAACTTTTAATGAAAGGGAACAATCTCTTTGACTGTCTGCAGCGCGCCACACCTAGGAAGCGCACTCTCACACACAAGCCAGCATGCACACGTGCTCACACGTGACAACACCCCCTATCTGCCCCTACAACCTCTCCGTCACCATGCATCAGACTCTCCTGCCTGTTTTATGATTTCAGGGCCCTAGCAGGAATCCCCCCCCCTCACCAATTCCTTCCTTGCCTTCCTTGCCTTCCTTGCACTGAGGTTAGCTCTTTGTCAGCCGTCTGGCTTGGTTACACAAGCTTCTTTGCAGAGAAACATGTTACTTCTGCTGGCCCTCGCTAGGCGGCCGGCATCCAAAACCTTCCCTGGGCACCTGCTGAAAGCCTGACCCCTTCACGGCCCCGGGTGCTTTTAACACCATCATTTCCACATGGCGATCTGCGGAGTCAATAAGCACTCCTAGCCGTGGCAAGGAGCTCTGTGTCAGGCCTGCGTGAAGGGCGGCGGGGTAGCGTACTTAGCTGCCAACTGGCTCAGAGGCCTTGGGGCTTCCATCATCTAAGTTACTTAACACTAGGACTACTGGACTCGTGACCCCGCCTAGAACTACTGAAAGTAGTCATTTTGACTCCTTGCTTGTTTTCGTTTATTTTTAGAGTTTCATTTGTGGTTATTTATTAATAATTATATTTTTTGTAATGTATTATTATTGTGAGATCCAACAGTAATGCTTTTGATTGTTTTTTTTCTGCTTTTCTTATTTTTCTACAGAAAATAACAATAATTATAATAGACGTTTTTCAAACATTTTTTTTTTATTCAAGTGCACACATATAAACAACAACTGAAGAACAAAAAGCAGAGAAAATGTAGGTGGAGGAGCATAAAAATGAAAATATGGCGCAGAATTCACCTTCTAAACATTTGGTGTTTCGCATTTTAGGCATTGCCTTTGATTTATGGCAGTACATTGCCCACACAAAGACTTACCACAAGTCTTACAATTTCCGACAGATCTATTTTTCTTGCACTTTTCTTTGATCTGGCAAAATTTTGTTTGAGCCATCACTTCTGAGCATGTAGAAACTTGGGACGTGGAACCCTTTTCCCTATCTGTGACATAAGGACCACTCAACTCTCTCACAAGCGTTTGCAAAAATGCCTTGCGTGACATTTTTTGGTGGGTAATCTCCTTGAATATTATCCATGCATTTATACCCGCAAAGTCTAAGGCATTTTCAAATGCATGAACAGGCCATCTCCTTGTGCATGTTCGTGTGGTATATTTTCGTGCCATCTGATCCACTACATCTACTCCATATTTTGTTTCATTGTAAAACTTTACCGTTTCTGGAGTTTTTTTAGCGGAATCAGACGCAACAACAACATCTGGATGGACGGAACTCAAAATGACAACATTTTTGTTGGGCTTTCCTTGATCTACTGTAAGTGTAAAATTGTCTTCATTTCTAAACACTTTAGTGTTGTACAATTCCTCTTTCATGGATTTTATTTCTTTAGGCACTTCTCGCCTTATCTTGTTCAGTGTTCCCACGATGGTTGTTCCTTTGCTTTTTAGCTGTTTAGCTAATTTTACTGAAGTAAAATAATTATCGGTTGTAACATTGCGACCTTTTTTCAAAAACGGGTCCAATAACTTCATTACCACATGGTCAGCTAAACGGTCCTCAGCACGACGTGTGTCATCTTTGCCTAGATAAGGGAAGCCATTTGCCAGATATTTGCTCCTCTTATCAACAGCTAGCCAATATTTGTGGCCATATTTATCTGGTTTGGAAGGCATGTACTGCGTGAATGGACACCTAGTTTTGCTTGGGAAAAGTTGCTCATCCACCGTTATGTATGGGCCAGGTTTGTAACACGCAATACAATTTTCAATAAACCTGTCCCACACAGTAGAAAATAGAGCAAACTTGTCCGTTTGCAGTCTCTCTGATCGAGTAGATTTCTCATCAAATCTGAGAAACCTCATAATTTCAACAAAGCGGTCCCTAGACATTGTCGCTTTGCAAAACGGTATTCCCCAGTCATTACACCAAATACTGCTAATCGAGTGACGGTTCGTGCCAGATATTCCACGAGCATAGAATATCGCAATGAATGCATCTAGCTCCTCATCAGATAGAGTAAACTGTAAATTATTGTTCCTGCATGCTTCTGCAAGCGTACAGTTCTTTACATGTGTCAATATATATGAATCAAAAAATAAACGCCATGCGCTCAAAGGACTATCGATAATGATATTTCTTCTGGCGTATCCTGTAGGGCCAGGTGCTTCTCGAAGAATATTTTGGCTGTCACGCCTACCAGGCAAGTGTTCTCCAATTTCAACAGGTTTCCATTGAATACCATCCGCTGAAACTAGTATTCCTTCAGATTCGCCTTCTCTGGTGTTTGTTGTTGCATTACCTTCGCCGCCATCGTTATCTGTTGTTCTTTCATTTCTGGGACGTTTTGCTGATTTTTTCTGTCCACGACCAGGAGGATGGTCACGAGGCAACATAACTGCATGAGCCCGATCCCCAGTTGATGTGCTTGGAATATCTGTAAAAAAGTTGATGAATATTTAGAATTTTTGTATTGTAAGGGTCCGTGCACACTGGCTGGATTAGCGGCGGAATATCCGACCGGATATTCTCACCACAATCCGGCCCGTACCTGCCCGCTCAGGTACAGAGCGGAGTTTCATACCTGAAGCTCCGCTCCGAACCCCGGGCTGGAGCCGCTGTCTGGGACGGAGCCGTGCTCGCGCGTAAGCAAGCGCTGCTCTGTCCCTGACAGCGGCTCCAGCCCGGGGTTCGGAGAGGAGCTTCAGGCATGAGCGGGCAGGTACGGCCTGTATTGCGGCAAGAATATCCAGATGGCTATTCAGCCAGAATTCTGCTAGTGTGCACAGGCCCTAACTCAGTGTGTGGAAGAACAAATAAATACACATAACTACTTACCTTCTGGATTTGTTCCTTCTGAGTCTTCAGATTCACTTGATATGTTCTGAGGAATGAAATCTTCATCACTGTCAGAATCAAATACATGTTCCTGCAATTCGGATTCCGATTCATCCTCCGGTATGGATTGCAAAGTAGCCAGAATATCCTGAGGCTTTATCAAACGTCTTCTCTCCATATTCCTCACAAATTCCATAATTCTATATAGTTCCCTGCTGAAAAATAGAAATGAAATGAAAACTAAAAGAAATAATAACTGTTCTGCCACGTTCAAAAGTAGGTGGGCTGAATCAGTTGACAGACAGCTAAACTATTTCATAACAATTCATACCTGTATGAGTCTTCAGAGCTCGTATGTCTGCGTCTGTTCTCTTTGTCTCTTCAGCTGAACTGAAAGTAAAGTTACTATCCAGAATACTGTCTCCTGCTAGGACCTTAGAAAAACACCACCCTTCATTAGCATAAGATAAGAGCCTAGAGTAAACAAGTTATTTTGTTCAGCATTACACAGTAATACAAGCAGGTAAAACACAAGGAAAATGTGAAAAGTTGACATGTAAATTGAACTACATCTATATGAACATCAGGGTAAATAAGACAGAGTGAAAAAATTATGCACAAAACTTTATAGCAACATTTAGTGACAAAAGGACCTCAAAATATAGTAGGGAGTCAAAATGACTCCCTTCAGTAGTTCCTGGTAAATTTTGAAAAAAACGCGCAAATTTTTCACCAAAATTATTTATTCTCAAAAAATCTTTTTTCACATCATATTTGAGGAAAAGTCACCGAGTTTCAAGCCGGAATTCTGAAAAATGTAGTCACAGAAGAGAAATAAAAAACGAAAGGAGTCAAAATGACTCCATCAGTAGTTCTAGTGTTAATTAAGGTCGGTGTCCGGCAAGGCGCCGTTCCATGCTAGCCGAGCTGGGCAGTAGGGCAAAACGTCATCAAAATGGTCTACAGCACCCGGTGTTCCCAGAAGGTCTCCCATCCAAGTACTAACCAGGCCCAAATCTGCTTAGCTTCCGAGATCAGACGAGATTGGGCATGTTCAGGGGCATGTTCAGGTTGGTGTGGCCATAGGCAGAGACAAGCCTCTCACTTGCTGCTTTTCTACTTTAAAGTCTGGCTGCCGGCTGCCCTTTCCAGTGCTCAGCAAGACCAGATCCTTTTGTGCTTTCCCTTCTCTTCAATTTTTTTGCTGGCTTCCTTAAAAGGTCTTGTAGACAGAAGACCCCACTCAGAGCCGCTGAGCTCACTGATCGGCTGCAGCGCTGTCGACGGAACGTCGGCTTCACGACCAATGCCACAGGCCGGGAGCAGAGGCGAGACTCACCGGTAGACCCGGGTAGGGTGAGTAGAGCGCGGTTAGTTGCATTCTAATAGCCTGCAGCCGGGGATTAAATTTTAATGAAAGGGAACAATCCCTTTGACTGTCTGCAGCGCGCCACACCTAGGAAGCGCACTCTCACACATAAGCCAGCATGCACACGTGCTCGCACGTGACAACACCCCGTATCTGCCCCTACAACCTCTCCGTCACCATGCGTCAGACTCTCCTGCCTGTTTTATGATTTCAGGGCCCTAGCAGGAATCACCCCCCCCTCCCCAATTCCTTCCGCACCTTCCTTGCCTTCCTTGCACTGAGGTTAGCTCTTTGGCAGCCGTCTGGCTTGGTTACACAAGCTTCTTTGCAGAGAAACATGTTACTTCTGCCAGCCCTCGCTAGGCGGCCGGCATCCAAAACCTTCCCTGGGCACCTGCTGAAAGCCTGGCCCCTTCACGTCCCGGGTGCTTTTAACGCCATCATTTCCACATGGCGAGCTGCGGAGTCAATAAGCACTCCTAGCCGTGGAAAGGAGCTCGGTGTCAGGCCTGCGTGAAGGCAGCGGGGTAGCGTACTTAGCTGCCAACTGGCTCAGAGGCCTTGGGGCTTCCATCATCTAAGTTACTTAAGGTCGGTGTCCGGCAAGGCGCCGCTCCATGCTAGCCGAGCTGGGCAGTAGGGCAAAACGTCATCAAAATGGTCTACAGCAGCTGGTATTCCCAGGAGGTATCCCATCCAAGTACTGTTCGAGCCCAGCCCTGCTTTGCTTCCGAGATCAGACGAGATCAGGCGCATCCAAGGTGGTATGGCCAGTAGACGCTGCTCGATCCATCGCCCGGCCAGCCTTTCTCAGGACTGCTTGGTGGCGAGCAATCTGGCCGTGACGGGGCGAGCTCCGAAGGGTCCATGCAAAGGCTGTGCCGTCCCTACAGGTGTGGTTTGTTTAGCAGTGATTTACCCGCCGCATCAGGTGTCCTCAAAAATGGCTCGGCGCAGGGTTTCCTGCAGGCTAAACCCTTCATCGCGGTAATGTGACAGAAAGAGCAAGCTGGACCCGTAACTTGGGGGCGGAGCGAGACGTCCAGGAGTGAATGAAGGAAGAGGGTGAGATGGTTGCCAGTGACTTTGAGCTGCTCTTCAGGGGGGAGGGTCGTGTTGCCTGCAAAGGTCTTCTGCTTGGGGTTACCGGTTGTTGCCTCCAGCTACCCGGGAGACGCTGGTCCTGGTGAAAAGGAGCCTAGTATTAAAAGTAAATAAGCAACAATGCTGGAGGCCCACGGTGATCAGAAGGATGCTGGTATTTTGCAGAGATGAAATAGCGCAAGAGAGAAGCAAATGAAAAAAAGAAAAGAGAATGAATGTGTGCACTTGTGAAAGGGAATGGAAAAAAGGCATAGAAGAGAGTGCCCCCTGCTGGTGGAAGGAAGGAACAAGCAAAAGCCTACAGCACCTGGTATTCCCAGGTGGTCTCCCATCCAAGTACTAACCAGGCCCAACTCTGCTTAGCTTCTGAGATCAGACGAGATCAAGCGTGTTCAGGGTGGTGTGGCAGTAGGCAGAGACAAGCTTCTCACTTGCTGCTTTTCTACTTTGAAGTCTGGCTGCCAGCTGCCCTTTCCAGTGCTCAGCAAGACCAGGTCCTTTTGTTCTTTCCCTTCTCTTCAATTTTTTTGCTGGCTTCCTTAAAAGGTCTTGTAGACAGAAGGCCCCACTCAGAGCCGCTGAGCTCACTGATCGGCTGCAGCACTGTCGACGGAACATCAGCTTCGCGGCCAATGCCACAGGCCGGGAGCAGAGGCGAGACTCACCGGTAGACCCGGGTAGGGTGAGTAGAGCGCGGTTAGTTGCTTTCTAATAGCCTGCAGCCGGGGATTAACTTTTAATGAAACGGAACAATCCCTTTGACTGTCTGCAGTGCGCCACACCTAGGAAGCGCACTCTCACACATAAGCCAGCATGCACACGTGCTCGCACGTGACAACACCCCCTATCTGCCCCTACAACCTCTCCGTCACCATGCGTCAGACTCTCCTGCCTGTTTTATGATTTCAGAGCCCTAGCAGGAATCACCCCCCCCTCCCCAATTCCTTCCGCACCTTCCTTGCCTTCCTTGCACTGAGGTTAGCTCTTTTTCAGCCGTCTGGCTTGGTTACACAAGCTTCTTTGCAGAGAAACATGTTACTTCTGCTGGCCCTCGCTAGGCGGCCGGCATCCAAATCCTTCCCTGGGCACCTGCTGAAAGACTGGCCCCTTCACGGCCCCGGGTGCTTTTAACGCCATCATTTCCATACGGCAAGCTGCGGAGTCAATAAGCACTCCTAGCCGTGGCAAGGAGCTCGGTGTCAGGGCTGCGTGAAGGTGGCGGGGTAGCGTACTTAGCTGCCAACTGGCTCAGAGGCCTTGGGGCTTCCATCATCTAAGTTACTTAAGGTCGGTGTCCGGCAAGGCGCCGTTCCATGCTAGCCGAGCTGGGCAGTAGGGCAAAACGTCATCAAAATGGTCTACAGCACCCGGTGTTCCCAGGAGGTATCCCATCCAAGTACTGTTCGAGCCCAGCCCTGCTTTGCTTCCGAGATCAGACGAAATCAGGCGCATCCAAGGTGGTATGGCCAGTAGACGCTGCTCGATCCATCGCCCGGCCAGCCTTTCTCAGGATCGCTTGGTGGCGAGCAATCTGGCCGTGACGGGGCGGGCTCCGAAGGGTACATGCATAGGCTGTGCCGTCCCTACAGGTGTGGTTTGTTTAGCAGTGATTCACCCGCCGCATCAGGTGTCTTCAAAAATGGCTCGGCGCAGGGTCTCCTGCAGGCTAAACCTTTCATCGCGGTAATGTGACAGAAAGAACAAGCTGGACCCGTAACTTGGGGGCGGAGCGAGACGTCCAGGGGTGAATGAAGGAAGAGGGTGAGATGGTTGCCAGTGACTTTGAGCTGCTCTTCAGGGGGGAGGGTCGTGTTGCCTGCAAAGGTCTTCTGCTTGGGGTTACCGGTGGTTGCCTCCAGCCACCCGGGAGACGCTGGTCCTGGTGAAAAGGAGCCTAGTATTAAAAGTAAATAAGCAACAATGCTGGAGGCCCACGGTGATCAGAAGGATGCTGGTATTTTGCAGAGATGAAATAGCGCAAGAGAGAAAGCAAATGAAAAAAAGAAAAGAGAATGAATGTGTGCACTTGTGAACGGGAATGGAAAAAAGGCATAGAAGAGAGTGCCCCCTGCTGGTGGAAGGAAGGAAAAAGCAAAAGCCTACAGCACCTGGTATTCCCAGGCAGTCTCAAATCCAAGTACTAACCAGGCCCAACTCTGCTTAGCTTCTGAGATCAGACAAGATTGGGCGTGTTCAGGGTGGTGTGGCCATAGGCAGAGACAAGCCTCTCACTTGCTGCTTTTCTACTTTGAAGTCTGGCTGCCGGCTGCCCTTTCCAGTGCTCAGCAAGACCAGGTCCTTTTGTGCTTTCCCTTCTCTTCAATTTTTTTGCTGGCTTCCTTAAAAGGTCTTGTAGACACAACGCCCCACTCAGAGCCGCTGAGCTCACTGATCAGCTGTAGCACTGTCGACGGAACGTCAGCTTCATGGCCAATGCCACAGGCCGGGAGCAGAGGCGAGACTCAACGGAAGACCCGGGTAGGGTGAGTAGAGCGCGGTTAGTTGCTTTCTTATAGCCTGCAGCCGGGGATTAACTTTTAATGAAAGGGAACAATCCCTTTGACTGTCTGCAGTGCGCCACACCTAGGAAGCGCACTCTCACACACAAGCCAGCATACACACATGCTCGCACGTGACGACACCCCCTATCTGCCCCTACAACCTCTCCGTCACCATGCGTCAGACTCTCCTGCCTGTTTTATGATTTCAGGTCCCTAGCAGGAATCACCCCCTTCCTCCCCAATTCCTTCCTTGCCTTCTTTGCACTGAGGTTAGCTCTTTGTCAGCCGTCTGGCTTGGTTACACAAGCTTCTATGCAGAGAAACATGTTACTTCTGCTGGCCCTCGCTAGGCGGCCGGCATCCAAAAACTTCCCTGGGCACCTGCTGAAAGCCTGGCTCCTTCACGGCCCCGGATGCTTTTAACGCCATCATTTCCACACGACGAGCTGCGGAGTCAATAAGCACTCCTAGCCGTGGCAAGGAGCTCGGTGTCAGGTGTGCGTGAAGGTGGCGGGGTAGCGTACTTAGCTGCCAACTGGCTCAGAGGCCTTGGGGCTTCCATCATCTAAGTTACTTAAGGTCGGTGTCCGGCAAGTCGCCGTTCCATGCTAGCCGAGCTGGGCAGTAGGGCAAAACGTCATCAAAATGGTTTACAGCACCTGGTGTTCCCAGGAGGTCTCCTATCCAAATACTGTCTGAGCCCAGCCCTGCTTTGCTTTTGAGATCAGACAAGATCGGGCGTATCCAAGGTGGTATGGCCAGTAGACGCTGCTTGATCTATCGCCCGGCCAGCATTTCTCAGGATCGCTTGGTGGCGAGCAATCTGGCCGTGACGGGGCGGGCTCCGAAGGGTCCATGCAAAGGCTGTGCTGTCCCTACAGGTGTGGTTTGTTTAGCAGTGATTCACCCGCCGCATCAGGTGTCTTCAAAAATGTCTCGGCGCAGGGTCTGCTGCTGGCTAAACCCTTCATCGCAGTAATGTGACAGAAAGAGCAAGCTGGACCCGTAACTTGGGGGCGGAGCGAGACGTCCAGGGGTGAATGAAGGAAGAGGGTGAGATGGTTGCCAGTGACTTTGAGCTGCTCTTCAGGGGGGAGGGTCGTGTTGCCTGCAAAGGTCTTCTGCTTAGGGTTACCGGTGGTTGCCTCCAGCCACCCGGGAGACGCTGGTCCTGGTTAAAAGGAGCCTAGTATTAAAAGTAAAGAAGCAACAATGCTGGAGGCCCACGGTGATCAGAAGGATGCTGGTATTTTGCAGAGATGAAATAGCGCAAGAGAGAAAGCAAATGAAAAAAAGAAAAGAGAATGAATGTGTGCACTTGTGAAAGGGAATGGAAAAAAGGCACAGAAGAGAGTGCCCCCTGCTGGTGGAAGGAAGGAAAAAGCAAAAGCCTACAGCACCTGGCATTCCCAGGCGGTCTCTGTTAAATGGTTAATTATGGAAATTCATTTGGAATGTTAATCGATAATCATTTTTCTGAGTTCTATGCCTCAGCCATCGTGTCTAGTTGACATGCGCTATTTGTGTGTGTATTTTTGGTTCACTACAATATGTAGAACAGGTGTGCCATACGACTGGCTATAAAAGCCCATGGTACAGAAAGGGGGGGCTCTCTTGCTCTGCATACCCCACAAGACACAGAATCTTCATGCTGAGAAGCAGATGACATGTAGGCCTGGACACATGCTGGACAAAGACATGATTTACCAGCCAGGATCCAAGGAAAGATGGGTGAATCTCAACAATTAAGCTAATTATGGACAAATGGACAATTACTTTATAACTAATTATTGTATGTACCTGCTGCAATCTGATTCTTTTTAATGGACAATCCAAGAATAAATAGATACATTTTTTTATAAGAATATCGTGATATTGATACTTTGAGAAGTCCTCAGTAGAAAAAAATAATACAGGAAGAGTATTATTTTACAATGGTGAGCCAGCCAGTCCTGTTTTTTTGTTTTTTTAAATTAAGTAAGTGAATTTCTTCCGTGAACAAGGGGGGAGTCCTGACGAGCTGAACAGCTGTTGTTCACGTGTCAGTAAATTCACTAGTTTGTCACGAGAAGCAGAAAGGACCTACAGACTGAGGAAAGACAGGAAGCAGAGGTACTAACAAGGAACAGAATCACACAGGAAAAGAATCAGACGAACTGAAGACAGGACGTGCTGATAAAGAGAAGCCAAGGAATCTTAAGGTAAGCAAAATATGGATATAATTTCTTCTTTTGCTAAACAAAGTAATATTAATTTCAAAGTTAATGTAGGAGATGACATAGAAGTTTTGTGGCTCAATTTATACAAAGAATGTGAATTGAAAAAATTTACAGTTAACTTCTAAATTGGTAAATAGAGACAAACAGAAATTGAGAAATATTCTACATTTGGTAGATTTTTTTCATAGTCTTGTGTTAGAGATTTCTAAGCAGGAAAATAGTGTAGAAGTGTCAGACGGTGATACTGATTCTGACTGTAATGTGGAAAATGAACAAGAAGTAAGACACGTGTCTGTAACTGAAGGTGACCTTGGGTCTGACCAAGAGACAGACATACAGAAACCTGACATGGGAGGAGAAATGACTGACATACGAGAAACCGACATACTAGGTGATGTGGGAGGAGACGTGAGTGACGTAGGAGGAACGGACGTACAAGAGCCACTAAAAATATCAGAGAATTCTGGAATTACCCAGGCTCAACTCCAAATTAAAATGAGGAAAAATTTGCTGAAATTATACAAAATCATGCCAAAATATGATGTCAAAATCCATGCCTGTAGAAATTCAGAGACATTTGAGAGCTTCTCTGATAAGTTTGATTTATCCAATGAGGAGAGGAATCAATTATTTAAAATATGGATTCCTGTGACATTGTCCAGACGTTTACATTTAATGCCCTGTGAAAATGACTCTCCTAATGGATGGGAAAATGATTCGGACAGATTAAGATATTTGATTTATTGTGTCACAAAGAATTTTCACAACATAGAAGATCTGCAGAAACTAAGGATTGATAGGAAGGAATGTACATATACATTCATGTCCATATTTGAACGGTTGTACAAAGCTCTCATCAAAAATGGAAAAGTACAACATATGTTAACAACTTTTGTACAAAAATTCAAATTCCTAAATTCAGTTTCCCAAGTTATGGCATCACAAAAAAATTCATTATTTGAATGTGCGCAGATGCTGGATTTTTTTAGAAAACATGAGAATCGTGAAAAGAAAATAAATCAAGCTAAATTTATAAAACCAGGAAAGGTAAAATCTTACCAAAAGCCAATATCAAACTCTCCTAGACTGAGTCATCCCCATAGTGAACTCTATCAAATACGCAGAAGATTTCATATATGTTATAAGCCATATCAGCCAGTGCAAAGATCCATCTCTCCACAGAATGAGTTAATTCTCAGTCAGAACTGTGATTCTCTAAAAAGGAAAATGGCTGAAACTGATGGACAGAGACAGGTGAGACGACCAACTCACAGTGACGTCATGGAATGTGGACAGAAGAACAGGCAGTTCTCTGAGGTTTTGAAGGATAGAAAACTGTCTTTCCTAAATAGGGCGTTCCTGGAGATATTTGAGAGAGACAGAAGATTTGGTTTAGGGAGCGGCTAAGGAAAAACTGTAATTATAATGTTGTATCAAAATGTAATACAATGTCTCAATATTTATTTATTTTCTTATACAGTAAAATTGTAGTTACATAGTTTCTATTAGTTCATATATATATATACAGTCATATGAAAAAGTTTGGGCACCCCTATTAATCTTAAGCTTAATGTTTTATAAAAATTGGTGTTTTTGCAACAGCTATTTCAGTTTGATATATGTAATAACTGTTGGATACAGTAATGTTTCTGCCTTGAAATGAGGTTTATTGTACTAACAGAAAATGTGCAATCTGCATTCAAACAAAATTTGACAGGTGCATAAGTATGGGCACCTCACCAGAAAAGTGACATTAATATTTAGTAGATCCTCCTTTTGCAAAAATAACAGCCTCTAGTCGCTTCCTGTAGCTTTTAATGAGTTCCTGGATCCTGGATGAAGGTATTTTTGACCATTCCTCTTTACAAAACAATTCCAGTTCAGTTAAGTTTGATGGTCGCCGAGCATGGACAGCCTCTTCAAATGATCCCACAGATGTTCAATGATATTCAGATCTGGGGACTGGGATGGCCATTCCAGAACATTGTAATTGTTCCTCTGCATGAATGCCTGAGTAGATTTGGAGCGGTGTTTTGGATCATTGTCTTGCTGGAAGATCCATCCACTGCGTAACTTCAACTTTATCACTGATTCTTGAAAACTATTGCCAAGAATCTGCTGATACTGAGTGGAATCCATGCGTCCCTCAACTTTAACAAGATTCCCAGTGCCGGCATTGACCACACAGCCCCAAAGCATGATGGAACCTCCACCAAATTTTACTGTGGGTAGCAAGTGTTTTTCTTGGAATGCTGTGTTTTTTTGCCACCATGCATAACGCCTTTTTGTATGACCAAACAACTCAATCTTGGTTTCATCAGTCCACAGGACCTTCTTCCAAAAAGAAATAGGCTTCTTCAAATGTGCTTTTGCATACCTCAGCCGACTCTGTTTGTGCGTACTTGCAGAAACGGCTTCTTTCGCATCACTCTCCCATACAGCTTCTCCTTGTGCAAAGTGCGTTGTATAGTTGACTGATGCACAGTGACACCATCTGCAGCAAGTTGATGCTGCAGCTCTCTGGAGGTGGTCTGAGGATTGTCCTTGACTGATCTCACCATTCTTCTTCTCTGCCTTTCTGATGTTTTTCTTGTCCTGACACTTCTGGCCTTAACAAGAACTGTCCCTATGTTCTTCCATTTCCTTACTATGTTCCTCACAGTGGAAACTGACAGGTTAAATCTCTGAGACAGCTTTTTGTATCCTTCCCCTGAACAACTATGTTGAATAATCTTTGTTTTCATATCATTTGACAGTTGTTTTGAGGAGCCCATGATGCCACTCTTCAGAGGAGATTCAAACAGGAGAACAACTTGCAAGTGGCCACTTTAAGTAGCTTTTCTCATGATTGCATACACCTGGCTATAAAGTTCAAAGCTCAATGAGGTTACAAAACCAAAAAAAGTGCTTTAGTAAGTCAGTAAAAAGTAGGCAGGAGTATTTAAAACAAGAAAATGATAAGGGTGCCCATATGCCCATACTTATGCACCTGTCAAATTTTGTTTGAATGCAGATTGCACATTTTCTGTTAGCACAATAAACCTCATTTCAAGGCAGAAACATTACTGTGTCCAACAGTTATTACATATATCAAACTGAAATAGCTGTTGCAAAAACACCAATTTTTATAAAACATTAAGCTTAAGATTAATAGGGGTGCCCAAACTTTTACATATGACTGTATATATATATATATATATATATATATATATATATATATATATATATATATAAACTTGTCTAAGTAGAGATTGCGTATAATTGTATTTATATATACGTTTATAAAATATATATATATATATTAATTAATAAATTAGAACTTCATATATATAAATTTAAGTAGCAATATTTTGAATTACATTAGAACCATCCAATATATGTATAAGATATTTAAATAATTCTGTTTCTGTATGAATTTGATATTTAATTTTATTTTCTTATATTTCCTTAGAATTTTCATTCCAAAGCAGGATTTGATCAAAGAACTCTAAAATGGATTTATTTCTTTATTCACACAGGAAGTGAAAAAATTGCATGATTTTATGTGTATAACATTTTAAAATAATAACAATATATCTAGTTGAACTATAATATATATGTAATACTTATTAATTCTTTTGTGTTGCTAATATTTTCTGTGCATGAAGTGTTCGTGCAAATTAAAGTAGCTTTACAGCATGACGTGTGACAGCTGCGGCCTTTGAACTTTGAGCTAATAGTATAGGACCCCATTCATTCTATTTTTAACTGATGTAACTTAAGACCGGGCAGCCAGTGAAAAAAAGAATCTAAGACAAGAGTTTTTTCAAGTGTCTGAAATTCCAGTGACTTACTCTCATATTATATAGTATGTACTTGGGGAATATTCAAAGAAATATAAAGATATTCAATTGATATGGCAATGCGCATTAATAAATTGGGATACAACAATTTTGGGTTAAATATATATATATACAGTACAGACCAAAAGTTTGGACACACATTCTCATTTAAAGATTTTTCTGTATTTTCTTGACTATGAAAATTGTACATTCACACTGAGGGCATCAAAACTATGAATTAACACATGTGGAATTATATACTTAACAAAAAAGTGTGAAACAACTGAAAATATGTCTTATATTCTAGGTTCTTCAAAGTAGCCACCTTTTGCTTTGATGACTGCTTTGCACACTCTTGGCATTCTCTTGATGAGCTTCAAGAGGTAGTCACCGGAAATGGTCTTCCGTCAATCTTGAAGGAGTTCCCAGAGATGCTAAGCACTTGTTGGCCCTTTTGCCTTCACTCTGCGGTCCAGCTCACCCCAAACCATCTCGATTGGGTTCAGGTCTGGTGACTGTAGAGGCCAGGTCATCTGGCCTAGCACCCCATCACTCTCCTTCTTGGTCAAATAGCCCTTACACAGCCTGGAGGTGTATTTGGGGTCATTGTCCTGTTGAAAAATAAATGATGGTCCAACTAAACGCAAACAGGATGGAATAGCATGCCGCTGCAAGATGCTGTGGTAGCCATGCTGGTTCAGTATGCCTTCAATTTTGATTAAATCCCCAACAGTGTCACCATCAAAGCACCCCAACACCATCACACCTCCTCCTCCATGCTTCACGATGGGAACCAGGCATGTAGAGTCCATCCGTTCACCTTTTCTGCGTCGCACAAAGACACGGTGGTTGAAACCAAAGATCTCAAATTTGGACTCATCAGACCAAAGCACAGATTTCCACTGGTCTAATGTCCATTCCTTGTGTTCTTTAGCCCAAACAAGTCTCTTCTGCTTGTTGCCTGTCCTTAGCAGTGGTTTCCTAGCAGCTATTTTACCATGAAGGCCTGCTGCACAAAGTCTCCTCTTAACAGTAGTTGAAGAGATGTGTCTGCTGCTAGAACTCTGTGTGGCATTGACCTGGTCTCTAATCTGAGCTGCTGTTAACCTGCGATTTCTGAGGCTGGTGACTCGGATAAACTTATCCTCAGAAGCAGAGGAGACTCTTGGTCTTCCTTTCCTGGGGCGGTCCTCATGTGAGCCAGTTTCTTTGTAGCGCTTGATGGTTTTTGCAACTGCACTTGGGGACACTTTCAAAGTTTGCCCAATTTTTCAGATTGATTGACCTTAATTTCTTAATGTAATGATGGCCACTCGTTTTTCTTTACTTAGCTGATTTTTTCTAGCCATAATACAAATTCTAACAGTCTATTCAGTAGGACTATCAGCTGTGTATCCACCAGACTTCTGCACAACACAATGGAAGGTCCCAACCCCATTTATAAGGCAAGAAATCCCACTTATTAAACCTGACAGGGCACACCTGTGAAGTGAAAACCATTTCCGGTGACTACCTCTTGAAGCTCATCAAGAGAATGCCAAGAGTGTGCAAAGCAGTCATCAATGCAAAAGGTGGCTACTTTGAAGAACCTAGAATAGAAGACATATTTTCAGTTGCTTCACACTTTTTTTGTTAAGTATATAATTCCACATGTGTTAATTCATAGTTTTGAAGCCTTCAGTGTGAATGTACACTTTTCATAGTCATGAAAATACAGAAAAATCTTTAAATGAGAAGGTGTGTCCAAACTTTTGGTCTGTATTGTATATCTAAAACTTCATATGTGGAATGTTTGAGTTGAACAGATCTGTGAATGTCAGAGTGAAGGTGACAGATGAGTAAATCAGCAGCTGCTAAGTGTGATTGATGTGACAGAGGTCTCGTATGTTTGTATGTTTGAAAATAAAAAAATGTTTCTTTATGTGAAGGTACAAAAATATATTTAATTCTGAGGAAATTATAATACATAATTAGGTATTATCTACATATATATATTTCTATATTTCTTTAATAATTATTATTTCTTGATTTAACTAATAGTGGATAAGGGCAACCACACATCAAAATGGTTTACAAAGCAAATTTAAATTTAGAATAATTTTCCACATGATAATATTCTTGAATAACTATAATATTATTTTTAATGGTTACCTAAATAGGTACACACCTCTCTTTAGTCAAATCTATGCTACTCATCGATATGAAATTTATGCACAATATTTCTAGAAGAATAATTATTTTTAATTTGGTTCTGATATATACATAAATTTTAGAAAATAATATTTTTGGTATTAAGGGGGAAAATGTGTTTTTGATCCTGATTACATAATCACTTTTGATCAATACTTATTTTCCACACATTTTAATAAAGAAGAAATAATAATAAGGTACTATGGTATAATTAAGAAGGGTATTACATGCAAAGTTGCATAATTTAATATTTTTGGGTGGTACAAGGTTATGACAAATATGAAATCATCCAGATAATGGAGATATAAGGGTATTTTTTATGGAGAATATAATTACTCTGCATTTGTCATTAAAATTTAAAGGCCTTATTTTTATTTTTATTCTTATTTTTACTCTTAATTTTATTTTTCATTTTTAAAATTTTATTCTTACTTTATACTTCTTATTTTTCTATTTTTTCATTTTTTAATTCTCATTTGATTTTATTTGAGTTCAATATCTCAATTGAGAAAACACATTAATATTTAATAAAGTAATGTCTAATACAAGAGTATTGCTTCATTAAATATATATTGCTAAGGAAAAAAATGTTTACATTTTCTGAGTAAACACAACAATTCATTCATTCATTTATTCATTCATTCATACATTCATATATTTATTCATTTTGGTTCAGGAGTATACATTCTTTGATATTATTGGTTTAATAAAGATATAAAAACTTGTTTTTTCAAAATACACTGACACCTATGGGTTGGAAAAGGTAATTACACCTATGACATAAAAATGTTCTATCATATGGAGAATTGATTGATAATGAATTATTATCTATTATTGTTTATTATTCCAAACATAATTTATTTTAATATTTTGATAATAATTAGATGGATATTACTGATTGCTATGGTACGCTGTGATATTATAGGTTAGGAAAAACTGCCAGATTTGGTATCAGATTAGGGAATGAAGACTTCAATCAAGACATCGCAATTATGAATTCTATCTTAATAAAGACTTTTAATTTTTATAAATCAAAGAGATTCTCAAAAGTTACAAGAAGAAGCAACTGATATCCGGACGTCTCAGAAGGTAACAGGTGTGAATGCTGAGTTTTATAATAGACTGTGTCCATTACATACAATACAATTCACACCACTGATCACCAGGACGGCAGAGGACGATGATCCTATATGTACTGTGTTGTGTTTAAGCTTCATCACGTTCCAGTGGTTTCTTATCACCTGCAACGCTTCAATGAAAGCTGGTGAACAGGTAATACCTGGCATATGTGTCCTGTATATAAAGGACTGAGTACTGGTTATGGTGTAATATAAAGCAGGAAAGTGTCAAGTTAACCCTTGCTTTACTGACCAAAGACGTCACATCTGTTCGAAAAGTGACACGAGACCAGTGCGGACACACAGAAGATTCCAAAGACGATCCAACGTAAGTCCAGGTGACACTGCACAGATATTAAAGCTACATTTCATCCATGGACTTTGTTTTCTTATCAACTGACACACATGATCTTTCTAATAAAGAGTACAGTTTATGGACTGAACAATAATGAACACAATTATGGACTGTACAATATCTACATGCTGTAATTTATTTCAAAGGAGTTTTCATCTAAAGACTGTGTTATAAAAGAACCAAGAAGAAGACGAGACGACGACCCGATGACATCAGATGATGACGATTGAACCCGCGATTGCTTCAATTTAGATATAGGGAAGTATAATTATACATATTAAATGAATATTAGTCATGGCTTACCATAACATGAATTCACATCATTATATAACAATAATCCGATATTGATACTATTATTACTATTATTATTATTATGGAAATTTAATGATATTGCCAAGGAAGAAGGAAAGAAAAAATGATTGATGAATGTATCTTCTTTTGAGAAATTTCAGTTAAAGTCCTTTTATTCTCAAAAAAGGGGGAAATGTTAAATGGTTAATTATGGAAGTTCATTTGGAATGTTAATCGATAATCATTTTTCTGAGTTCTATGCCTCAGCCATCGTGTCTAGTTGACATGCGCTATTTGTGTGTGTATTTTTGGTTCACTACCATATGTAGAACAGGTGTCTATACGACTGGCTATAAAAGCCCATGGTACAGAAAGGGGGGGCTCTCTTGCTGTGCCCACCCCACAAGACACAGAATCTTCATGCTGAGAAGCAGATGACATGTAGGCCTGGACACATGCTGGACAAAGACATGATTTACCAGCCAGGATCCAAGGAAAGATGGGTGAATCTCAACAATTAAGCTAATTATGGACAAATGGACAATTACTTTATAACTAATTATTGTATGTACCTGCTGCAATCTGATTCTTTTTAATGGACAATCAAAAAATAAATAGACACATTTTTTCATAAGAATATCGTGATATTGATATTTTGAGAAGTCCTCAGTAGAAAAAAATAATACAGGAAGAGTATTATTTTACAGTCTCCCATCCAAGTACTAACCAGGCCCAACCCTGCTTAGCTTCCAAGATCAGATGAGATCGGGTGTGTTTAGGGTGGTGTGGCCGTAGGCAGAGACAAGCCTCTCACTTGCTGCTTTTCTACTTTGACGTCTGGCTGCCGGCTGCCCTTTCCAGTGCTCAGCAAGACCAGGTCCTTTTGTGCTTTCCCTTCTCTTCAATTTTTTTGCTGGCTTCCTTAAAAGGTCTTGTAGACACAACGCCCCACTCAGAGCCGCTGAGCTCACTGATCGGCTGCAGCGCTGTCGACGGAACGTCAGCTTCACGGCCAATGCCACAGGCCGGGAGCAGAGGCGAGACTCACCGGTAGACCCGGGTAGGGTGAGTAGAGCGCGGTTAGTTGCTTTCTAATAGGCTGCAGCCGGGGATTAACTTTTAATGAAAGGGAACAATCCCTTTGACTGTCTGCAGCGCGCCACACCTAGGAAGCGCACTCTCACACACAAGCCAGCATGCACACGGTGCCCCTACAACCTCTCCGTCACCATGTGTGTCACCCTGGCCTGGATGCCACAAAATGTATTAAAGCTGTGTCTGAGAGCAAGGGGGAGGTTCTCTGGTCAGGGGAACATTAGCATGCAATGCCTCCTGTCTCAGGCCAGTAGGGGGAGCAGGCTGCCCCTATAAAAGCTGGTGCTGGGGGCAGGGTTAGAGAGAACTGGATTGCCTGTCTCAGCTCTGAGACGTGTCCCAGAGTGGAGCAGGGACAGAAAGTTGATTGCACCTAAGAGGAAGTGTGGCAGGAGGAGAGCCACAAGCCAGAGACAAGAGGCGAAGAGAGTCTGTCTTGGCAGAGAAAAGACTTAATTTTACCAGACTTTGGTGTCTGAGGCTGGAAGAATTCCACATCCCCCAGCAGAGAACCAGTCCGCAAGGGACTGTACATTCCTTGGCCTAAGAAGCCTGGAGGCCCTGCCACAACCTTAGGGACCAGTAAAGCCGTACAAGGCTGAGAGCAGAAAGGAACCCACGTCGCAGGCCATACAGGCGAGAATACACGGAAAGCTCGGAAACGTGGGCTGTTACCCTATCAGGAGGAGATAGCCAGAAGGAGCGCAGAAAGCACAGTAGGCCTACACCCTCACCCTGACCAGGGCCAATTTCCCCGTTGCTCTCAGACGTCCAGGTCCCCTCCTAGCCAGGACTGTTTATGGGTCAGTTTACCTGTTGTAGTAAAGACCCTGGACTGCAACTTGTTGTCTGTGTGCTCCTTGCTCCTCCCGCACTATCAGCACTGGGATTCACACTACCCTAGCTGCACAACTCATCAGCCCCAGCGGTCTGCATGCAGCAGCGTTTCCTAATAACCGCAATCCACGGGTGGCGTAGTCGGACATTATCAGTAGAACGTAGCAGACTACCATTGGCCTGACCACCCTGAGCCACGGAACCGGGTCGCCACTACTACCCCCATCGTCTCCCTATTGCCCGGATCCGAGTGCCCCACGGCCTAGGGGGCGAGTCAGCTTTGGCGTAGTCGGCAGGATTTCGTGCCCGCAACCACCGGGTACTGCGTGCCTGAAAAAGACTTTTGTAAACTTACCTGTGGCGAAGTTTCCCGCCATCCGGAGCCGATTCCCGCCATCGGACGCCATCTTGGACCGTTTCCCGCCGTCTTCTGCCTTCTTCCCGCCATCCGCAGCTGCTTCCCGCCATCGGACGCCATCTTCAGGACGCCGCGCGGGAAGAAGAGGGGCGTGGACGTCAAAACCGCGCGAGATCCGAAGCTCCGCCCCACGCTCCGACGCTGCGCAAGGTCCTGGAAGGGAGAGAGAGCGACGCTGACTTCATCAGGACGCGACGCCAGGTCCTCGTCCATAGCAGCAGCAGCGGAGCCGCGGCCTACAGAAGAGGATCGCCGGAAGGTAGGCCACGCTTAACTAGGGGGGAGGAAGATGTCAGACACAGAGGCGCCCACTACCACCAACGCAGCTGCAGCAGCAGTGATGCCCTTTTCCCTGCCCTACATCCCTGGAGCGGCCTGGCTGCCCAAATACTCAGGGGAGCCCCATGCCCTAACTGACTTTAAGGAAAGGCTATACAGTTTGTTCCAGGTTTACCCCCTGACAGAGGAGCAGAAGGTCAGCATATTGACAGGGCAGTTAACTGGCGCAGACCAAAGGGAGGTAAAATCATGGCCCACTGAGGAAAAAAGGACTGTGAAGGGTATCCTGGCCCGGCTGCAGGGTACCTTTGATACACGTACCTCCGCTGAGATTAAAATGAGGTTCTATGGATGTAGGCAGCGGGCACAGGACAGCATTAGAGACTATGCCCTAAATCTGCAGGAAGCCTTGAGGGCTATTCAACAAACTGACCCTGGCAGTGTGCAGGAAACCGATAAGCTGCTAACAGAACAATTCATAGAAGGTCTGCTGTCTAGCGCCCACAGGGCCCAACTGCGCCTCATGTTCTTTCAGAACCCCGACCTGACCTTTGCCCAATTTAAGGACAGGGCCATAAGGGTGCTCCGTGAATCTGTAACCAGTGGCGCTATAAACCCCCGCGCCCTGCTATCTCCTACCACCAGGAGGCGGCGCCCTCCTCTATGGACTCCATGGAGGCTGATGCACAGGCCCTGAACCAAGCCCCGTCGAAAGGCCTGCACCACCAAGTCCAGGAGCTAACCAGGAGCGTCGCGGCGTTGACCAGAACCGTCCAGGCGTTGCAAGTGGACCCGTCAAGACCCATCGAGCTGGCTTCAAGTCCGGAGGATGTCCCGTGGCGTCGACAGAGGAGGATCCCGTCATTCCGAGGGAGGCCCACAGACCGCTACGCAGAGGATGGACAGCCCATTTGCCGTCGATGCAACCAGCCCGGACACATTTCCAGGTACTGTAATTTAAACGGGTCCAACCTGGGGCAGAGGGCCGACCCCCAGGCATAAGATCACCAGGCCCTTATAATTGGCGTGATAAGTACGTTGGGGGGCACCCAGTTTTACCCGTGGTGCTGGACGGTATCCCCATGAGCGCCTTGCTGGATACTGGGTTGCAAGTAACCACAATCCCTTATGTACTTTTTAAGCAGTATTGGACTGATGCTGATATCACACGGTATCCAGACAGTAACTTGAGCATCATCGCCAGTAATGGCTTACCCGTGCCGCAGATGGGGTTCAAGGAGATGACCATTAAAATTGGTAAAGTTGAACTGCCGGCACAGGGAGTGATTATTGTGGACATTGACGGTCATGAAAGTCACCCTAAAATAACTGTGGGTACTAACATAATTGAAAATTGTCTTTCAGAGGTAATTGTAATTCTACAACAGGTGGCGGTGAATGCTAGTTCCAGCCAACAGAGGGTCCTCAACAAGGAGATAAAAGCCCTGATGAGACGGCAGCAGGTAGAACTGTCTGGTGGTGAGATCGGTAGTGTAAGACTGAGTGACCCATTCCCCATTTCCATGCCTCCCAAAAGTGAAATGATGATCTGGTGTCGGACTGCAATCGGGTTGAGAGGTAGAGACTACCAAGCCATGGTAGAACCCGTGTACTCAGACAGCAGGCCCACCATTTTGACAGCCCGGGGGGTGGTTGATGTCCGTCATGGGAGGGTGCCCGTCCGCATCCTCAACATTGGGGAGAGGGAAGTACACTTACCCAGGTACGCTACACTCGCCAAACTGTTTGTTGTCGAACACCAAGCTATCAGGGCCGTGGAACCCTTGCCTCCATCTCCTCAGGCGGAGGGTAATGGCTCCCAGAAACAAAAGGAGGACTGGTGCCAGAAACTCCATGTGGGTGCTGACTCCACTCCCCTGCACCAAAAACAAGGAGTCTACCGGGTGGTACAGGAGTACGAGAGAGTCTTTAGTAAGCACCCGCTGGACTTCGGCAGAGTAAAGGGGATAGAACACCACATCCCGACAGGGAGCCACCCACCAATAAAAGAGAGACACAGGCCTGTACCCCCTGCACATTATCAGAACGCCAAGGGCATGCTAAGAGAGATGAAGGAAGCTGGGGTCATTAGAGATAGCTGTAGCCCCTGGGCAGCCCCCTTGGTTCTGGTGAAAAAGAAAGACGGCACCATGAGAATGTGCGTGGACTATAGACAAATCAACCGTATCACCCACAAAGACGCATACCCGCTGCCTAGAATAGAGGAGTCTTTAGCCGCACTAAAATCTGCTAACTTCTTTTCTACTTTGGACCTTACTAGCGGGTACTGGCAGGTTCTTGTGGCAGAGGCTCACAAGGAGAAGACCGCCTTCACCACCCCGATGGGACTGAGCGAGTTCAACTGTATGCCTTTCGGGCTCTGCAACGCACCAGGGACCTTCCAACGGCTGATGGAATGCTGTCTAGGGCACCGAAACTTCAATACGGTCCTCCTTTACCTGGACGACGTGATCGTCTATTCGAAGACCTACGAGGACCATCTAAAGCACCTGGCCGAGGTGTTCGAAGCCCTGGCAGGCTATGGCCTGAAGGTGAAACCATGGAAGTGTCACCTGCTGAAACCAAAGGTCCAGTACCTAGGGCACGTGGTAAGCGCGGAAGGAGTGGCCCCCGACCCTGACAAAGTCACGGGAATCAAGAACTGGCCAAGACCCTCGAACATCAAAGAGGTGAGACAGTTTCTCGGGTTGGTAGGCTACTACCGAAGGTTCATCCCCGGGTTCACTAAGATGGCAGCTCCTATGCAGGACCTCCTGATCAGACAGTCTAAGTCCCGAAGTCAAAAGCCACCCTTCAAGTGGGATAAACCGGAAGAGGAGTCCTTCCGCCAGCTAAAGATGGCCCTCACGGGGGATGAGATCCTGGCCTACCCTGATTACGGCCAGCCTTTCATTCTCCACACAGATGCCAGTAATGTGGGACTGGGAGCCGTACTGTCCCAAAACCAACAGGGCAGAGAACGGGTGATCGCATACGCCAGTCGGAAGCTGAGGCCCACCGAGAGGAACCCGGAGAATTACAGCTCCTTCAAGCTAGAATTCTTGGCGGTGGTGTGGGCCGTGACGGAACGCTTCAAGCATTACCTGGCCTCCGCAAAGTTCACCGTGTACACGGACAACAACCCGTTGACACACCTGGACAATGCAAGACTGGGTGCCCTGGAACAGCGGTGGATGGCCCGTCTCTCCAACTATGACTTCGTGATCAAGTACCGGGCAGGCAAAACCAATGCCAACGCGGATGCCCTATCAAGAATGCCTCACTTACCTGAAGGTGACGAAGACCCAGAAGAGCTGGAGGAGGTAGAACTCCCCGCGTTTCACCGGTATGGAGCCGCTCAACACTCTCACCGCATGAAGGAGGAGGATCTAACAACTGTGATGATGAATCCCCTACCTCACCACAGCTGGGCCGAGACCCAAGATAGTGACCCTGCAGTCCGCCTGGTGAAAGATCTGCTGACCCGGGAAGACGCCCGCCTAGATCCAGATGCCCCAGAGGAAGCCAAGCAGCTATGGAAGGAGAAGAGCAAGCTGTTCCTCTACGAAGGCAAGTTGTGCAGAAGTATTGTCAACCACCGGACGCACGAGCTGACCTGGCAAGTCGTGGTCCCAAGGCGAGATGCAGCTATTGTCCTGGGGGCTTTCCATGACAGAGCGGGACACTTCGGTTGGAAGAAACTGGAGTTCCTACTAAGAGGAAGGTTCTTTTGGGTCGGCATGAGAGGAGCTGTAGAAAAATGGTGCAGAGACTGTGGCCCTTGTCACTTGAGGAGGAAGGACCGCACCAGCCAGAAGACACCCTTGAGGCCCATCGTCACCACGCAGCCTCTTGAGCTGGTAGCTCTGGACCATGTCAAATTGGCTCCCAGCCGGTCAGGATACATCTATGCCCTGACAATCGTGGACCACTATTCCCGTTTTCTAGTGGTGGTCCCGGTAAAGGACTTGACAGCCCAAACAGCGGCAAGAGCCTTCCAGCAATACTTCTGCCGTCCACACGGGTATCCGGAACAGGTCCTGACAGACCAGGGTCCAGCGTTCGAGGCTGAAATCTTCCAGGAGTTCTGCAACCTCTATGGCTGTAAGAAAATTCGGACAACGCCTTACCATCCACAAACCAACGGGATGTGTGAGAAGATGAACAATATAGTCATTGATCTCCTGAAGACGTTGCCCCTGGAGGAACGCAGCCTGTGGCCAGAAAAACTGCCGGACCTGATAGACCTATACAACAATATCCCGGTGAATGCTACCAACTGCACCCCGGCTTACCTGATGCGAGCCAGACCGGGTAAGCTGCCCGTAGACCTGGAGATGGGAGTCCTAATACCTGAGGACACCTCCCCGGATGCGGACTGGGATACAGAAAGGCAACTGCAGTACAAGAAGGTACAGGAGAGTGTGGAGAAGAGCCTGGCCCAGGTGAGAGAGAAGCAAGAAAGACTCTTCAATCAACACGCCCCTGCTGGTCCCCTAGAACCTGGTGAGCAAGTCCTAAAGCGAAAAAGAAGGCTACATAAGTTGGACGACCAATGGGAAAGGGAACCCTACACCGTACTGCAGTCTGACCACGACAACCCAAAGGTGTGCGTAATCACCAAGGACGGAGGAGAAACCACTAGTGTCGTCTTCAGAGACCACCTCAAAAGGTGCCCCGAGCAACTCCGTAGTGCAGAAGAGGATCAGAGTGACCTTGAACCCGCAGAGGACAAGGAAGAAATGATCAGCACCATTCTCGGAGAGTTCCCTCAGTCCTGGACTCGCATAAATGATGCCATAGTGGTACCCGTCCTGCATTTCCTGCAACCGGCCCAGCAACAACCAACACCAGAGCCGGAAGGTGAAGAGGAGCCAGCAGTTCCAGAGGCAGAAGAGCCTGTACCAGCAGCCCAGGAGAGTCAACCCTCTGCTGACAGTGAGCCTGCCATGCCTGCGGTAAGCCAAAGAACCCTCAGACAGCTGCCTGCCCTACCTGTACACCCAGCTGGTAGCTGTACCCCTAACGCTAGTGGGGAAAGCCAGGTTGGTCCACCACCAGACAGTGGGTTAAGGAGGTCAACCAGGAGCACAAAGGGGCAGATACCCGCTCGCTGGAGAATATAGAGTGTACTAAGATTGTAAATAACCCTGTTGCCAAATGTTGAAATGTTTGCCAAGTTACCTGCATGTTTATTAATAGTGTGTTTCAGTTTCTTGCAGCTACCGTAAGGACTCACAGGTTATGGACTTTTTATAACCGGGACCTTGTATGGACTGCATTCTGAGCCTAACCCAGGAATGAACTAAGACTGTGAAGGACTTGGGGTAGGACAGACCCCCACCTGGTTAAGGCTCCCGTTGTATTGGTGATATGGACACCCGGTCACAGGCCACACTGTGACCTTAAGAACTCAATTTGTGCGTCGTCTGTCTATTAATGTTTTATTGTTATGCATATTGTCTTTGTTTATTGTTTAGTCCCGGAGTACTAAATTTCACTAGGGGGGAATGTGTCACCCTGGCCTGGATGCCACAAAATGTATTAAAGCTGTGTCTGAGAGCAAGGGGGAGGTTCTCTGGTCAGGGGAACATCAGCATGCAATGCCTCCTGTCTCAGGCCAGTAGGGGGAGCAGGCTGCCCCTATAAAAGCTGGTGCTGGGGGCAGGGTTAGAGAGAACTGGATTGCCTGTCTCAGCTCTGAGACGTGTCCCAGAGTGGAGCAGGGACGGAAAGTTGATTGCACCTAAGAGGAAGTGTGGCAGGAGGAGAGCCACAAGCCAGAGACAAGAGGCGAAGAGAGTCTGTCTTGGCAGAGAAAAGACTTAATTTTACCAGACTTTGGTGTCTGAGGCTGGAAGGATTCCACATCCCCCAGCAGAGAACCAGTCCGCAAGGGACTGTACATTCCTTGGCCTAAGAAGCCTGGAGGCCCTGCCACAACTGAAGGGACCAGTAAAGCCGTACAAGGCTGGGAGCAGAAAGGAACCCACGTCGCAGGCCATACAGGCAAGAATACACGGAAAGCTCGCAAACGTGGGCTGTTACCCTATCAGGAGGAGATAGCCAGAAGGAGCGCAGAAAGCACTGTAGGCCTACACCCTCACCCTGACCAGGGCCAATTTCCCCGTTGCTCTCAGACGTCCAGGTCCCCTCCTAGCCGGGACTGTTTATGGGTCAGTTTACCTGTTGTAGTAAAGACCCTGGACTGCAACTTGTTGTCTGTGTGCTCCTTGCTCCTCCCGCACTATCAGCACTGGGATTCTCACTACCATCACTCCCACCATCCATTGTACTGCCCTGGGGCCGCACTCTTCCCGTGGGGAGTCACACTACCCTAGCTGCACACCTCATCAGCCCCAGCGGTCTGCATGCAGCAGCGGTTCCTAATAACCGCAATCCACGGGTGGCGTAGTAGGACATTATTAGCAGAACGTAGCAGACTACCATTGGCCTGACCACCCTGAGCCATGGAACCGGGTCGCCACTACTACCCTCATCGTCTCCCTATTGCCCGGATCCGAGTGCCCCACGGCCCAGGGGGCGAGTCATATGCATCAGACTCTCCTGCCTGTTTTATGATTTCAGGGCCCTATCAGGAATCACCCCCCCCTCCCCAATTCCTTCTACACCTTCCTTTCCTTCCTTGCACTGAGGTTAGCTCTTTGTCAGCTGTCTGGCTTGGTTACACAAGCTTCTTTGCAGAGATACATGTTACTTCTGCTGGCCCTCGCTAGGCGGCCGGCATCCAAAACCTTCCCTGGGCACCTGCTGAAAGCCTGGCCCCTTCACGGCCCCGGGTGCTTTTAACGCCATCATTTCCACACGGCAAGCTGCGGAGTCAATAAGCACTCCTAGCCGTGACAAGGAGCTCGGTGTCAGGCCTGCGTGAAGGCGGCGGAGTAGCATACTTAGCTGCCAACTGGCTCAGAGGCCTTGGGGCTTCCATCATCTAAGTTACTTAAGGTCGGTGTCCGGCAAGGCGCCGTTCCATGCTAGCCGAGCTGGGCAGTAGGGCAAAACGTCATCAAAATGGTCTACAGCACCCAGTGTTCCCAGGAGGTCTCCCATTCAAGTACTGTCCGAACCCAGCCCTGCTTTGCTTCTGAGATCAGACGAGATCGTGCATATCCAAGGTGGTATGGCCAGTAGAAGCTGCTCGATCCATCGCCCGGCCAGCCTTTCTCAGGATCGCTTGGTGGCGAGCAATCTGGCCGTGACGGGGCGGGCTCCGAAGGGTCCATGCAAAGTCTGTGCCGTCCCTACAGGTGTGGTTTGATAAGCAGTGATTCACCCGCCGCATCAGGTGTCTTCAAAAATGGCTCGGCGCAGGGTCTCCTGCAGGCTAAACCCTTCATTGCGGTAATGTGACAGAAAGAGCAAGCTGGACCCGTAACTTGGGGGCGGAGCGAGACGTCCAGGGGTGAATTAAGGAAGAGGGTGAGATGGTTGCCAGTGACTTTGAGCTGCTCTTCAGGGGGGAGGGTCGTGTTGCCTGCAAAGGTCTTCTGCTTGGGGTTACCGGTTGTTGCCTCCAGCCACACGGGAGACGCTGGTCCTGGTCAAAAGGAGCCTAGTATTAAAAGTAAAGAAGCAACAATGCTGGAGGCCCACGGTGATCAGAAGGATGCTGGTATTTTGCAGAGATGAAATAGCGCAAGAGAAAGCAAATGAAAAAAAGTAAAGAGAATGAATGTGTGCACTTGTAAAAGGGAATGGAAAAAAGGCATAGAAGAGAGTGCCCCCTGCTGGTGGAAGGAAGGAAAAAGCAAAAGCCTACAGCTCCTGGTATTCCCAGGTGGTCTCCCATCCAAGTACTAACCAGGCCCAACCCTGCTTAGCTTCTGAGATCAGACAAGATTGGGCGTGTTCAGGGTGGTGTGGCCATAGGCAGAGATGAGCTACTCACTTGCTGCTTTTCTACTTTGAAGTCTGGCTGCTGGCTGCCCTTTCCAGTGCTCAGCAAGACCAGGTCCTTTTGTGCGTTCCCTTCTCTTCAATTTTTTTGCTGGCTTCCTTAAAAGGTCTTGTAGACACAACGCCCCACTCAGAGCCGCTGAGCTCACTGATCGGGTGCAGCGCTGTCGACGGAACGTCGGCTTCACGGCCAATGCCACAGGCCGGAAGCAGAGGCGAGACTCACCGGTAGACCCGGGTAGGGTGAGAAGAGTGCGGTTAGTTGCTTTCTAATAGCCTGCAGCAGGGGATTAACTTTTAATGAAAGGGAACAATCCCTTTGACTGTCTGCAGCGTGCCACACCTAGGAAGCGCACTCTCACACACAAGCCAGCATGCACACGTGCTCGCACGTGACAACACCCCCTATCTGCCCCTACAACCTCTCCGTCACCATGCGTCAGACTCTCCTGCCTGTTTTATGATTTCAGGGCCCTAGCAGGAATCACCCCCCCCTCCCCAATTCCTTCTGCACCTTCCTTGCCTTCCTTGCACTGAGGTTAGCTCTTTGTCAGCCATCTGGCTTGGTTACACAAGCTTCTTTGCAGAGAAACATGTTACTTCTGCTGGCCCTCGCTAGGCGGCCGGCATCCAAAACCTTTCCTGGGAACCTGCTGAAAGCCTGGCCCCTTCACGGCCCCGGGTGCTTTTAACGCCATCATTTCCACACGGCGAGCTGCGGAGTCAATAAGCACTCCTAGCCGTGGCAAGGAGCTCGGTGTCAGGCCTGCGTGGTAGTGTACTTAGCTGCCAACTGGCTCAGAGGCCTTGGGGCTTCCATCATCTAAGTTACTTAAGGTCGGTGTCCGGCAAAGCGCTGTTCCATGCTAGCCGAGCTGGGCAGTAGGGCAAAACGTCATCAAAATGGTCTACAGCACCCGGTGTTCCCAGGAGGTCTGCCATCCAAGCACTGTCCGAGCCCAGCCCTGCTTTGCTTTCGAGATCAGATGAGATTGGGCGTATCCAAGGTGGTATGGCCAGTAGACGCTGCTTGATCCATCGCCCCACCAGCCTTTCTCAGGATCGCTTGGTGGCGAGCAATCTGGCCGTGAAGGGGCGGGCTCCGAAGGGTCCATGCAAAGGCTGTGCCATCCCTACAGGTGTGGTTTGTTTAGCAGTGATTCACCCGCCGCATCAGGTGTCTTCAAAAATGTATCGTCGCAGGGTCTCCTGCAGGCTAAACCCTTCATCGCGGTAATGGGAGAGAAAGAGCAAGCTGGACCCGTAACTTGGGGGCGGAGCGAGACGTCCAGGGGTGAATGAAGGAAGAGGGTGAGATGGTTGCCAGTGACTTTGAGCTGCTCTTCAGGGGGGAGGGTCGTGTTGCCTGCAAAGGTCTTCTGCTTGGGGTTACCTGTGTTTGCCTCCAGCCACGCGGGAGACGCTGGTCCTGGTGAAAAGGAGCCTAGTATTAAAAGTAAAGAAGCAACAATGCTGGAGGCACACGGTGATCAGAAGGATGCTGGTATTTTGCAGAGATGAAATAGCGCAAGAGAGAAAGCAAATGAAAAAAAGGAAAGAGAATGAATGTGTGCACTTGTGAAAGGGAATGGAAAAAAGGCATAGAAGAGAGTGCCCCCTGCTGGTGGAAGGAAGGAAAAAGCAAAAGCCTACAGCACCTGGTATTCCCAGGCAGTCACCCATCCAAGTACTAACCAGGCCCAACCCTGCTTAGCTTCCAAGATCAGATGAGATTAGGCGTGTTCAGGGTGGTGTGGCCGTAGGCAGAAACAAGCCTCTCACTTGCTGCTTTTCTACTTTGAAGTCTGGCTGCCGGATGCCCTTTCCAGTGTTCAGCAAGACCAGGTCCTTTTGTGCTTTCCCTTCTCTTCAATTTTTTAGCTGGCTTCCTTAAAAGGTCTTGTAGACATAACGTCCCACTCAGAGCCGCTGAGCTCACTGATCGGCTGCAGCGCTGTCGACGGAACGTCAGCTTCACGGCCAATACCACAGGCCGGGAGCAGAGGCGAGACTCACTGGTAGACCCGGGTAGGGTGATCAGAGCGCGGTTAGTTGCTTTCTAATAGCCTGCAGCCGGGGATTAACTTTTAATGAAAGGGAACAATCCCTTTGACTGTCTGCAGCGCGCCACACCTAGGAAGCGCACTCTCACACACAAGCCAGCATGCACACGTGCTCGCACGTGACAACACCCCCTATCTGCCCCTACAACCTCTCCGTCACCATGCGTCAGACTCTCCTGCCTGTTTTATGATTTCAGGGCCCTAGCAGGAATCACCCCCCCCCCTCCCCAATTCCTTCCTTGCCTTCCTTGCACTGAGGTTAGCTCTTTGTCAGCCGTCTGGCTTGGTTACACCAGCTTCTTTGCAGAGAAACATGTTACTTCTGCTGGCCCTCGCTAGGCAGCCGGCATCCAAAACCTTCCCTGGGCACCTGCTGAAAGCCTGGCCTCTTCACGCCCCGGGTGCTTTTAACGCCATCATTTCCACACGGCGAGCTGCGGAGTCAATAAGCACTCCTAGCCGTGGCAAGGAGCTCGGTGTCAGGCCTGCGTGAAGGTGGCGGGGTAGCGTACTTAGCTGCCAACTGGCTCAGAGGCCTTGGGGCTTCCATCATCTATGTTACTTAAGGTCGGTGTCCGGCAAGGCGCCGTTCCATGCTAGCCGAGCTGGGCAGTAGGGCAAAATGTCATCAAAATGGTCTACAGCACCCGGTGTTCCCAGGAGGTCTCCCATCCAAGTACTGTCCTAGCCCAGCCCTGCTTTGCTTTCGAGATCAGACGAGATCGGGCGTATCCAAGGTGGTATGGCCAGTAGACGCTGCTTGATCCATCGGCCGGCCAGCCTTTCTCAGGATCGCTTTGTTATGATCTGCTACAGAGAGTATGGAAAGAAAGGAGATCTATCCCTACAATAGAACTAAACTAGATCCCTACAATGTAACGGGGAACCTGATCCTGCGATCAGACCCGCTAAAGTCCTCGGCTAGTCTGAACGCATACCTATAGATGTGAGGGAGGGATCCCTACAAGATCTAGGGACTGGGAAAAGTTGGACACCTCCTAGCAGAAATAGTAGCAGTCAAAGACAAACACACAACAAAAAGGCATAGGGGTCAGAAGACCTAGCAAAACTAACAGAGAACGGCAACAGAGCAACAAGCTAGCTCAACAGTAGTAAATACAAATGAAGTCCAGCAAAGCCAGGAGGGTGGAGCCGGATTAAATAGACAAAATGGTCATGTGACCAGCAAACTAAAAAAAAACTAACAGGAGAGTTGTAACAGTACCCCCTCTTCTAAGAGGATCCTCCGGATCCCCCAGGCCCAGGCTTACCAGGAAACCTCCTGTGAAACGCTCGGACAAGTTTGGGGGCAGAAACATAATCCGCTCTCACCCATGAGTTATCCTCAGGTCCGAAACCCTTCCAAGCGACGAGATACTGCAAACTCCCTCTATACCGTCTAGAATTTAGGATGCGGGAAATTTCATATTCCCCGTCCTACACCACCGGAGGAACAGTGGCAGAGGCGTCACCATCCGACACATCAGCTTTTTTCAACAGAGAAACATGAAACACCGGATTAATCCTCCAGGACGTAGGAACCTCCAGCCTAACAGCAGATTGGTTAACTATCTGAAGTACCTTAAAGGGCCCTACGAACTTGGGACCCAAATTTTTAGAAGGAATCCTCAATCGCAGATTCTTAGAGGACAACCAAACCATGTCACCAACCGCAAACAAAACCTCTTGCCGTTTCCTATCAAAGTACCTCTTAGATTTTTTGTTAGCCTCCTGAAGATTACCACACACATCCGTCCAAACTCTCTCCAAATCACCGGAAAAACTATCCTCCTCAGGCACTGCCGAAACCAATTTGGAAAATGACCCAAAAGACGGATGTCTCCCAGAACAACAAAAAAAAGGCGAACACCCAGCAGAAGAGGATGTATGGTTGTTAAGAGCAAATTCAGCAAGTGGCAGAAATTCAGACCACCCCTCTTGATTGTCTGCCACAAAACAACGCAAGAACTGCTCAACATCCTGGTTCTTCCTTTCTGTCTGGCCATTAGACTCAGGATGATATCCGGATGAAAATGACAAATGAACTCCCAACCTGTCACAAAAGGCACGCCAAAAACGAGCCACGAACTGAGGTCCCCTTTCAGAAACAATGTTAGTAGGAACACCATGTAGTCTGACAAGCTCCTTGACAAAGGCCTTAGCGAGTGTCTTAGCGCAAGGCAGTTTGATGAAGGGAACCAAGTGACACATCTTGCTAAAACGGTCCACGACCACCCAGATGACCGTGAAACCTTCAGAGGGAGGAAGGTCAGTAATAAAGTCCATAGCCAGATGTGTCCAAGGTGCACTAGGAACCTCCAGAGGGCAAAGCAACCCCGCAGCAGGAGCATGCGAAGACTTGGATCTTGCACACACAGTACATTGGCGCACCCACTTAATGACTTCCTTCTGCCATCCAGGCCACCAAAAACTGCGACCCACAAGTCTCTTGGTCTCAGAAATTCCTGGATGACCTGCCAACCGAGACTCATGACACTCAACAAACAAATCTCTCCTAAAGGTCCTAGGCACAAACAACCTCCCATGGGGAGTGTTAGATGGGGCATTCTCCTGTGCTTTAAGAATCTCATCCTCCAAAACGGAGTCCAAAGCAGCAATCACAACACCTTCTTGTAAAATGGACTCCTCTTCCTCCTCAACACCGACCATGGGAGAAAAGCTGCGAGACAAAGCATCCGCTTTAACATTCTTGGTACCCAGGATGTAAGTAACGGAAAAATTAAACCGCGAGAAAAAAAGTGCCCACCTAGCCTGACGGGCATTCAAGCGCTTGGCAGCATCAAGATAGATCAGATTTTTATGATCAGTGAAAACCTGAATGGGAAATTCAGCACCTTCCAAGAGATGACGCCAGTGTTCAAATGCGAGTTTAATCGCCAGCAATTCCCGATTACCAATATCGTAATTAAGTTCAGTCTCGGAAAATTTTTTTGAAAAAAAGGCACAGGGTTGTACTCCATCCTTGTTTTCCTGAGACAACACCGCACCAACCCCCACCGAAGAAGCATCAACCTCAACCAAAAACGGCTTAGTCACATCAGGCTGCATAAGGATGGGAGCAGAGGTGAACCTCTCCTTTAGAAACACAAAAGCTTCAATGGCCTCAGAAGTCCACTGAACCGCATTAGCACCTTTCCTGGTGAGATCGGTCAGCGGTTTGACAATAATAGAAATTTTTTTTATGAATTTTCTGTAATAATTGGCGAAACCCAAAAACCTCTGTATCGATTTCAAACCAATAGGCCTAGGCCATTCCTGCACAGCTTGAACTTTAACCGGGTCCATCTCAAAACCTTCACTGGAGATAATGTAGCCCAAAAAACTAATTCTCTGTACAGCGAACTCACATTTCTCCAGCTTAGCAAAAAGCGAATTGTCCATTAATAACTGTAATACCTCACGTACGCTCCGCCAATGAGACTCCAGATCCGGCGAATAAATCAAAATGTCATCCAAATGCACAACCACATTTTTGCTGATTAAAGGTCTAAGGATATCATTAATAAGATTCTGAAAAAATGCTGGAGCATTGGTGAGACCAAAAGGCATAACCAGATTCTCAAAATGACCCACAGGAGTGTTAAAAGCAGTCTTCCATTCATCACCCTCCTTCATGCGCAACAAATTGTATGCCCCCCGGAGATCAATTTTAGAGAACCACTTGGCCCCCACTAACTGGTTAAATAAATCAGGAATCAATGTCAGTGGGTAAGGATTGCGTACAGTAATTTTATTAATCTCACGAAAGTCCAGACAAGGACGTAAACCGCCATCTTTTTTTTTTACAAAAAAAAATCCAACAGCCACAGGAGACTTGGAAGGCCTAATGTGACCGGCGGCCAAGCTTGTCTGTATGTATTCTTCCAAAGCCTTTCTTTCAGGAATAGTAAGATTAAATAAACGACTCTTAGGAAGAGTCGTGCCAGGGACAAATTCAATGGTACAATCATAGTCTCTATGGGGAGGCAAAACCTGCGACTCCTCCTCAGAAAAAACTCTCCAAAAATCCTGAATAGGTACAGGCAATTCCCCTCTATCCACAGCAGCAATGTGCCCGGTACAACACTTGTCATAACACTTAGGGCTCCAGGACTTAATTTCATTGGTAGACCAATCCAGTACAGGATTGTGCAATTTTAACCAGGGTAACCCCAATATTACTGGAGAAGGCAAATTATCCAATACCACCAAATCCAAATTCTCTTGATGAATACCATTAATAGTGAGGGGAAATTCACAGACCTTGTGAGTAACACTCTTCAAGGGAGAGCCATCGACAGAAACCACAGCAATAGGGGATGACAAAGTTTTAGGTTCTAATCTAAGTTTTTCCAAGAATCCCCCATCAATCACATTCAGAGTAGATCCATAATCCACAAATACCCGAAATTCAATTAATTCATCCTGAGCAGCAGTAGTGGCAGATAGGAATACTCCCTTAGAATTTAAACAGGCAATACGAGCATGACTGACCATTTTTGTTTCTTTCTTCTTACGAAGCACACAGCTCTTAATAAAATGACCAGAATTTCCGCAATAGAAACACAAGCCTTCAGAAAGTCGGCGGTCTTTTTCCTGAGAGTGGGGTGCCATCGCCCCAATTTCCATCGGCTCTCCATTGTCAGCACAGAACCTCTCAGGACTCGAAGCTGACATAGCAGAGGATTTGCTCTCATTAACCCTTTCACGCAGTCTCCTGTCCACCCGTATAGCTAATTGCATTGCCTCCTGCAAGTTTCCAGGTGTGGGATAAGCAATCAGTAAATCCTTTACCCTTTCACATAGCCCTGCAAGAAACAAGTTTTTCAAAGCAGAATCGTTCCACCCCACCTGGGCAGACCACCGACGGAAGTGAGAACAATATTTTTCCACATTACCTGATCCCTGCCTCAAACGTCTTAATTCAGACTCAGCAGATGAGACACGATCAGGATCATCGTACAACAAACCCAAAGCAGAAAAAAAACTATCCACTGATCTAAAGCACGGATCACTAGGTTGGAGAGAGAAGGCCCATCCCTGAGGATCTTTGCGCAAAAGTGACATTATGATCCCTATGCGCTGTGATTCATCACCAGAGGATCCGGGTCACAAATGAAAATATAATAGACAAGCATTTTTAAAAGAAAAAAAATCTTGTTTGCCAAAAAATAGATCAGGCAGACGTACCTTAGGTTCCACAAAATGCGCTCCAGAACAGCTACTCACGTGTTGTTGGAGCTTGGTCACCTCCAGAGAGAGTCCCTGCAAGCGTTGAGCCAAATCTTGCACCGAGACCATGATGGAAAACTGGAGGTCTTTCCTTAGAGAAATTTTTTTTTTTTTTTTTTTTTTATGGCTGGAATTACTGTTATGATCTGCTACAGAGACTAAGGAAAGAAAGGAGATCTATCCCTACAATAGAACTAAACTAGATCCCTACGATGTAACAGGGAACCTGATCCTGCGATCAGACCCGCTAAAGTCCTCGGCTAGTCTGAACGCAGACCTATAGATGTGAGGGAGGGATCCCTACAAGATCTAGGGACTGGGAAAAGTTGGACACCTCCTAGCAGAAATAGTATCAGTCAAAGACAAACACACAACAAAAAGGCATAGGGGTCAGAAGACCTAGCAAAACTAACAGAGAACGGCAACAGAGCAACAAGCTAGCTCAACAGTAGTAAATACAAATGAAGTCCAGCAAAGCCAGGAGGGCGGAGCCGGATTAAATAGGCAAAATGGTCATGTGACCAGCAAACTAAAAAAAAACTAACAGGAGAGTTGTAACACGCTTGGTGGCGAGCAATCTGGCCGTGACGGGGCGGGCTCCGAAGGGTCCATGCAAAGGCTGTGCCGTCCCTACAGGTGTGGTTTGTTTAGCAGTGATTCACCCGCCGCATCAGGTGTCTTCAAAAATGTCTCGGCACAGGGTCTCCTGCAGGCTAAACCCTTCATCGCGGTAATGTGACAGAAAGAGCAAGCTGGACCCGTAACTTGGGGGCGGAGCGAGACGTCCAGGGGTGAATGAAGGAAGAGGGTGAGATGGTTGCCAGTGACTTTGAGCTGCTCTTCAGGGGGGAGGGTCGTGTTGCCTGCAAAGATCTTCTGCTTGGGGTTACCGGTGGTTACCTCCAGCCACGCGGGAGACGCTGGTCCTGGTGAAAAGGAGCCTAGTATTAAAAGTAAAGAAGCAACAATGCTGGAGGCCCACGGTGATCAGAAGGATGCTGGTATTTTGCAGAGATGAAATAGCGCAAGAGAGAAAGCAAATGAAAAAAAGAAAAGAGAATGAATGTGTGCACTTGTGAAAGGGAATGGAAAAAAGGCATAGAAGAGAGTGCCCCCTGCTGGTGGAAGGAAGGAAAAAGCAAAAGCCTACAGCACCTGGTATTTGCAGGTGGTCTCCCATCCAAATACTAACCAGGCCCAACCGTGCTTAGATTCCAATATCAGACAAGATCGGGCATGTTCAGGGTGGTTTGGCCATAGGCACTGGCAAGCCTCTCACTTGCTGCTTTTCTACTTTGAAGGCACAGACAAGCCTCTCACTTGCTGCTTTTCTACTTTGAAGTCTGGCTGCCGGATGCCCTTTCCAGTGTTCAGCAAGACCAGGTCCTTTTGTGCTTTCCCTTCTCTTCAATTTTTTTGCTGGCTTCCTTAAAAGGTCTTGTAGACAGAATGCCCAACTCAGAGCCACTGAGCTCACTGATCGGCTGGAGCGCTGTCGATGGAACGTCAGCTTCACGGCCAATGCCACAGGCCGGGAGCAGAGGCGAGACTCAACGGTAGACCCGGGTAGGGTGAGTAGAGCGCGGTTTGTTGCTTTCTAATAGCCTGCAGCCGGGGATTAACTTTTAATGAAAGGGAACAATCCCTTTGACTGTCTGCAGCGCGCCACACCTAGGAAGCACACTCTCACACGTAAGCCAGCATGCACACGTGCTCACACGTGACAACACCCCCTATCTGCCCCTACAACCTCTCCGTCACCATGCGTCAGACTCTTCTGCCTGTTTGATGATTTCAGTGCCCTAGCAGGAATCCCCCCCCCCTCCCCAATTCCTTCCACACCTTCCTTGCCTTCCTTGCACTGAGGTTAGCTCTTTGTCAGCCGTCTGGCTTGGTTACACAAGCTTCTTTGCAGAGAAACATGTTACTTCTGCAGGCCCTCGCTAGGCGGCCGGCATCCAAAACCTTCCCTGGGCACCTGCTGTAAGCCTGGCCCCTTCACGGCCCCGGGTGCTTTTAACGCCATCATTTCCACACGGCGAGCTGCGGAGTCAATAAGCACTCCTAGCCGTGACAAGGAGCTCGGTGTCAGGCCTGCGTGAAGGGCGGCGGGGTAGCGTACTTAGCTGCCAACTGGCTCAGAGGCCTTGGGGCTTCCATCATCTAAGTTACTTAAGGTCGGTGTCCGGCAAGGCGTCGTTCCATGCTAGCCGAGCTGGGCAGTAGGGCAAAACGTCATCAAAATGGTCTACAGCACCTGGTGTTCCCAGGAGGTATCCCATCCAAGTACTGTCCGAGCCCAGCCCTGCTTTGCTTCTGAGATCAGACGAGATCAGGCGTATCCAAGGTGGTATGGCCAGTAGACGCTGCTCGATCCATCGCCCGGCCAGCCTTTCTCAGGATCGCTTGATGGCGAGCAATCTGGCCGTGACAGGTCGGGCTCCGAAGGGTCCATGCAAAGTCTGTGCCGTCCCTACAGGTGTGGTTTGTTTAGCAGTGATTCACCCGCCGCATCAGGTGTCTTCAAAAATGGCTCGGCGCAGGGTCTCCTGCAGGCTAAACCCTTCATCGCGGTAATGTGACAGAAAGAGCAAGCTGGACCCGTAACTTGGAGGCAGAGCGAGACGTCCAGGGGTGAATGAAGGAAGAGGGTGAGATGGTTGCCAGTGACATTGAGCTGCTCTTCAGGGGGGAGGGTCGTGTTGCCTGCAAAAGTCTTCTGCTTGGGGTTACCAGTGGTTGCCTCCAGCCACCCGGGAGACGCTGGTCCTGGTGAAAAGGAGCCTAGTATTAAAAGTAAAGAAGCAACAATGCTGGAGGCCCACGGTGATCAGAAGGATGCTGGTATTTTGCAGAGATGAAATAGCGCAAGAGAGAAAGCAAATGAAATAAAGAAAAGAGAATGAATGTGTGCACTTGTGAAAGGGAATGGAAAAAAGGCATAGAAGAGAGTGCCCCCTGCTGGTGGAAGGAAGGAAAAAGCAAAAGCCTACAGCACCTGGTATTCCCAGGCGGTCTCTGTTAAATAGTTAATTATGGAAATTCATTTGGAATGTTAATCGATAATCATTTTTCTGAGTTCTATGCCTCAGCCGTCGTGTCTAGTTGACATGCGCTATTTGTGTGTGTAGTTTTGGTTCACTACCATATGTAGAACAGGTGTCCATACGACTGGCTATAAAAGCCCATGGTACAGAAAGGGGGGGCTCTCTTGCTCTGCCCACCCCACAAGACACAGAATCTTCATACTGAGAAGCAGATGACATGTAGGCCTGGACACATGCTGGACAAAGACTTGATTTACCAGCCAGGATCCAAGGAAAGATGGGTGAATCTCAACAATTAAGCTAATTATGGACAAATGGACAATTACTTTATAACTAATTATTGTATGTACCTGCTGCAATCTGATTCTTTTTAATGGACAATCCAATAATAAATAGATACATTTTTTATAAGAATATCATGATATTGATACTTTGAGAAGTCCTCAGTAGAAAAAAATAATACAGGAAGAGTATTATTTTACAATGGTGAGCCAGCCAGTCCTGTTTTTTTGTTTTTTAAATTAAGTAAGTGAATTTCTTCCGTGAACATGGGGGGAGTCCTGACGAGCTGAACAGCTGTTGTTCACGTGTCAGTATATTCACTAGTTTGTCACGAGAAGCAGAAAGGACCTACAGACTGAGGAAAGACAGGAAGCGGAGGTACTAACAAGGAACAGAATCACACAGGAAAAGAATCAGACGAACTGAAGACAGGACTTGCTGATAAAGAGAAGCCAAGGAATCTTAAGGTAAGCAAAATATGGATATAATTTCTTCTTTTGCTAAACAAAGTAATATTAATTTCAAAGTTAATGTAGGAGATGACATAGAAGTTTTGTGGCTCAGTTTATACAAAGAATGTGAATTGCAGAATTTACAGTTAACTTCTAAATTGGTAAATAGAGACAAACAGAAATTGAGAAATATTCTACATTTGGTAGATTTTTTTCATAGTCTTGTGTTAGAGATTTCTAAGCAGGAAAATAGTGTAGAAGTGTCAGACGGTGATACTGATTCTGACTGTAATGTGGAAAATGAACAAGAAGTAAGACACGTGTCTGTAACTGAAGGTGACCTTGGGTCTGACCAAGAGACGGACATACAGAAACCTGACATGGGAGGAGACATGACTGACATACGAGAAACCGACATACTAGGTGATGTGGGAGGAGACGTGAGTGACGTAGGAGGAACGGACGTACAAGAGCCACTAAAAATATCAGAGAATTCTGGAATTACCCAGGCTCAACTCCAAATTAAAATGAGGAAAAATTTGCTGAAATTATACAAAATCATGCCAAAATATGATGTCAAAATCCATGCCTGTAGAAATTCAGAGACATTTGAGAGCTTCTCTGATAAGTTTGATATATCCAATGAGGAGAGGAATCAATTATTTAAAATATGGATTCCTGTGACATTGTCCAGACGTTTACATTTAATGCCCTGTGAAAATGACTCTCCTAATGGATGGGAAAATGATTCGGACAGATTAAGATATTTGATTTATTGTGTCACAAAGGATTTTCCCAACATAGAAGATCTGCAGAAACTAAGGATTGGTAGGAAGGAATGTACATATACATTCATGTCCATATTTGAACGGTTGTACAAAGCTCTCATCAAAAATGGAAAAGTACAACATATGATAACAACTTTTGTACAAAAATTCAAATTCCTAAATTCAGTTTCCCAAGTTATGGCATCACAAAAAAATTCATTATTTGAATGTGCACAGATGCTGGATTTTGTTAGAAAACATGAGAATCGTGAAAAGAAAATAAATCAAGCTAAATTTATAAAACCAGGAAAGGTAAAATCTTACCAAAAGCCAATATCAAACTCTCCTAGACTGAGTCATCCCCATAGTGAACTCTATCAAATACGCAGAAGATTTCATATATGTTATAAGCCATATCAGCCAGTGCAAAGATCCATCTCTCCACAGAATGAGTAAATTCTCAGTCAGAACTGTGATTCTCTAAAAAGGAAAATGGCTGAAACTGATGGACAGAGACAGGTGAGACGACCAACTCACAGTGACGTCATGGAATGTGGACAGAAGAACAGGCAGTTCTCTGAGGTTTTGAAGGATAGAAAAATGTCTTTCCTAAATAGGGCGTTCCTGGGGATATTTGAGAGAGACAGAAGATTTGGTTTAGGGAGTGGCTAAGGAAAAACTGCAATTATAATGTTGTATCAAAATGTAATACAATGTCTCAATATTTATTTATAATCTTATACAGTAAAATTGTAGTTACATAGTTTCTAATAGTTCATATATATATATATATATATATACACTTGTCTAAGTAGAGATTGCATATAATTGTATTTATATATACGTTTATAAAATATATATATATATATTAATTAATAAATTAGAACTTCATATATATAAATTTAAGTAGCAATATTTTGAATTACATTAGAACCAACCAATATATGTATAAGATATTTAAATAATTCTGTTTCTGTATGAATTTGATATTTAATTTTATTTTCTTATATTTCCTTAGAGTTTTCATTCCAAAGAAGGATTTGATCAAAGAACTCTAAAATGGATTTATTTCTTTATTCACACAGGAAGAGAAAAAATTGCATGATTTTATGTGTATAACATTTTAAAATAATAACAATATATCTAGTTGAACTATAATATATATGTAATACTTATTAATTCTTTCGTGTTGCTAATATTTTCTGTGCATGAAGTGTTCGTGCAAATTAATGTAGCTTTACAGCATGATGTGTGACAGCTGCGGCCTTTGAACTTTGAGCTCATTGTATAGGATCCCATTCTTTATATTTTCAACTGATGTAACTTAAGACCGGGCAGCCAGTGATAAAAGAATCTAAGACAAGAGTTTTTTCAAGTGTCTGAAATTCCAGTGACTTACTCTCATATTATATAATATGTACTTGGGGAATATTCAAAGAAATATAAAGATATTCAATTGATATGGCAATGCGCATTAATAAATTGGGATACAACAATTTTGGGTTAAATATATATATATATATATATATATATATAAAACTTCATATGTGGAATGTTTGAGTTGAACAGATCTGTGAATGTCAGAGTGAAGGTGACAGATGAGTAAATTAGCAGCTGCTAAGTGTGATTGATGTGACAGAGGCCTCGTATGTTTGTATGTTTGAAAAAAAAATGTTTCTTTATGTGAAGGTACAAAAATATATTTAATTCTGAGGAAATTATAATACATAATTAGGTATTACAGTGCCTACAAGTAGTATTCAACCCCCTGCAGATTTAGGTGGTTGACACATGCGGAATTAACTTGGCATTGTGACATTTGTACTGTAGATCAGCCTGGAAGTGGGAAATGCACTGCAGCAACTTTTTTTTTGTTTTTATGTTTTTTTAAAACGTTAAAAGTTAATTCAGAGTGTCTTTTATTATTCAACCCCTCAAACCACAAGAATTCTGTTTGGTCCCCCTAAAGTATTAAGAAGTAGTTCAGGCACCAAGAATAATGAGCTTCACATGTGTGGATTAAAGATCTCTTTTGCCAGCCTTTTCTGACTATTTAAGACCCTCCCCAAACTTGTGAACAGCACTCAGACATGTGTCAACATGGGAAAGACAAAAGAGCATTCCAAGGCCATCAGAGACAAGATCGTGGAGGGTCACAAGGCTGGCAAGGGGTACAAAACCCTTTCCAAGGAGTTGGGCCTACCTGTCTCCACTGTTGGGAGCATCATCCGTAAGTGGAAGGCTTATGGAACTACTGTTAGCCTTCCACGGCCTGGACAGCCTTTGAAAGTGTCCTCCCGTGCCGAGGCCAGGCTTGTCCGAAGAGTCAAGGCTAACCCAAGGACAACAAGGAAGGAGCTCCGGGAAGATCTCATGGCAGTGGGGACATTGGTTTCAGTCAATACCATAAGTAACGTACTCCACCGCAATGGTCTCCATTCCAGACGAGCCCGTAAGGTACCTTTACTTTCAAAGCGTCATGTCAAGGCTCGTCTACAGTTTGCTCATGATCACTTGGAGGACTCTGAGACAGACTGGTTCAAGGTTCTATGGTCTGATGAGACCAAGATCGAGATCTTTGGTGCCAACCACACACGTGACGTTTGGAGACTGGATGGCACTGCATACGATCCCAAGAATACCATCCCTACAGTCAAGCATGGTGGTGGCAGCATCATGCTGTGGGGCTGTTTCTCTGCCAAGGGGCCTGGCCATCTGGTGCGCATCCATGGGAAGATGGATAGCACGGCCTACATGGAGATTTTGGCCAAGAACCTCCGCTCCTCCATCAAGGATCTTAAGATGGGTCGTAATTTCATCTTCCAACAAGACAACGACCCAAAGCACACAGCCAAGAAAACCAAGGCCTGGTTCAAGAGGGAAAAAGTCAAGGTGTTGGAGTGGCCTAGTCAGTCTCCTGACCTTAACCCAATTGAAAACTTGTGGAAGTAGCTCAAGAATAAAGTCCACATGAGACACCCAAAGAACCTAGATAACTTGGAGAAGATCTGCATGGAGGAGTGGGCCAAGATAACTCCACAGACCTGTGCCGGCCTGATCAGGTCTTATAAAAGACAATTATTAGCTGTAATTGCAAACAAGGGTTATTCCACAAAATATTAAACATAGGGGTTGAATAATAATTGACCCACACTTTTATGTTTAAAATTTAATAAAATTCAACTGAGCAACATAACTTTTTGGTTTGTAAGATTTATGCTTCTGTTCATAAAACCTACTCTCGTTTGCAGTTTGAAGGCTCTAACTTATTTGCATCTTATCAAACCAGCTAAATCTGCAGGGGGTTGAATTCTACTTGTAAGCACTGTATCTACATATATATATTTCTATATTTCTTTAATAATTATTATTTCTTGATTTAACTAATAGTGGATAAGGGCAACCACACATCAAAATGGTTTACAAAGCAAATTTATATTTAGAATAATTTTCCACATGATAATATTCTTGAATAACTATAATATTATTTTTAATGGTTACCTAAATAGGTACACACCTCTCTTTAGTCAAATCTATGCTACTCATCGATATGAAATTTATGCACAATATTTCTAGAAGAATAATTATTTTTAATTTGGTTCTGATATATACATACATTTTATAAAATAATATTTTTGGTATTAAGGGGGAAAATGTGTTTTTGATCCTGATTACATAATCACTTTTGATCAATACTTATTTTCCACACATTTTAATAAAGAAGAAATAATAATAAGGTACTATGGTATAATTAAGAAGGGTATTACATGCAAAGTTGCATAATTTAATATTTTTTGGTGGTACAAGGTTATGACAAATATGAAATCATCCAGATAATGGAGATATAAGGGTATTTTTTATGGAGAATATAATTAGTCTGCATTTGTCATTAAAATTTAAAGGCCTTATTTTTATTTTTATTCTTATTTTTACTCTTAATTTTATTTTTCATTTTTAAAATTTTAGTCTTACTTTATACTTCTTATTTTTCTATTTTTTCATTTTTTAATTCTCATTTGATTTTATATGAGTTCAATATCTCAATTGAGAAAACACATTAATATTTAATAAAGTAATGTCTAATACAAGAGTATTGCTTCATTAAATATATATTGCTAAGGAAAAAAATGTTTACATTTTCTGAGTAAACACAACAATTCATTCATTCATTTATTCATTCATTCATTCATTCATACATTCATATATTTATTCATTTTGGTTCAGGAGTATACATTCTTTGATATTATTGGTTTAATAAAGATATAAAAACTTGTTTTTCAAAAATACACTGACACCTATGGGTTGGAAAAGGTAATTACACCTATGACATAAAAATGTTCTATCATATGGAGAACTTGATTGATAATGAATTATTATCTATTATTGTTTATTATTCCAAACATAATTTATTTTAATATTTTGATAATAATTAGATGGATATTACTGATTGCTATGGTACACTGTGATATTATAGGTTAGGAAAAACTGCCAGATTTGGTATCAGATTAGGGAATGAAGACTTCAATCAAGACATCGCAATTATGAATTCTATCTTAATAAAGACTTTTAATTTTTATAAATCAAAGAGATTCTCAAAAGTTACAAGAAGAAGCAACTGATATCCGGACGTCTCAGAAGGTAACAGGTGTGAATGCTGAGTGTTATAATAGACTGTGTCCATTACATACAATACAATTCACACCACTGATCACCAGGACGGCAGAGGACGATGATCCTATATGTACTGTGTTGTGTTTAAGTTTCATCACGTTCCAGTGGTTTCTTATCACCTGCAAGGCTTCAATGAAAGCTGGTGAACAGGTAATACCTGGCATATGTGTCCTGTATATAAAGGACTGAGTACTGGTTATGGTGCTATATAAAGCAGGAAAGTGGCAAGTTAACCCTTGCTTTACTGACCAAAGACGTCACATCTGTTCCAAAAGTGACACGAGACCAGTGCGGACACAAGGAAGTTTCCAAAGACGATCCAACGTAAGTCCAGGTGACACTGCACAGATATTAAAGCTACATTTCATCCATGGACTTTGTTTTCTTATCAACTGACACACATGATCTTTCTAATAAAGAGTACAGTTTATGGACTGAACAATAATGAACACAATTATGGACTCTACAATATCTACATGCTGTAATTTATTTCAAAGGAGTTTTCATCTAAAGACTGTGTTATAAAAGAACCAAGAAGAAGACGAGACGACGACCCGATGACATCAGATGATGACGATTGAACCCGCGATTGCTTCAATTTAGATATAGGGAAGTATAATTATACATATTAAATGAATATTAGTCACGGCTTACCATAACATGAATTCACATCATTATATAACAATAATCCGATATTGATACTATTATTACTATTATTATTATTATGGAAATTTAATGATATTGCCAAGGAAGAAGGAAAGAAAAAATGATTGATGAATGTATCTTCTTTTGAGATTTTTCAGTTAAAGTCCTTTTATTCTCAAAAAAGGGGGAAATGTTAAATGGTTAATTATGGAAATTCATTTGGAATGTTAATCGATAATCATTTTTCTGAGTTCTATGCCTCAGCCATCGTGTCTAGTTGACATGCGCTATTTGTGTGTGTATTTTTGGTTCACTACCATATGTAGAACAGGTGTCCATACGACTGGCTATAAAAGCCCATGGCACAGAAAGGGGGGGCTCTCTTGCTCTGCCCACCCCACAAGACACAGAATCTTCATGCTGAGAAGCAGATGACATGTAGGCCTGGACACATGCTGGACAAAAACATGATTTACCAGCCAGGATCCAAGGAAAGATGGGTGAATCTCAACAATTAAGCAAATTATGGACAAATGGACAATTACTTTATAACTAATTATTGTATGTACCTGCTGCAATCTGATTCTTTTTAATGGACAATCCAATAATAAACAGATACATTTTTTTATAAGAATATCGTGACATTGATACTTTGAGAAGTCCTCAGAAGAAAAAAATAACAGGAAGAGTATTATTTTACAGTCTGCCTTCCAAGTACTAACCAGGCCCGACCCTGCTTAGCTTCCGAGATCAGATGAGATCGGGCGTGTTCAGGGTGGTGTGTCCGTAGACAGAGACACGCCTCTCACTTGCTGCTGAAGGCTAAACCCTTCATCGCGGTAATGTGACAGAAAGAGCACGCTGGACCCGTAACTTGGGGGCGGAGCGAGATGTCCAGGGGTGAATGAAGGAAGAGGGTGAGATGGTTGCCAGTGACTTTGAGCTGCTCTTCAGGGGGGAGGGTCGTGTTGCCTGCAAAGGTCTTCTGCTTGGGGTTACCGGTAGTGTTGAGCCACCCCCGTAGTGTTCGAGTTCGGTTCGGTTCGTCGAACTGTTCGTCGAACACCTTCGAACACCGTTAAAACCAATGGCAGGCAAACAAAAACACATAGAAACACATAGAAAACACCTTCAAAGGTGTCCAAAAGCTGACAAACTGCTCAGAAGACATAACTAACACATGGAAAAGTGACAAGTACATATAGTCATGCGAAAATAAAAGAGGTGGAGGAGTAAAAGGAGGGGGAGACACAGATATATTCATGTCATGCCCTTCTAAAATCCAAAAAGTGAGAAGCCGACACGGCCAGTCCGCTCCTGCCCGTGCCACCTCCGTGTCGCCGGGTTTGTGCCAGAGCCGCGGTGAACCCTGACGGCCAGCCCCCCTCTCCCAATACTGGTGCCTGTCCGCTGGTGGGTCGAGCGAGCCCCCCTGTGGTGGAGGCAGCTCTAAGCTTTTTAATTTAAATTGTCTCTCTAATTTGAATGAATACACTTTAAATCCATTTACAAGGATCTATTGGAGGGCAAGTCTCATGCCAGCAGCCGCGGTAATTCCAGCTCCAGTAGCGCCCACTAAAGCTGCTGCAGTTAAAAAGCTTTTATAAGGATCGAGCTCGGCTGTCCACCGCAAGGCATCCTACTGCCAGTCCCAGCCCCTATGCCTTGGGGTGCCTCCTGATGCTCTTCACTAAGTATCCCATGGTCCCGAAGCATTTCCTTTGAAAAAATTAAGTGTCTAAACTACAGGTGGTGCAGCTTGCTTAACAGCCGGGATAATCCGCTGACTAGCAGACACTGCTACTAGGCACAAAGTATTTCCAGGGCTAGATGCAGTTAAAAATTTGTAATTAGATACTCTCGTTGGATGCTGAGAAAGCATTCCATAGAGTTTCCTGGCACGCCATATATGATTCTCTTAAAAAGCTTGGGGTAGGGGTCTAGGGGACCCTTTTATAGCCAAAATCACGGCCCTGTATCGCAATACGTCACCTAGGCTGAAGATAAATGGAACTGTAGCACCCTGAGGGCTCGGTTGCTACAGACGTATTGCACCTCACCCAGAGGTGTGATATCTCACTCTCAGGTAAGGATGGAGTGTGGATCAGGACCCGACACCTGCATGCATTACACCACATTGCCGTGGGGCAGGGCGACCAATATGCCCCTGAGATGGGCACGACAGGCCCTGTCCCTGGCTGGAGTGGGGGGAGGGAACACTGAGGAAGGGGAACCCTGTAGTGCAGGAGCAGGGAGGAAGCAGTTCCTGGGTGCATTGAGAAGGGAGTATAAAAGGTGGGCACCATCTTAGTTCAGTGAAGAGAAGTCTGAGCAGAAGTGGCAGGGAGCAGGGGCTCTGCATGAGCTCTGCTCCGGAGGCGGGCCTAGTAACAGAGGCCCAGGCCTGGAAGAGGGAGAAGGAAGGAAGAGGAGCGGAGAAGGCTCCAGGAACGAGGAATGAAGGGATCCCAGGGGTGCGGACGGGCGAGTCGCCACCGCACGCCCGAATCCACCTGCGTGGAGGGGTCAGGCCAAAGGGGGAGACCGGTCCCCGAACTAGTGGAGGCAGGAAACGACCCTCAGCTAGAAACCGAAGGCTCTGACATTTTATGTGGCGCAGCCCCTCGCTACACCCGCTAGGAAGGCACCACATAGGGTCAGGGAAACTGGCGCCAAGTTTACCAAGAGGAGGCCCGAGGCAGCCGAACAGAAGTGTTGGTAAGAAAGGCCAGACAAAGGACACACAAAGGGGGTCCTGTGAAGTGCTCCAAAGTTATCTGGGAGTTGTCTGAGCCCCTCACCTGGTGAGCACAGTACGACGTGGGCAGCCGTTACCTGCAGACGTGGTCTGGATAATAAGAACTGTGAGTAAAGGCCCTGGACTGCATCACTGACTCGGTGTCGTTACTGCTGCTGCCCTGCACCATCACCCCCATCCTCCGCATACACTGCCCTGAGGCTATACTCCTCCCGTGGGGAGTTATGCTACGCTCTGCTGCACCCACAACACCAGCCTCAGCGGTCTGCCCTGTAGCGGCGGTTCACTCTGACCGCAATCCACGGGTGGCGTAGTCGGACATTTAAACATCAAAACCACATAAATAGTTCCGCCACTGGTTTGACCGCCCTGAGCCACAGAACCGGGTCGCCGCCACGAAGACTACAACCACCAGCATCCACCAAAAAGGGTCCGGCTCCGGGTGTCCCAAGGCCCAGGGGGTGCGTCAGAACATTTTCATCACCTTTCACAATCACCAATGGGACAAGGCAGTGATGTCCTCTGTCCCCTCTCTTATACATCCTAGTGACGGAGCACCTGCTCTCATCAATTCGCCATAACCCCAATATTAGGTGGATTGAGGTGGGAGGCACCGAGTACAAGTGCTCTCTATTTGCTGATGATGTCCTAGTATATATCACTCAATCACATATATCCATCCATGCTGTTATGGCTGAAATAGATCACTTTGTTACATGGTAAAATTTTAAAATCAATGCAGCGAAGTCTGAGGCCCTTGATGTCTCCCTCCCCAAATCCATATAGGATTCCATCCAGTCCAACTTTCCCTTTGCCTGGCCCTCACAGGGTATCAAATACTTAGGAATTCCTATTCATAGAGACCTCTCCCATCTATGTTATCTTAATTTTGGGCCCTTTATTGAACAACTCCATACAAACCACGGTTGGCAAGTTAGAACTGTAAGATTCAGTACGTGAACCACTGGTGTTTTGTGGAAAAGCACATGTACACTGCGTTCCAAATTATTATGCAAAAAGTGTTTAGGAGTGATAAGGGAAGAATTTGTTTGTTTGTCAGTTAAACTCATTGATGGTGATGTGTGTCAGGGCTCTTTATATCACTGTAAGCAATTGCAGACACCTGTGCTAATTAGTTTGGCAGGTGTGTCCAATGAAAGGCAAGACTACTTAAGAAGGCTCTATCACATTATTAAGCAGCCTACATTTTCTGCCAAAATGGGAAAGAAAAAGGATGTGTCGGCTGCTGAGAAGCAACAAATTGTGGAGTGTTTAGGTCAAGGCATGACTACAATCAACATTGTGCGATGATCAGGATGAAGTGTCTTGGCAATCAAGAAGTATGTAGCTGATTCACAGTACACACGTGTGCGTGCTGATAAGGGCAAATTGAGGACTCTTTCCTACAGGCAATTACGTCAGGTTGAAAGAGCAGCGGCAAAAAAGCCTTGTCATAGCAGCAGACAAGTTTTTGAAGCTGCTTGTGCCTCCAACGTCCCCCGAACAACAAGATGCAGGGTCCTTCAGAGGTTTGCAGCTGTGCATGCGCCATCCTGTCGACCTCCTCTATCCACTTCACACAAGCAGAAACGGCTCCAGTGGGCCAAACATTACATGAAGACTGATTTCAAAACTGTTTTGTTCACGGATGAGTGCCGTGCAGCGCTCGATGGTCCAGATGGATGGAGTGGAGGATGGCTGGTTGATGGACACCCCACGCAAACACGGCTACAGCGCCAACAAGGAGGAGGTGGAGTAATGTTTTGGGCTGGAATCATGGGGAGAGAGATTGTCGGCCCCTTTAGGATCCCTGAAGGCGCTAAAGATGAACTCCATAATGTATGTGGATTTTCTCAAACAGCACTTCCTGCCATGGTTCAAGAAGAATAACCGTGTATTTCACAGCAAGATCATTTTTCTGCATGATAATGCACCATCTCATGCTGCACATAAAACATCTGCATCTCTGGCTGATATGGGCATAAAAGGGGACAAACTTATGGTGTGACCCCCATGCTCCTCTGACCTCTACCCCATTCAGAACCTTTGGAGCATCATTAAAAGGAGTGTCTATGATGGCGGGAGGCAGTTCACATCTAAGCAACAGCTCTGGGAGGGTATTCTGTCCTCATGCAAAACAATTGAAGCAGAAACCATCCAAAACCTGACAAATTCAATGGACGAGAGAGTTCAGAAGCTCCTTTCGAACAAGGGGTCCTATGTGAAAATGTAACATCACCTAGAATAAAGTTTTGAGTTGAAAACTGTTTGATTTCAGTTTCTAACAACCTGCTAATGCTTATAATTTCAAAAATGACCATTTTTTGGTCTTTATTAAAATGAAAAGGTTGATCGAAAAGTTTGGGGGATCTAAGAGTGTGGCAACCCAGTAGTCATGATTACTTCGAATTCTGACAATATGAGGGTCATGCTGCAGGTAGTGCAGCAAGAAGGCACTTATGTGCCTTGCGCATCTCGGAGCCCCAAAATTATTTTCCGGGCTAGATGCAGCTAAAAATTATTTTTAATTTTAAATCTGGTGAAGCTTTAGTATAGATGGCCTAATAGGATCAGTGCTGCACACTGCTACAAAGCCCAAATTATTTTCCAGTCAAGATACAGATAAACATGATTAGTAATTTGAAAGCTTAAAACGGTTGGTAGGGTGATTTTAACCAATCATCAAGCTTTTACTCTCCCCAGAATGACACAGGGGTAGAAAAGTCGTTTCGGATCCATGATTTGTTCATCTTTATGAACGTGAGTCTGTCTACGTTATCAGTGGAGAGCCGCGTGCGCTTATCTGTCAGCACACCACCAGCAGCGCTGAACACACGTTCAGACAGAACGCTGGCTGCGGGGCATGACAAGATCTCCAAGGCGTAAGTGGCTAGCTCCGGCCATTTATCCAGATTGGAAGCCCAAAAAGAGCAAGGGTCCAGTGACACAGTCGTGGCTTCAATGTTTACTTGGAGATACTCCTGTACCATCGTCTCTAGGCGTTGACTATGTGTCAGACTTCTTGTCTCCTGTGGCCTTGCAAAGGATGGGCTAAAAAAGTGGTGAAATGATTCCGCAAAATTGATGTTACCAGCAGATACTGTGGTTCTGTTACGGTTTGAGTGCTGAACACTTGACGGTCCCACGGTTGGCAAGTTGGAACTGTGAGATTCACTACGTGCACCACTGGTATTTTGTGGAAAAGCACATGTAAGATTCTGCAACAGTCTCTGCTGATACTCCTGCATGCATGCATCCCTTTCTATGGCAGGAATAATTTCTGCAAATTTACTTTTGTACCGGGGATCTAACAGTGTGGCAACCCAGTAGTCAGGATTATTTCTAATTCTCACAATTCGAGGGTCATGTTGCAGGTAGTGCAGCAAGAAGGCACTCATGTGTGTTGCGCATCCAGGAGCACCAAGTCCCTGTTGTGTTGGTGGCGAGGTAACAATCATGCTTCCTTCCTCTGTCCTCTCCCCCCAACCTCGCACAACAGAAATGTGATCAAGGTCTCCCTCATCTGATGAGTCTTCCATCAGTTCGTCCTCCACTTCTTCCTGGGCTCCTGCACCTTCCTCACTAGTTTGGCTGCTACCATGTGCCCTGGTAAAACCATCTCCCCCACCCTCACATGCCTGCCGCCTTGGTGCTGCCGACCGTCTGGACCTTGCAGATGTTAGCCCTTCCGCATACAACTCCTCCTCCTCTACTTCCTCCACCTCCTCTTGTGCCACCACCTGACTCCGAATTCTGTTTAACATGTGCTCCAGTATGTAAATCACCGGAATAGTCATGCTGATAATGGCATCGTCAGCACTAAACATCTTCGTCGCCATTTCAAAACTGTGCAGAAGGGTGCATAGGTCCCTGATCTGAGACCACTCCTCCAGCGTGATTTGCCCCACCTCTGAATCTCGTTGGCCCAGGCTATACGTCAGAACGTATTGCACCAGGGCTTGTCGGTGCTGCCACAGTCGCTGCAACATGTGCAGAGTTGAATTCCACCGGGTAGGCACATCGCATTTTAGCCGGTGAAGTGGCAGGCCCAACGACTTCTGTAGAGATGTAAGTCGCCGAGCTGCGGGATGCGAACGGCGGAAGTGAGCACACAGCGACCGTGCCCTCTGCAGAAGGCCATCTAGTCTGGGATAGTGGGCTAAAAATTGCTGGACAACCAGGTTCAACACGTGAGCCATACAAGGCACGTGTGTGACATTGCCCCAGCGAAGGGCCGCACCCGGGTTTGCAGCATTGTCGCACACGGCCTTCCCTGGTTTCAGGTCCAGTGGAGACAACCATTCATGAAATTGGTTCTCCAGAGCTGACCACAACTCCTCAGCTGTGTGACTCACATTTCCCAGACATTTCAATGTAAAAACCGCCTGATGACGTTGAGCCCTACTGCCAGCATAGTAAGGAGGTGTGCAGGATCCCTTCTGCGCAGTTAGAAAGCTTGTGGCATGACCAGACAGGCTTTGGGTGCAGGTGGAAGACCGAGAGGAGGTTGAGGAGGCAGAAGCAGTGGAGGAAATTTGACATAAAGAGGATTGACGCACAACTCGTGGGGACGGCAAGACTTGGACAGCAGTCCCTTGTCCTGCTGTCACCATAGTTACCCAGTGCCCAGTCAGCCACATGTAACGCCCCTGTCCATGCCTACTCGTCCAAGTGTCTGTGGTGAAATGCACCCTGTCACACACAGAGTTTCTCAAAGAAGCGGTGATGTTATGTGCGACATGCTGGTGGAGCGCAGGCACACCTTTCTTTGAGAAGTAGTGCCGACTGGGCATCTGGTACTGGGGCACTGCGACGGACATAAGGTCTCGAAAATCCTCTGTGTCCACCAGGTGGAAAGGCAGCATTTCTGTAGCCAAGAGCTTGCAGATGGTGAAATTCAACCTCTTAGCTTTCTCATGGCTAGGAGGAAATGGTCTTTTACTTGTCCACATCTGAGGGACCGAGGGCTGGCTATTGTGCTTAGACGGGGTTGATAAGGGTGTCCCCGGCAAACTGCCGGTCTGTGAGGAAGATGCAGGTGGACATGTTAGGTTGCCTTGATCCAAAGGTGGTGCTATCGATGTCGGACAGCGCTCAACACCAGCTGGTGTTACCACCTCCAAAGAAAATGATGACCTGCCAATCACGCTGGCTGTTGCGGGTAAAGAGGTGGCAGGTCTGCGCCCCAAAACAGGTGTGACTGCTGTCCCCCCAGTCACAGAGGATGAAGAGGCCGCGGATGCGCAAGATATGGCAGACGGTGGTTGGCCCGGCCGGCTAGGCCGCATTGTAGCACACTGAGCTTCCCACTGCAACTTATGCTTCATGTCCATGTGCCGGTTCATGCATGAAGTACTCAAACTATGTATTTTTTGGCCTCTACTTAGCTTTTGCTGACAAATGTTACAGATAACACGAGTTGGGTCATCTTTATCGATCTGAAAAAATGCCCAGGCTATGCAAGGCTTAGCACCCATGCGACCTGAAGAGCCACCACGACTTGTGGTAAGAGGCAGAGTTGTGTTTGAGGATGCAGTTGTTGACGTGCTTCCAGTACTACGTCTCTGTCCAGGAAGGCGCAACCTGACCTCGTCGTCACTAGCATCTTCCTCCACCTCCTCTGCTGACCTCATCTGGCTGACTGTGGGTTGACAGTAAGTGGGATCTCCGACCTCATCATCATCACCCTGTGCGTTATCACACCCGTCGTCCTCAGAGCCAACCTGTTCCTGCCCTGACAAAAAACTAAAGTTGTCGCTCCAATCAGGTATTTGAGTCTTATCATCGTCTTCCTCATTGTCTCCACCAACAGGAGTTACAGTTTGGGAATGAGGGTCTACATTATGGTCAGAACCTTCTGCGTCTGGTCCTGGATCCGACTCATAAAGATTCTGGGCATCAGTGCAGATCATTTCCTCGTCTGGATTCACAGATCGCTGGAGTCGACCTCTGATTCCCAGGCTATAGTATGAGTAAACATCTCTGCAGACTCAACCATCTGCTCTACCTCATACTCAGACGGGCAGCTGGAGATTTGGGAGCTGTGAGGAAGCAAGTGCGATTTGGGTGACACCTTTGAGGACTGGAGTATTTGTGATGTTGAAGTTGATGTGGAGGAGAGCCCACTTAAAGGAGCACTTGATATCCGTTGAAGCACCTGCTGTTTTTGTGCCTCATCTGGAATTTGTAGCGATTGGCGTGGCCGTAAGAAAGGGATCTTATCACATTGTCCGCTAAAAGAAGTAGACATTTTAGTTTGGCTGGAAGATGGTCTTTCTTCTGCAGATGTTACTGTTGCTTTAACACCTACCCCACGGACACAACCTTTTTTCCCCTTCCCAACACGCCTATTCCCCATTCCACCAGCAGCAGGCCTTTTTCCACTCATTTTGGTGGTTAACTAATTCACAACTCTGGAGTTGTTTGCACAAAAAAACAATGGATGGTAACCGAGCAGAGCTGAGTGGCCAAACTGTGGTATTAGGCCAAAACTATTGGCTGGGTTAGATGCAGAAAAAAATTATTTTGAATTTGCAACCTGATGGAGGTCAGTATAGATGGACTAATACAACAAGTCCCACACACAGCTAGAAGCCCAAATATTTTTTCAGAGGTACTGTAGATGCAGATAAAAATTAGTTTTAATTTGCAACCTGATGGAGGTCAGTATAGATGGACTAATAGAGAAAGTCCGACACACTACCAGAAGGCCAAATATTTTTTCAGAGGTAGATGCAGAAAAAAATATATTCAGTTTGCAACCTGATGGAGGTCAGTATAGATGGACTAATAGAGAAAGTCCGACACACTACTAGAAGGCCAAATATTTTTTCAGAGCTAGATGCAGAAAAAAATTATATTCAGTTTGCAACCTGATGGAGGTCAGTATAGATGGATTAATAGAACAAGACCCACACACAGCTAGAAGCCCAATATTTTTTCAGAGGTAGATGCAGAAAAAAATATATTCAGTTTGCAACCTGATGGAGGTCAGTATAGATGGACTATTACAACAAGTCCCACACACAGCTAGAAGCTCAATATTTTTTCAGAGGTAGATGCAGAAAAAATATATTCAGTTTGCAACCTGATGGAGGTCAGTATAGATGGACTAATACAACAAGTCCCACACACAGCTAGAAGCCCAAATATTTTTTCAGAGGTTCTGTAGATGCAGATAAAAATTAGTTTTAATTTGCAACCTGATGGAGGTCAGTATAGATGGACTAATAGAGAAAGTCCGACACACTACTAGAAGGCCAAATATTTTTTCAGAGCTAGATGCAGAAAAAAATTATATTCAGTTTGCAACCTGATGGAGGTCAGTATAGATGGACTAATAGAGAAAGTCCGACACACTACTAGAAGGCCAAATATTTTTTCAGAGCTAGATGCAAAAAAAAATTATAATCAGTTTGCAACCTGATGGAGGTCAGTATAGATGGATTAATAGAACAAGACCCACACACAGCTAGAAGCCCAATATTTTTTCAGAGGTAGATGCAGAAAAAAATATATTCAGTTTGCAACCTGATGGAGGTCAGTATAGATGGACTAATACAACAAGTCCCACACACAGCTAGAAGCCCAATATTTTTTCAGAAGTAGATGCAGAAAAAAATATATTCAGTTTGCAACCTGATGGAGGTCAGTATAGATGGACTAATACAACAAGTCCCACACACAGCTAGAAGCCCAAATATTTTTTTAGAGGTACTGTAGTTGCAGATAAAAATTAGTTTTAATTTGCAACCTGATGGAGGTCAGTATAGATGGACTAATAGAGAAAGTCCGACACACTACTAGAAGGCCAAATATTTTTTCAGAGCTAGATGCAGAAAAAAATTATATTCAGTTTGCAACCTGATGGAGGTCAGTATAGATGGATTAATAGAACAAGACCTACACACAGCTAGAAGCCCAATATTTTTTCAGAGGTAGATGCAGAAAAAAATATATTCAGTTTGCAACCTGATGGAGGTCAGTATTGATGGACTAATACAACAAGTCCCACACACAGCTAGAAGCCCAATATTTTTTCAGAGGTAGATGCAGAAAAAAATATATTCAGTTTGCAACCTGATGGAGGTCAGTATAGATGGACTAATACAACAAGTCCCACACACAGCTAGAAGCCCAAATATTTTTTCAGAGGTACTGTAGATGCAGATAAAAATTAGTTTTAATTTGCAACCTGATGGAGGTCAGTATAGATGGACTAATAGAGAAAGTCCGACACACTACTAGAAGGCCAAATATTTTTTCAGAGCTAGATGCAGAAAAAAATTATATTCAGTTTGCAACCTGATGGAGGTCAGTATAGATGGACTAATAGAGAAAGTCCGACACACTACTAGAAGGCCAAATATTTTTTCAGAGCTAGATGCAGAAAAAAATTATATTCAGTTTGCAACCTGATGGAGGTCAGTATAGATGGATTAATAGAACAAGACCCACACACAGCTAGAAGCCCAATATTTATTCAGAGGTAGATGCAGGAAAAAAATATATTCAGTTTGCAACCTGATGGAGGTCAGTATAGATGGACTAATACAACAAGTCCCACACACAGATAGAAGCCCAAATATTTTTTCAGAGGTACTGTAGATGCAGATAAAAATTAGTTTTAATTTGCAACCTGATGGAGGTCAGTATAGATGGACTAATAGAATGATGCTATGCCCAAAAGATTTTACTTCACTAGGTGCAGTAAAAAAATTGGTATTCTATACACAGGTGGTATATCTTGCAACACAGATAGGCTACTCCACTGACTAACACACTCTGCAATAGGCCAAAAAGGATTAGCTTTGCTAGATTCAGCCAAATGCTGTGAAAAAAACTTGCACAGCACTGGCACAGACCTGCCTGGCAAAAACTGATAGGAACTGATGTAACCTAGTCCTGAAAAGAACTCCAATTACAATTAGTCTTAACTCCCACAACCTATCTATTTAAGAGCACAGACCTCCCTGATAAAAGTCATAGGAAATGCTGTAACCTAGTCCTTAAAAGGACTGCAATCACAACTATTCCCTACTCCCAAGCTATCTGTATATTTGTGCGAAAATTGGCTTGAAGTTAACAAGGTATAGCGCACACAGCAACAGCGGTGCCGTCTAACACGCAGCTGCAGCAGTGAGAAAATGGTGGCGACGGGGAAAATGGCTTGGTCTTATAGGGCAAGGACATGTGACATACACTGCCAATGACACATGCCCTTGCTTGTGTGAAAAAAAGCACTTCGCTCCGTGTGTGCGCTGCTGATAGGCTGACAGATTGCACCTCCCCACTGCAAATGCGGGAAAGAGAAAAAAAAATGGAGATCTTCATTGTTCCTGCAGAGATCCACCCCTGCACCTCCCCCCACCCCGCTGTACACTCAAACTGCGTATTAACATTAATTTTCATCATTACTGAGAAAAAATCCAGTTATGATTTTGGTGCACGAACAGTTATCGAACATAACCTCGAACAGCCGAATTTTTCTCAAATTGTTCGTGTTCGCCGAACGGCTCGAACAAAGCCCAAAACAGCTCGAATTTGAGATTGGCAAACAGTTCGAGTAGAACAACGCTCATCTCTAGTTACCGGTGGTTGCCTCCAGACACGCGGGAGACGCTGGTCCTGGTGAAAAGGAGCCTAGTATTAAAAGTAAAGAAGCAACAATGCTGGAGGCCCACGGTGATCAGAAGGATGCTGGTATTTTGCAGAGATGAAATAGCGAAAGAGAGAAAGCAAATGAAAAAAAGAAAAGAGAATGAATGTGTGCACTTGTGAAAGGGAATGGAAAAAAGGCATAGAAGAGAGTGCCCCCTGCTGGTGGAAGGAAAGAAAAAGCAAAAGCCTACAGCACCTGGTATTCCCAGGCGGTCTCCCATCCAAGTACTAACCAATTTTTTTGCTGGCTTCCTTAAAAGTTCTTGTAGACACAACGCCCCACTCAGAGCCGCTGAGCTCACTGATCGGCTGCAGCGCTGTCGACGGAACGTCAGCTTCACGGCCAATGCCACAGGCCGGGAGCAGAGGCGAGACTCACCGGTAGACCCGGGTAGGGTGAGTAGAGCACGGTTAGTTGCTTTCTAATAGCCTGCAGCCGAAGATTAACTTTTAATGAAAGGGAACAATCCCTTTGACTGTCTGCAGCGCGCCACACCTAGGAAGCGCACTCTCACACACAAGCCAGCATGCACACGTGCTTTCACGTGACAACACCCCCTATCTGCCCCTACAACCTCTCTGTCACCATGCGTCAGACTCTCCTGCCTGTTTTATGATTTCAGGGCCCTAGCAGGAATCACCCCCCCTCCCCAATTCCTTCCGCACCTTACTTGCCTTCCTTGCACTGAGGTTAGCTCTTTGGCAGCCATCTGTCTTGGTTACACAAGCTTCTTTGCAGAGAAACATGTTTCTTCTGCTGGCCCTCGCTAGGCAGCCGGCATCCAAAACCTTCCCTGGGCACGTGCTGAAAGCCTGGCCTCTTCACGGCCCCGGGTGCTTTTAGCGCCATCATTTCCACACGGCGAGCTGCGGAGTCAATAAGGACTCCTAGCCGTGGCAAGGAGCTCAGTGTCAGGCCTGCGTGAAGGGCGGCGGGGTAGCGTACTTAGCTGCCAACTGGCTCAGAGGCCTTGGGGCTTCCATCATCTAAGTTACTTAAGGTCGGTGTCCGGCAAGGCGCCGTTCCATGCTAGCCGAGCTGGGCAGTAGGGCAAAATGTCATCAAAATGGTCTACAGCACCCGGTGTTCCCAGGAGGTCTCCCTTTCAAGTACTGTCCGAGCCCAGCCCTGCTTTGCTTCCGAGATCAGACTAGATCGTACGTATCCAAGGTGGTATGGCCAGGAGATGCTGCTCGATTCATCGCCCGGCCAGCCTTTCTCAGGATCGCTTGATGGCGAGCAATCTGGCCGTGACGGGGCGGGCTCCGAAGGGTCCATGCAAAGGCTGTGCCGTCCCTACAGGTGTGGTTTGTTTAGCAGTGATTCACCCGCCGCATCAGGTGTCTTCAAAAATGGCTCGGCGCAGGGTCTCCTGCAGGCTAAACCCTTCATCGCGGTAATGTGACAGAAAGAGCAAGCTGGACCCGTAACTTGGGGGCGGAGCGAGACGTCCAGGGGTGAATGAAGGAAGAGGGTGAGATGGTTGCCAGTGACTTTGAGCTGCTCTTCAGGGGGGAGGGTCGTGTTGCCTGCAAAGGTCTTCTGCTTGGGGTTACCGGTGGTTGCCTCCAGCCACCCGGGAGACGCTGGTCCTGGTGAAAAGGAGCCTAGTATTAAAAGTAAATAAGCAACAATGCTGGAGGCCCACGGTGATCAGAAGGATGCTGGTATTTTGCAGAGATGAAATAGCGAAAGAGAGAAAGCAAAGGAAAAAAAGAAAAGAGAATGAATGTGTGCACTTGTGAAAGGGAATGGAAAAAAGGCATAGAAGAGAGTGCCCCCTGCTGGTGGAAGGAAGGAAAAAGCAAAAGCCTACAGCACCTGGCATTCCCAGGCGGTCTCTGTTAAATGGTTAATTATGGAAATTCATTTGGAATGTTAATCGATAATCATTTTTCTGAGTTCTATGCCTCAGCCATCGTGTCTAGTTGACATGCGCTATTTGTGTGTGTATTTTTGGTTCACTACCATATGTAGAACAGGTGTCCATACGACTGGCTATAAAAGCCCATGGTACAGAAAGGGGGGGCTCTCTTGCTCTGCCCACCCCACAAGACACAGAATCTTCATGCTGAGAAGCAGATGACATGTAGGCCTGGACACATGCTGGATAAAGACATGATTTACCAGCCAGGATCCAAGGAAAGATGGGTGAATCTCAACAATTAAGCTAATTATGGACAAATGGACAACTACTTTATAACTAATTATTGTATGTACCTGCTGCAATCTGATTCTTTTTAATGGACAATCCAAGAATAAATAGATACATTTTTTTATAAGAATATCGTGATATTGATACTTTGAGAAGTCCTCAGTAGAAAAAAATAATACAGGAAGAGTATTATTTTACAATGGTAAGCCAGCCAGTGAATTTCTTCCGTGAACAAGGGGGGAGTCCTGACGAGCTGAACAGCTGTTGTTCACGTGTCAGTAAATTCACTAGTTTGTCACGAGAAGCAGAAAGGACCTACAGACTGAGGAAAGACAGGAAGCAGAGGTACTAACAAGGAACAGAATCACACAGGAAAAGAATCAGATGAACTGAAGACAGGACGTGCTGATAAAAAGAAGCCAAGGAATCTTAAGGTAAGCAAAATATAGATATAATTTCTTCTTTTGCTAAACAAAGTAATATTAATTTCAAAGTTAATGTAGGAGATGACATAGAAGTTTTGTGGCTCAGTTTATACAAAGAATGTGAATTGCAGAATTTACAGTTAACTTCTAAATTGGTAAATAGAGACAAACAGAAATTGAGAAATATTCTACATTTGGTAGATTTTTTTCATAGTCTTGTGTTAGAGATTTCTAAGCAGGAAAATAATGTAGAAGTGTCAGACGGTGATACTGATTCAGACTGTAATGTGGAAAATGAACAAGAAGTAAGACACGTGTCTGTAACTGAAGGTGACCTTGGGTCTGACCAAGAGACGGACATACAGAAACCTGACATGGGAGGAGACATGACTGACATACGAGAAACCGACATACTAGGTGATGTGGGAGGAGACGTGAGTGACGTAGGAGGAACGGACGTACAAGAGCCACTAAAAATATCAGAGAATTCTGGAATTACCCAGGCTCAACTTCAAATTAAAATGAGGAAAAATTTGCTGAAATTATACAAAATCATGCCAAAATATGATGTCAAAATCCATGCCTGTAGAAATTCAGAGACATTTGAGAGCTTCTCTGATAAGTTTGATTTATCCAAGGAGGAGAGGAATCAATTATTTAAAATATGGATTCCTGTGACATTGTCCAGACGTTTACATTTAATGCCCTGTGAAAATGACTCTCCTAATGGATGGGAAAATGATTCGGACCGATTAAGATATTTGTTTTATTGTGTCACAAAGGATTTTCCCAACATAGAAGATCTGCAGAAACTAAGGATTGGTAGGAAGGAATGTACATATACATTCATGTCCATATTTGAACGGTTGTACAAAGCTCTCATCAAAAATGGAAAAGTACAACATATGATAACAACTTTTGTACAAAAATTCAAATTCCTAAATTCAGTTTCCCAAGTTATGGCATCACAAAAAAATTCATTATTTGAATGTGCGCAGATGCTGGATTTTGTTAGAAAACATGAGAATCGTGAAAAGAAAATAAATCAAGCTAAATTTATAAAACCAGGAAAGGTAAAATCTTACCAAAAGCCAATATCAAACTCTCCTAGACTGAGTCATCCCCATAGTGAACTATATCAAATACGCAGAAGATTTCATATATGTTATAAGCCATATCAGCCAGTGCAAAGATCCATCTCTCCACAGAATGAGTTAATTCTCAGTCAGAACTGTGATTCTCTAAAAAGGAAAATGGCTGAAACTGATGGACAGAGACAGGTGAGACGACCAACTCACAGTGACGTCATGGAATGTGGACAGAAGAACAGGCAGTTCTCTGAGGTTTTGAAGGATAGAAAAATGTCTTTCCTAAATAGGGCGTTCCTGGAGATATTTGAGAGAGACAGAAGATTTGGTTTAGGGAGTGACTAATGAAAAACTGTAATTATAATGTTGTATCAAAATGTAATACAATGTCTCAATATTTATTTATAATCTTATACAGTAAAATTGTAGTTACATAGTTTCTAATAGTTCATATATTTATATATATATATATATATATATATATATATATATATATACACTTGTCTATGTAGAGATTGCGTATAATTGTATTTATATATACGTTTATAAAATATATATATATATTAATTAATAAATTAGAACTTCATATATATAAATTTAAGTAGCAATATTTTGAATTACATTAGAACCAACCAATATATGTATAAGATATTTAAATAATTCTGTTTCTGTATGAATTTGATATTTAATTTTATTTTCTTATATTTCCTTAGAGTTTTCATTCCAAAGCAGGATTTGATCAAAGAACTCTAAAATGGATTTATTTCTTTATTCACACAGGAAGTGAAAAAATTGCATGATTTTATGTGTATAACATTTTAAAATAATAACAATATATCTAGTTGAACTATAATATATATGTAATACTTATTAATTCTTTTGTGTTGCTAATATTTTCTGTGCATGAAGTGTTCGTGCAAATTAAAGTAGCTTTACAGCATGACGTTTGACAGCTGCGGCCTTTGAACTTTGAGCTAATAGTATAGGATCCCATTCATTCTATTTTCAACTGATGTAACTTAAGACCGGGCAGCCAGTGAAAAAAGAATCTGAGACAAGAGTTTTTTCAAGTGTCTGAAATTCCAGTGACTTACTCTCATATTATATAATATGTACTTGGGGAATATTCAAAGAAATAGAATCATAGAATGGTAGAGTTGGAAGGGACCTCCTGGGTCATCTGGTCCAACCCCCTGCTCAAAGCAGGATTCAATAGATCATCTCAGACAGATGTCTGTCCAGCCTCTGTTTGAAGACGTCCATTGAAGGGGAACTCACCACCTCTCGTGGCAGCCTGTTCCACTCATTAATCACCCTAACTGTCAAAAAGTTTTTTCTAATATCTAATCTGTGTCTCCTCCCATTTAGTTTCATCCCATTGCTTCTAGTCTTTCCTTGTGCAAACGAGAATAAAGATGATCCTTCTACAATGTGACAGCCCTTGACATATTTGTAGACAGCTATTAAGTCTCCTCTCAGTCTTCTTTTTTGCAAGCTAAACATTCCCAAATCCTGCAACCGTTCCTCATAGGACATGGTTTGCAGACCAGTCACCATTCTGGTCGCTCTTCTCTTAACTTGCTCCAGTTTGTCTATGTCTTTTTTAAAATGTGGTGCTCAAAACTGTACACAGTATTCCAGATGAGGTCTGACCAAAGAGGAGTAAAGACCGATAATGACTTCACGTGATCTAGACTGTATGCTTCTGTTAATACATCCCATTATTGTATTTGCCTTTTTCGCTGCTGCATCACACTGTTGACTCATGTTCAGTCTATGATCTATTAGTATACCTAAGTCTTTTTCACATGTACTGTTGCTTAGCTCTATTCCTCCCATTCTGTATATGCTTTTTTCATTTTTATTGCCCAGATGTAGTACTTTGCATTTTTCCCTGTTAAAAACCATTCTGTTGGTTGCTGCCCACTGCTCCAGTTTATTTAGGTCTTTTTGAATCCTCTCTCTCTCTTCTCTAGTATTAGCTATCCCTCCTAGCTTTGTGTCATCAGCAAATTTAATCAGTTTACCCTCAATTCCTTCATCTAAATCATTGATAAAGATGTTGAACAATACAGGTCCCAGGACGGAGCCCTGTGGTACCCCACTTGAGACATTCATCCAGCTGGATGTGAAGCCATTTACAACCACCCTTTGAGTCCGATCACTAAGCCAGTTATGAATCCACCTTATAGTTGCCTGGTCCATTGCATACTTGGTGATTTTTTAAATAAGGATGGTGTGAGATACTTTGTCAAATGCTTTGCTGAAGTCAAGATATACTATATCTACAGCATTTCCCTGATCCACCCAGTCAGTGATTCTGTCATAGAAGGAAATTAAGTTAGTCTGACATGACTTGTTAGTTACAAACCCATGCTGACTCTGGTTAATCACTTCATTCTTATCCATGTACTTACATACATGTTGTTTAATAATTTGTTCAAAGATCTTTCCTGGTATAGAAGTCAGACTCACCGGCCTATAGTTCCCTGGGTTCACCTTCTTCCCCTTTTTGAAGATAGGAACAACATTTGCTCTTCTCCAGTCTTCTGGGACTTCTCCTGTTCTCCAAGAATTTTCAAAGATTATGGAGAGTGGTTCTAAAATTTCTTCTATGATCTCCTTCAGTACTCTAGGGTGTAATTCATCTTTGCCTGGAGACTTGAACTCATTTATGTTAGCTAAATATTCCCTCACAATCTTTCTGTTTACAGATAACTTGGATTCCTCTATTCCTTTAAAAGGACAGTGGAGATCAGTTGATGTTACATTTTCTTTCTGAGAGAAAACAGATGCAAAATAAGAATTAAAACGTTCGGCCTTCTCAACATCCTCTCTTGCCATTTCTCCATTTTCATCCTGTAAAAATCCTATAGCATCTTTGACTTTTCTTTTACTTTTGACATACCCCCAAAATCCTTTTTTATTGCTTTTGACATCTCTTGCAAGCCTTAATTCATTGTCAGCTTTAGCTAACCTGATACGTGCCCTGCAGGATCTGCAGACTGCATTATAATCTTCTTTAGATATGCCTCCCTCTTTCTATTTAATAAACATTTCTTTCTTTCTTTTTAGCATGTGTTTAAGTTCTGTGTTCATCCATCCTGGTTTCCTTAAATGCTTCCCATTCTTCCTACTTTTCGGGATTGTTAACGATTGTGCTTTGAGAATCTCATTTTTAAAAATTTCCTTCCTGGACATTTTTGTCCTTAAGGACATCCAGCCATTGGATCCCTCCCATTCTCTTTCTGAGTCTCTTAAAATCTGCCTTTCTAAAATCTAACCTTGAAGTTTGAGTCTTCACTAGAGATGAGCGTTGTTCTACTCGAACTGTTCGCCAATCTCAAATTCGAGCTGTTTTGGGCGGTGTTCGAGCCGGTCGGCGAACACGAACAATTTGAGAAAAATTCGGCTGTTCGAGGTTATGTTCGATAACTGTTCGTGCACCAAAATCATAACTGGATTTTTTCTCAGTAATGATGAAAATTAATGTTAATACGCAGTTTGAGTGTACAGCGGGGCGGGGGGAGGGGCAGGGGATGGATCTCTGCAGGAACAATGAAGATCTCCATTTTTTTTTCTCTTTCCCGCATTTGCAGTGGGGAGGTGCAATCTGTCAGCCTATCAGCAGCGCACACACGGAGCGAAGTGCTTTTTTTCACACAAGCAAGGGCATGTGTCATTGGCAGTGTATGTCACATGTCCTTGCCCTATAAGACCAAGCCATTTTCCCCGTCGCCACCATTTTCTCACTGCTGCAGCTGCGTGTTAGACGGCACCGCTGTTGCTGTGTGCGCTATACCTTGTTAATTTCAAGCCAATTTTCGCACAAATATACAGATAGCTTGGGAGTAGGGAATAGTTGTGATTACAGTCCTTTTAAGGACTAGGTTACAGCATTTCCTACGACTTTTATCAGGCAGGTCTGTGCTCTTAAATAGATAGATTGTGGGAGTAAAGACTAATTGTAATTGGAGTCCTTTTCAGGACTAGGTTACATCAGTTCCTATCAGTTTTTGCCAGGCAGGTCTGTGCCAGTGCTGTGCAAGTTTTTTTCACAGCATTTGGCTGAATCTAGCAAAGCTAATCCTTTTTGGCCTATTGCAGAGTGTGTTAGTCAGTGGAGTAGCCTATCTGTGTTGCAAGATATACCACCTGTGTATAGAATACCAATTTTTTTACTGCACCTAGTGAAGTAAAATCTTTTGGGCATAGCATCATTCTATTAGTCCATCTATACTGACCTCCATCAGGTTGCAAACTGAATATAATTTTTTTCTGCATCTAGCTCTGAAAAAATATTTGGGCTTCTAGCAGTGTGTGGGACTTGGTCTATTAGTCCATCTATACTGACCTCCATCAGGTTGCAAATTAAAAATAATTTTTTTCTTCATTTAGCTCTGAAAAAATATTTGGGCTTCTAGCAGTGTGTGGGACTTGTTCTATTAGTCCTTCTATACTGACCTCCAGCAGGTTGCAAATTGAATATAATTTTTTTCTGCATCTAGCTCTGAAAAAATATTTGGGCTTCTAGCGGTGTGTGGGACTTGGTCTATTAGTCCATCTATACTGACCTCCATCAGGTTGCAAATTAAAAATAATTTTTTTCTGCATCTAGCTCTGAAAAAATATTTGGGCTTCTAGCAGTGTGTGGGACTTGGTCTATTAGTCCATCTATACTGACCTCCATCAGGTTGCAAATTAAAAATAATTTTTTTCTTCATTTATCTCTGAAAAAATATTTGGGCTTCTAGCAGCGTGTGGGACTTGTTCTATTAGTCCATCTATACTGACCTCTATCAGGTTGCAAATTAAAAATAATTTTGTTCTGCATCTAGCTCTGAAAAAATATTTGGGCTTCTAGCAGTGTGTGGGACTTGGTCTATTAGTCCATCTATACTGACCTCCATCAGGTTGCAAATTAAAAATAATTTTTTTCTGCATCTAGCTCTGAAAAAATATTTGGGCTTCTAGCAGTGTGTGGGACTTGGTCTATTAGTCCATCTATACTGACCTCCATCAGGTTGCAAATTGAATAAAAAAAATTTCTGCATCTAGCTCTGAAAAAATATTTGGGCTTCTAGCGGTGTGTGGGACTTGGTCTATTAGTCCATCTATACTGACCTCCATCAGGTTGCAAATTAAAAATATTTTTTTTCTGCATCTAGCTCTGAAAAAATATTTGGGCTTCTAGCAGTGTGTGGGACTTGGTCTATTAGTCCATCTATACTGACCTCCATCAGGTTGCAAATTAAAAATAATTTTTTTCTTCATTTAGCTCTGAAAAAATATTTGGGCTTCTAGCAGTGTGTGGGACTTGTTCTATTAGTCCTTCTATACTGACGTCCAGCAGGTTGCAAATTGAATATCATTTTTTTCTGCATCTAGCTCTGAAAAAATATTTGGGCTTCTAGCGGTGTGTGGGACTTGGTCTATTAGTCCATCTATACTGACCTCCATCAGGTTGCAAATTAAAAATAATTTTTCTGCATCTAGTTCTGAAAAAATATTTGGGCTTCTAGCAGTGTGTGGGACTTGGTCTATTAGTCCATCTATACTGACCTCCATCAGGTTGCAAATTAAAAATATTTTTTTTCTGCATCTAGCTCTGAAAAAATATTTGGGCTTCTAGCAGTGTGTGGGACTTGGTCTATTAGTCCATCTATACTGACCTCCATCAGGTTGCAAACTGAATAAAAAAATTTTCTGCATCTAGCTCTGAAAAAATATTTGGGCTTCTAGCGGTGTGTGGGACTTGGTCTATTAGTCTATCTATACTGACCTCCATCAGGTTGCAAATTAAAAATAATTTTTTTCTGCATCTAGCTCTGAAAAAATATTTGGGCTTCTAGCAGTGTGTGGGACTTGGTCTATTAGTCCATCTATACTGACCTCCATCAGGTTGCAAATTAAAAATAATTTTTTTCTTCATTTAGCTCTGAAAAAATATTTGGACTTCCAGCAGTGTGTGGGACTTGTTCTATTAGTCCTTCTATACTGACGTCCAGCAGGTTGCAAATTGAATATATTTTTTTTCTGCATCTAGCTCTGAAAAAATATTTGGGCTTCTAGCGGTGTGTGGGACTTGGTCTATTAGTCCATCTATACTGACCTCCATCAGGTTGCAAATTAAAAATAATTTTTTTCTGCATCTAGCTCTGAAAAAATATTTGGGCTTCTAGCAGTGTGTGGGACTTGGTCTATTAGTCCATCTATACTGACCTCCATCAGGTTGCAAATTAAAAATAATTTTTTTCTGCATCTAGCTCTGAAAAAATATTTGGGCTTCTAGCAGTGTGTGGGACTTGGTCTATTAGTCCATCTATACTGACCTCCATCAGGTTGCAAATTGAATAAAAAAATTTTCTGCATCTAGCTCTGAAAAAATATTTGGGCTTCTAGCGGTGTGTGGGACTTGGTCTATTAGTCCATCTATACTGACCTCCATCAGGTTGCAAATTAAAAATAATTTTTTTCTGCATCTAACCCAGCCAATAGTTTTGGCCTAATACCACAGTTTGGCCACTCAGCTCTGCTCGGTTACCATCCATTGTTTTTTTGTGCAAACAACTCCAGAGTTGTGAATTAGTTAACCACCAAAATGAGTGGAAAAAGGCCTGCTGCTGGTGGAAAGGGGAATAGGCGTGTTGGGAAGGGGAAAAAAGGTTGTGTCCGTGGGGTAGGTGCAGAAGAAAGACCATCTTCCAGCCAAACTAAAATGTCTACTTCTTTTAGCGGACAATGTGATAAGATCCCTTTCTTACGGCCACGCCAATCGCTTCAAATTCCAGATGAGGCACAAGAACAGCAGGTGCTTCAACGGATATCAAGTGCTCCTTTAAGTGGGCTCTCCTCCACATCAACTTCAACATCACAAATACTCCAGTCCTCAAAGGTGTCACCCAAATCGCACTTGCTTCCTCACAGCTCCCAAATCTCCAGCTGCCCGTCTGAGTATGAGGTAGAACAGATGGTTGAGTCTGCAGAGCTGTTTACTCATACTATAGCCTGGGAATCAGAGGTCGACTCCAGCGCTTCTGTGAATCCAGACGAGGAAATGATCTCCACTGATGCCCAGAATCTTTATGAGTCGGATCCAGGACCAGACCCAGAAGGTTCTGACCATAATGTAGACCCTCATTCCCAAACTGTAACTCCTGTTGGTGGAGACAATGAGGAAGACGATGATAAGACTCAAATACCTGATTGGAGCGACAACTTTAGTTTTTTGTCAGGGCAGGAACAGGTTGGCTCTGAGGACGACGGGTGTGATAACGCACAGGGTGATGATGATGAGGTCGGAGATCCCACTTACTGTCAACCCACAGTCAGCCAAGAGATGAGGTCAGCAGAGGAGGTGGAGGAAGATGCTAGTGACGACGAGGTCAGGTTGCGCCTTCCTGGACAGAGACGTAGTACTAGAAGCACGTCAACAACTGCATCCTCAAACACAACTCTGCCTCTCACCACAAGTCGTGGTGGCTCTTCAGGTCGCATGGGTGCTAAGCCTTGCATAGCCTGGGCATTTTTTCAGATCGATAAAGATGACCCAACTCGTGTTATCTGTAACATTTGTCAGCAAAAGCTAAGTAGAAGCCAAAAAATACATAGTTTGAGTACTTCATGCATGAACCGGCACATAGACATGAAGCATAAGTTGCAGTGGGAAGCTCAGTGTGCTACAATGCGGTCTAGCCGGCCGGGCCAACCACCGTCTGCCATATCTTGTGCATCCGCGGCCTCTTCATCCTCTGTGACTGGGGGGACAGCAGTCACACCTGTTTTGGGGCGCAGACCTGCCACCTCTTTACCCGCAACAGCCAGCGTGATTGGCAGGTCATCATTTTCTTTGGAGGTGGTAACACCAGCTGGTCTTGAGCGCTGTCCGAGATCGATAGCACCACCTTTGGATCAAGGCAACCTAACATGTCCGCCTGCATCTTCCTCACAGACCGGCAGTTTGCCGGGGACACCCTTATCAACCCTGTCTAAGCACAATAGCCAGCCCTCGGTCCCTCAGATGTGGACAAGTAAAAGACCATTTCCTCCTAGCCATGAGAAAGCTAAGAGGTTGAATTTCACCATCTGCAAGCTCTTGGCTACAGAAATGCTGCCTTTCCGCCTGGTGGACACAGAGGATTTTCGAGACCTTATGTCCGTCGCAGTGCCCCAGTACCAGATGCCCAGTCGGCACTACTTCTCAAAGAAAGGTGTGCCTGCGCTCCACCAGCATGTCGCACACAACATCACCGCTTCTTTGAGAAACTCTGTGTGTGACAGGGTGCATTTCACCACAGACACTTGGACGAGTAGGCATGGACAGGGGCGTTACATGTCGCTGACTGGGCACTGGGTAACTATGGTGACAGCAGGACAAGGGGCTGCTGTCCAAGTCTTGCCGTCCCCACGAGTTGTGCGTCAATCCTCTTTATGTCATTTTTCCTCCACTGCTTCTGCCTCCTCAACCTCCTCTCGGTCTTCCACCTGCACCCAAAGCCTGTCTGGTCATGCCACAAGCTTTCTAACTGCGCAGAAGGGATCCTGCACACCTCCTTACTATGCTGGCAGTAGGGCTCAATGTCATCAGGCGGTTTTTACATTGAAATGTCTGGGAAATGTGAGTCACACAGCTGAGGAGTTGTGGTCAGCTCTGGAGAACCAATTTCATGAATGGTTGTCTCCACTGGACCTGAAACCAGGGAAGGCCGTGTGCGACAATGCTGCAAACCTGGGTGCGGCCCTTCGCCGGGGCAATGTCACACACGTGCCTTGTATGGCTCACGTGTTGAACCTGGTTGTCCAGCAATTTTTAGCCCACTATCCCAGACTAGATGGCCTTCTGCAGAGGGCACGGTCGCTGTGTGCTCACTTCCGCCGTTCGCATCCCGCAGCTCAGCGACTTACATCTCTACAGAAGTCGTTGGGCCTGCCACTTCACCGGCTAAAATGCGATGTGCCTACCCGGTGGAATTCAACTCTGCACATGTTGCAGCGACTGTGGCAGCACCGACAAGCCCTGGTGCAATACGTTCTGACGTATAGCCTGGGCCAACGAGATTCAGAGGTGGGGCAAATCACGCTGGAGGAGTGGTCTCAGATCAGGGACCTATGCACCCTTCTGCACAGTTTTGAAATGGCGACGAAGATGTTTAGTGCTGACGATGCCATTATCAGCATGACTATTCCGGTGATTTACATGCTGGAGCACATGTTAAACAGAATTCGGAGTCAGGTGGTGGCACAAGAGGAGGTGGAGGAAGTAGAGGAGGAGGAGTTGTATGCGGAAGGGCTAACATCTGCAAGGTCCAGACGGTCGGCAGCACCAAGGCGGCAGGCATGTGAGGGTGGGGGAGATGATTTTACCAGGGCGCATGGTAGCAGCCAAACTAGTGAGGAAGGTGCAGGAGCCCAGGAAGAAGTGGAGGACGAACTGATGGAAGACTCATCAGATGAGGGAGACCTTGATCACATTTCTGTTGTGCGAGGTTGGGGGGAGAGGACAAAGGAAGGAAGCATGATTGCTACCTCGCCACCAACACAACAGGGACTTGGTGCTCCTGGATGCGCAACACACATGAGTGCCTTCTTGCTGCACTACCTGCAACATGACCCTCGAATTGTGAGAATTAGAAATAATCCTGACTACTGGGTTGCCACACTGTTAGATCCCCGGTACAAAAGTAAATTTGCAGAAATTATTCCTGCCATAGAACGGGATGCACGCATGCAGGAGTATCAGCAGAGACTGTTGCAGAATCTTACATGTGCTTTTCCACAAAATACCAGTGGTGCACGTAGTGAATCTCACAGTTCCAACTTGCCAACCGTGGGACCGTCAAGTGTTCAGCACTCAAACCGTAACAGAACCACAGTATCTGCTGGTAACATCAATTTTGCGGAATCATTTCACCACTTTTTTAGCCCATCCTTTGCAAGGCCACAGGAGACAAGAAGTCTGACACATAGTCAACGCCTAGAGACGATGGTACAGGAGTATCTCCAAGTAAACATTGAAGCCACGACTGTGTCACTGGACCCTTGCTCTTTTTGGGCTTCCAATCTGGATAAATGGCCGGAGCTAGCCACTTACGCCTTGGAGATCTTGTCATGCCCCGCAGCCAGCGTTCTGTCTGAACGTGTGTTTAGCGCTGCTGGTGGTGTGCTGACAGATAAGCGCACGCGGCTCTCCACTGATAATGTAGACAGACTCACGTTCATAAAGATGAACAAATCATGGATCCGAAATGACTTTTCTACCCCTGTGTCATCCTGGGGAGAGTAAAAGCTTGATGATTGGTTAAAATCACCCTACCAACCGTTTTAAGCTTTCAAATTACTAATCATGTTTATCTGTATCTTGACTGGAAAATAATTTGGGCTTTGTAGCAGTGTGCAGCACTGATCCTATTAGGCCATTTATAATAAGCTTCACCAGATTTAAAATTAAAAATAATTTTTAGCTGCATCTAGCCCGGAAAATAATTTTGGGGCTCCGAGATGCGCAAGACACATAAGTGCCTTCTTGCTGCACTACCTGCAGCATGACCCTCATATTGTCAGAATTCGAAGTAATCATGACTACTGGGTTGCCACACTCTTAGATCCCCCAAACTTTTCGATCAACCTTTTCATTTTAATAAAGACCAAAAAAATGGTCATTTTTGAAATTATAAGCATTAGCAGGTTGTTAGAAACTGAAATCAAACAGTTTTCAACTCAAAACTTTATTCTAGGTGATGTTACATTTTCACATAGGACCCCTTGTTCGAAAGGAGCTTCTGAACTCTCTCGTCCATTGAATTTGTCAGGTTTTGGATGGTTTCTGCTTCAATTGTTTTGCATGAGGACAGAATACCCTCCCAGAGCTGTTGCTTAGATGTGAACTGCCTCCCGCCATCATAGACACTCCTTTTAATGATGCTCCAAAGGTTCTGAATGGGGTAGAGGTCAGGGGAGCATGGGGGTCACACTATAAGTTTGTCCCCTTTTATGCCCATATCAGCCAGAGATGCAGATGTTTTATGTGCAGCATGAGATGGTGCATTATCATGCAGAAAAATGATCTTGCTGTGAAATACACGGTTCTTCTTCTTGAACCATGGCAGGAAGTGCTGTTTGAGAAAATCCACATACATTATGGAGTTCATCTTTAGCGCCTTCAGGGATCCTAAAGGGGCCGACAATCTCTCTCCCCATGATTCCAGCCCAAAACATTACTCCACCTCCTCCTTGTTGGCGCTGTAGCCGTGTTTGCGTGGGGTGTCCATCAACCAGCCATCCTCCACTCCATTCATCTGGACCATCGAGCGCTGCACGGCACTCATCCGTGAACAAAACAGTTTTGAAATCAGTCTTCATGTAATGTTTGGCCCACTGGAGCCGTTTCTGCTTGTGTGAAGTGGATAAAGGAGGTCGACAAGATGGCATATGCACAGCTGCAAACCTCTGAAGGACCCTGCATCTTGTTGTTCGGGGGACGTTGGAGGCACAAGCAGCTTCAAAAACTTGTCTGCTGCTATGACAAGGCTTTTTTGCCGCTGCTGTTTCAACCTGATGTAATTGCCTGTAGGAAAGAGTCCTCAATTTGCCCTTATCAGCACGCACACGTGTGTACTGTGAATCAGCTACATACTTCTTGATTGCCAAGACACTTCATCCTGATCATCGCACAATGTTGATTGTAGTCATGCCTTGACCTAAACACTCCACAATTTGTTGCTTCTCAGCAGCCGACACATCCTTTTTCTTTCCCATTTTGGCAGAAAATGTAGGCTGCTTAATAATGTGAGAGAGCCTTCTTAAGTAGTCTTGCCTTTCATTGGACACACCTGCCAAACTAATTAGCACAGGTGTCTGCAATTGCTTACAGTGATATAAAGAGCCCTGACACACATCACCATCAATGAGTTTAACTGACAAACAAACAAATTCTTCCCTTATCACTCCTAAACACTTTTTGCATAATAATTTGGAACGCGGTGTACATGTGCTTTTCCACAAAACACCAGTGGTTCACGTAGTGAATCTTACAGTTCTAACTTGCCAACCGTGGTCTGTATGGAATTGTTCAATAAAGGGCCCAAAATTAAGATAACATAGATGGGAGAGGTCTCTATGAATAGGAATTCCTAAGTATTTGATACCCTGTGAGGGCCAGGCAAAGGGAAAGTTGGACTGGATGGAATCCTATATGGATTTAGGGAGGGAGACATCGAGGGCCTCAGACTTCGCTGCATTGATTTTAAAATTTTACCATGTAACAAAGTGATCTATTTCAGCCATAACAGCAGGGATGGATATATGTGATTGAGTGATATATACTAGGACATCATCAGCAAATAGAGAGCACTTGTACTCGGTGCCTCCCACCTCAATCCACCTAATATTGGGGTTATGGCGAATTGATGAGAGCAGGTGCTCCGTCACTAGGATGTATAAGAGAGGGGACAGAGGACATCCCTGCCTTGTCCCATTGGTGATTGTGAAAGGTGATGAAAATGTTCTGACGCACCCCCTGGGCCTTGGGACACCCGGAGCCGGACCCTTTTTGGTGGATGCTGGTGGTTGTAGTCTTCGTGGCGGCGATCCGGTTCCGTGGCTCAGGGCGGTCAAACCAGTGGCGGAACTATTTATGTGGTTTTGATGTTTAAATGTCCGACTACGCCACCCGTGGATTGCGGTCAGAGTGAACCGCCGCTACAGGGCAGACCGCTAAGGCTGGTGTTGTGGGTGCAGCAGAGCGTAGCATAACTCCCCACGGGAGGAGTATAGCCTCAGGGCAGTGTATGCGGAGGATGGGGGTGATGGTGCAGGGCAGCAGCAGTAACGACACGGAGTCAGTGATGAAGTTCAGGGCCTTTACTCACAGTTCTTATTATCCAGACCACGTCTGCAGGTAACGGCTGCCCACGTCGTACTGTGCTCACCAGGTGAGGGGCTCAGACAACTCCCAGATAACTTTGGAGCGCTTCACAGGACCCCCTTTGTGTGTCCTTTGTCTGGCCTTTCTTACCAACACTTCTGTCCGGCTGCCTCGGGCCTCCTCTTGGTAAACTTGGCGCCAGTTTCCCTGACCCTATGTGGTGCCTTCCTAGCGGGTGGAGCAAGGGGCTGCGCCACATAAAATGTCAGAGCCTCCGGTTTCTAGCTGAGGGTCGTTTCCTGCCTCCACTAGTTCGGGGACCGGTCTCCCCCTTTGGCCTGACCCCTCCACGCAGGTGGATTTGGGCGTGCGGTGGCGACTCGCCCGTCCGCACCCCTGGGATCCCTTCATTCCTCGTTCCTGGAGCCTTCTCCGCTCCTCTTCCTTCCTTCTCCCTCTTGCAGGCCTGGGCCTCTGTTACTAGGCCCGCCTCCGGAGCAGAGCTCATGCAGAGCCCCTGCTCCCTGCCACTTCTGCTCAGACTTCTCTGCACTGAACTAAGATGGTGCCCACCTTTTATACTCCCTTCTCAATGCACCCAGGAACTGCTTCCTCCCTGCTCCTGCACTGCAGGGTTCCCCTTCCTCAGTGTTCCCTCCCCCCACTCCAGCCAGGGACAGTTACTGTCGTGCCCATCTCAGGGGCATATTGGTCGCCCTGCCCCACGGCAATGTGGTGTAATGCATGCAGGTGTCGGGTCCTGATCCACACTCCATCCTTATCTGAGAGTGAGATATCACACCTCTGGGTGAGGTGCAATACGTCTGTAGCAACCGAGCCCTCGGTGCTACAGTTCCATTTATCTTCAGCCTAGGTGACGTATTGTGATACAGGGCCGTGATTTTGGCTATAAAAGGGTCCCCTAGACCCCTACCCCAAGCTTTTTAAGAGAATCATATATGGCGTGCCAGGAGACTCTATGGAATGCTTTCTCAGCATCCAACGAGAGTATCTACTTACAAATTTTTAACTGCATCTAGCCCAGGAAATACTTTGTGCCTAGTAGCAGTGTCTGCTAGTCAGCGGATTATCCCGGCTGTTAAGCAAGCTACACCACCTGTAGTTTGGACACTTAATTTTTTCAAAGGAAATGCTTCGGGACCACGGGATACTTAGTGAAGAGCATCAGGAGGCACCCCAAGGCATAGGGGCTGGGACTGGCACTAGGATGCCTTGCGGTGGACAGCCGAGCTCGATCCTTATAAAAGCTTTTTAACTGCAGCAGCTTTAGTGGACGCTACTGGAGCTGGAATTACGCGGCTGCTGGCATGAGACTTGCCCTCCAATAGATCCTTGTAAATGGATTTAAAGTGTATTCATTCAAATTAGAGGGACAATTTAAATTAAAAAGCTTAGAGCTGCCTCCACCACAGGGGGGCTCTCTCGACCCACCAGCGGACAGGCACCAGTATTGGGAGAGGGGGGCTGGCCGTCAGGGTTCACCGCGGCTCTGGCACAAACCCGGCGACACGGAGGTGGCACGGGCAGGAGCGGACTGGCCGTCTCGGCTTCTCACTTTTTGGATTTTAGAAGGGCATGACATGCCTATATCTGTGTCTCCCCCTCCTTTTACTCCTCCACCTCTTTTCTTTTCGCATGACTATATGTACTTGTCACTTTTCCATGTGTTAGTTGTGTCTTCTGAGCAGTTTGTCAGCTTTTGGACACCTTTGAAGGTGTTTTCTATGTGTTTCTATGTGTTTTTGTTTGCCTGCCATTGGTTTTAACGGTGTTCGAAGGTGTTCGACGAACAGTTCGACGAACAGTTCGGCGAACACACGGGTGTTCGACGAACCGAACCGAACTCGAACACTACGGGGGTGGCTCAACACTAGTCTTCACATGTCTTCCTCCTCTAGTTATCCAAAATTCTATAATAGCATGATCGCTGTCTCCTAGGGTCCCAGCCACCTTTACCTCCTCAACCATTTCCTCCCTGTTTATAAGGATTAGATCCAAAGTAGCAGATCCCCTTGTTTTCTCCCCTACCTTTTGGAAGATAAAGTTGTCAGCAAGAGAGGATAAGAATTTGCTTGACCTGTTAGTTTTACTTGAGAGAGATTCCCAACAAATGTCTGGATAGTTGAAATCTCCCATGACCACTACGTCATATTTTTTGGAGAACTTGGTCATTTGATACATAAAGAGTTCATCCATATCTTCAGCTTGCCCAGGTGGCCTGTAGTAAATGCCTACAATGGTGTCCTTTCCGTTGTTCTCTCCTTGTATTCTTACCCAAACAGTTTCCACAGAACTCCCAGTCTCTGAAGCTTCAATCTCTGTGCAGATATACGCTTTTCTAACATACAATGCAACACCTCCTCCTCGTTTATCAAGTCTGTTTCTTGCAAATAAGTTGTATCCTTTTAGCCTTTTATTCCAATCATGTGTATCGTCCCACCAAGTTTCAGTGATTCCAATGACATCATATTCCTTTTCCTGCGTTAGTAGTTCCAATTCTCCTTGTTTGTTGCCCATGCTTTGTGCATTTGTATAAAAACATTTTAGTTTGTGATTGGTTTCTCTTCCTCCCATATTTTTATTATTTAAATTGTTTTGTCTTTGTTCTTCCTTTCCACTTCCAGTAGCAGAGATCTCAATAGTATTTGTCAGCTGTATGGCTTTTTCTGGTCTTTTGCTTCCCTTCCCACATTGTTCTAGTTTAAAGCTCTTCTGATGAGTGTAGCAAGGCGACTTCCAAATACATGTTTTCCAGTCTTCGTAAGGTGCACCCCATCTCTAGCAAGTAGTCCATCGTATAGGTAATTCATTCCGTGATCCAGAAATCCAAATCCTTGTTGATGGCACCATCGACGTAGCCAGTTGTTCACCTGTAGAATCTTATTCCACCTCATTGTTCCATGGCCATCCACTGGGAGGATGGATGAGAAGACCACCTGCGCTCCCAATTCTTTCACTTTTTTGCCTAAGTCTTCAAAGTCACTGCAGATGGTTTCCAGGTCCTTTCTTGCGGTGTCATTTGTCCCCACATGTATTAGCAGGAATGGGTAGTGATCTGTAGGTCTGAAGAGTCTTGATATCCTGTCAGACACATCTTTAATTTTTGCTCCTGGAAGACAGCACATTTCTCTTGAGGTTATGTCTGGTCTGCAGATAGCGGCCTCTGTTCCTCTTAACAGGGAATCCCCCATGACCACCACTCTCCCTTTTTTTCTTCACAACATTCTTCTTTTTCCATCCAGGAGGATTCTGAGGGCTTACAAGGTTATTCATTGCTGGCAAAGTCTTATTTTGCTGTATTTCTTCATGGTTCTCCTGCGTGAGAGCCTGGTACTGGTTCCTGAGCAGTATGGGTGCTGACTGCCTCTCGATCCTCCTGCTTCTGTGGGTCACATGCTTCCATTCCTCTGTTTCGTCAGGTGCAGTTCGAATTTCTTCTCTTTCTGAATCATGAAGAGATAATTCTGCTCTGTCTAAGAACTCTTCACCTTCCTTAATGATTTTCAAGGTAGTTAACCTCTCTTCTAGATTTCGCAACTTTTCCTCCAACAGGGACACAAGCTTGCATTTCTGGCATGTGAAGTTTGGCTTTTCCACTGGCAAGTCTGTGAACATGTAGCAGGATATGCAGCTCACCAAATGGCTCCTGGACTCTTCCATGTTCCTATTGTTAATGTTATGAAAACATTGAAAAAAGCTGCAAAAAAAAGCTTCAAAATGGTTTACCGATGTCCTCTTTTCAGCTCCAACAGCCAAAATCCAGTGTTCTTTGAGCTCGCGGAGACTCATCACTTACCCCAAAATGCAGTGGGAATATGCAAATTATCTCCTCAGGACTCCTCCCCTGTTTTACCGATGTCCTCTTTTCAGCTCCAACAGCCAAAATCCAGTGTTCTTTGAGCTCGCGGAGACTCTTCACTTACCCCAAAATGCAGTGGGAATATGCAAATTATCTCCTCAGGACTCCTCCCCTGGTTTACCGATGTCCTCTTTTCAGCTCCAACAGCCAAAATCCAGTGTTCTTTGAGCTCGCGGAGACTCTTCACTTACCCCAAAATGCAGTGGGAATATGCAAATTATCTCCTCAGGACTCCTCCCCTGGTTTACCGATGTCCTCTTTTCAGCTCCAACAGCCAAAATCCAGTGTTCTTTGAGCTCGCGGAGACTCTTCACTTACCCCAAAATGCAGTGGGAATATGCAAATTATCTCCTCAGGACTCCTCCCCTGGTTTACCGATGTCCTCTTTTCAGCTCCAACAGCCAAAATCTAGTGTTCTTTGAGCTCGCGGAGACTCTTCACTTACCCCAAAATGCAGTGGGAATATGCAAATTATCTCCTCAGGACTCCTCCACTGGTTTACCGATGTCCTCTTTTCAGCTCCAACAGCCAAAATCCAGTGTTCTTTGAGCTCGCGGAGACTCTTCACTTACCCCAAAATGCAGTGGGAATATGCAAATTATCTCCTCAGGATTCCGGCCCCTGGTTTATCGATGTCCTCCTTTCAGCTCCAACAGCCAAAATCCAGTGTTCTTTGAGCTCGCGGAGACTCTTCACTTACCCCAAAATGCAGTGGGAATATGCAAATTATCTCCTCAGGATTCCTCCCCTGGTTTACCGATGTACTCTTTTCAGCTCCAACAGCCAAAATCCAGTGTTCTTTGAGCTCGCGGAGACTCTTCACTTACCCCAAAATGCAGTGGGAATATGCAAATTATCTCCTCACTTTTAATGTAAGGGAACAATCCCAATCCAGTGTTCTTTGAGCTCGCGGAGACTCTTAACTTACCCCAAAATGCAGTGGGAATATGCAAATTATCTCCTCCCTTTTAATGTAAGGGAACAATCCCAAATTATCTCCTCCCTTTTAATGAAAGGGAACAATCCCTTTGACTGTCTGCAGCGTGCCACACCTAGGAAGCGCACTCTCACACACAAGCCAGCATGCACACGTGTTCGCACGTGACAACACACCCTATCTGCCCCTACAACCTCTCCGTCACCATGCGTCAGACTCTCCTGCCTGTTTTATGATTTCAGGGCCCTAGTAGGAATCACCCCCTCCCCAACTCCTTCGTTACCTTCCTTGCCTTCCTTGCACTGAGGTTAGCTCTTTGTCAGCCGTCTGGCTTGGTTACACAAGCTTCTTTGCAGAGAAACATGTTACTTCTGCTGGCCCTCGCTAGGCGGCCGGCATCCAAAACCTTCCCTGGGCACCTGCTGAAAGCCTGGCCCCTTCACGGCCCCGGGTGCATTTAACGCCATCATTTCCACACGGAGAGCTGCGGAGTCAATAAGCACCCCTAGCAGTGGCAAGGAGCTCGGTGTCAGGCCTGCGTGGTAGCGTACTTAGCTGCCAACTGGCTCAGAGGCCTTGGGGCTTCCATCATCTAAGTTACTTAAGGTCGGTGTCCGGCAAGGCGCCGTTCCATGCTAGCCGAGCTGGGCAGTAGGGCAAAACGTCATCAAAATGGTCTACAGCACCCGTTGTTCCCACGAGGTCTCCCATTCAAGTATTGTCCGAGCCCAGCCCTGCTTTGCTTCCTTCCGAGATCAGACGAGATCGGGCGTATCCAAGGTGGTATGGCCAGTAGTCGCTGCTCGATCCATTGCCCGGCCAGCCTTTCTCAGGATCGCTTGATGGCGAGCAATCTGGCCGTGACGGGGCGGGCTCTGAAGGGTCCATGCAAAGGCTGTGCCGTCCCTACAGGTGTGGTTTGTTTAGCAGTGATTCACCCGCCGCATCAGGTGTCTTCAAAAATGTCTCGGCGCAGGGTCTCCTGCAGGCTAAACCCTTCATCGCGGTGATGTGACAGAAAGAGCAAGCTGGACCCGTAACTTGGGGGCGGAGCAAGACGTCCAGGGGTGAATGAAGGAAGAGGGTGAGATGGTTGCCAGTGACTTTGAGCTGCTCTTCAGGGGGGAGGGTCGTGTTGCCTGCAAAGGTCTTCTGCTTGTAGTTACCGGTGGTTGCCTCCAGCCACGCGGGAGACGCTGGTCCTGGTGAAAAGGAGCCTAGTATTAAAAGTAAAGAAGCAACAATGCTGGAGGCCCACGGTGATCAGAAGGATGCTGGTATTTTGCAGAGATGAAATAGCGCAAGAGAGAAAGCAAATGAAAAAAAGAAAAGAGAATGAATGTGTGCACTTGTGAAAGGGAATGGAAAAAAGGCATAGAAGAGAGTGCCCCCTGCTGGTGGAAGGAAGGAAAAAGCAAAAGCCTACAGCACCTGGCATTCCCAGGCGGTCTCTGTTAAATGGTTAATTATGGAAATTCATTTGGAATGTTAATCGATAATCATTTTTCTGAGTTCAATGCCTCAGCCATCGTGTCTAGTTGACATGCGCTATTTGTGTGTGTATTTTTGGTTCACTACCATATGTAGAACAGGTGTCCATACGACTGGCTATAAAAGCCCATGGTACAGAAAGGGGGGGCTCTCTTGCTCTGCCCACCCCACAAGACACAGAATCTTCATGCTGAGAAGCAGATGACATGTAGGCCCGGACACATGCTGGACAAAGACATGATTTACCAGCCAGGATCCAAGGAAAGATGGATGAATCTCAACAATTAAGCTAATTATGGACAAATGGACAATTACTTTAAAACTAATTATTGTATGTACCTGCTGCAATCTGATTCTTTTTAATGGACAATCCAAGAATAAATAGATACATTTTTTTATAAGAATATCGTGATATTGATACTTTGAGAAGTCCTCAGTAGAAAAAAATAATACAGGAAGAGTATTATTTTACAATGGTGAGCCAGCCAGTCCTGTTTTTTTATTTTTTAAATTAAGTAAGTGAATTTCTTCCGTGAACAAGGGGGGAGTCCTGACGAGCTGAACAGCTGTTGTTCACGTGTCAGTAAATTCACTAGTTTGTCACGAGAAGCAGAAAGGACCTACAGACTGAGGAAAGACAGGAAGCAGAGGTACTAACAAGGAACAGAATCACACAGGAAAAGAATCAGACGAACTGAAGACAGGACGTGCTGATAAAGAGAAGCCAAGGAATCTTAAGGTAAGCAAAATATGGATATAATTTCTTCTTTTGCTAAACAAAGTAATATTAATTTCAAAGTTAATGTAGGAGATGACATAGAAGTTTTGTGGCTCAGTTTATACAAAGAATGTGAATTGCAGAATTTACAGTTAACTTCTAAATTGGTAAATAGAGACAAACAGAAATTGAGAAATATTCTACATTTGGTAGATTTTTTTCATAGTCTTGTGTTAGAGATTTCTAAGCAGGAAAATAGTGTAGAAGTGTCAGACGTTGATACTGATTCTGACTGTAATGTGGAAAATGAACAAGAAGTAAGACACGTGTCTGTAACTGAAGGTGACCTTGGGTCTGACCAAGAGACGGACATACAGAAACCTGACATGGAAGGAGACATGACTGACATACGAGAAACCGACATACTAGGTGATGTTGGAGGAGACGTGAGTGACGCAGGAGGAACGGACGTACAAGAGCCACTAAAAATATCAGAGAATTCTGGAATTACCCAGGCTCAACTCCAAATTAAAATGAGGAAAAATTTGCTGAAATTATACAAAATCATGCCAAAATATGATGTCAAAATCCATGCCTGTAGAAATTCAGAGACATTTGAGAGCTTCTCTGATAAGTTTGATTTATCCAATGAGGAGAGGAATCAATTATTTAAAATATGGATTCCTGTGACATTGTCCAGACGTTTACATTTAATGCCCTGTGAAAATGACTCTCCTAATGGATGGGAAAATGATTCGGACAGATTAAGATATTTGATTTATTGTGTCACAAAGGATTTTCCCAACATAGAAGATCTGCAGAAACTAAGGATTGGTAGGAAGGAATGTACATATAAATTCATGTCCATATTTGAACGGTTGTACAAAGCTCTCATCAAAAATGGAAAAGTGCAACATATGATAACAACTTTTGTACAAAAATTCAAATTCCTAAATTAAGTTTCCCAAGTTATGGCATCACAAAAAAATTCATTATTTGAATGTGCGCAGATGCTGGATTTTGTTAGAAAACATGAGAATCGTGAAAAGAAAATAAATCAAGCTAAATTTATAAAACCAGGAAAGGTAAAATCTTACCAAAAGCCAATATCAAACTCTCCTAGACTGAGTCATCCCCATAGTGAACTCTATCAAATACGCAGAAGATTTCATATATGTTATAAGCCATATCAGCCAGTGCAAAGATCCATCTCTCCACAGAATGAGTTAATTCTCAGTCAGAACTGTGATTCTCTAAAATTGAAAATGGCTGAAACTGATGGACAGAGACAGGTGAGACGACCAACTCACAGTGACGTCATGGAATGTGGACAGAAGAACAGGCAGTTCTCTGAGGTTTTGAAGGATAGAAAAATGTCTTTCCTAAGTAGGGCATTCCTGGAGATATTTGAGAGAGACAGAAGATTTGGTTTAGGGAGTGGCTAAGGAAAAACTGTAATTATAATGTTGTATCAAAATGTAATACAATGTCTCAATATTTATTTATAATCTTATACAGTAAAATTGTAGTTACATAGTTTCTAATAGTTCATATATATAAATATATATATATATATATACACTTGTCTAAGTAGAGATTGCGTATAATTGTATTTATATATACGTTTATAAAATATATATATATATATTAATTAATAAATTAGAACTTCATATATATAAATTTAAGTAGCAATATTTTGAATTACATTAGAACCAACCAATATATGTATAAGATATTTAAATAATTCTGTTTCTGTATGAATTTGATATTTAATTTTATTTTCTTATATTTCCTTAGAGTTTTCATTCCAAAGCAGGATTTGATCAAAGAACTCTAAAATGGATTTATTTCTTTATTCACACAGGAAGTGAAAAAATTGCATGATTTTATGTGTATAACATTTTAAAATAATAACAATATATCTAGTTGAACTATAATATATATGTAATACTTATTAATTCTTTTGTGTTGCTAATATTTTCTGTGCATGAAGTGTTCGTGCAAATTAAAGTAGCTTTACAGCATGACGTGTGACAGCTGCGGCCTTTGAACTTTGAGCTAATAGTATAGAATCCCATTCATTCTATTTTCAACTGATGTAACTTAAGACCGAGCAGCCAGTGAAAAAAGAATCTAAGACAAGAGTTTTTTCAAGTGTCTGAAATTCCAGTGACTTACTCTCATATTATATAATATGTACTTGGGGAATATTCAAAGAAATATAAAGATATTCAATTGATATGGCAATGCGCATTAATAAATTGGGATACAACAATTTTGGGTTAAATATATATATATATATAAAACTTCATATGTGGAATGTTTGAGTTGAACAGATCTGTGAATGTCAGAGTGAAGGTGACAGATGAGTAAATCAGCAGCTGCTAAGTGTGATTGATGTGACAGAGGCCTCGTATGTTTGTATGTTAAAAAAAAAAAAAAATGTTTCTTTATGTGAAGGTACAAAAATATATTTAATTCTGAGGAAATTATAATACATAATTAGGTATTATCTACATATATATATATTTCTAGATTTCTTTAATAATTATTATTTCTTGATTTAACTAATAGTGGATAAGGGCAACCACACATCAAAATGGTTTACAAAGCAAATTTATATTTAGAATAATTTTCCACATGATAATATTCTTGAAAAACTATAATACTCTTTTTAATGGTTACCTAAATAGGTACACACCTCTCTTTAGTCAAATCTATGCTACTCATCGATATGAAATTTATGCACAATATTTCTAGAAGAATAATTATTTTAAATTTGGTTCTGATATATACATAAATTTTATAAAATAATATTTTTGGTATTAAGGGGGAAAATGTGTTTTTGATCCTGATTACATAATCACTTTTGATCAATACTTATTTTCCACACATTTTAATAAAGAAGAAATAATAATAAGGTACTATGGTATAATTAAGAAGGGTATTACATGCAAAGTTGCATAATTTAATATTTTTTGGTGGTACAAGGTTATGACAAATATGAAATCATCCAGATAATGGAGATATAAGGGTATTTTTTATGGAGAATATAATTACTCTGCATTTGTCATTAAAATTTAAAGGCCTTATTTTTATTTTTATTCTTATTTTTACTTTTAATTTTATTTTTCATTTTTAAAATTTTATTCTTACTTTATACTTCTTATTTTTCTATTTTTTCATTTTTTAATTCTTATTTGATTTTGTTTGAGTTCAATATCTCAATTGAGAAAACACATTAATATTTAATAAAGTAATGTCTAATACAAGAGTATTGCTTCATTAAATATATATTGCTAAGGAAAAAAATGTTTACATTTTCTGAGTAAACACAACAATTCATTCATTCATTTATTCATTCATTCATTCATTCATACATTCATATATTTATTCATTTTGGTTCAGGAGTATACATTCTTTGATATTCTTGGTTTAATAAAGATATAATAACTTGTTTTTTCAAAATACACTGACACCTATGGGTTGGAAAAGGTAATTACACCTATGACATAAAAATGTTCTATCATATGGAGAACTTGATTGATAATGAATTATTATCTATTATTGTTTATTATTCCAAACATAATTTATTTTAATATTTTGATAATAATTAGATGGATATTACTGATTGCTATGGTACGCTGTGATATTATAGGTTAGGAAAAACTGCCAGATTTGGTATCAGATTAGGGAATGAAGACTTCAATCAAGACATCGCAATTATGAATTCTATCTTAATAAAGACTTTTAATTTTTATAAATCAAAGAGATTCTCAAAAGTTACAAGAAGAAGCAACTGATATCCGGACGTCTCAGAAGGTAACAGGTGTGAATGCTGAGTGTTATAATAGACTGTGTCCATTACATACAATACAATTCACACCACTGATCACCAGGACGGCAGAGGACAATGATCCTATATGTACTGTGTTGTGTTCAAGTTTCATCACGTTCCAGTGGTTTCTTATCACCTGCAACGCTTCAATGAAAGCTGGTGAACAGGTAATACCTGGCATATGTGTGTTTTATATAAAGGACTGAGTACTGGTTATGGTGCTATATAAAGCAGGAAAGTGTCAAGTTAACCCTTGCTTTACTGACCAAAGACGTCACATCTGTTCCAAAAGTGACACGAGACCAGTGCGGACACACGGAAGATTCCAAAGACGATCCAACGTAAGTCCAGGTGACACTGCACAGATATTAAAGCTACATTTCATCCATGGACTTTGTTTTCTTATCAACTGACACACATGATCTTTCTAATAAAGAGTACAGTTTATGGACTGAACAATAATGAACACAATTATGGACTGTACAATATCTACATGCTGTAATTTATTTCAAAAGAGTTTTCATCTAAAGACTGTGTTATAAAAGAACCAAGAAGAAGACGAGACGACGACCCGATGACATCAGATGATGACGATTGAACCCGCAATTGCTTCAATTTAGATATAGGGAAGTATAATTATACATATTAAATGAATATTAGTCACGGCTTACCATAACATGAATTCACATCATTATATAACAATAATCCGATATTGATACTATTATTACTATTATTATTATTATGGAAATTTAATGATACTGCCAAGGAAGAAGGAAAGAAAAAATGATTGATGAATGTATCTTCTTTTGAGATTTTTCAGTTAAAGTCCTTTTATTCTCAAAAAAGGGGGAAATGTTAAATGGTTAATTATGGAAATTCATTTGGAATGTTAATCGATAATCATTTTTCTGAGTTCTATGCCTCAGCCATCGGGTCTAGTTGACATTCGCTATTTGTGTGTGTATTTTTGGTTCACTACCATATGTAGAACAGGTGTCCATACGACTGGCTATAAAAGCCCATGGTACAGAAAGGGGGGGCTCTCTTGCTCTGCCCACCCCACAAGACACAGAATCTTCATGCTGAGAAGCAGATGACATGTAGGCCTGGACACATGCTGCACAAAGACATGATTTACCAGCCAGGATCCAAGGAAAGATGGGTGAATCTCAACAATTAAACAATTAAGCTAATTATGGACAAATGAACAATTACTTTATAACTAATTATTGTATGTACCTGCTGCAATCTGATTCTTTTTAATGGACAATCCAAGAATAAATAGATACATTTTTTTATAAGAATATCGTGATATTGATACTTTGAGAAGTCCTCAGTATAAAAAAATAATACAGGAAGAGTATTATTTTACAGTCTCCCATCCAAGTACTAACCAGGCCTGACCCTGCTTAGCTTCTGAGATCAGATGAGATCGGGCGTGTTCAGGGTGGTGTGGCCATAGGCAGAGACAAGCCTCTCACTTGCTGCTTTTCTACTTTGACGTCTGGCTGCCGTCTGCCCTTTCCAGTGCTCAGCAAGACCAGGTCCTTTTGTGCTTTCCCTTCTCTTCAATTTTTTTGCTGGCTTCCTTAAAAGGTCTTGTAGACACAACGCCCCACTCAGAGCCGCTGAGCTCACTGATCGGCTGCAGCGCTGTCGACGGAACGTCAGCTTCACGGCCAATGCCACAGGCCGGGAGCAGAGTCGAGACTCACCGGTAGACCCGGGTAGGATGAGTAGAGCGCGGTTACTTGCTTTCTAATAGGCTGCAGCCGGGGATTAACTTTTAATGAAAGGGAACAATCCCTTTGACTGTCTGCAGCGCGCCACACCTAGGAAGCGCACTCTCACACACAAGCCAGCATGCACACGTGCTCGCACGTGACAACACCCCCTATCTGCCCCTACAACGTCTCCGTCACCATGCGTCAGACTCTCCTGCCTGTTTTATGATTTCAGGGCCCTAGCAGGAATCACCCCCCCCCTCCCCAATTCCTTCCGCACCTTCCTTGCCTTCCTTGCACTGAGGTTAGCTCTTTGTCAGCCGTCTGGCTTGGTTACACAAGCTTCTTTGCAGAGAAACATGTTACTTCTGCTGGCCCTCACAAGGCGGCCGGCATCCAAAACCTTCCCTGGGCACCTGCTGAAAGCCTGGCCCCTTCACGGCCCCGGGTGCTTTTAACGCCATCATTTCCACACGATGAGCTGCGGAGTCAATAAGCACTCCTAGCCATGGCAAGGCGTCAGTGTCAGGCCTGCGTGAAGGCGGCGGGGTAACGTACTTAGCTGCCAACTGGCTCAGAGGCCTTGGGGCTTCCATCATCTAAGTTACTTAAGGTCGGTGTCCGGCAAGGCGCCGTTCCATGCTAGCCGAGCTGGGCAGTAGGGCAAAACGTCATCAAAATAGTCTACAGAACCCGGTGTTCCCAGGAGGTCTCCCATTCAAGTACTGTTCAAGCCCAGCCCTGCTTTGCTTCCGAGATGAGACGAGATCAGGCGCATCCAAGGTGGTATGGCCAGTAGACGCTGCTCGATCCATCGCCCGGCCAGCCTTTCTCAGGATCGCTTTGTTATGATCTGCTACAGAGGTCTAAGGAAAGAAAGGAGATCTATCCCTACAATAGAACTAAGCTAGATCCCTACGATGTAACGGGGAACCTTATCCTGCGATCAGACCCGCTAAAGTCCTCGGCTAGTCTGAACGCAGACCTATAGATGTGAGGGAGGGATCCCTACAAGATCTAGGGACTGGGAAAAGTTGGACACCTCCTAGCAGAAATAGTAGCAGTCAAAGACAAACACACAACAAAAAGGCATAGGGGTCAGAAGACCTAGCAAACCTAACAGAGAACGGCAACAGAGCAACAAGCTAGCTCAACAGTAGTAAATACAAATGAAGTCCAGCAAAGCCAGGTGTGTGGAGCCGGATTAAATAGGCAAAATGGTCATGTGACCAGCAAACTAAAAAAAACCTAACAGGAGAGTTGTAACAGTATCCCCTCTTCTAAGACGATCCTCCGGATCCCTTAGGCCCAGGCTTACCAAGAAACCTCCGGTGAAACGCTCGGACAAGTCTGGGGGCAGAAACATAATCCGCTCTCACCCATGAGTTATCCTCAGGTCCGAAACCCTTCCAAGCGACGAGATACTGCAAACTCCCTCTATACCGTCTAGAATTTAGGATGCGGGAAATTTCATATTCCCCGTCCTCCACCACCGGAGGAACAGTGGCAGAGGCGTCACCATCCGACACATCAGCTTTTTTCAACAGAGAAACATGAAACACCGGATTAATCCTCCAGGACGTAGGAACCTCCAGCCTAACAGCAGATTGGTTAACTATCTGAAGTACCTTAAAGGGCCCTACGAACTTGGGACCCAATTTTTTAGAAGGAATCCTCAATCGCAGATTCTTAGAGGACAACCAAACCATGTCACCAACCGCAAACAAAATCTCTTGCCGTTTCCTATCAAAGTACCTCTTAGATTTTTTGTTAGCTTCCTGAAGATTACCACGCACATCCGTCCAAACTCTCTCCAAATCACCGGAAAAACTCTCCTCCTCAGGCACAGCCGAAACCAATTTGGAAAATGACCCAAAAGACGGATGTCTCCCAGAACAACACAAAAAAGGCGAACACCCAGCAGAAGAGGATGTATGGTTGTTAAGAGCAAATTCAGCAAGTGGTAGAAACTCAGACCACCCCTCTTGATTGTCTGCCCCAAAACAACGCAAGAACTGCTCAACATCCTGGTTCTTCCTTTCTGTCTGGCCATTAGACTCAGGATGAAATCCGGATGAAAACGACAAATGAACTCCCAACCTGTCACAAAAGGCACGCCAAAAACGAGCCACGAACTGAGGTCCCCTATCAAAAATAATGTCAGTAGGAACACCATGTAGTCTGACAATCTCCTTGACAAAGGCCTTAGCGAGTGTCTTAGCGCAAGGCAGTTTGATGAAGGGAACCAAGTGACACATCTTGCTAAAACGGTCCACGACCACCCAGATGACCGTGAAACCTTGAGAGGGAGGAAGGTCAGTAATAAAGTCCATAGCCAGATGTGTCCAATGTGCACTAGGAACCTCCAGAGGGCAAAGCAACCCCGCAGCAGGAGCATGCGAAGACTTGGATCTTGCACACACAGTACATTGGCGAACCCACTTAATGACTTCCTTCTGCCATCCAGGCCACCAAAAACTGCGACCCACAAGTCTCTTGGTCTCAGAAATTCCTGGATGACCTGCCAACCGAGACTCATGACACTCAACAAACAAATCTCTCCTAAAGGTCCTAGGCACAAACAACCTCCCATGGGGAGTGTTAGATGGGGCATTCTCCTGTGCTTTATGAATCTCATCCTCCAAAACGGAGTCCAAAGCAGCAATCACAACACCTTCTTGTAAAATGGTCTCCTCTTCCTCCTCAACACCGACCATGGGAGAAAAGCTGCGAGACAAAGCATCCGCTTTAACATTCTTGGTACCCGGGATGTAAGTAACGGAAAAATTAAACCGCGAGAAAAAAAGTGCCCACCTAGCCTGACGGGCATTCAAGCGCTTGGCAGCATCAAGATAGATCAGATTTTTATGATCAGTGAAAACCTGAATGGGAAATTCAGCACCTTCCAAGAGATGACGCCAGTGTTCAAATGCGAGTTTAATCGCCAGCAATTCCCGATTATCAATATCGTAATTAAGTTCAGTCTCGGAAAATTTTTTTGAAAAAAAGGCACAGGGATGTACTCCATCCTTGTTTTCCTGAGACAACACCGCACCAACCCCCACCGAAGAAGCATCAACCTCAACCAAAAACGGCTTAGTCACATCAGGCTGCATAAGGATGGGAGCAGAGGTGAACCTCTACTTTAGAAACACAAAAGCTTCAATAGCCTCAGAAGTCCACTGAACCACATTAGCACCTTTCCTGGTGAGATCGGTCAGCGGTTTGACAATAATAGAAAACTTTTTTATGAATTTTCTGTAATAATTGGCGAAACCCAAAAACCTCTGTATCGATTTCAAATCAATAGGCCTAGGCCATTCCTGCACAGCTTGAACTTTAACCGGGTCCATCTCAAAACCTTCACTGGAGATAATGTAGCCCAAAAAACTAATTCTCTGTACAGCGAACTCACATTTCTCCAGCTTAGCAAAAAGCGAATTGTCCATTAATAACTGTAATACCTCACGTACGCTCCGCCAATGAGACTCCAGATCCGGCGAATAAATCAAAATGTCATCCAAATACACAACCACATTTTTGCCGATTAAAGGTCTAAGGATATCATTAATAAGATTCTGAAAAAATGCTGGAGCATTGGTGAGACCAAAAGGCATAACCAGATTCTCAAAATGACCCACAGGAGTGTTAAAAGCAGTCTTCCATTCATCACCCTCCTTCATGCGCAACAAATTGTATGCCCCCCGGAGATCAATTTTAGAGAACCACTTGGCCCCCACTAACTGGTTAAATAAATCAGGAATCAATGGCAGTAGGTAAGGATTGCGTACAGTAATTTTATTAATCTCACGAAAGTCCAGACAAGGACGTAAACCGCCATCTTTTTTTTTTACAAAAAAAAATCCAACAGCTACAGGAGACTTGGAAGGCCTAATGTGACCGGCGGCCAAGCTTGTCTGTATGTATTCTTCCAAAGCCTTTCTTTCAGGAATAGTAAGATTAAATAAACGACTCTTAGGAAGAGTCGCGCCAGGGACAAATTCAATGGTACAATCATAGTCTCTATGGGGAGGCAAAACCTGCGACTCCTCCTCAGAAAAAACTCTCCAAAAATCCTGAATAGGTACAGGCAATTCCCCTCTATCCACAGCAGCAATGCACCCGTTACAACACTTGTCATAACACTTAGGGCTCCAGGACTTAATTTCATTGGTAGACCAATCCAGTACAGGATTGTGCAATTTTAACCAGGGTAACCCCAATATTACTGGAGAAGGCAAATTATCCAATACCACCAAATCCAAATTCTCTTGATGAATACCATTAATAGTGAGGGGAAATTCACAGACCTTGTGAGTAACACTCTTCAAGGGAGAGCCATTGACAGAAACCACAGCAATAGGGGATGACAAAGTTTTAGGTTCTAATCTAAATTTTTTCAAGAATCCCCCATCAATCACATTCAGAGTAGATCCACAATCCACAAATACCCGAAACTCAATTAATTCATCCTGAGCAGCAGTAGTGGCAGATAGGAATACTCCCTTAGAATTTAAACAGGCAATACGAGCATGACTGACCATTTTTTTTTCTTTCTTCTTACGAAGCACACAGCTCTTAATAAAATGACCCGAATTTCCGCAATAGAAACACAAGCCTTCAGAAAGTCGGCGGTCTTTTTCCTGAGAGCGGGTTGCCATCGGCTCTCCATTGTCAGCACAGAACCTCTCAGGACTCGAAGCTGACATAGCAGAGGATTTGCTCTCATTAACCCTTTCACGCAGTCTCCTGTCCACCCGTATAGCTAATTGCATTGCCTCCTGCAAGTTTCCAGGTGTGGGATAAGCAATCAGTAAATTCTTTACCCTTTCACATAGCCCTGCAAGAAACAAGCTTTTCAGAGCAGAATCGTTCCACCCCACCTGGGCAGACCACCGACGGAAGTGAGAACAATATTTTTCCACATTACCTGATCCCTGCCTCAAACGTCTTAATTCAGACTCAGCAGATGAAACACGATCAGGATCATCGTACAACAAACCCAAAGCAGAAAAAAAACTATCCACTGATCTAAAGCACGGATCACTAGGTTGGAGAGAGAAGGCCCATCCCTGAAGATCTTTGCGCAAAAGTGACATTATGATCCCTATGCGCTGTGATTCATCACCAGAGGATCCGGGTCTCAAACGAAAATATAATAGACAAGCATTTTTAAAAGAAAAAAAATCTTGTTGTTTGCCAAAAAATAGATCAGGCAGACGTACCTTAGGCTCCACAAAATGCGCTCCAGAACAGCTACTCACGTGTTGTTGGAGCTTGGTCACCTCCAGAGAGAGTCCCTGCAAGCGTTGAGCCAAATCTTGCACCGAGAGCATGATGGAAAACTGGAGGTCTTTTCTTAGAGAAATTTTTTTTTTTTTTATGGCTGGAATTACTGTTATGATCTGCTACAGAGACTAAGGAAAGAAAGGAGATCTATCCCTACAATAGAACTAAACTAGATCCCTACGACGTAACGGGGAACCTGATCCTGCGATCAGACCCGCTAAAGTCCTCGGCTAGTCTGAACGCAGACCTATAGATGTGAGGGAGGGATCCCTACAAGATCTAGGGACTGGGAAAAGTTGGACACCTCCTAGCAGAAATAGTAGCAGTCAAAGACAAACACACAACAAAAAGGCATAGGGGTCAGAAGACCTAGCAAAACTAACAGAGAACGGCAACAGAGCAACAAGCTAGCTCAACAGTAGTAAATACAAATGAAGTCCAGCAAAGCCAGGAGGGCGGAGCCAGATAAAATAGGCAAAATGGTCCAGCAAAATAAAAAAAACCTAACAGGAGAGTTGTAACACGCTTGGTGGCGAGCAATCTGGCCGTGACGGGACGGGCTCCGAAGGGTCCATGCAAAGGCTGTGCCGTCCCTACAGGTGTGGTTTGTTTTGCAGTGATTCACCCGCCGCATCAGGTGTCTTCAAAAATGTCTCGGCGCAGGGTCTCCTGCAGGCTAAACCCTTCATCGCGGTAATGTGACAGAAAGAGCAAGCTGGACCCGTAACTTGGGGGCGGAGCGAGACGTCCAGGGGTGAATGAAGGAAGAGGGTGAGATGGTTGCCAGTGACTTTGAGCTGCTCTTCAGGGGGGAGGGTCGTGTTGCCTGCAAAGGTCTTCTGCTTGGGGATACCGGTGGTTGCCTCCAGCCACGCGGGAGATGCTGGTCCTGGTGAAAAGCAGCCTAGTATTAAAAGTAAAGAAGCAACAATGCTGGAGGCCCACGGTGATCAGAAGGATGCTGGTATTTTGCAGAGATGAAATAGCGCAAGAGAGAAAGCAAATGAAAAAAAGAAAAGAGAATGAATGTGTGCACTTTTGAAACGAAATGGAAAAAAGGCATAGAAGAGAGTGCCCCCTGCTGGTGGAAGGAAAGAAAAAGCAAAAGTCTAGAGCACCTGGCATTCCGAAGCAGTCTCCAATCCAAGTACTAACCAGGCCCAACCCTGCTTAGTTTACAAGATTAGACAAGGTCGGGCGTGTACAGAGTGGTTTGGCCGTAGGCACACACAAGCCTCTCACTTGCTGCTTTTCTACTTTGAAGGCGCAGACAAGCCTCTCACTTGCTGCTTTTCTACTTTGAAGGCACAGACAAGCCTCTCACTTGCTGCTTTTCTACTTTGAAGTCTGGCTGCCGGCTGCCCTTTCCAGGGCTCAGCAAGACCAGGTCTTTTTGTGCTTTCCCTTCTCTTCAATTTTTTTGCTGGCTTCCTTAAAAGCTCTTGTAGACAGAAGGCCCCACTCAGAGCCGCTGAGCTCACTGATCGGCTGCAGCGCTGTCGACAGAACGTCAGCTTCACAGCCAATGCCACAGGCCGGGAGCAGAGGTGAGATTAACCGGTAGACCTGGGTAGGGTAAGTAGAGCGCGGTTAGTTGCTTTCTAATAGGCTGAAGCCGGGGATTAACTTTTAATGAAAGGGAACAATCCCTTTGACTGTCTGCAGCGCGCCACACCTAGGAAGCGCACTCTCACACACAAGCCAGCATGCACACGTGCTCGCACGTGACAAAACCCCCTATCTGCCCCTACAACCTCTACGTCACCATGCGTCAGACTCTCCTGCCTGTTTTATGATTTCAGGGCCCTAGCAGGAATCACCCCCCCCTCCCCAATTCCTTCCGCACCTTCCTTGCCTTCCTTGCACTGAGGTTAGCTCTTTGGCAGCCGTCTGGCTTGGTTACACAAGCTTCTTTGCAGAGAAACATGTTAATTCTGCTGGCCCTCGCTAGGCGGCCGGCATCCAAAACCTTCCCTGGGCACCTGCTGAAAGCCTGGCCCCTTCACGGCCCCGGGTGCTTTTAACGCCATCATTTCCGCATGGCGAGCTGTGGAGTCAATAAGCACTCCTAGCCGTGGCAAGGAGCTCGGTGTCAGGCCTGCGTGAAGGCGGCGGGGTAGCGTACTTAGCTGCCAACTGGCTCAGAGGCCTTGGGGCTTCCATCATCTAAGTTACTTAAGGTCGGTGTCCGGCAAGGCGTCGTTCCATGCTAGCCGAGCTGGGCAGTAGGGCAAAATGTCATCAAAATGGTCTACAGCACCCGGTGTTCCCAGGAGGTCTCCCATCTAAGTACTGTCTGAGCCCAGCCCTGCTTTGCTTCCGAGATCAGATGAGATCAGGTGTATCCAAGGTGGTATGGCCAGTAGAAGCTGCTCGATCCATCGCCCGGCCAGCCTTTCTCAGGATCGCTTGGTGGCGAGCAATCTGGCCGTGACGGGGCGGGCTCTGAAGGGTCCATGCAAAGTCTGTGCCGTCCCTACAGGTGTGGTTTGTTTAGCAGTGATTCACCCGCCGCATCAGGTGTCTTCAAAAATGTCTCGGCGCAGGGTCTCCTGCAGGCTAAACCCTTCATCGCGGTAATGAGACAGAAAGAGCAAGCTGGATCCGTAACTTGGGGGCGGAGCGAGACGTCCAGGGGTGAATGAAGGAAGAGGGTGAGATGGTTGCCAGTTACTTTGAGCTGCTCTTCAGGGGGGAGGGTCGTGTTGCCTGCAAAGGTCTTCTGCTTGGGGTTACCGGTGGTTGCCTCCAGCCACGCGGGAGACGCTGGTCCTGGTGAAAAGGAGCCTAGTATTAAAAGTAAAGAAGCAACAATGCTGGAGGCCCACAGTGATCAGAAGGATGCTGGTATTTTGCAGAGATGAAATAGCGCAAGAGAGAAAGCAAATGAAAAAACGAAAAGAGAATGAATGTGTGCACTTGTGAAAGGGAATGTAAAAAAGGCATAGAGGAGAGTGCCCCCTGCTGGTGGAAGGAAGGAAAAAGCAAAAGCCTACAGCACCTGGTATTCCCAGGTGGTCTCCCATCCAAGTACTAACCAGGCCCAACCCTGCTTAGCTTTTTAGATCAGACGAGATTGGGCGTGTTCAGGGTGGTGTGGCCGTAGGCAGAGACTAGACTCTCATTTGCTGCTTTTCTACTTTGACGTCTGGCTGCCGGCTGCCCTTTCCAGTGCTCAGCAAGACCAGGTCCTTTTGTGCTTTCCCTTCTCTTCAATTTTTTTGCTGGCTTCCTTAAAAGGTCTTGTAGACACAACGCCCCACTCAGAGCCGCTGAGCTCACTGATCGGCTGCAGCGCTGTCGACGGAACGTCAGCTTCACGGCCAATGCCACAGGCCGGGAGCAGAGGCGAGACTCACCGGTAGACCCGGGTAGGGTGAGTAGAGCGTGGTTAGTTGCTTTCTAATAGGCTGCAGCCGGGGATTAACTTTTAATGAAAGGGAACAATCCCTTTGACTGTCTGCAGCGCGCCACACCTAGGAAGCGCACTCTCACACACAAGCCAGCATGCACACGCTGCCCCGACAACCTCTCCGTCACCATGTGTGTCACCCTGGCCTGGATGCCACAAAATGTATTAAAGCTGTGTTTGAGAGCAAGGGGGAGGTTCTCTGGTCAGGGGAACATTAGCATGCAATGCCTCCTGTCTCAGGCCAGTAGGGGGAGCAGGCTGCCCCTATAAAAGCTGGTGCTGGGGGCAGGGTTAGAGAGAACTGGATTGCCTGTCTCAGCTCTGAGACGTGTCCCAGAGTGGAGCAGGGACAGAAAGTTGATTGCACCTAAGAGGAAGTGTGGCAGGAGGAGAGCCACAAGCCAGAAACAAGAGGCAAAGAGAGCCTGTCTTGGCAGAGAAAAGACTTAATTTTACCAGACTTTGGTGTCTGAGGCTGGAAGGATTCCACATCCCCCAGCAGAGAACCAGTCCGCAAGGGACTGTACATTCCTTGGCCTAAGAAGCCTGGAGACCCTGCCACAACCGAAGGGACCAGTAAAGCCGTACAAGGCTGGGAGCAGAAAGGAATCCACGTCGCAGGCCATACAGGCGAGAATACACGGAAAGCTCGGAAACGTGGGCTGTTACCCTATCAGGAGGAGATAGCCAGAAGGAGCGCAGAAAGCACAGTAGGCCTACACCCTCACCCTGACCAGGGCCAATTTCCCCGTTGCTCTCAGACGTCCAGGTCCCCTCCTAGCCGGGACTGTTTATGGGTCAGTTTACCTGTTGTAGTAAAGACCCTGGACTGCAACTTGTTGTCTGTGTGCTCCTTGCTCCTCCCGCACTATCAGCACTGGGATTCTCACTACCATCACTCCCACCATCCCCTATACTGCGCTGGGGCCGCACTCTTCCCGTGGGGAGTCACACTACCCTAGCTGCACACCTCATCAGCCCCAGCGGTCTGCATGCAGCGGCGGTTCCTAATAACCGCAATCCACGGGTGGCGTAGTCGGACATTATCAGCAGAACGTAGCAGACTACCATTGGCCTGACCACCCTGAGCCACGGAACCGGGTCGCCACTACTACCCCCATCGTCTCCCTATTGCCCGGATCCGAGTGCCCCACGGCCCAGGGGGCGAGTCAGCTTTGGCGTAGTCGGCAGGATTTCGTGCCCGCAACCACCGGGTACTGCGTGCCTGAAAAAGACTTTTGTAAATTTACCTGTGGCGAAGTTTCCCGCCATCCGGAGCCGATTCCCGCCATCGGACGCCATCTTGGACCGTTTCCCACCGTCTTCTGCCTTCTTCCCGCCATCCGCAGCTGCTTCCCGCCATCGGACGCCATCTTCAGGACGCCGCGCGGGAAGAAGAGGGGCGTGGACGTCAAAACCGCGCGAGATCCGAAGCTCCGCCCCACGCTCCGACGCTGCGCAAGGTCCTGGAAGGGAGAGAGAGCGACGCTGACGTCATCAGGACGCGACGCCAGGTCCTCGTCCATAGCAGCAGCAGCGGAGCCGCGGCCTACAGAAGAGGATCGCTGGAAGGTAGGCCACGCTTAACTAGGTGGGAGGAAGATGTCAGACACAGAGGCGCCCACTACCACCAACGCAGCTGCAGCAGCAGTGATGCCCTTTTCCCTGCCCTACATCCCTGGAGCGGCCTGGCTGCCCAAATACTCAGGGGAGCCCCATGCCCTAACTGACTTTAAGGAAAGACTATACAGTTTGTTCCAGGTTTACCCCCTGACAGAGGAGCAGAAGGTCAGCATATTGACAGGGCAGTTAACTGGCGCAGCCCAAAGGGAGGTAAAATCATGGCCCACTGAGGAGAAAAGGACTGTGAAGGGTATCCTGGCCCGGCTGCGGGGTACCTTTGATACACGTACCTCCGCTGAGATTAAAATGAGGTTCTATGGATGTAGGCAGCGGGCACAGGACAGCATTAGAGACTATGCCCTAAATCTGCAGGAAAGCCTTGAGGGCTATTCAACAAACTGACCCTGGCAGTGTGCAGGAAACCGATAAGCTGCTAACAGAACAATTCATAGAAGGTCTGCTGTCTAGCGCTCACAGGGCCCAACTGCGCCTCATATTCTTTCAGAACCCCGACCTGACCTTTGCCCAATTTAAGGACAGGGCCATAAGGGTGCTCCGTGAATCTGCAACCAGTGGCGCTATAAACGCCCGCGCCCTGCTATCACCTACCACCAGGAGGCGGCACCCTCCTCTATGGACTCCGTGGAGGCTGATGCACAGGCCCTGAACCAAGCCCCGTCGAAAGGCCTGCACCACCAAGTCCAGGAGCTAACCAGGAGCATCGTGGCGTTGACCAGAACCGTCCAGGCGTTGCAAGTGGACCCGTCAAGACCCATCGAGCTGGCTTCAAGTCCGGAGGATGTCCCGTGGCGTCGACAGAGGAGGATCCCGTCATTCCGAGGGAGGCCCACAGACCGCTACGCAGAGGATGGACAGCCCATTTGCCATTGATGCAACCAGCCCGGACACATTTCCAGGTACTGTAATTTAAACGGGTCCAACCTGGGGCAGAGGGCCGACCCCCAGGCATAAGATCACCAGGCCCTTATAATTGGCGTGATAAGTACGTTGGGGGGCACCCGGTTTTACCCGTGGTGCTGGACGGTATCCCCATGAGCGCCTTGCTGGATACTGGGTCGCAAGTAACCACAATCCCTTATGTACTTTTTAAGCAGTATTGGACTGATGCTGATATCACACGGTATCCAGACAGTAACTTGAGCATCATCGCCAGTAATGGCTTACCCGTGCCGCAGATGGGGTTCAAGGAGATGACCATTAAAATTGGTAAAGTTGAACTGCCGGCACAGGGAGTGATTATTGTGGACATTGACGGTCATGAAAGTCACCCTAAAATAACTGTGGGTACTAACATAATTGAAAATTGTCTTTCAGAGGTAATTGTAATTCTACAACAGGTGGCGGTGAATGCTAGTTCCTGCCAACAGAGGGTCCTCAACAAGGAGATAAAAGCCCTGATGAGACGGCAGCAGGTAGAACTGTCTGGTGGTGAGATCGGTAGCGTAAGACTGAGAGACCCATTCCCCATTTCCATGCCTCCCAAAAGTGAAATGATGATCTGGTGTCGGACTGCAATCGGGTTGAGAGGTAGAGACTACCAAGCCATGGTAGAACCCGTGTACTCAGACAGCAGGCCCACCATTTTGACAGCCCGGGGGGTGGTTGATGTCCGTCATGGGAGGGTGGCCGTCCGCATCCTCAACATTGGGGAGAGGGAAGTACACTTACCCAGGTACGCTACACTCGCCAAACTGTTTGTTGTCGAACACCAAGCTATCAGGGCCGTGGAACCCTTGCCTCCATCTCCTCAGGCGGAGGGTAATGGCTCCCAGAAACAAAAGGAGGACTGGTGCCAGAAACTCCATGTGGGTGCTGACTCCACTCCCCTGCACCAAAAACAAGGAGTCTACCGGGTGGTACAGGAGTACGAGAGAGTCTTTAGTAAGCACCCGCTGGACTTCGGCAGAGTAAAGGGGATAGAACACCACATCCCCACAGGGAGCCACCCACCAATAAAAGAGAGACACAGGCCTGTACCCCCTGCACATTATCAGAACGCCAAGGGCATGCTAAGAGAGATGAAGGAAGCTGGGGTCATTAGAGATAGCTGTAGCCCCTGGGCAGCCCCCTTGGTTCTGGTGAAAAAGAAAGACGGCACCATGAGAATGTGCGTGGACTATAGACAAATCAACCGTATCACCCACAAAGACACATACCCGCTGCCTAGAATAGAGGAGTCTTTAGCCGCACTAAAATCTGCTAACTTCTTTTCTACTTTGGACCTTACTAGCGGGTACTGGCAGGTTCTTGTGGCAGAGGCTGACAAGGAGAAGACCGCCTTCACCACCCCGATGGGACTGAGCGAGTTCAACTGTATGCCTTTCGGGCTCTGCAACGCACCAGGGACCTTCCAGCGGCTGATGGAATGCTGTCTAGGGCACCGAAACTTCAATACGGTCCTCCTTTACCTGGACGACGTGATCGTCTATTCGAAGACCTACGAGGACCATCTAAAGCACCTGGCCGAGGTGTTCGAAGCCCTGGCAGGCTATGGCCTGAAGGTGAAACCATGGAAGTGTCACCTGCTGAAACCAAAGGTCCAGTACCTAGGGCACGTGGTAAGCGCGGAAGGAGTGGCCCCCGACCCTGACAAAGTCACGGCAATCAAGAGCTGGCCAAGCCCCTCGAACATCAAAGAGGTGAGACAGTTTCTCGGGTTGGTAGGCTACTACCGAAGGTTCATCCCCGGGTTCACTAAGATGGCAGCTCCTATGCAGGACCTCCTGATCGGACAGTCTAAGTCCCAAAGTCAAAAGCCACCCTTCAAGTGGGATAAACCGGAAGAGGAGTCCTTCCGCCAGCTAAAGATGGCCCTCACGGGGGATGAGATCCTGGCCTACCCTGATTACGGCCAGCCTTTCATTCTCCACACAGATTCCAGTAATGTGGGACTGGGAGCCGTACTGTCCCAAAACCAACAGGGCAGAGAACGGGTGATCGCATACGCCAGTCGGAAGCTGAGGCCCACCGAGAGGAACCCGGAGAATTACAGCTCCTTCAAGCTAGATTTCTTGGCGGTGGTGTGGGCCGTGACGGAACGCTTCAAGCATTACCTGGCCTCTGCAAAGTTCACCGTGTACACGGACAACAACCCGTTGACACACCTGGACAATGCAAGACTGGGTGCCCTGGAACAGCGGTGGATGGCCCGTCTCTCCAACTATGACTTCGTGATCAAGTACCGGGCAGGCAAAACCAACGCCAACGCGGACGCCCTATCAAGAATGCCTCACTTACCTGAAGGTGACGAAGACCCAGAAGAGCTGGAGGAGGTAGAACTCCCCGCGTTTCACCGGTATGGAGCCGCTCAACACTCTCACCGCGTGAAGGAGGACTATCTAACAACTGTGATGATGAATCCCCTACCTCACCACAGCTGGGCCGAGACCCAAGATAGTGACCCTGCAGTCCGCCTGGTGAAAGATCTGCTGACCCGGGAAGACACCCGCCTAGATCCAGATGCCCCAGAGGAAGCCAAGCAGCTAAGGAAGGAGAAGAGCAAGCTGTTCCTCTACGAAGGCAAGTTGTGCAGAAGGATTGTCAACCACCGGACGCACGAGCTGACCTGGCAAGTCGTGGTCCCAAGGCGAGATGCAGCTATGGTCCTGGGGGCTTTCCATGACAGAGCGGGACACTTCGGTTGGAAGAAACTGGAGTTCCTACTAAGAGGAAGGTTCTTTTGGGTCGGCATGAGAGGAGCTGTAGAAAAATGGTGCAGAGACTGTGGCCCTTGTCACCTGAGGAGGAAGGACCGCACCAGCCAGAAGACACCCTTGAGGCCCATCGTCACCACGCAGCCTCTTGAGCTGGTAGCTCTGGACCATGTCAAATTGGCTCCCAGCCGGTCAGGATACATCTATGCCCTGACAATCATGGACCACTATTCCCGTTTTCTAGTGGTGGTCCCGGAAAAGGACTTGACAGCCCAAACAGCGGCCAGAGCCTTCCAGCAATACTTCTGCCGTCCACACGGGTATCCGGAACAGGTCCTGACAGACCAGGGTCCAGCGTTCGAGGCTGAAATCTTCCAGGAGTTCTGCAACCTCTATGGCTGTAAGAAAATTCGGACAATGCCTTACCATCCACAAACCAACGGGATGTGTGAGAAGATGAACAATATAGTCATTGATCTCCTGAAGACGTTGCCCCTGGAGGAACGCAGCCTGTGGCCAGAAAAACTGCCGGACCTGATAGACCTATACAACAATATCCCGGTGAATGCTACCAACTACACCCCGGCTTACCTGATGCGAGCCAGACCGGGTAAGCTGCCCGTAGACCTGGAGATGGGAGTCCTAATACCTGAGGACACCTCCCCGGATGCGGACTGGGATACGGAAAGGCAACTGCAGTACAAGAAGGTACAGGAGAGTGTGGAGAAGAGCCTGGCCCAGGTGAGAGAGAAGCAAGAAAGACTCTTCAATCAACACGCCCCTGCTGGTCCCCTAGAACCTGGTGAGCAAGTCCTAAAGCGAAAAAGAAGGCTACATAAGTTGGACGACCAGTGGGAAAGGGAACCCTACACCGTACTGCAGTCTGACCACGACAACCCAAAGGTGTGCGTAATCACCAAGGACGGAGGAGAAACCACTAGTGTCGTCTCCAGAGACCACCTCAAAAGGTGCCCCGAGCAACTCCGTAGTGCAGAAGAGGATCAGAGTGACCTTGAACCCGCAGAGGACAAGGAAGAAATGATCAGCACCATTCTCAGAGAGTTTCCTCAGTCCTGGACTCGCATAAATGATGCCATAGTGGTACCCGTCCTGCATTTCCTGCAACCGGCCCAGCAACAACCAACACCAGAGCCGGAAGGTGAAGAGGAGCCAGCAGTTCCAGAGGCAGAAGAGCCTGTACCAGCAGCCCAGGAGAGTCAACCCTCTGCTGACAGTGAGCCTGCCATGCCTGCGGTAAGCCAAAGAACCCGCAGACAGCTGCCTGCCCTACCTGTACACCCAGTTGGTAGCTGTACCCCTAACGCTAGTGGGGAAAGCCAGATTGGTCCACCACCAGACAGTGGGTTAAGGAGGTCAACAAGGAGCACAAAGGGGCAGATACCCGCTCGCTGGAGAATATAGAGTGTACTAAGATTGTAAATAACCCTGTTGCCAAATGTTGAAATGTTTGCCAAGTTACCTGCATGTTTATTAATAGTGTGTTTCAGTTTCTTGCAGCTACCGTAAGGACTCACAGGTTATGGACTTTTTATAACCGGGACCTTGTATGGACTGCATTCTGAGCCTAACCCAGGAATGAACTAAGACTGTGAAGGACTTGGGGTAGGACAGACCCCCACCTGGTTAAGGCTCCCGCTGTATTGGTGATATGGACACCCGGTCACAGGCCACACTGTGACCTTAAGAACTCAATTTGTGCGTCGTCTGTCTATTAATGTTTTATTGTTATGCATATTGTCTTGTTTATTGTTTAGTCCCGGAGTACTAAATTTCACTAGGGGGGAATGTGTCACCCTGGCCTGGATGCCACAAAATGTATTAAAGCTGTGTCTGAGAGCAAGGGGGAGGTTCTCTGGTCAGGGGAACATTAGCATGCAATGCCTCCTGTCTCAGGCCAGAAGGGGGAGCAGGCTGCCCCTATAAAAGCTGGTGCTGGGGGCAGGGTTAGAGAGAACTGGATTGCCTGTCTCAGCTCTGAGACGTGTCCCAGAGTGGAGCAGGGACAGAAAGTTGATTGCACCTAAGAGGAAGTGTGGCAGGAGGAGAGCCACAAGCCAGAGACAAGAGGCGAAGAGAGTCTGTCTTGGCAGAGAAAAGACTTAATTTTACCAGACTTTGGTGTCTGAGGCTGGAAGGATTCCACATCCCCCAGCAGAGAACCAGTCCGCAAGGGACTGTACATTCCTTGGCCGAAGAAGCCTGGAGGCCCTGCCACAACTGAAGAGACCAGTAAAGCCGTACAAGGCTGGGAGCAGAAAGAAACCCACGTCGCAGGCCATACAGGCGAGAATACACGGAAAGCTCGGAAACGTGGGCTGTTACCCTATCAGGAGGAGATAGCCAGAAGGAGCGCAGAAAGCACGGTAGGCCTACACCCTCACCCTGACCAGGGCCAATTTCCCCATTGCTCTCAGACGTCCAGGTCCCCTCCTAGCCGGGACTGTTTATGGGTCAGTTTACCTGTTGTAGTAAAGACCCTGGACTGCAACTTGTTGTCTGTGTGCTCCTTGCTCCTCCCGCACTATCAGCACTGGGATTCTCACTACCATCACTCCCACCATCCATTATACTGCCCTGGGGCCGCACTCTTCCCGTGGGGAGTCACACTACCCTAGCTGCACACCTCATCAGCCCCAGCGGTCTGCATGCAGCAGCGGTTCCTAATAACCGCAATCCACGGGTGGCGTAGTCGGACATTATTAGCAGAACGTAGCAGACTACCATTGGCCTGACCACCCTGAGCCACGGAACCGGGTCGCCACTACTACCCCCATCGTCTCCCTATTGCCCGGAACCGAGTGCCCCACGGCCCAGGGGGCGAGTCATATGCATCAGACTCTCCTGCCTGTTTTATGACTTCAGGTCCCTATCAGGAATCACCCCCCCCTCCCCAATTCCTTCCTTGCCTTCCTTGCACTGAGGTTAGCTCTTTGTCAGCTGTCTGGCTTGGTTACACAAGCTTCTTTGCAGAGAAACATGTTACTTCTGCTGGCCCTCGCTAGGCGGCCGGCATCCAAAACCTTCCCTGGGCACCTGCTGAAAGCCTGGCCCCTTCACGGCCCCGGGTGCTTTTAACGCCATCATTTCCACACGGCGAGCTGCGGAGTCAATAAGCACTCCTAGCCGTGACAAGGAGCTCGGTGTCAGGCCTGCGTGAAGGCGGCGGGGTAGCATACTTAGCTGCCAACTGGCTCAGAGGCCTTGGGGCTTCCATCATCTAAGTTACTTAAGGGCGCCGTTACATTCTAGCCGAGCTGGGCAGTAGGGCAAAACTTCATCAAAATGGTCTACAGCACCCGGGGTTCACAGGAGGTCTCCCATCCAAGTACTGTCTGAGCCCAGCCCTGCTTTGCTTCCGAGATCAGACGAGATCGGGTGTATCCAAGGTGGTATGGCCAGTAGACGCTGCTCAATCCATCGCCAGGCCAGCCTTTCTCAGGATCGCTTGGTGGCGAGCAATCTGGCCGTGACGGGGCGGGCTCCGAAGGGTCCATGCAAAGGCTGTGCCGTCCCTACAGGTGTGGTTTGTTTAGCAGTGATTCATCCGCCGCATCAGGTGTCTTCAAAAATGTCTCGGCGCAGGGTCTACTGCAGGCTAAACCCTTCATCGCGGTAATGTGACAGAAAGAGCAAGCTGGACCCGTAACTTGGGGGCGGAGCGAGACGTCCAGGGGTGAATGAAGGAAGAGGGTGAGATGGTTGCCAGTGACTTTGAGCTGCTCTTCAGGGGGGAGGGTCGTGTTGCCTGCAAAGGTCTTCTGCTTGGGGTTACCGGTGGTTGCCTCCAGCCACGCGTGAGACGCTGGTCCTAGTATTAAAAGTAAAGAAGCAACAATGCTGGAGGCCCACGGTGATCAGAAGGATGCTGGTATTTTGCAGAGATGAAATAGCGCAAGAGCGAAAGCAAATGAAAAAAAGAAAAGAGAATGAATGTGTGCACTTGTGAAACGGAATGGAAAAAAGGCATAGAAGAGAGTGCCCCCTGCTGGTGGAAGGAAGGAAAAAGCAAAAGCCTACAGCACCTGGTATTCCCAGGCGGTCTCCTATCCAAGTATTAACCAGGCCCAACTCTGCTTAGCTTCTGAGATCAGGCATGTTCAGGGTGGTGTGGCCGTAGACAGAGACAAGCCTCTCACTTGCTGCTTTTCTACTTTGACGTCTGGCTGCCGGCTGCCCTTTCCAGTGCTCAGCAAGACCAGGTCCTTTTGTGCTTTCCCTTCTCTTCAATTTTTTTGCTCGCTTACTTAAAAGGTCTTGTAGACACAACACCCTACTCAGAGCCGCTGACCTCACTGATCGGCTGCAGCGCTGTCGACGGAACGTCAGCTTCACGGCCAATGCCACAGGCCGGGAGCAGAGGCGAGACTCACCGGTAGACCCGGGTAGGGTGAGTAGATCGCGGTTAGTTGCTTTCTAATAGCCTGCAGCCGGGGATTAACTTTTAATGAAAGGGAACAATCCCTTTGACTGTCTGCAGCGCGCCACACCTAGGAAGCGCACTCTCACACACAAGCCAGCATACACACGTGCTCGCACGTGACAACACCCCCTATCTGCCCCTACAACCTCTCCGTCACCATGCGTCAGACTCTCCTGCCTGTTTTATGATTTCAGGGCCCTAGCAGGAATCACCCCCCCCACCCACCCCAATTCCTTCCTTGCCTTCCTTGCACTGAGGTTAGCTCTTTTTCAGCCGTCTGGCTTGGTTACACAAGCTTCTTTGCAGAGAAACATGTTACTTCTGCTGGCCCTCGCTAGGCGGCGGGCATCCAAAACCTTCCCTGGGCACCTGCTGAAAGCCTGGCCCCTTCACGGCCCTGGGTGCTTTTAACGCCATCATTTCCACACGGCGAGCTGCGGAGTCAATAAGCACTCCTAGCCGTGGCAAGGAGCTCGGTGTCAGGCCTGCGTGAAGGCGGCAGGGTAGCGTACTTAGCTGCCAACTGGCTCAGAGGCCTTGGGGCTTCCATCATCTAAGTTACTTAAGGTCGGTGTCCGGCAAGGCGCCGTTCCATGCTAGCCGAGCTGGGCAGTAGGGCAAAACGTCATCAAAATGGTCTACAGCACCCGGTGTTCCCAGGAGGTCTCGCATCCAAGTACTGTCCGAGCCCAGCCCTGCTTTGCTTCCGAGATCAGACGAGATCGGGCGTATCCAAGGTGGTATGGCCAGTAGACGCTGCTTGATCCATCGCCCGGCCAGCCTTTCTCAGGATCGCTTGGTGGCGAGCAATCTGGCCGTGACGGGGCGGGCTCCGAAGGGTCCATGCAAAGGCTGTGCCGTCCCTACAGGTGTGGTTTGTTTAGCAGTGATTCACCCGCCGCATCAGGTGTCTTCAAAAATGGCTCAGCTCAGGGTCTCCTGCAAGCTAAACCCTTCATCGCGGTAATGTGACAGAAAGAGCAAGCTGGACCCGTAACTTGGGGGCGGAGTGAAACGTCCAGGGGTGAATGAAGGAAGAGGGTGAGATGGTTGCCAGTGACTTTGAGCTGCTCTTCAGGGGGGAGGGTCGTGTAGCCTGCAAAGGTCTTCTGCTTGGGGTTAAAGGTGGTTGCCTCCAGCCACGCGGGAGACGCTGGTCCTGGTGAAAAGGAGCCAAGTATTAAAAGTAAAGAAGCAACATTGCTGGAGGCCCACGGTGATCAGAAGGATGCTGGTATTTTGCAGAGATGAAATAGCGCAAGAGATAAAGCAAATGAAAAAAAGAAAAGAGAATGAATGTGTGCACTTGTGAAAGGGAATGGAAAAAAGGCATAGAAGAGAGTACCCCCTGCTGGTGGAAGGAAAGAAAAAGCAAAAGCTTACAGCACCTGGTATTCCCAGGCGGTCTCCCATCCAAGTACTAACCAGGCATGACCCTTCTTATCTTCCAAGATCAGAGGAGATCAGGCGTGTTCAGGGTGGTGTAGCCGTAAGCAGAGACAAGCCTCTCACTTGCTGCTTTTCTACTGTGACGTCTGGCTGCCGGCTGCCCTTTCCAGTGCTCAGCAAGACCAGGTCCTTTTGTGTTTTCCCTTCTCTTCAATTTTTTTGCTGGCTTCCTTAAAAGGTCTTGTAGACACAACGTCCCACTCAGAGCCGCTGAGCTCACTGATCGGCTGCAGCGCTGTCGACGGAACGTCAGCTTCACGGCCAATACCACAGGCCGGGAGCAGAGGCGAGACTCACCGGTAGACCCGGGTAGGGTGAGCAGAGCGCGGTTAGTTGCTTTCTAATAGCCTGCAGCCGGGGATTAACTTTTAATGAAAGGGAACAATCCCTTTGACTGTCTGCAGCGCGCCACACCTAGGAAGCGCACTCTCACACACAAGCCAGCATGGACACGTGCTTGCACGTAACAACACCCCCTATCTGCCCCTACAACCTCTCCGTCACCATGCGTCAGACTCTCCTGCCTGTTTTATGATTTCAGGGCCCTAGCAGGAATCACCCCCCCTCCCCAATTCCTTCCTTGCCTTCCTTGCACTGAGTTTAGCTCTTTGTCAGCCGTCTGGCTTGGTTACACAAGCTTCTTTGCAGAGAAACATGTTACTTCTGCTGGCCCTCGCTAGGCGGCCGGCATCCAAAACCTTCCCTGGGCACCTGCTGAAAGCCTGGCCCCTTCACGGCCCCGGGTGCTTTTAACGCCATCATTTCCACACGGCGAGCTGCGGAGTCAATAAGCACTCCTAGCCGTGGCAAGGAGCTTGGTGTCAGGCCTGCGTGAAGGCGGCGGGGCAGCGTACTTAGCTGCCAACTGGCTCAGAGGCCTTGGGGCTTCCATCATCTAAGTTACTTAAGGTCGGTGTCCGGCAAGGCGCCGATCCATGCTAGCCGAGCTGGGCAGTAGGGCAAAATGTCATCAAAATGGTCTACAGCACCCGGTGTTCCCAGGAGGTCTCCCATACAAGTACTGTCTGAGCCCAGCCCTGCTTTGCTTTTGAGATCAGACGAGATCGGGCATATCCAAGGTGGTATGGCCAGTAAACGCTGCTTGATCCATCGCCCACCCGGCCAGCCTTTCTCAGGATCACTTTGTTATGATCTGCTACAGAGAGTATGGAAAGAAAGGAGATCTATCCCTACAATAGAACTAAACTAGATCCCTACGATGTAACGGGGAACCTGATCCTGCGATCAGACCCGCTAAAGTCCTCGGCTAGTCTGAACGCAGACCTATAGATGTGAGGGAGGGATCCCTACAAGATCTAGGGACTGGGAAAAGTTGGACACCTCCTAGCAGAAATAGTAGCAGTCAAAGACAAACACACAACAAAAAGGCATAAGGGTCAGAAGACCTAGCAAAACTAACAGAGAACGGCAACAGAGCAACAAGCTAGCTCAACAGTAGTAAATACAAATGAAGTCCAGCAAAGCCAGGAGGGCGGAGCCGGATTAAATAGGCAAAATAGTCATGTGACCAGCAAACTAAAAAAAAACTAACAGGAGAGTTGTAACAGTACCCCCTCTTCTAAGATGATCCTCCAGATCCACTAGGCCCAGGCTTACCAGCAAACCTCCTGTGAAACGCTCGGACAAGTCTGGGGGCAGAAACATAATCCGCTCTCACCCATGAGTTATCCTCAGGTCCGAAACCCTTCCAAGCGACGAGATACTGCAAACTCCCTCTATACCGTCTAGAATTTAGGATGCGGAAAATTTCATATTCCCCGTCCTCCACCACCGGAGGAACAGTGGCAGAGGCGTCACCATCCGACACATCAGCTTTTTTCAACAGAGAAACATGAAACACCGGATTAATCCTCCAGGACGTAGGAACCTCCAGCTTAACAGCAGATTGGTTAACTATCTGAAGTACCTTAAAGGGCCCTACGAACTTGGGACCCAATTTTTTAGAAGGAATCCTCAATCGCAGATTCTTAGAGGACAACCAAACCATGTCACCAACCGCAAACAAAACCTCTTGCCGTTTCCTATCAAAGTACCTCTTAGATTTTTTGTTAGCCTCCTGAAGATTACCACGCACATCCGTCCAAACTCTCTCCAAATCACCGGAAAAACTCTCCTCCTCAGGCACAGCCGAAACCAATTTGGAAAATGACCCAAAAGACGGATGTCTCCCAGAACAACAAAAAAAAGGCGAACACCCAGCAGAAGAGGATGTATGGTTGTTAAGAGCAAATTCAGCAAGTGGCAGAAACTCAGACCACCCCTCTTGATTGTCTGCCACAAAACAACGCAAGAACTGCTCAACATCCTGGTTCTTCCTTTCTGTCTGGCCATTAGACTCAGGATGATATCCGGATGAAAACGACAAATGAACTCCCAACCTGTCACAAAAGGCACGCCAAAAATGAGCCACGAACTGAGGTCCCCTATCAGAAACAATGTCAGTAGGAACACCATGTAGTCTGACAATCTCCTTGACAAAGGCCTTAGCGAGTGTCTTAGCGCAAGGCAGTTTGATGAAGGGAACCAAGTGACACATCTTGCTAAAACGGTCCACGACCACCCAGATGACCGTGAAACCTTCAGAGGGAGGAAGGTCAGTAATAAAGTCCATAGCCAGATGTGTCCAAGGTGCACTAGGAACCTCCAGAGGGCAAAGCAACCCCGCAGCAGGAGCATGCGAAGACTTGGATCTTGCACACACAGTACATTGGCGCACCCACTTAATGACTTCCTTCTGCCATCCAGGCCACCAAAAACTGCGACCCACAAGTCTCTTGGTCTCAGAAATTCCTGGATGACCTGCCAACCGAGACTCATGACACTCAACCAAATCTCTCCTAAAGGTCCTAGGCACAAACAACCTCCCATGGGGAGTGTTAGATGGGGCATTCTCCTGTGCTTTAAGAATTTCATCCTCCAAAACGGAGTCCAAAGCAGCAATCACAACACCTTCTTGTAAAATGGTCTCCTCTTCCTCCTCAACACCGACCATGGGAGAAAAGCTGCGAGACAAAGCATCCGCTTTAACATTCTTGGTACCCAGGATGTAAGTAACGGAAAAATTAAACCGCGAGAAAAAAAGTGCCCACCTAGCCTGACGGGCATTCAAGCGCTTGGCAGCATCAAGATAGATCAGATTTTTATGATCAGTGAAAACCTGAATGGGAAATTCAGCACCTTCCAAGAGATGACGCCAGTGTTCAAATGCGAGTTTAATCGCCAGCAATTCCCGATTACCAATATCGTAATTAAGTTCAGTCTCGGAAAATTTTTTTGAAAAAAAGGCACAGGGATGTACTCCATCCTTGTTTTCCTGAGACAACACCGCACCAACCCCCACCGAAGAAGCATCAACCTCAACCAAAAACGGCTTAGTCACATCAGGCTGCATAAGGATGGGAGCAGAGGTGAACCTCTCCTTTAGAAACACAAAAGCTTCAATGGCCTCAGAAGTCCACTGAACCGCATTAGCACCTTTCCTGGTGAGATCGGTCAGCGGTTTGACAATAATAGAAAATTTTTTTATGAATTTTCTGTAATAATTGGCGAAACCCAAAAACCTCTGTATCGATTTCAAACCAATAGGCCTAGGCCATTCCTGCACAGCTTGAACTTTAACCGGGTCCATCTCAAAACCTTCACTGGAGATAATGTAGCCCAAAAAACGAATTCTCTGTACAGCGAACTCACATTTCTCCAGCTTAGCAAAAAGCGAATTGTCCATTAATAACTGTAATACCTCACGTACGCTCCGCCAATGAGACTCCAGATCCGGCGAATAAATCAAAATGTCATCCAAATACACAACCACATTTTTGCCGATTAAAGGTCTAAGGATATCATTAATAAGATTCTGAAAAAATGCTGGAGCATTGGTGAGACCAAAAGGCATAACCAGATTCTCAAAATGACCCACAGGAGTGTTAAAAGCTGTCTTACATTCATCACCCTCCTTCATGCGCAACAAATTGTATGCCGACCGGAGATCAATTTTAGAGAACCACTTGGCCCCCACTAACTGGTTAAATAAATCAGGAATCAATGGCAATGGGTAAGGATTGCGTACAGTAATTTTATTAATCTCACGAAAGTCCAGACAAGGACGTAAACCGCCATCTTTTTTTTTTACAAAAAAAAATCCAACAGCCACAGGAGACTTGGAAGGCCTAATGTGACCGGCGGCCAAGCTTGTCTGTATGTATTCTTCCAAAGCCTTTCTTTCAGGAATAGTAAGATTAAATAAACGACTCTTAGGAAGAGTCGCGCCAGGGACAAATTCAATGGTACAATCATAGTCTCTATGGGGAGGCAAAACCTGCGACTCCTCCTCAGAAAAAACTCTCCAAAAATCCTGAATAGGTACAGGCAATTCCCCTCTATCCACAGCAGCAATGCGCCCGTTACAACACTTGTCATAACACTTAGGGCTCCAGGACTTAATTTCATTGGTAGACCAATCCAGTACAGGATTGTGCAATTTTAACCAGGGTAACCCCAATATTACTGGAGAAGGCAAATTATTCAATACCACCAAATCCAAATTCTCTTGATGAATACCATTAATAGTGAGGGGAAGTTCACAGACCTTGTGAGTAACACTCTTCAAGGGAGAGCCATCGACAGAAACCACAGCAATAGGGGATGACAAAGTTTTAGGTTCTAATCTAAGTTTTTCCAAGAATCCCCCATCAATCACATTCAGAGTAGATCCATAATCCACAAATACCCGAAATTCAATTAATTCATCCTGAGCAGCAGTAGTGGCAGATAGGAATACTCCCTTAGAATTTAAACAGGCAATACGAGCATGACTGACCATTTTTTTTTCTTTCTTCTTACGAAGCACACAGCTCTTAATAAAATGACCAGAATTTCCGCAATAGAAACACAAGCCTTCAGAAAGTCGGCGGTCTTTTTCCTGAGAGCGGGGTGCCATCGCCCCAATTTCCATCGGCTCTCCATTGTCAGCACAGAACCTCTCAGGACTCGAAGCTGACATAGCAGAGGATTTGCTCTCATTAACCCTTTCACGCAGTCTCCTGTCCACCCGTATAGCTAATTGCATTGCCTCCTGCAAGTTTCCAGGTGTGGGATAAGCAATCAGTAAATCCTTTACCCTTTCACATAGCCCTGCAAGAAACAAGCTTTTCAAAGCAGAATCGTTCCACCCCACCTGGGCAGACCACCGACGGAAGTGAGAACAATATTTTTCCACATTACCTGATCCCTGCCTCAAATGTCTTAATTCAGACTCAGCAGATGAGACACGATCAGGATCATCGTACAACAAACCCAAAGCAGAAAAAAACTATCCACTGATCTAAAGCACGGATCACTAGGTTGGAGAGAGAAGGCCCATCCCTGAGGATCTTTGCTCAAAAGTGACATTATGATCCCTATGCGCTGTGATTCATCACCAGAGGATCCGGGTCTCAAACGAAAATATAATAGACAAGCATTTTTAAAAGAAAAAAAATATTGTTGTTTGCCAAAAAATAGATCAGGCAGACGTACCTTAGGTTCCACAAAATGCGGTCCAGAACAGCTACTCACGTGTTGTTGGAGCTTGGTCACCTCCAGAGAGAGTCCCTGCAAGCGTTGAGCCAAATCTTGCACCGAGACCATGATGGAAAACTGGAGGTCTTTCCTTAGAGAATTTTTTTTTTTTTGGCTGGAATTACTGTTATGATCTGCTACAGAGACTAAGGAAAGAAAGGAGATCTATCCCTACAGTAGAACTAAACTAGATCCCTACGATGTAACGGGGAACCTGATCCTGCGATCAGACCCACTAAAGTCCTCGGCTAGTTTGAACGCAGACCTATAAATGTGAGGGAGGGATCCCTACAAGATCTAGGGACTGGGAAAAGTTGGACACCTCCTAGCAGAAATACTAGCAGTCAAAGACAAACACACAACAAAAAGGCATAGGGGTCAGAAGACCTAGCAAAACTAACAGAGAACGGCAACAGAGCAACAAGCTAGCTTAACAGTAGTAAATACAAATGAAGTTCAGCAAAGCCAGGAGGGCGGAGCCGGATTAAATAGGCAAAATGGTCATGTGACCAGCAAACTAAAAAAAACCTAACAGGAGAGTTGTAACACGCTTGGTGGCGAGCAATCTGGCAGTGACGGGCGGGCTCCGAAGGGTCCATGCAAAGGCTGTGCCGTCCCTACAGGTGTGGTTTGTTTAGCAGTGATTCACCCGCCGCATCAGGTGTCTTCAAAAATGTCTCGGCGCAGGGTCTCCTGCAGGCTAAACCCTTCATTGCGGTAATGTGACAGAAAGAGCAAGCTGGACCCGTAACTTGGGGGCGGAGCGAGACGTCCAGGGGTGTATGAAGGAAGAGGGTGAGATGGTTGCCAGTGACTTTGAGCTGCTCTTCAGGGGGGAGGGTCGTGTTGCCTGCAAAGGTCTTCTGCTTGGGGTTACCGGTGGTTGCCTCCAGCCACGCGGAAGACGCTGGTCCTGGTGAAAAGGAGCCTAGTATTAAAAGTAAAGAAGCAACAATGCTGGAGGCCCACGGTGATCAGAAGGATGCTGGTATTTTGCAGAGATGAAATATCGCAAGAGTGAAAGCAAATGAAAAAAAGAAAAGAGAATGAATGTGTGCACTTGTGAAAGGGAATGGAAAAAAGGCATAGAAGAGAGTGCCCCCTGCTGGTGGAAGGAAGGAAAAAGCAAAAGCCTACAGCACCTGGTATTCCCAGGCAGTCTCCCATCAAAGTACTAACGAGGCCCAACCCTGCTTAGCTTCAAAGATCAGACAAGATCAGGCATGTTCAGGTTGGTGTGGCCATAGGCAAAGACAAGCCTCTCACTTGCTGCTTTTCTACTTTGAAGTCTGGCTGCCGGCTGCCCTTTCCAGTGCTCAGCAAGACCAGGTCCTTTTGTGCTTTCCCTTCTCTTCAATTTTTTTGCTGGCTTCCTTAAAAGGTCTTGTAGATACAACGCCCCACTCAGAGCCGCTGAGCTCACTGATCGTCTGCAGCGCTGTCGACGGAACGTCAGCTTCACGGCCAATGCAACAGGCCGGAAGCAGAGGCGAGACTCACCGGTAGACCCGGGTAGGGTGAGTAGAGTGCGGTTAGTTGCTTTCTAATAGCCTGCAGCCGGGGATTAACTTTTAATGAAAGGGAACAATCCCTTTGACTGTCTGCAGCGCGCCACACCTAGGAAGCGCACTCTCACACAAAAGCCAGCATGCACACGTGCTCGCACGTGACAACACCCCCTATCTGACCCTACAACCTCTCCGTCACCATGCGTCAGACTCTCCTGCCTGTTTTATGATTTCAGGGCCCTAGCAGGAATCACCCCCCCCCTCCCCAATTCCTTCCTTGCCTTCCTTGCACTGAGGTTAGCTCTTTGTCAGCCGTCTGGCATGGTTACACAAGCTTCTTTGCAGAGAAACATGTTACTTCTGCTGGCCCTCGCTAGGCGGCCGGCATCCAAAACCTTCCCTGGGCACCTGCTGAAAACCTGGCCCCTTCACGGCCCCGGGTGCTTTTAAAGCCATCATTTCCACACGGCGAGCTGCGGAGTCAATAAGCACTCCTAGCCGTGGCAAGGAGCTCGGTGTCAGGCCTGCGTGAAGGCGGCGGGGTAGCGTACTTAGCTGCCAACTGGCTCAGAGGCCTTGGGGCTTCCATCATCTAAGTTACTTAAGGTCGGTGTCCTGCAAGGCGCCGTTCCATGCTAGCCGAGCTGGGCAGTAGGGCAAAACGTCATCAAAATGGTTTTCAGCACCCGGTGTTCCCAGGAGGTCTCCCATCCAAGTCCTGTCCGAGCCCAGCCCTGCTTTGATTCTGAGATCAGACGAGATCAGGCATATCCAAGGTGGTATGACCAGTAGACGCTGCTTGATCCATCGCCCGGCCAGCCTTTCTCAGGATCGCTTTGTGGCGAGCAATCTGGCCGTGACGGGGCGGGCTCCGAAGGGTCCATGCAAAGGCTGTGCCGTCCCTACAGGTGTGGTTTGTTTAGCAGTGATTCACCCGCCGCATCAGGTGTCTTCAAAAATGTCTCAGCGCAGGGTCTCCTGCAGGCTAAACCCTTCATCGCGGTAATGTGACAGAAAGAGCAAGCTGGACCCGTAACTTGGGGGCGGAGCGAGACGTCCAGGGGTGAATGAAGGAAGAGGGTGAGATGGTTGCCAGTGACTTTCAGCTGCTCTTCAGGGGGGAGGGTCGTGTTGCCTGCAAAGGTCTTCTGCTTGGGTTTACCGGTGGTTGCCTCCAGCCACACGGGAGACGCTGGTCCTGGTGAAAAGGAGCCTAGTATTAAAAGTAAAGAAGCAACAATGCTGGAGGCCCACGGTGATCAGAAGGATGCTGGTATTTTGCAGAGATGAAATAGCGCAAGAGAGAAAGCAAATGAAAAAAAGAAAAGAGAATGAGTGTGTGCACTTGTGAAAGGGAATGGAAAAAAGGCATAGAAGAGAGTGCCCCCTGCTGGTGGAAGGAAAGAAAAAGCAAAAGCCTACAGCACCTGGTATTCCCAGGTGGTCTCCCATCCAAATACTAACCAGGCCCAACCCTGGTTAACTTCTGAGATTAGACAAGATCAGGCATGTTCAGGGTAGTGTGGCCATAGGCAGAGACAAGACTCTCACTTGCTGCTTTTCTACTTTGAAGTCTGGCTGCCGGCTGCCCTTTCCAGTGCTCAGCAAGACCAGGTCCTTTTGTGCTTTCCCTTCTCTTCAATTTTTTTGCTGGCTTCCTTAAAAGGTCTTGTAGACACAATGCCCCACTCAGAGCCGCTGAGCTCACTGATCGGCTGCAGCGCTGTCGACGGAACGTCAGGTTCACGGCCAATGCCACAGGCCGGGAGCAGAGGCGAGACTCACCGGTAAACCCGGGTAGGATGAGTAGAGCGCGGTTAGTTGCTTTCTAATAGCCTGCAGCCGGGGATTAACTTTTAATGAAAGCGAACAATCCCTTTGACTGTCTGCAGCGCGCCACACCTAGGATGCGCACTCTCACACACAAGCCAGCATGCACACGTGCTCGCACGTGACAACACCCCCTATCTGCCCCTACAACCTCTCCGTCACCATGCGTCAGACTCTCCTGCCTGTTTTATGATTTCAATGCCTAAGCGGGATTCACCCCCCCCTCCCCAATTCCTTCCTTGCCTTCCTTGCCTTCCTTGCACTGAGGTTAGCTCTTTGTCAGCCGTCTGGCTTGGTTACACAAGCTTCTTTGCAGAGAAACATGTTACTTCTGCTGGCCCTCGCTAGGCGGCCGGCATCCAAAACCTTCCCTGGGCACCTGCTGTAAGCCTGGCCCCTTCACGGCCCCGAGTGCTTTTAATGCCATCATTTCCACACGGCGAGCTGCGGATTCAATTGGCACTCCTAGCCGTGGCAAGGAGCTCGGTTTCAGGCCTGCGTGGTAGCGTACTTAGCTGCCAACTGGCTCAGAGGCCTTGGGGCTTCCATCATCTAAGTTACTTAAGGTCGGTGTCCGGCAAGTCGCCGTTCCACGCTAGCCGAGCTGGGCAGTAGGGCAAAACGTCATCAAAATGGTCTACAGCACCCGGTGTTCCCAGTAGGTCTCCCATCAAAGTACTGTCCGAGCCCAGCCCTGCTTTGCTTCCGAGATTAGACGAGATCGGGCTTATCCTAGGTGGTATGGCCAGTAGACGCTGCTCGATCCATCGCCCTGCCAGCCTTTCTCAGGATCGCTTGGTGGAGAGCAATCTGGCCGTGACGGGGCTTGCTCCGAAGGGTCCATGCAAAGGCTGTGCCGTCCCTACAGGTGTGGTTTGTTTAGCAGTGATTCACCCGCCGCATCAGGTGTCTTCAAAAATGTCTCGGCGCAGGGTCTCCTGCAGGCTAAACCCTTCATCGCGGTAATGTGACAGAAAGAGCAAGCTGGATCCATAACTTGGGGGCGGAGCGAGACGTCCAGGGGTGAATGAAGGAAGAGGGTGAGATGGTTGCCAGTGACTTTGAGCTGCTCTTCAGGGGGGAGGGTCGTGTTGCCTGCAAATGTCTTCTGCTTGGGGTTACCGGTGGTTGCCTCCAGCCACGCGGGAGACGCTGGTCCTGGTGAAAAGCAGCCTAGTATTAAAAGTAAAGAAGCAACAATGCTGGAGGCCCACGGTGATCAGAAGGATGCTGGTATTTTGCAGAGATGAAATAGCGTAAGAGAGAAAGCAAATGAAAAAAAGAAAAGAGAATGAATGTGTGCACTTGTGAAAGGGAATGGAAAAAAGGCATAGAAGAGAGTGCCCCCTGCTGGTGGAAGGAAGGAAAAAGCAAAAGCCTACAGCACCTGGTATTTCCAGGCAGTTTCCCATCCAAGTACTAACCAGGCCTGACCCTGCTTAGCTTGCAAGATCAGATGAGATCAGGCGTGTTCAGGGTGGTGCGGACGTAGGCAGAGACAGGTCTCACACTTGCTGCTTTTCTACTTTGAAGTCTGGCTGCCGGCTTCCCTTTCCAGTGCTCAGCAAGACCAGGTCTTTTTGTGCTTTCCCTTCTCTTCAATTTTTTTTACTGGCTTCCTTAAAAGGTCTTTTAGACAGAAGGCCCCACTCAGAGCCGCTGAGCTCACTGATCGGCTGTAGCGCTGTCGACGGAACGTCAGCTTCACGGCCAATACCACAGGCTGGGAGCAGAGGCGAGACTCACCGGTAGACCCGGGTAGGGTGAGTAGAGTGTGGTTAGTTGCTTTCTAATAGCCTGCAGCCGGGGATTAACTTTTAATGAAAGGGAACAATCCCTTTGACTGTCTGCAGCGCACCACACCTAGGAAGCGCACTCTCACACACAAGCCAGCATGCACACGTGCTCGCACGTGACAACACCCCCTATCTGCCCCTACAACCTCTACGTCACCATGCGTCAGACTCTCCTGCCTGTTTTATGATTTCAGGGCCCTAGCAGGAATCACCCCCCCCTCCCCAATTCCTTCCGCACCTTCCTTGCACTGAGGTTAGCTCTTTGGCAGCCGTCTGGCTTGGTTACACAAGCTTCTTTGCAGAGAAACATGTTACTTCTGCTGGCCCTCGCTAGGCGGCCGGCATCCAAAACCTTCCCTGGGCACCTGCTGAAAGCCTGGCCCCTTCACGGCCCCGGGTGCTTTTAACGCCATCATTTCCACATGGCGAGCTTTGGAGTCAATAAGCACTCCTAGCCGTGGTAAGGAGCTCGGTGTCAGGCCTGCGTGAAGGGCGGCGGGGTAGCGTACTTAGCTGCCAACTGGCTCAGAGGCCTTGGGGCTTCCATCATCTAAGTTACTTAAGGTCGGTGTCCGCCAAGGCGCCGATCCATGCTAGCCAAGCTGGGCAGTAGGGCAAAACGTCTTCAAAATGGTCTACAGCACCTGGTGTTCCCAGGAGGTCTCTCATTAAAGTACTGTCTGAGCCCAGCCCTGCTTTGCTTCCGAGATCAGACAAGATCGGGAATATCCAAGGTGGTATGGCCAGTAGACGATGCTCGATCCATCGCCCGGCCAGCCTTTCTCAGGATCGCTTGATGGCGAACAATCTGGCCGTGACGGGGCGGGCTCCGAAGGGTCCATGCAAAGGCTGTGCTGTACCTAGAGGTGTGGTTTGTTTAGCAGTGATTCACCCGCCGCATCAGGTGTCTTCCAAAATGGCTCGGCGCAGGGTCTCCTGCATGCTAAACCCTTCTTCGCGGTAATGTGACAGAAAGAGCAAGCTGGACCCGTAACTTGGGGGCGGAGCGAGACGTCCAGGGGTGAATGAAGGAAGAGGGTGAGATGGTTACCAGTGACTTTGAGATGCTCTTCAGGGGGGAGGGTCGTGTTGCCTGCAAAGGTCTTCTGCTTGGGGTTACCGGTGGTTGCCTCCAGCCACACGGGAGACGCTGGTCCTGGTGAAAAGGAGCCTAGTATTAAAAGTAAATAAGCAAAAATGCTGGAGGCCCACGGTGATCAGAAGGATGCTAGAATTTTGCAGAGATGAAATAGCGCAAGAGAGAAAGCAAATGAAAAAAAGAAAAGAGAATGAATGTGTGCACTTGTGAAAGGGAATGGAAAAAAGGCATAGAAGAGAGTGCCCCCTGCTGGTGGAAGGAAGGAAAAAGCAAAGCAAAAGCCTACAGCACCTGGTATTCCCAGGTGGTCTCCCATCCAAGTACTAACCAGGCCCAACTCTGCTTAGCTTTTGAGATCAGACGAGATGGAGCGTGTTCAGGGTGGTGTGGCCGTAGGCAGAGACTAGCCTCTCACTTGCTGCTTTTCTACTTTGACGTCTGGCTGCCGGCTGCCCTTTCCAGTTCTCAGCAAGACCAGGTCCTGTTGTGCTTTCTCTTCTCTTCAAATTTTTTGCTGGCTTCCTTAAAAGGTCTTGTAGACACAACGCCCCACTCAGAGCCGCTGAGCTCACTGATCGGCTGCAGCGCTGTCGACGGAACGTCAGCTTCACGGCCAATGCCACAGGCCGGGAGCAGAGGTGAGACTCACCGGTAGACCCGGGTCGGGTGAGTAGAGCGCGGTTTGTTGCTTTCTAATAGGCTGCAGCCGGGGATTAACTTTTAATGAAAGGGAACAATCCCTTTGACTGTCTGCAGCGCGCCACACCCAGGAAGCGCACTCTCACACACAAGCCAGCATGCACACGTGCTCGCACGTGACAACACCCCCTGTCTGCCCCTACAACCTCTCCGTCACCATGTGTGTTACCCTGGCCTGGATGCCACAAAATGTATTAAAGCTGTGTCTGAGAGCAAGGGGGAGGTTCTCTTGTCAGGGGAACATTAGCATGCAATGCCTCCTGTCTCAGGCCAGTAGGGGGAGCAGACTGCCCCTATAAAAGTTGGTGCTGGGGGCAGGGTTAGAGAGAACTGGATTGCCTGTCTCAGCTCTGAGACGTGTCCCAGAGTGGAGCAGGGACAGAAAGTTGATTGCACCTAAGAGGAAGTGTGGCAGGAGGAGAGCCACAAGCCAGAGACAAGAGGCGAAGAGAGCCTGTCTTGGCAGAGAAAAGACTTAATTTTACCAGACTTTGGTGTCTGAGGCTGGAAGGATTCCACATCCCCCAGCAGAGAACCAGTCCGCAAGGGACTGTAGATTCCTTGGCCTAAGAGGCCTGGAGGCCCTGCCACAACTGAAGGGACCAGTAAAGCCGTACAAGGCTGGGAGCAGAAAGGAACCCACGTCGCAGGCCATACAGGCGAGAATACACGGAAAGCTCGGAAACGTGGGCTGTTACCCTATCAGGAGGAGATAGCCAGAAGGAGCGCAGAAAGCACGGTAGGCCTACACCCTCACCCTGACCAGGGCCAATTTCCCCGTTGCTCTCAGACGTCCAGGTCCCCTCCTAGCCGGGACTGTTTATGGGTCAGTTTACCTGTTGTAGTAAAGACCCTGGACTGCAACTTGTTGTCTGTGTGCTCCTTGCTCCTCCCGCACTATCAGCACTGGGATTCTCACTACCATCACTCCCACCATCCATTATACTGCCCTGGGGCCGCACTCTTCCCGTGGGGAGTCACACTACCCTAGCTGCACACCTCATCAGCCCCAGCGGTCTGCATGCTGCGGCGGTTCCTAATAACCGCAATCCACGGGTGGCGTAGTCGGACATTATCAGCAGAACGTAGCAGACTACCATTGGCCTGACCACCCTGAGCCACGGAACCGGGTCGCCACTACTACCCCCATCGTCTCCCTATTGCCCGGATCCGAGTGCCCCACGGCCCAGGGGGCGAGTCAGCTTTGGCGTAGTCGGCAGGATTTCGTGCCCGCAACCACCGGGTACTGCGTGACTGAAAAAGACTTTTGTAAACTTACCTGTGGCGAAGTTTCCCGCCATCCGGAGCCGATTCCCGCCATCGGACGCCATCTTGGACCGTTTCCCGCCGTCTTCTGCCTTCTTCCCGCCATCCGCAGCTGCTTCCCGCCATCGGACGCCATCTTCAGGACGCCGCGCGGGAAGAAGAGGGGCGTGGACGTTAAAACCGCGCGAGATCCGAAGCTCCGCCCCACGCTCCGACGCTGCGCAAGGTCCTGGAAGGGAGAGAGAGCGACGCTGACGTCATCAGGACGCGACGCCAGGTCCTCGTCCATAGCAGCAGCAGCGGAGCCGCGGCCTACAGAAGAGGATCGCCGGAAGGTAGGCCACGCTTAACTAGGGGGGAGGAAGATGTCAGACACAGAGGCGCCCACTACCACCAACGCAGCTGAAGCAGCAGTGATGCCCTTTTCCCTGCCCTACATCCCTGGAGCGGCCTGGCTGCTCAAATACTCAGGGGAGCCCCATGCCCTAACTGACTTTAAGGAAAGGCTATACAGTTTGTTCCAGGTTTACCCCCTGACAGAGGAGCAGAAGGTCAGCATATTGACAGGGCAGTTAACAGGCGCAGCCCAAAGGGAGGTAAAATCATGGCCCACTGAGGAGAAAAGGACTGTGAAGGGTATCCTGGCCCGGCTGCGGGGTAGCTTTGATACACGTACCTCCGCTGAGATTAAAATGAGGTTCTATGGATGTAGGCAGCGGGCACAGGACAGCATCAGATACTATGCCCTAAATCTGCAGGAAGCCTTGAGGGCTATTCAACAAACTGACCCTGGCAGTGTGCAGGAAACCGATAAGCTGCTAACAGAACAATTCATAGAAGGTCTGCTGTCTAGCGCCCACAGGGCCCAACTGCGCCTCATGTTCTTTCAGAACCCCGACCTGACCTTTGCCCAATTTATGGACAGGGCCATAAGGGTGCTCCGTGAATCTGCAACCAGTGGCGCTATAAACCCCCGGCGCCCTGCTATCACCTACCACCAGGAGGCAGCGCCCTCCTCTATGGACTCCGTGGAGGCTGATGCACAGGCCCTGAACCAAGCCCCGTCGAAAGGCCTGCACCACCAAGTCCAGGAGCTAACCAGGAGCGTCGCGGCGTTGACCAGAACCGTCCAGGCGTTGCAAGTGGACCCGTCAAGACGCATCGAGCTGGCTTCAAGTCCGGAGGATGTCCCGTGGCGTCGACAGAGGAGGATCCCGTCGTTCCGAGGGAGGCCCACAGACCGCTACGCAGAGGATGGACAGCCCATTTGCCGTCGATGCAACCAGCCCGGACACATTTCCAGGTACTGTAATTTAAACGGGTCCAACCTGGGGCAGAGGGCCGACCCCCAGGCATAAGATCACCAGGCCCTTATAATTGGCGTGATAAGTACGTTGGGGGGCACCCGGTTTTACCCGTGGTGCTGGACGGTATCCCCATGAGCGCCTTGCTGGATACTGGGTCGCAAGTAACCACAATCCCTTATGTACTTTTTAAGCAGTATTGGACTGATGCTGATATCACACGGTATCCAGACAGTAACTTGAGCATCATCGCCAGTAATGGCTTACCCGTGCCGCAGATGGGGTTCAAGGAGATGACCATTAAAATTGGTAAAGTTGAACTGCCGGCACAGGGAGTGATTATTGTGGACATTGACGGTCATGAAAGTCACCCTAAAATAACTGTGGGTACTAACATAATTGAAAATTGTCTTTCAGAGGTAATTGTAATTCTACAACAGGTGGCGGTGAATGCTAGTTCCTGCCAACAGAGGGTCCTCAACAAGGAGATAAAAGCCCTGATGAGACGGCAGCAGGTAGAACTGTCTGGTGGTGAGATCGGTAGCGTAAGACTGAGAGACCCATTCCCCATTTCCATGCCTCCCAAAAGTGAAATGATGATCTGGTGTCGGACTGCAATCGGGTTGAGAGGTAGAGACTACCAAGCCATGGTAGAACCCGTGTACTCAGACAGCAGGCCCACCATTTTGACAGCCCGGGGGGTGGTTGATGTCCGTCATGGGAGGGTGGCCGTCCGCATCCTCAACATTGGGGAGAGGGAAGTACACTTACCCAGGTACGCTACACTCGCCAAACTGTTTGTTGTCGAACACCAAGCTATCAGGGCCGTGGAACCCTTGCCTCCATCTCCTCAGGCGGAGGGTAATGGCTCCCAGAAACAAAAGGAGGACTGGTGCCAGAAACTCCATGTGGGTGCTGACTCCACTCCCCTGCACCAAAAACAAGGAGTCTACCGGGTGGTACAGGAGTACGAGAGAGTCTTTAGTAAGCACCCGCTGGACTTCGGCAGAGTAAAGGGGATAGAACACCACATCCCCACAGGGAGCCACCCACCAATAAAAGAGAGACACAGGCCTGTACCCCCTGCACATTATCAGAACGCCAAGGGCATGCTAAGAGAGATGAAGGAAGCTGGGGTCATTAGAGATAGCTGTAGCCCCTGGGCAGCCCCCTTGGTTCTGGTGAAAAAGAAAGACGGCACCATGAGAATGTGCGTGGACTATAGACAAATCAACCGTATCACCCACAAAGACACATACCCGCTGCCTAGAATAGAGGAGTCTTTAGCCGCACTAAAATCTGCTAACTTCTTTTCTACTTTGGACCTTACTAGCGGGTACTGGCAGGTTCTTGTGGCAGAGGCTGACAAGGAGAAGACCGCCTTCACCACCCCGATGGGACTGAGCGAGTTCAACTGTATGCCTTTCGGGCTCTGCAACGCACCAGGGACCTTCCAGCGGCTGATGGAATGCTGTCTAGGGCACCGAAACTTCAATACGGTCCTCCTTTACCTGGACGACGTGATCGTCTATTCGAAGACCTACGAGGACCATCTAAAGCACCTGGCCGAGGTGTTTGAAGCCCTGGCAGGCTATGGCCTGAAGGTGAAACCATGGAAGTGTCACCTGCTGAAACCAAAGGTCCAGTACCTAGGGCACGTGGTAAGCGCGGAAGGAGTGGCCCCCGACCCTGACAAAGTCACGGCAATCAAGAGCTGGCCAAGCCCCTCGAACATCAAAGAGGTGAGACAGTTTCTCGGGTTGGTAGGCTACTACCGAAGGTTCATCCCCGGGTTCACTAAGATGGCAGCTCCTATGCAGGACCTCCTGATCGGACAGTCTAAGTCCCGAAGTCAAAAGCCACCCTTCAAGTGGGATAAACCGGAAGAGGAGTCCTTCCGCCAGCTAAAGATGGCCCTCACGGGGGATGAGATCCTGGCCTACCCTGATTACGGCCAGCCTTTCATTCTCCACACAGATTCCAGTAATGTGGGACTGGGAGCCGTACTGTCCCAAAACCAACAGGGCAGAGAACGGGTGATCGCATACGCCAGTCGGAAGCTGAGGCCCACCGAGAGGAACCCGGAGAATTACAGCTCCTTCAAGCTAGATTTCTTGGCGGTGGTGTGGGCCGTGACGGAACGCTTCAAGCATTACCTGGCCTCTGCAAATTTCACCGTGTACACGGACAACAACCCGTTGACACACCTGGACAATGCAAGACTGGGTGCCCTGGAACAGCGGTGGATGGCCCGTCTCTCCAACTATGACTTCGTGATCAAGTACCGGGCAGGCAAAACCAACGCCAACGCGGACGCCCTATCAAGAATGCCTCACTTACCTGAAGGTGACGAAGACCCAGAAGAGCTGGAGGAGGTAGAACTCCCCGCGTTTCACCGGTATGGAGCCGCTCAACACTCTCACCGCGTGAAGGAGGACTATCTAACAACTGTGATGATGAATCCCCTACCTCACCACAGCTGGGCCGAGACCCAAGATAGTGACCCTGCAGTCCGCCTGGTGAAAGATCTGCTGACCCGGGAAGACACCCGCCTAGATCCAGATGCCCCAGAGGAAGCCAAGCAGCTAAGGAAGGAGAAGAGCAAGCTGTTCCTCTACGAAGGCAAGTTGTGCAGAAGGATTGTCAACCACCGGACGCACGAGCTGACCTGGCAAGTCGTGGTCCCAAGGCGAGATGCAGCTATGGTCCTGGGGGCTTTCCATGACAGAGCGGGACACTTCGGTTGGAAGAAACTGGAGTTCCTACTAAGAGGAAGGTTCTTTTGGGTCGGCATGAGAGGAGCTGTAGAAAAATGGTGCAGAGACTGTGGCCCTTGTCACCTGAGGAGGAAGGACCGCACCAGCCAGAAGACACCCTTGAGGCCCATCGTCACCACGCAGCCTCTTGAGCTGGTAGCTCTGGACCATGTCAAATTGGCTCCCAGCCGGTCAGGATACATCTATGCCCTGACAATCATGGACCACTATTCCCGTTTTCTAGTGGTGGTCCCGGAAAAGGACTTGACAGCCCAAACAGCGGCCAGAGCCTTCCAGCAATACTTCTGCCGTCCACACGGGTATCCGGAACAGGTCCTGACAGACCAGGGTCCAGCGTTCGAGGCTGAAATCTTCCAGGAGTTCTGCAACCTCTATGGCTGTAAGAAAATTCGGACAATGCCTTACCATCCACAAACCAACGGGATGTGTGAGAAGATGAACAATATAGTCATTGATCTCCTGAAGACGTTGCCCCTGGAGGAACGCAGCCTGTGGCCAGAAAAACTGCCGGACCTGATAGACCTATACAACAATATCCCGGTGAATGCTACCAACTGCACCCCGGCTTACCTGATGCGAGCCAGACCGGGTAAGCTGCCCGTAGACCTGGAGATGGGAGTCCTAATACCTGAGGACACCTCCCCGGATGCGGACTGGGATACGGAAAGGCAACTGCAGTACAAGAAGGTACAGGAGAGTGTGGAGAAGAGCCTGGCCCAGGTGAGAGAGAAGCAAGAAAGACTCTTCAATCAACACGCCCCTGCTGGTCCCCTAGAACCTGGTGAGCAAGTCCTAAAGCGAAAAAGAAGGCTACATAAGTTGGACGACCAGTGGGAAAGGGAACCCTACATCGTACTGCAGTCTGACCACGACAACCCAAAGGTGTGCGTAATCACCAAGGACGGAGGAGAAACCACTAGTGTCGTCTCCAGAGACCACCTCAAAAGGTGCCCCGAGCAACTCCGTAGTGCAGAAGAGGATCAGAGTGACCTTGAACCCGCAGAGGACAAGGAAGAAATGATCAGCACCATTCTCGGAGAGTTCCCTCAGTCCTGGACTCGCATAAATGATGCCATAGTGGTACCCGTCCTGCATTTCCTGCAACCGGCCCAGCAACAACCAACACCAGAGCCGGAAGGTGAAGAGGAGCCAGCAGTTCCAGAGGCAGAAGAGCCTGTACCAGCAGCCCAGGAGAGTCAACCCTCTGCTGACAGTGAGCCTGCCATGCCTGCGGTAAGCCAAAGAACCCGCAGACAGCTGCCTGCCCTACCTGTACACCCAGTTGGTAGCTGTACCCCTAACGCTAGTGGGGAAAGCCAGGTTGGTCCACCACCAGACAGTGGGTTAAGGAGGTCAACAAGGAGCACAAAGGGGCAGATACCCGCTCGCTGGAGAATATAGAGTGTACTAAGATTGTAAATAACCCTGTTGCCAAATGTTGAAATGTTTGCCAAGTTACCTGCATGTTTATTAATAGTGTGTTTCAGTTTCTTGCAGCTACCGTAAGGACTCACAGGTTATGGACTTTTTATAACCGGGACCTTGTATGGACTGCATTCTGAGCCTAACCCAGGAATGAACTAAGACTGTGAAGGACTTGGGGTAGGACAGACCCCCACCTGGTTAAGGCTCCCGTTGTATTGGTGATATGGACACCCGGTCACAGGCCACACTGTGACCTTAAGAACTCAATTTGTGCGTCGTCTGTCTATTAATGTTTTATTGTTATGCATATTGTCTTGTTTATTGTTTAGTCCCGGAGTACTAAATTTCACTAGGGGGGAATGTGTCACCCTGGCCTGGATGCCACAAAATGTATTAAAGCTGTGTCTGAGAGCAAGGGGGAGGTTCTCTGGTCAGGGGAACATTAGCATGCAATGCCTCCTGTCTCAGGCCAGAAGGGGGAGCAGGCTGCCCCTATAAAAGCTGGTGCTGGGGGCAGGGTTAGAGAGAACTGGATTGCCTGTCTCAGCTCTGAGACGTGTCCCAGAGTGGAGCAGGGACAGAAAGTTGATTGCACCTAAGAGGAAGTGTGGCAGGAGGAGAGCCACAAGCCAGAGACAAGAGGCGAAGAGAGTCTGTCTTGGCAGAGAAAAGACTTAATTTTACCAGACTTTGGTGTCTGAGGCTGGAAGGATTCCACATCCCCCAGCAGAGAACCAGTCCGCAAGGGACTGTACATTCCTTGGCCGAAGAAGCCTGGAGGCCCTGCCACAACTGAAGAGACCAGTAAAGCCGTACAAGGCTGGGAGCAGAAAGGAACCCACGTCGCAGGCCATACAGGCGAGAATACACGGAAAGCTCGGAAACGTGGGCTGTTACCCTATCAGGAGGAGATAGCCAGAAGGAGCGCAGAAAGCACGGTAGGCCTACACCCTCACCCTGACCAGGGCCAATTTCCCCATTGCTCTCAGACGTCCAGGTCCCCTCCTAGCCGGGACTGTTTATGGGTCAGTTTACCTGTTGTAGTAAAGACCCTGGACTGCAACTTGTTGTCTGTGTGCTCCTTGCTCCTCCCGCACTATCAGCACTGGGATTCTCACTACCATCACTCCCACCATCCATTATACTGCCCTGGGGCCGCACTCTTCCCGTGGGGAGTCACACTACCCTAGCTGCACACCTCATCAGCCCCAGCGGTCTGCATGCAGCAGCGGTTCCTAATAACCGCAATCCACGGGTGGCGTAGTCGAACATTATTAGCAGAACGTAGCAGACTACCATTGGCCTGACCACCCTGAGCCACGGAACCGGGTCGCCACTACTACCCCCATCGTCTCTCTATTGCCCGGAACCGAGTGCCCCACGGCCCAGGGGGCGAGTCATATGCATCAGACTCTCCTGCCTGTTTTATGATTTCAGGTCCCTATCAGGAATCACCCCCCCCTCCCCAATTCCTTCCTTGCCTTCCTTGCACTGAGGTTAGCTCTTTGTCAGCTGTCTGGCTTGGTTACACAAGCTTCTTGCAGAGAAACATGTTACTTCTGCTGGCCCTCGCTAGGCGGCCGGCATCCAAAACCTTCCCTGGGCACCTGCTGAAAGCCTGGCCCCTTCACGGCCCCGGGTGCTTTTAACGCCATCATTTCCACACGGCGAGCTGCGGAGTCAATAAGCACTCCTAGCCGTGACAAGGAGCTCGGTGTCAGGCCTGCGTGAAGGCAGCGGGGTAGCGTACTTAGCTGCCAACTGGCTCAGAGGCCTTGGGGCTTCCATCATCTAAGTTACTTAAGGTCGGTGTCCGGCAAGGCGCCGTTCCATGCTAGCCGAGCTGGGCAGTAGGGCAAAGCGTCATCAAAATGGTCTACAGCACCCGGTGTTCCCAGGAGGTCTCCCATCCAAGTACTGTCTGAGCCCAGCCCTGCTTTGCTCCCGAGATCAGACGAGATCGGGCGTATCCAAGGTGGTATGGCCAGTAGACGCTTCTCGATCCATCGCCCGGCCAGCCTTTCTCAGGATCGCTTGGTGGCGAGCAATCTGGCCGTAACGGGGCGGGCTCCGAAGGCTCCATGCAAAGTCTGTGCCGTCCCTACAGGTGTGGTTTGTTTAGCAGTGATTCACCCGCCGCATCAGGTGTCTTCAAAAATGTCTCGGCGCAGGGTCTCCTGCAGGCTAAACCCTTCATCACGGTAATGTGACAGAAAGAGCAAGCTGGACCCGTAACTTGGGGGCGGAGCGAGACGTCCAGGGGTGAATGAAGGAAGAGGGTGAGATGGTTGCCAGTGACTTTGAGCTGCTCTTCACGGGGGAGGGTCGTGTTGCCTGCAAAGGTCTTCTGCTTGGGGTTACCGGTGGTTGCCTCCAGCCACGCGGGAGACGCTTGTCCTGGTGAAAAGGAGCCTACTATTAAAAGTAAAGAAGCAACAATGCTGGAGGCCCACGGTGATCAGAAGGATGCTGGTATTTTGCAGAGATGAAATAGCGCAAGAGAGAAAGCAAATGAAAAAAAGAAAAGAGAATGAATGTGTGCACTTGTGAAAGGGAATGGAAAAAAGGCATAGAAGAGAGTGCCCCCTGCTGGTGGAAGGAAGGAAAAAGCAAAAGCCTACAGCACCTGGTATTCCCAGGTTATCTCCCATCCAAGTACTAACCAGGCCCAACCATGCTTAGCTTCCAAGATCAGACAAGATCGGGCGTGTTCAGGGTGGTGTGGCCGTAGGCAGAAACAAGCCTCTCACTTGCTGCTTTTCTACTTTGACGTCTGGCTGCCGGCTGCCCTTTCCAGTGCTCAGCAAGACCAGGTCCTTTTGTGCTTTCCCTTTTCTTCAATTTTTTTGCTGGCTTCCTTAAAAGGTCTTGTAGACTCAACGCCCCACTCAGAGCCGCTGAGCTCACTGATTGGCTGCAGCGCTGTCGACGGAACGTCAGCTTCACGGCCAATGCCACAGGCCGGGAGCAGAGGCGAGACTCACCGGTAGACCAGGGTAGGGTGAGTAGAGCGCGCTTAGTTGATTTCTAATAGACTGCAACCGGGGATTAACTTTTAATGAAATGGAACAATCCCTTTGACTGTCTGCAGCACGTCACACCTAGGAAGCGCACTCTCACACACAAGCCAGCATGCACACGTGCTCGCACGTGACAACACCCCCTATCTGCCTCTACAACCTCTCCGTCACCTGCGTCAGACTCTCCTGCCTGTTTTATGATTTCAGGGCCCTAGCAGGAATCACCCCCCCCACTCCCCAATTCCTTCCTTGCCTTCCTTGCACTGAGGTTAGCTCTTTGTCAGCTGTCTGGCTTGGTTACACAAGCTTCTTTGCAGAGAAACATGTTACTTCAGCTGGCCTTCGTTAGGCGGCCGGCATCCAAAACCTTCCCTGGGCACCTGCTGAAAGCCTGGCCCCTTCACGGCCCCGGGTGCTTTTAACGCCATCATTTCCACACGGCGAGCCGCGGAGTCAATAAGCACTCCTAGCCGTGGCAAGGAGCTCGGTGTCAGGCCTGCGTGAAGGCGGCGGGGTAGCGTACGTAGCTGCCAACTGGCTCAGAGGCCTTGGGGCTTCCATCATCTAAGTTACTTAAGGTCGGTGTCCGGCAAGGCGCCGTTCCATGCTAGCCGAGCTGGGCAGTAGGGCAAAACATCATCAAAATGGTCCACAGCACCCGGTGTTCCCAGGAGGTATGACATCCAAGTACTATCCGAGCCCAGCCCTGCTTTGCTTCCGAGATCAGACGAGATCAAGCGCATCCAAGGTGGTATGGCCAGTAGACGCTGCTCGATCTATGGCCCGGCCAGCCTTTCTCAGGATCGCTTGGTGGCGAGCAATCTGACCGTGACGGGGCGGGCTCCGAAGGGTCCATGCAAAACTTGTGCCGTCCCTACAGGTGTGGTTTGTTTAGCAGTGATTCACCCGCCGCATCAGGTGTCTTCAAAAACGGCTCGGCGCAGGGTCTCCTGCAGGCTAAACCCTTCATCGCGTTAATGTGACAGAAAGAGCAAGCTGGACCCGTAACTTGGGGGCGGAGCGAGACGTCCAGGGGTGAATGAAGGAAGAGGGTGAGATGGTTGCCAGTGACTTTGAGCTGCTCTTCAGGGGGGAGGGTCGTGTTGCCTGCAAAGGTCTTCTGCTTGGGGTTACCGGTTGTTGCCTCCAGCCACGCGGGAGACGCTGGTCCTGGTGAAAAGGAGCCTAGTATTAAAAGTAAATAAGCAACAATGCTGGAGGCCCACGGTAATCAGAAGGATGCTGGTATTTTGCAGAGATGAAATAGGGCAAGAGAGAAAGCAAATGAAAAAAAGAAAAGAGAATGAATGTGTGCACTTGTGAAAGGGAATGGAAAAAAGGCATAGATGAGGGTGCCCCCTGCTGGTGGAAAGAAGGAAAAAGCAGAAGCCTACAGCACCTGATATTCCCAGGTGGTCTCCCATCTAAGTACTATCCAGGCCCAACTCTGCTTAGCTTCTGAGATCAGACAAGATCAGGCGTGTTCAGGGTGGTGTGGCCGTAGGCAGAGACAAGCCTCTCACTTGCTGCTTTTCTACTTTGAAGTCTGGCTGCCGGCTGCCCTTTCCAGTGCTCAGCAAGACCAGGTCCTTTTGTGCTTTCCCTTCTCTTCAATTTTTTTGCTGGCTTCCTTAAACGGTCTTGTAGACAGAAAGCCCCACTCAGAGCCGCTGAGCTCACTGATCGGCTGCAGCGCTGTTGACGGAATGGCAGCTTCGCGGCCAATGCCACAGGCCGGGAGCAGAGGCGAGACTCACCGGTAGAGCCGGGTAGGGTGAGTAGAGCGCGGTTAGTTGCTTTCTAATAGCCTGCAGCCGGGGATTAACTTTTAATGAAAGGGAACAATCCCTTTGACTGTCTGCAGCGCGCCACACCTAGGAAGCGCACTCTCACACACAAGCCAGCATGCACACGTGCTGGCACGTGACAACACCCACTATCTGCCCCTACAACCTCTCCGTCACCGTGCGTCAGACTCTCCTGCCTGTTTTATGATTTCAGGGCCCTAGCAGGAATCAACCCCCCCTCCCCAATTCCTTCCTTGCCTTCCTTGCCTTCCTTGCCTTCCTTGCACTGAGGTTAGCTCTTTGGCAGCCGTCTGGCTTGGTTACACAAGCTTCTTTGCAGAGAAACATGTTACTTCAGCTGGCCTTCGTTAGGCGGCCGGCATCCAAAACCTTCCCTGGGCACCTGCTGAAAGCCTGGCCCCTTCACGGCCCCGGGTGCTTTTAACGCCATCATTTCCACACGGCGAGCCGCGGAGTCAATAAGCACTCCTAGCCGTGGCAAGGAGCTCGGTGTCAGGACTGCGTGAAGGCGGCGGGGTAGCGTACTTAGCTGCCAACTGGCTCAGAGGCCTTGGGGCTTCCATCATCTAAGTTACTTAAGGTCGGTGTCCGGCAAGGCGCCGTTCCATGCTAGCCGAGCTGGGCAGTAGGGCAAAATGTCATCAAAATGGTCTACAGCACCTGGTGTTCCCAGGAGGTCTCCTGTCCAAGTACTGTCCGAGCTAAGCCCTGCTTTGCTTCCGAGATCAGACGAGATCGGGCGTATCCAAGGTGGTATGGCCAGTAAACGCTGCTCGATCCATCGCCCGGCCATCCTTTCTCAGGATCGCTTGGTGGCGAGCAATCTGGCCGTGAGGGGGCGGGCTCCGAAGGGTGCATGCAAAGGCTGTGCCATCCCTACAGGTGTGGTTTGTTTAGCAGTGATTCACCCACCGCATCAGGTGTCTTCAAAAATGTCTCGGCGCAGGGTCTCCTGCAGGCTAAACCCTTCATGGCGGTAATGTGACAGAAAGAGCAAGCTGGACCCGTAACTTGGGGGCGGAGCGAGACGTCCAGGGGTGAATGAAGGAAGAGGGTGAGATGGTTGCCAGTGACTTTGAGCTGTTCTTCAGGGGGGAGGGTCGTGTTGCCTGCAAAGGTCTTCTGCTTGGGGTTACCGGTGGTTGCCTCCAGCCACGCGGGAGACTCTGGTCCTGGTGAAAAGGAGCCTAGTATTAAAAGTAAAGAAGCAACAATGCTGGAGGCCCACGGTGATCAGAAGGATGCTGGTATTTTGCAGAGATGAAATAGCGCAAGAGAGAAAGCAAATGAAAAAAAGAAAAGAGAATGAATGTGTGCACTTGTGAAAGGGAATGGAAAAAAGGCATAGAAGAGAGTGCCCCCTGCTGGTGGAAGGAAGGAAAAAGCAAAAGCCTACAGCACCTGGCATTCCCAGGCAGTCTCTGTTAAATGGTTAATTATGGAAATTCATTTGGAATGTTAATCGATAATCATTTTTCTGAGTTCTATGCCTCAGCCATCGTGTCTAGTTGACATGCGCTATTTGTGTGTGTATTTTTGGTTCACTACCATATGTAGAACAGGTGTCCATACGACTGGCTATAAAAGACCATGGTACAGAAAGGGGGGGCTCTCTTGCTCTGCCCACCCCACAAGACACAGAATCTTCATGCTGAGAAGCAGATGACATGTAGGCCTGGACACATGCTGGACAAAGACATGATTTACCAGCCAGGATCCAAGGAAAGATGGGTGAATCTCAACAATTAAGCTAATTATGGACAAATGGACAATTACTTTATAACTAATTATTGTATGTACCTGCTGCAATCTGATTCTTTTTAATGGACAATCCAAGAGTAAATAGATACATTTCTTTATAAGAATATCGTGATATTGATACTTTGAGAAGTCCTCAGTAGAAAAAAATAATACAGGAAGAGTATTATTTTACAATGGTGAGCCAGCCAGTCCTGTTTTTTTGTTTTTTAAATTAAGTAAGTGAATTTCTTCCGTGAACAAGGGGGAAGTCCTGACGAGCTGAACAGCTGTTGTTCACGTGTCAGTAAATTCACTAGTTTGTCACGAGAAGCAGAAAGGACCTACAGACTGAAGAAAGACAGGAAGCAGAGGTACTAACAAGGAACAGAATCACACAGGAAAAGAATCAGACGAACTGAAGACAGGACGTGCTGATAAAGAGAAGCCAAGGAATCTTAAGGTAAGCAAAATATGGATATAATTTCTTGTTTTGCTAAACAAAGTAATATTAATTTCAAAGTTAATGTAGGAGATGACATAGAAGTTTTGTGGCTCAGTTTATACAAAGAATGTGAATTGCAGAATTTACAGTTAACTTCTAAATTGGTAAATAGAGACAAACAGAAATTGAGAAATATTCTACATTTGGTAGATTTTTTTCATAGTCTTGTGTTAGAGATTTCTAAGCAGGAAAATAGTGTAGAAGTGTCAGACGGTGATACTGATTCTGACTGTAATGTGGAAAATGAACAAGAAGTAAGACACGTGTCTGTAACTGAAGGTGACCTTGGGTCTGACCAAGAGACGGACATACAGAAACCTGACATGGGAAGAGACATGACTGATATACGAGAAACCGACATACTAGGTGATGTGGGAGGAGACGTGAGTGACGTAGGAGGAACGGACGTACAAGAGCCACTAAAAATATCAGAGAATTCTGGAATTACCCAGGCTCAACTCCAAATTAAAATGATGAAAAATTAGCTGAAATTATACAAAATCATGCCAAAATATGATGTCAAAATCCATGCCTGTAGTAATTCAGAGACATTTGAGAGCTTCTCTGATAAGTTTGATTTATCCAATGAGGAGAGGAATCAATTATTTAAAATATGGATTCCTGTGACATTGTCCAGACGTTTACATTTAATGCCCTGTGAAAATGACTCTCCTAATGGATGGGAAAATGATTCGGACAGATTAAGATATTTGATTTATTGTGTCACAAAGGATTTTCCCAACATAGAAGATCTGCAGAAACTAAGGATTGGTAGGAAGGAATGTACATATACATTCGTGTCCATATTTGAACGGTTGTACAAAGCTCTCATCAAAAATGGAAAAGTACAACATATGATAACAACTTTTGTACAAAAATTCAAATTCCTAAATTCAGTTTCCCAAGTTATGGCATCACAAAAAAATTAATTATTTGAATGTGCGCAGATGCTGGATTTTGTTAGAAAACATGAGAATCGTGAAAAGAAAATAAATCAAGCTAAATTTATAAAACCAGGAAAGGTAAAATCTTACTAAAAGCCAATATCAAACTCTCCTAGACTGAGTCATCCCCATAGTGAACTCTATCAAATACGCAGAAGATTTCATATATGTTATAAGCCATATCAGCCAGTGCAAAGATCCATCTCTCCACAGAATGAGTTAATTCTCAGTCAGAACTGTGATTCTCTAAAAAGGAAAATGGCTGAAACTGATGGACAGAGACAGGTGAGACGACCAACTCACAGTGACGTCATGGAATGTGGACAGAAGAACAGGCAGTTCTCTGAGGTTTTGAAAGATAGAAAAATGTCTTTCCTAAATAGGGCGCTCCTGGAGATATTTGAGAGAGACAGAAGATTTGGTTTAGGGAGTGGCTAAGGAAAAACTGTAATTACAATGTTGTATCAAAATGTAATACAATGTCTCAATATTTATTTATAATCTTATACAGTAAAATTGTAGTTACATAGTTTCTAATAGTTCATATATGTATATATATATATATATATATATATATATATATACACTTGTCTAAGTAGAGATTGCGTATAATTGTATTTATATATACGTTTATAAAATATATATATATATATTAATTCATAAATTAGAACTTCATATATATAAATTTAAGTAGCAATATTTTGAATTACATTAGAACCAACCAATATATGTATAAGATATTTAAATAATTCTGTTTCTGTATGAATTTGATATTTAATTTTATTTTCTTATATTTCCTTAGAGTTTTCATTCCAAAGCAGGATTTGATCAAAGAACTCTAAAATTGATTTATTTCTTTATTCACACAGGAAGTGAAAAAATTGCATGATTTTATGTGTATAACATTTTAAAATAATAACAATATATCTAGTTGAACTATAATATATATGTAATACTTATTAATTCTTTTGTGTTGCTAATATTTTCTGTGCATGAAGTGTTCGTGCAAATTAAAGTAGCTTTACAGCATGACGTGTGACAGCTGCGGCCTTTGAACTTTGAGCTAATAGTATAGGATCCCACTCATTCTATTTTCAACTGATGTAACTTAAGACCGGACAGCCAGTGAAAAAAGAATCTAAGACAAGAGTTTTTTCAAGTGTCTGAAATTTCAGTGACTTACTCTCATATTATATAATATGTACTTGGGGAATATTCAAAGAAATATAAAGATATTCAATTGATATGGCAATGCGCATTAATAAATTGGGATACAACAATTTTGGGTTAAATATATATATATATATATATATATATATATATATATATATCTAAAACTTCATATGTGGAATGTTTGAGTTGAACAGATCTGTGAATGTCAGAGTGAAGGTGACAGATGAGTAAATCAGCAGCTGCTAAGTGTGATTGATGTGACAGAGGCCTCGTATGTTTGTATGTTTGAAAAAATAAAAATGTTTCTTTATGTGAAGGTACAAGAATATATTTAATTCTGAGGAAATTATAATACATAATTAGGTATTATCTACATATATATATTTCTATATTTCTTTAATAATTATTATTTCTTGATTTAACTAATAGTGGATAAGGGCAACCACACATCAAAATGGTTTACAAAGCAAATTTATATTTAGAATAATTTTCCACATGATAATATTCTTGAATAACTATAATATTATTTTTAATGGTTACCTAAATAGGTACACACCTCTCTTTAGTCAAATCTATGCTACTCATCGATATGAAATTTATGCACAATATTTCTAGAAGAATAATTATTTTTAATTTGGTTCTGATATATACATAAATTTTATAAAATAATATTTTTGGTATTAAGGGGGAAAATGTGTTTTTGATCCTGATTACATAATCACTTTTGATCAATACTTATTTTCCACACATTTTAATAAAGAAGAAATAATAATAAGGTACTATGGTATAATTAAGAAGGGTATTACATGCAAAGTTGCATAATTTAATATTTTTTGGTGGTACAAGGTTATGACAAATATGAAATCATCCAGATAATGGAGATATAAGGGTATTTTTTATGGAGAATATAATTACTCTGCATTTGTCATTAAAATTTAAAGGCCTTATTTTTATTTTTATTCTTATTTTTACTCTTAATTTTATTTTTCATTTTTTAAATTTTATTCTTACTTTATACTTCTTATTTTTCTATTTTTTCATTTTTTAATTCTCATTTGATTTTATTTGAGTTCAATATCTCAATTGAGAAAACACATTAATATTTAATAAAGTAATGTCTAATACAAGAGTATTGCTTCATTAAATATATATTGTTTTTTCAAAATACACTGACACCTATGGGTTGAAAAAGGTAATTACACCTATGACATAAAAATGTTCTATCCTATGGAGAACTTGATTGATAATGAATTATTATCTATTATTGTTTATTATTCCAAACATAATTTATTTTAATATTTTGATAATAATTAGATGGATATTACTGATTGCTATGGTACGCTGTGATATTATAGGTTAGGAAAAACTGCCAGATTTGGTATCAGATTAGGGAATGAAGACTTCAATCAAGACATCGCAATTATGAATTCTATCTTAATAAAGACTTTTAATTTTTATAAATCAAAGAGATTCTCAAAAGTTACAAGAAGAAGCAACTGATATCCGGACGTCTCAGAAGGTAACAGGTGTGAATGCTGAGTGTTATAATAGACTGTGTCCATTACATACAATACAATTCACACCACTGATCACCAGGACGGCAGAGGACGATGATCCTATATGTACTGTGTTGTGTTCAAGTTTCATCACGTTCCAGTGGTTTCTTATCACCTGCAACGCTTCAATGAAAGCTGGTGAACAGGTAATACCTGGCATATGTGTCCTGTATATAAAGGACTGAGTACTGGTTATGGTGCTATATAAAGCAGGAACGTGTCAAGTTAACCCTTGCTTTACTGACCAAAGACGTCACATCTGTTCCAAAAGTGACACGAGACCAGTGCGGACACACGGAAGATTCCAAAGACGATCCAACGTAAGTCCAGGTGACACTGCACAGATATTAAAGCTACATTTCATCCATGGACTTTGTTTTCTTATCAACTGACACACATGATCTTTCTAATAAAGAGTACAGTTTATGGACTGAACAATAATGAACACAATTATGGACTGTACAATATCTACATGCTGTAATTTATTTCAAAGGAGTTTTCATCTAAAGACTGTTATAAAAGAACGAAGAAGAAGACGAGACGACGACCCGATGACATCAGATGATGACGATTGAACCCGCGATTGCTTCAATTTAGATATAGGGAAGTATAATTATACATATTAAATGAATATTAGTCACGGCTTACCATAACATGAATTCACATCATTATATAGCAATAATCCGATATTGATACTATTATTACTATTATTATTATTATGGAAATTTAATGATATTGCCAAGGAAGAAGGAAAGAAAAAATGATTGATGAATGTATCTTCTTTTGAGAAATTTCAGTTAAAGTCCTTTTATTCTCAAAAAAGGGGGAAATGTTAAATGGTTAATTATGGAAATTCATTTGGAATGTTAATTGATAATCATTTTTCTGAGTTCTATGCCTCAGCCATCGTGTCTAGTTGACATGCGCTATGTGTGTGTGTATTTTTGATTCACTACCATATGTAGAACAGGTGTCCATACGACTGGCTATAAAAGCCCATGGTACAGAAAGGGGGGGCTCTCTTGCTCTGCCTACCTCACAAGACACAGAATCTTCATGCTGAGAAGCAGATGACATGTAGGACTGGACACATGCTGGACAAAGACATGATTTACCAGCCAGGATCCAAGGAAAGATGGGTGAATCTCAACAATTAAGCTAATGATGGACAAATGGACAATTACTTTCTAACTAATTATTGTATGTACCTGCTGCAATCTGATTCTTTTTAATGGACAATCCAAGAATAAATAGATACATTTTTTTATAAGAATATCGTGATATTGATACTTTGAGAAGTCCTCAGTAGATAAAAATAATACAGGAAGAGTATTATTTTACAGTCTCCCATCCAAGTACTAACCAGGCCCAACCCTGCTTAGCATCCAAGATCAGATGAGATCGGGCGTGTTCAGGGTGGTGTGGCCGTAGGCAGAGACAAGCCTCTCACTTACTGCTTTTCTACTTTGACGTCTGGCTGCCGGCTGCCCTTTCCAGTGCTCAGCAAGACCAGGTCTTTTTGTGCTTTCCCTTCTCTTCAATTTTTTTGCTGGCTTCCTTAAAAGGTCTTGTAGACACAACGCCCCACTCAGAGCCGCTGAGCTCACTGATCGCCTGCAGCACTGTCGACGGAACGTCAGCTTCACGGCCAATGCCACAGGCCGGGAGCAGAGGCGAGACTCACCGGTAGACCCGGGTAGGGTGAGTAGAGCGCGGTTAGTTGCTTTCTAATAGCCTGCAGCCAGGGATTAACTTTTAATGAAAGGGAACAATCCCTTTGACTGTCTGCAGCGCGCCACACCTAGGAAGCGCACTCTCACACACAAGCCAGCATGCACACGTGCTCGCACGTGACAACACCCCCTATCTGCCCCTACAACCTCTCCGTCACCATGCGTCAGACTCTCCTGCCTGTTTTATGATTTCAGGGCCCTAGCAGGAATCACCCCCCCCTCCCCAATTCCTTCCGTACCTTCCTTGCCTTCCTTGCACTGAGGTTAGCTCTTTGTCAGCCGTCTGGCTTGGTTACACAAGCTTCTTTGCAGAGAAACATGTTACTTCTGCTGGCCCTCGCTAGGCGGACGGCATCCAAAACCTTCCCTGGGCACCTTCTGAAAGCCTGGCCACTTCACGGCCCCGGGTGCTTTTAACGCCATCATTTCCACACGGCGAGCTGCGGAGTCAATAAGCACTCCTAGCCGTGGCAAGGAGCTCGGTGTCAGGCCTGCGTGAAGGCGGCGGGGTAGCGTACTTAGCTGCCAACTGGCTCAGAAGCCTTGGGGCTTCCATCATCTAAGTTACTTAAGGTCGGTGTCCGGCAAGGCGCCGTTCCATGCTAGCCGAGCTGGGCAGTAGGTAAAAACGTCATCAAAATGGTCTACAACACCCGGTGTTCCCAAGAGGTCTCCCATCCAAGTACAGTCCGAGCCCAGCCCTGCTTTGCTTCCGAGAACAGATGAGATCGGGCGTATCCAAGGTGGTATGGCCAGTAGAAGTTGCTCGATCCATCGCCCGGCCAGCCTTTCTCAGGATCGCTTGGTGGCGAGCAATCTGGCCGTGACAGTGCGGGCTCCGAAGGGTCCATGCAAAGTCTGTGTCGTCCCTACAGGTGTGGTCTGTTTAGCTGTGATTCACCCGCCGCATCAGGTGTCTTCAAAAATGGCTCGGCGCAGGGTCTCCTGCAGGCTAAACCCTTCATCGCGGAAATGTGACAGAAAGAGCAAGCTGGACCCGTAACTTGGGGGCGGAGCGAGACGTCCAGGGGTGAATGAAGGAAGAGGGTGAGATGGTTGCCAGTGACTTTGAGCTGCTCTTCAGAGGGGAGGGTCGTGTTGCCTGCAAAGGCCTTCTGCTTGGGGTTACCGGTGGTTGCCTCCAGCCATGCGGGAGACGCTGGTCCTGGTGAAAAGGAGCCTAGTATTAAAAGTAAAGAAGCAACAATGCTGGAGGCCCACGGTGATCAGAAGGATGCTGGTATTTTGCAGAGATGAAATAGCGCAAGAGAGAAAGCAAATGAATAAAAGAAAAGAGAATGAATGTGTGCACTTGTGAAAGGGAATGGAAAAAAGGCATAGAAGAGAGTGCCCCCTGCTGGTGGAAGGAAGGAAAAAGCAAAAGCCTACAGCACCTGGTATTCCCAGGCGGTCTCCCATCCAAGTACTAACCAGGCCCAACCCTACTTAGGTTCCAAGATCAGACAAGATTGGGCATGTTTAGGGAGGTGTTGCTGTAGGCAGAGACAAGCCTCTCACTTGCTGCTTTTCTACTTTGAAGTCTGGCTGCCGGATGCCCTTTCCAGTGTTCAGCAAGACCAGGTCCTTTTGTGCTTTCACTTCTCTTCAATTTTTTCGCTGACTTCCTTAAAAGGTCTTGTAGACAGAAGGCCGCACTCAGAGCCGCTGAGCTCACTGATCGGCTGCAGCGCTGTCGACGGAACGTCAGCTTCACGGCCAATATCACAGGCCGGGAGCAGAGGCGAGACTCACCGATAGACCCGGGTAGGGTGAGTAGAGCGCAGTTAGTTGCTTTCTAATAGCCTGCAGCCGGGGATTAACTATTAATGAAAGGGAACAATCCCTTTGACTGTCTGCAGCGCGCCACACCTAGGAAGCGCACTCTCACACACAAGCCAGCATGCACACGTGCTCACACGTGACAACACCCCATATCTGCCCCTACAACCTCTCCGTCACCATGCGTCAGACCCTCCTGCCTGTTTTATGATTTCAGGGCTCTAGCAGGAATCACCCCCCCCCCCAATTTCTTCCTTGCCTTCCTTGCACTGAGGTTAGCTCTTTGTCAGCCGTCTGGCTTTGTTACACAAGCTTCTTTGCAGAGAAACATGTTACTTCTGCTGGCCCTCGCTAGGCGTCCGGCATCCAAAACCTTTCCTGGGCACCTGCTGAAAGCCTGGCCCCTTCACGGCCCCGGGTGCTTTTAACGCCATCATTTCCACACGGCGAGCTGCGGAGTCAATAAGCACTCCTAGCCGTGGCAAGGAGCTCGGTGTCAGGCGTGCGTGGTAGCGTACTTAGCTGCCAACTGGCTCAGAGGCCTTGGGGCTTCCATCATCTAAGTCAGGGTTCCCCAACTCCAGTCCTCAAGGCCCACCAACAGGTCATGTTTTCAGGATTTCCTTAGTATTACACAGGTGATAATTGCATCACCTGCACAGACAATAATTCCATCACCTGTGCAATACTAAGGAAATCCTGAAAACATGACCTGTTGGTGGGCCCTGAGGACTGGAGTTGGGGAACCCTGATCTAAGTTACTTAAGGTCGGTGTCCGGCAAGGCGCCGTTCCATGCTAGCCGAGCTGGGCAGTAGGGCAAAACGTTATCAAAATGCTCTACAGCACCCGGTGTTCCCAGGAGGTCTCCCATCCAAGTACTGTCTGAGCCCAGCCCTGCTTTGCTTCCGAGATCAGACGAGATCGGGCGTATCCAAGGTGGTATGGCCAGTAGACACTGCTTGATCCATCGCCCGGCCAGCCTTTCTCAGGATCGCTTGGTGGCGAGAAATCTGTCCGTGACGGGGCTGGCTCCGAAGGGTCCATGCAAAGTCTGTGCCGTCCCTACAGGTGTGGTTTGTTTAGCAGTGATTCACCCGCCGCATCAGGTGTCTTCAAAAATGTCTCGGCGCAGGGTCTCCTGCAGGCTAAACCCTTCATCGCGGTAATGTGACAGAAAGAGCAAGCTGGACCCGTAACTTGGGGGCGGAGCGAGAAGTCCAGGGGTGAATGAAGGAAGAGGGTGAGATGGTTGCCAGTGACTTTGAGCTGCTCTTCAGGGGGGAGGGTCGTGTTGCCTGCAAAAGTCTTCTGCTTGGGGTTACCGGTTGTTGCCTCCAGCCACCCGGGAGACGCTGGTCCTGGTGAAAATGAGCCTAGTATTAAAAGTAAATAAGCAACAATGCTGGAGGCCCACGGTGATCAGAAGGATGCTGGTATTTTGCAGAGATGAAATAGCGCAAGAGAGAAAGCAAATGAAAAAAAGAAAAGAGAATGAATGTGTGCACTTGTGAAAGGGAATGGAAAAAAGGCATAGAAGAGAGTGCCCCCTGCTGGTGGAAGGAAGGAAAAAGCAAAAGCCTACAGCACCTGGCATTCCCAGGCGGTCTCTGTTAAATGGTTAATTATGGAAATTCATTTGGAATGTTAATCGATAATCATTTTTCTGAGTTCTATGCCTCAGCCATCGTGTCTAGTTGACATGCGCTATTTGTGTGTGTATTTTTGGTTCACCACCATATGTAGAACAGGTGTCCATACGACTGGCTATAAAAGCCCATGGTACAGAAAGGTGGGGCTCTCTTGCTCTGCCCACCCCACAAGACACAGAATCTTCATGCTGAGAAGCAGATGACATGTAGGCCTGGACACATGCTGGACAAAGACATGATTTATCAGCCAGGATCCAAGGAAAGATGGGTGAATCTCAACAATTAAGCTAATTATGGACAAATGGACAATTACTTTATAACTAATTATTGTATGTACCTGCTGCAATCTGATTCTTTTTAATGGACAATCCAAGAATAAATAGATACATTTTTTATAAGAATATCGTGATATTGATACTTTGAGAAGTCCTCAGTAGAAAAAAATAATACAGGAAGAGTATTATTTTACAATGGTGAGCCAGCCAGTCTTGTTTTTTTGTTTTTTTAAATTAAGTAAGTGAATTTCTTCCGTGAACAAGGGGCGAGTCCTGACGAGCTGAACAGCTGTTGTTCATGTGTCTGTAAATTCACTAGTTTGTCACGAGAAGCAGAAAGGACCTACAGACTGAGGAAAGACAGGAAGCAGAGGTACTAACAAGGAACAAAATCACACAGGAAAAGAATCAGACGAACTGAAGACAGGACGTGCTGATAAATAGAAGCCAAGGAATCTTAAGGTAAGCAAAATATGGATATAATTTCTTCTTTTGCTAAACAAAGTAATATTAATTGCAAAGTTAATGTAGGAGATGACATAGAAGTTTTGTGGCTCAGTTTATACAAAGAATGTGAATTGCAGAATTTACAGTTAACTTCTAAATTGGTAAATAGAGACAAACAGAAATTGAGAAATATTCTACATTTGGTAGATTTTTTTCATAGTCTTGTGTTAGAGATTTCTAAGCAGGAAAATAGTGTAGAAGTGTCAGACGGTGATACTGATTCTGACTGTAATGTGGAAAATGAACAAGAAGTAAGACACGTGTCTGTAACTGAAGGTGACCTTGGGTCTGACCAAGAGACGTGTAGCGCCGGCGTCCCTGCCCTCTGCTAGGCAGGGACGCTGTTCCCCTCACCTCTCTGCTCCGTGCCCGGCGTCCTCCTCCCGCTCTGCTGGCAGCGCGCGCTACTTCCCGGCCACTGTGCTTAGGGCACGCGCGCTCTCCCTCCCTCTTAAAGGGGCCGTGCGCGCCGTCCTAAGGAGTCCCCGGCCAATGGCCGGAGGACTTCACCATATATAAGGCACCTCCTCCAAAATGAAGGTGCCCGAGCAATGTTGTTGCACTGTTCACTACTCTGCTTCAGCCCTCAGGTCCCGTTGCCAGTTACCTGCCAGTTACCTGCCAGATTCCTGCCTGATTATCTGCTACCTGCCTGCTAGTCTGAGGTCCGACGGTCTGCCTTACTACTCCTGTCAGTCTGTCTAAGGACCAGCCTGCCCGCTCACCTGGGAGCGCACATCAGCCTCCTGCCTGCTTGCCTGAGGTCCGACGGTCTGCCTTCCAACTCCTGTCAGTCTGTCTATGGACCAACTTGCCCGCTCACCTGGGAGCACACACCAGCTACCTGCCTGCTAGTCTACCTGGAGGCTCCGCCGTCACGTGCTGTGACCACCTGACTGTCCAGTGACTCCTGCTCGCTCACCTGGGAGCGCTCTTCTGCTGCCTGTCTGCTAGCCTACCTGGAGGCTCTGCCGTCACGTGCTGTGACCACCCGCCTGTCCAGAGACTTCTGCCCGCTCACCTGGGAGCACTCATCTGCCGCCTGTCAGTTGGTCTTCCTGGAGGCTCCGCCGTCACATGCTGTGACCACCCGTTCATCCAGAGACTCTCGCCTGCTCACCTGGGAGCTCACGTCTATCATCAGCCGCCACAGGTCGTACCAACCCTTTATCTAGAGACTGCCCCGGTCACTTGCCGTGACCATCTGCCCGTTCATCCAGAGACTGCCCCGGTCACTTGCCGTGACCATCTGCCCGTTCATCCAGAGACTGCCCCGGTCACTTGCCGTGACCATCTGCCCGTTCATTCAGAGACTGCCCCGGTCACTTGCCCTGACCATCAGCCCATTCATCCAGAGACTGCCCCGGTCACTTGCCGTGACCTCCAGCCCGTTCACTCAGAGACTGTCCCGGTCACCTGCTGTGACCTCCTGCCCATCTTCCCTGGTCGCCACCCGCTCCCTTACAAGGACTGCCCCCTTGTATAGTAGCTCAGAGGTTCCGCCTCCCAGACCCGTTACAGTTTGCTCGGGCCATGGAACCCGGTGGCACCCAAGCTCCCTCGCTCTCGGACCTGTGTCATGAACTGTCCCGTCAAAGGTCCCAACAGGAGTCCATCCTGGGTCACCTGCGGAATGTCAATACTCGCCTGGACACTCTGACTGCTCCACCAGCAACCTCCGCCAGTGCCATGTCTCGCAATCCGGCAGCTCCACTGCCCACTAATACCATGGTATCCTACCCCGGACTCCGGCTTTCTGCACCTCCTCGCTTCGGAGGCGACTCCGCCCAGGCTCGGGGCTTCATAAATCAGTGCACCCTGCACTTTGAACTATTGTCCCACCAGTTTAACTCCGACCGGGCCAAAATTGAATTCATCATGTCCCATCTCACCGGGGAGGCCCTGGCCTGGCTAAATCCTCTATGGGAGAGAGGAGACCCCCTGGTGTCCAACTTGCCTGCTTTTCTCACGGCTTTCCGGAAAGTCTTCGACGAACCCGGACGGAAGACCTCATCCGCATCATCACTGCTACGCCTCCGTCAGGGAAGTCTCACCGTGGGCCAATATGCCATACGGTTCCATACCCTTGCCTCGAAGCTGGCCTGGGATAATGATGCTCTGGTATCCGTCTTCTGGGAGGGTCTGTCCGGCCGTATTAAAGATGAACTTGCATGTCGGGACATTCCTACCACTCTCGATGACCTAATAACTCTTGCCACCCGGATTGACCTACGTTTCCAGGAGCGTGCCAAAGAGGTCACCCGTGAGAGGAGGTTACCACGTCTAGCTCCTACTTTTCAGAAACCCGTCACTCCCTCCGTCTCTACCCAGGTACACTCTCCTGAGTCTATGCAGGTCGACCAGACCAAGATGGTCAAAACCCGTCAGGACTTACGCCGTGCCGAGGGGAGCTGCTTCTACTGTGGCAGTAAGGAGCACCGGATCCTTGCCTGCCCGGAGAGGTCGGGAAACGCCTGTGTCTAGGTTCGCTCAGAGAGGTCGACCTAGACAAGAATAAATCCTCTCCATCTCTGCTGCTGTCAGTCGCAATCGTCTGCGGGGAGAACCGTTATTTCGAACTAGCCCAACTTGACTCTGGAGCAGCCGGGAATCTTATTTCACAGTCCCTGGTAGAGAAATACCGCATCCCCACCAAACCTCTGGCTGTACCCTTGTCTGTTGCTGCCGTGGATGGGGGCCTCTTACCACGCCCCATCCAACTCATCACCGAATCCATTACTCTGCAGGTGGGAATGCTGCATTCTGAGAGTATCTCCTTTCATGTTCTGCCTGGACTCTCTCACGCCCTCTTGCTAGGCCTACCTTGGCTCCAGAGACATGCACCCGTGCTTGACTGGCAGACCGGAGAAGTCCTTCGCTGGGGACAGGACTGCCATAAGACCTGTCTGGTTCCCGTCCATCCCGTCCGTCCTTCTTCTACCCCAGCTAATCTACCTGGACTTCCGATTCCTTATTGGTCTTATGCTGATGTCTTTAATAAAAAGGAAGCAGAGACACTACCTACTCATAGACCATACGACTGCCCTATCGACCTGTTACCTGGTACTACTCCTTCCCATGGGCGTATTTATCCTTTATCCGCTGCTGAGACCCGGTCGATGTCCGAATATATTGAGGAGAATCTGGCCAGGGGATTCATCCGGAAATCTACCTCCCCGGCGGGAGCAGGCTTCTTTTTCGTCAAAAAGAAGGACGGCTCTCTCCGTCCCTGTATAGACTATAGAGGCCTTAACCAGATCACGGTGAAGAATAAGTACCCCCTTCCGCTCATTCCGGAGTTATTTGATCGTCTGAGGGGGGCTAAAATCTTCACCAAACTGGACCTCCGTGGGGCGTACAACCTGGTTCGTATCCGTCAGGGGGATGAATGGAAGACGGCATTCAACACCCGGGACGGCCACTATGAATATCTGGTAATGCCCTTTGGTCTCTGTAACGCTCCTGCCGTCTTTCAACAGTTGGTCAATGACATCTTCCGGGACCTTCTCTACTCCTGCGTAGTGGTGTACCTGGACGACATCTTGGTCTTCTCTCCGGATCTCCAGACTCACCGGAGGGACGTTCGTCAGGTCCTGCTCAGGCTCAGGCAGAATCACCTCTTCGCTAAATACGAGAAGTGCCTCTTTGAGCAGACCTCGCTTCCGTTTTTGGGCTACATTATTTCTCAGACCGGCCTACGAATGGATCCAGAGAAACTGTCTGCCATCGAGAAATGGCCTCGACCGGAGGGGTTGAAGGCCATTCAGCGATTCCTGGGCTTCGCCAACTACTACCGCCTCTTCATACCACACTTCTCTTCCCGGACTGCCCCAATTTCCGTGCTCACCCGTAAGGGTACTAATCCCAAAGAGTGGCCACCCGAAGCAGAGGAGGCCTTTCTTTCCCTAAAACAGGCCTTCTCTTCCGCCCCGGTGCTGCATCGCCCGGACGGCAACAAGCAGTTCTTCCTGGAAGTTGACGCCTCCTCCTCTGGAGCCGGAGTGGTACTTACTCAAAAATCATCTTCCGGGAAAATGGTAACTTGTGGCTTCTTCTCCAAACTCTTCTCCTCTTCTGAGCGCAACTATTCCATAGGAGACCGAGAGTTATTGGCCATCAAACTGGCATTGGAGGAGTGGCGTTACCTACTCGAGGGGGCTCTTCACCCGGTAATAATTTACACTGACCACAAGAACTTGGCTTACCTCCAGCATGCCCAGAGACTTAACCCGTGCCAAGCCCGGTGGTCCTTGTTTTTTGCTCGCTTTGATTTTGTTCTTCATTTTCGCCCGGCTGACAAAAACGTCAAAACAGATGCCTTGTCCCGATCCTTTCTGGTGTCCGATCTCGAGGAAGAACCTAAACATATCATCGATCCCGCCAGAGTAATGCAGGTGGCTCCCGTGAGTCTAAATCGTCTCCCTCCCGGTAAGACGTTCGTATCAGTACCTGATCGGGAGAAGATCCTACACTGGGGTCACTCGTCTAAACTAGCTGGCCACGCCGGTCAGAAAAAGACCCTCCAGCTTATTGCCCGGCACTACTGGTGGCCTACCCTGCACAAGGACGTAATAGACTTTGTTTCTGCCTGTGTGTCCTGCGCCCGCAACAAAGTCCCGAGACACCTGCCAGCCGGTCGCCTTCTTCCGCTTCCTGTGCCTGCTGGCCCCTGGCAGCATATTGCTATGGACTTCATAACTGATCTCCCCGTCTCTGCCGGTTGTTCGGTCATTTGGGTGGTCGCTGACCGCTTTTCCAAGATGGCTCACTTTATTCCCCTGCCTGGTCTCCCGTCTGCACCCGAGCTGGCAAAAGACTTTATCCGCCACATCTTCCGTCTTCATGGCCTGCCCCTCCACATCGTGTCGGATCGTGGGGTACAGTTCACCTCACGTTTCTGGAGAGCCACTTGTAAACTGCTAGACGTCACCCTGGACTTCTCTTCCCCTTACCACCCACAGTCCAATGGTCAAGTGGAGCGGATCAATCAGAACCTGACCAGTTACCTCCGGCACTTCGTTAATGCCCATCATTCTGACTGGGTGGATCTCCTACCTTGGGCCGAGTTCTCCTATAACAATCACGAGAGCGAATCCTCCTCCAAATCCCCGTTTTTTGTAGTCTTCGGTCAGCATCCTCGGATTCCTTTTCCTGTCTCCACCTCTGTGGACAACCCGGCTGCGGAATCTCTCGTTAGCAAATTTTCCTCCATTTGGGAGAGTACCCGATCCGCACTCCTTCAGTCGTCCGAACGGATGAAAAGACACGCTGACAAAAAACGCCTGGATCCTCCACAATTTCGTCCTGGAGATAAAGTCTGGCTCTCATCTAAATATGTCCGACTCAAGATACCTTCTTACAAGTTAGGGCCTCGGTTCATCGGTCCTCTGGAGGTCATCAGTCAGATCAACCCAGTGGCCTATAAATTAAAACTCCCGGCCAACTTACGGATCCCTAACTCCTTCCATGTATCTCTCCTCAAACCTGTGGTACTTAACTCTTTTTCCAAGTCTACAGGTACGCCTCCTGCTCCGGTTTCTGCTGAGGACGAGTTTGAGGTAGAGAACATTCTTGCCACCAAAAGGGTAAGAGGAAAGACCTTTTTTCTAGTAGATTGGAGGGGGTTTGGTCCTGAGGAGAGAACGTGGGAGCCCCGGGAGAACATCCATGCCCCTCTTATCCTAGCTAAATTTCTGTCTGGCCTAAAAAAGGGGGGGCCTAAAGGGGGGGTACTGTAGCGCCGGCGTCCCTGCCCTCTGCTAGGCAGGGACGCTGTTCCCTCACCTCTCTGCTCCGTGCCCGGCGTCCTCCTCCCGCTCTGCTGGCAGCGCGCGCTCCTTCCCGGCCACTGTGCTTAGGGCGCGCGCCCGCGCTCTCCCTCCCTCTTAAAGGGGCCGCGCGCGCCGTCCTAAGGAGTCCCCGGCCAATGGCCGGAGGACTTCACCATATATAAGGCACCTCCTCCAAAATGGAGGTGCCCGAGCAATGTTGTTGCACTGTTCACTACTCTGCTTCAGCCCTCAGGTCCCGTTGCCAGTTACCTGCCAGTTACCTGCCAGATTCCTGCCTGATTATCTGCTACCTGCCTGCTAGTCTGAGGTCCGACGGTCTGCCTTACTACTCCTGTCAGTCTGTCTAAGGACCAGCCTGCCCGCTCACCTGGGAGCGCACATCAGCCACCTGCCTGCTTGCCTGAGGTCCGACGGTCTGCCTTCCAACTCCTGTCAGTCTGTCTATGGACCAGCTTGCCCGCTCACCTGAGAGCACACACCAGCTACCTGCCTGCTAGTCTACCTGGAGGCTCCGCCGTCACGTGCTGTGACCTCCTGCCTGTCCAGTGACTCTTGCTCGCTCACCTGGGAGCGCTCATCTGCTGCCTGTCTGCTAGCCTACCTGGAGGCTCTGCCGTCACGTGCTGTGACCACCCGCCTGTCCAGAGACTTCTGCCCGCTCACCTGGGAGCGCTCATCTGCCGCCTGTCAGTTGGTCTTCCTGGAGGCTCCGCCGTCACATGCTGTGACCACCCGTTCATCCAGAGACTCTCGTCTGCTCACCTGGGAGCTCACGTCTATCATCAGCCGCCACAGGTCGTACCAACCCTTTACCTAGAGACTGCCCCGGTCACTTGCCGTGACCATCTGCCCGTTCATCCAGAGACTGCCCCGGTCACTTGCCGTGACCATCTGCCCGTTAATCCAGAGACTGCCCCGGTCACTTGCCGCGACCATCTGCCCGTTCATCCAGAGACTGCCCCGGTCACTTGCCGTGACCATCTGCCCGTTCATTCAGAGACTGCCCCGGTCACTTGCCGTGACCAACAGCCCGTTCATCCAGAGACTGCCCCGGTCACTTGCCGTGACCTCCAGCCTGTTCACTCAGAGACTGTCCCGGTCACCTGCTGTGACCTCCTGCCCGTCTTCCCTGGTCGCCACCCGCTCCCTTACAAGGACTGCCCCCTTGTATAGTAGCTCAGAGGTTCCGCCTCCCAGACCCGTTACAAGACGGACATACAGAAACCTGACATGGGAGGAGACATGACTGACATACGAGAAACCGACATACTAGGTGATGTGGGAGGAGACGTGAGTGACGTAGGAGGAACGGACGTACAAGAGCCACTGAAAATATCAGAGAATTCTGGAATTACCCAGGCTCAACTCCAAATTAAAATGAGGAAAAATTTGCTGAAATTATACAAAATCATGCCAAAATATGATGTCAAAATCCATGCCTGTAGAAATTCAGAGACATTTGAGAGCTTCTCTGATAAGTTTGATTTATCCAATGAGGAGAGGAATCAATTATTTAAAATATGGATTCCTGTGACATTGTCCAGACGTTTACATTTAATGCCCTGTGAAAATGACTCTCCTAATGGATGGGAAAATGATTCGGACAGATTAAGATATTTGATTTATTGTGTCACAAAGGATTTTCCCAACATAGAAGATCTGCAGAAACTAAGGATTGGTAGGAAGGAATGTACATATACATTCATGTCCATATTTGAACGGTTGTACAAAGCTCTCATCAAAAATGGAAAAGTACAACATATGATAACAATTTTTGTACAAAAATTCAAATTTCTAAATTCAGTTTCCCAAGTTATGGCATCACAAAAAAATTCATTATTTGAATGTGCGCAGATGCTGGATTTTGTTAGAAAACATGAGAATCGTGAAAAGAAAATAAATCAAGCTAAATTTATAAAACCAGGAAAGGTAAAATCTTAACAAAAGCCAATATCAAACTCTCCTAGACTGAGTCATCCCCATAGTGAACTCTATCAAATACGCAGAAGATTTCATATATGTTATAAGCCATATCAGCCAGTGCAAAGATCCATCTCTCCACAGAATGAGTTAATTCTCAGTCAGAACTGTGATTCTCTAAAAAGGAAAATGGCTGAAACTGATGGACAGAGACAGGTGAGACGACCAACTCACAGTGATGTCATGGAATGTGGACAGAAGAACAGGCAGTTCTCTGAGGTTTTGAAGGATAGAAAATTGTCTTTCCTAAATAGGGCGTTCCTGGAGATATTTGAGAGAGACAGAAGATTTGGTTTAGGGAGTGGCTAAGGAAAAACTGTAATTATAATGTTGTATCAAAATGTAATACAATGTCTCAATATTTATTTATAATCTTATACAGTAAAATTGTAGTTACATAGTTTCTAATAGTTCATATATATATATATATATATATATATATACACTTGTCTAAGTAGAGATTGCGTATAATTGTGTTTATATATACGTTTATAACATATATATATATATATTAATTATTAAATTAGAACTTCATATATATAAATTTAAGTAGCAATATTTTGAATTACATTAGAACCAACCAATATATGTATAAGATATTTAAATAATTCTGTTTCTGTATGAATTTGATATTTAATTTTATTTTCTTATATTTCCTTAGAGTTTTCATTCCAAAGCAGGATTTGATCAAAGAACTCTAAAATGGATTTATTTCTTTATTCACACAGGAAGTGAAAAAATTGCTTGATTTCATGTGTATAACATTTTAAAATAATAACAATATAACTAGTTGAACTATAATATATATGTAATACTTATTAATTCTTTTGTGTTGCTAATATTTTCTGTGCATGAAGTGTTCGTGCAAATTAAAGTAGCTTTACAGCATGACGTGTGACAGCTGCGGCCTTTGAACTTTGAGCTAATAGTATAGGATCCCATTCATTCTATTTTCAACTGATGTAACTTAAGACCGGGCAGCCAGTGAAAAAAGAATCTAAGACAAGAGTTTTTTCAAGTGTCTGAAATTCCAGTGACTTACTCTCATATTATATAATATGTACTTGGGGAATATTCAAAGAAATATAAAGATATTCAAATGATATGGCAATGCGCATTAATAAATTGGGATACAACAATTTTGGGTTAAATATATATATATATATATCTAAAACTTCATATGTGGAATGTTTGAGTTGAACAGATCTGTGAATGTCAGAGTGAAGGTGACAGAGGAGTAAATCAGCAGCTGCTAAGTGTGATTGATGTGACAGAGGCCTCGTATGTTTGTATGTTTGAAAAAATAAAAATGTTTCTTTATATGAAGGTACAAAAATATATTTAATTCTGAGGAAATTATAATACATAATTAGGTATTATCTACATATATATATTTCTATATTTCTTTAATAATTATTATTTCTTAATTTAACTAATAGTGGATAAGGGCAACCACACATCAAAATGGTTTACAAAGCAAATTTATATTTAGAATAATTTTCCACATGATAATATTCTTGAATAACTATAATATTATTTTTAATGGTTACCTAAATAGGTACACACCTCTCTTTAGTCAAATCTATGCTACTCATCGATATGAAATTTATGCACAATATTTCTAGAAGAATAATTATTTTTAATTTGGTTCTGATATATACATAAATTTTATAAAATAATATTTTTGGTATTAAGGGGGAAAATGTGTTTTTGATCCTGATTACATAATCACTTTTGATCAATACTTATTTTCCACACATTTTAATAAAGAAGAAATAATAATAAGATACTATGGTATAATTAAGAAGGGTATTACATGCAAAGTTGCATAATTTAATATTTTTTGGTGGTACAAGGTTATGACAAATATGAAATCATCCAGTTAATGGAGATATAAGGGTATTTTTTATGGAGAATATAATTACTCTGCATTTGTCATTAAAATTTAAAGGCCTTATTTTTATTTTTATTCTTATTTTTACTCTTAATTTTATTTTTCATTTTTAAAATTTTATTCTTACTTTATACTTCTTATTTTTCTATTTTTTCATTTTTTAATTCTCATTTGATTTTATTTGAGTTCAATATCTCAATTGAGAAAACACATTAATATTTAATAAAGTAATGTCTAATACAAGAGTATTGCTTCATTAAATATATATTGCTAAGGAAAAAAATGTTTACATTTTCTGAGTAAACACAACAATTCATTCATTCATTTATTCATTCATTCATTCATACATTCATATATTTATTCATTTTGGTTCAGGAGTATACATTCTTTGATATTATTGGTTTAATAAAGATATAAAAACTTGTTTTTTCAAAATACACTGACACCTATGGGTTGGAAAAGGTAATTACACCTATGACATAAAAATGTTCTATCATATGGAGAACTTGATTGATAATGAATTATTATCTATTATTGTTTATTATTCCAAACATAATTTAATTTAATATTTTGATAATAATTAGATGGATATTACTGATTGCTATGGTACGCTGTGATATTATAGGTTAGGAAAAACTGCCAGATTTGGTATCAGATTAGGGAATGAAGACTTCAATAAAGACATCGCAATTATGAATTCTATCTTAATAAAGACTTTTAATTTTTATAAATCAAAGAGATTCTCAAAAGTTACAAGAAGAAGCAACTGATATCCGGACGTCTCAGAAGGTAACAGGTGTGAATGCTGAGTGTTATAATAGACTGTGTCCATTACATACAATACAATTCACACCACTGATCACCAGGACGGCAGAGGACGATGATCCTATATGTACTGTGTTGTGTTCAAGTTTCATCACGTTCCAGTGGTTTCTTATTAGAGATGAGCGGTGTTCGACTAGAACTGTTCGCCATTCTCAAATTCTAGCTGTTTTGGGCGTTGTTCGAGTTGTTCGACGAACCCGAACGATTTGCAAAAAATTCGGCTGTTCGAGGTTATGTTCGATAACTGTTCGTGCACCAAAAGCGTGTCCTGCATGTCTGGCGCTATTTAGAGCACCAATCATGCAGGGATTGTCTGCCACTCACTGTAATGCCACAGCCATGGTGGTTGTGGCATTAGAGTGATTACCCAAATCGATGGGAACTGTGTTCACAGTGAAACATGAAAAGCCGGCAATTCAGCAGCGGTACACCGGTACCCGACAATTTAGAACCGAAAGAATAGAGCATCACACATAGATTAGATAGATAGAAACATGTCAGTCACATATATAAGAAGTACAGTGACAGTGTTGATTACTGTACTTGTCATTTAGTGTAAAGGATTTATAAAAAAAATATTAGTGTTTTCATGCACCGTCTCTTTAAAAAAGCCGGCCGGCAATTCAGCAGCGGTACCCGACAATTTAGAATAGAAGGAATAGAGAATCACACATAGATTAGATAGATAGAAACATGTCAGTCACATATATAAGAAGTACAGTGACAGTGCTGATTACTGTACTTGCCATTTAGTGTAAAGGATTTATTAAAAAAAATAATAGTGTCTTCATGCACCGTCTCTTTAAAAAAGCCGGCCGGCAATTCAGCATCTGTACCCGACAATTTAGAATGGAAGCAATAGAGCATCACACATAGATTAGATAGATAGAAACATGTCAGTCACATATATATGAAGTACAGTGACAGTGTTGATTACTGTACTTGTCATTTAGTGTTAAAATAAAGGATTTATTTAAAAAAAAATTGGCGTGGGATCCCCCATAATTTTAGTCTCTAGCGGAGGTTAAGCAGATGGCTGGGGCAGATGTTTGAAGCCTGGGAAGGGGTAATACCCACGGAGCTTCCCAGGCTACTAATATCAGCCCCCAGCTGAATGCCTAGCCTTTACTAGCTATTAAAATGGGGGACCCCCCAAAGAATTGACGTGGGGTCCCCCCTATTTTAATAGCTAGCAAAGGCTAGGCAGACAGCTGGGGGCTGATATTAATAGCCCAGGAAGGGTGCCATGAATATTGGCCCCCTCCCAGGCTAGAAACACCAGCCGTCAGCCGCCCCAGAAATGGCACATCCATAGGATGCGCCAATTCTGGCACTTAGCCTCGCTCTTCCCACTGCCCTGTAGCGGTGGCAGTGGGGTAATAGGGCTGGGGTTGATGTCAGCTTATAATGCCAGCTGACATCAAGCCCAGGTTAGTAATGGAGAGGCGTCTATAAGACACCCCCATTACTAACCCCATAGTCAAAGTTAAAAAAAAACACAAACACCCAGAATAAAGTCCTTTAATTGAAATAAAGACACAATTCTTTATTGTTCTAAATTAAACCATACTTACAATCACGTCCATTCCAGCTGAAGCCAACGATCCAATGCAATAAAAGAAAAATAATAAAGCAACATAATCCTTACCTTCCCATGGTTCCCACGACAGCTTCAGCTCTGCTACATCGAGATGACAGGCTGGACCGCAGCAGAAAGCTGCCATCCAGCCTGTCATCCTGCAGACACTGAGAAGCGCAGGCTTGCTTGCGCTGCTCAGCGTCTCTCTGTGACGGCATCCAGATGAGCCGAGTTCATGTCCAATGAACTCGGTTCACCTCATGCACGTCACTGACAGCGTGGGAAAATTCTCACGCTGAAGCGGTGAGTGCAGGAGAATTCTCCCACGCTGTCAGTGACGTGCATAAGGTGAGCTCATGTCCAATGAACTCAGCTCACCTCCTGCACGTCACTGACAGCGTGGGAGAATTCTCCTGCACTCAGCGCTTCAGCGTGAGAATTCTCCCACGCTGAAGCGCTGAGTGCAGGAGAATTTTCCCACGCTGTCAGTGACGTTCATAAGGTGAGCTCATGTCCAATGAACTCAGCTCACCTCCTGCACGTCACTGACAGCGTGGGAAAATTCTCCTGCACTCAGCGCTTCAGTGTGAGAATTCTCCCACGCTGAAGCGCTGAGTGCATGAGAATTTTCCCACGCTGTCAGTGACGTGCATGAGGTGAGCCGAGTTCATTGGACATTAACTCGGCTCATCTGGATGCCGTCACAGCGAGACACTGAGGAGCGCAAGCATGCCTGCGCTTCTCAGTGTCCGCGGGATGACAGGCTGGATGGCAGCGTTCTGCTGTCGTCCAGCCAGTCATCTCGATGTAGCAGAGCTGGAGCTGTCCTGGGAACCATGGAAAGGTAAGGATGATGTTGGTTTATTATTTTATTTTTATTACAGGAGATCGTTGGCTTCAGCTGGAATGGGCGTGACGGTAAGTATGGTTTAATTTAGAACAATAAAGAATTGTGTGTTTATTTCAATTAAAGGACTTTATTCTGGGTGTTTGTGTTTTTTTTATCTTTGACTATGGGGTTAGTAATGGAGGTGTCTTATAGACGCCTCTCCATTACTAACCTGGCCTTGATGTCAGCTGGCATTATAAGCTGACATCAACCCCAGCCCTATTACCCCACTGCCACCGCTACAGGGCAGTGGGAAGAGCGAGGCTAAGTGCCAGAATTGGCGCATCCTATGGATGCGCCATTTCTGGGGCGGCTGACGGCTGGTGTTTCTAGCTTGGGAGGGGGCCAATATTCATGGCACCCTTCCTGAGCTATTAATATCAGCCCCCAGCTGTCTGCCTAGCCTTTGCTAGCTATTAAAATAGGGGGGACCCCACGTCATTTTTTTGGGGGGGTCCCCCATTTTAATAGCTAGTAAAGGCTAAGTATTCAGCTGGGGCTGATATTAGTAGCCTGGTAAGCTCCGTGGGTATTACCCCCTTCCGAGGCTTCAAACATCTGCCCCAGCCGTCTGCTTAACCTCCGCTAGAGCCTAAAATTATGGGGGATCCCACGCCAATTTTTATTTTAATAAATCCTTTATTTTAACACTAAATGACAAGTACAGTAACCAACACTGTCACTGTACTTATTATAAATGTGACTGACATGTTTCTATCTATCTAATCTATGTGTGATGCTCTATCTTTCTGTTCTAAATTGTCGGGTACCGCTGCTGAATTGCCGGCCGGCTTTTTTAAAGAGACAGTGCATGAAAACACTATTATTTTTTTAAATAAATCCTTTACACTAAATGACAAGTACAGTAAGCAACACTGTCACTGTACTTATTATATATGTGACTGACATGTTTCTATCTATCTAATCTATATGTGAAGCTCTATTCTTTCTGTTCTAAATTGTCGGGTACAGATGCTGAATTGCCGGCCGGCTTTTTTAAAGAGACGGTGCATGAAAACACTAATATTTTTTTTAATAAATCCTTTACACTAAATGACAAGTGCAGTAACCAACACTGTCACTGTACTTCATATATATGTGACTGACATGTTTCTATCTATCTAATCTATGTGTGATGCTCTATTCCTTCTTGTCTAAATTGTCGGGTACCGGTGTATGCCGCTGCTGAATTTGCCGGCCGGCTTTTTTAAAGAGAGTGTCTTCTGAGCAGTTTGTCAGCTTTTGGACACCTTTGCAGGTGTTTTCTATGTGTTTCTATGTGTTTTTGTTTGCCTGCCATTGGTTTTAACGGTGTTCGACGGTGTTCTAAGGTGTTCGACGAACAGTTCGACGAACAGTTCCTCGAACATCCCGGTGTTCGACGAACCGAACCGAACCCGAACACTACGGGGGTGGCTCAACACTATTTCTTATCACCTGCAACGCTTCAATGAAAGCTGGTGAACAGGTAATACCTGGCATATGTGTCCTGTATATAAAGGACTGAGTACTGGTTATGGTGCTATATAAAGCAGGAAAGTGTCAAGTTAACCCTTGCTTTACTGACCAAAGACGTCACATCTGTTCCAAAAGTGACACGAGACCAGTGCGGACACACGGAAGATTCCAAAGACGATCCAACGTAAGTCCAGGTGACACTGCACAGATATTAAAGCTACATTTCATCCATGGACTTTGTTTTCTTATCAACTGACACACATGATCTTTCTAATAAAGAGTACAGTTTATGGACTGAACAATAATGAGCACAATTATGGACTGCACAATATCTACATGCAGTAATTTATTTCAAAGGAGTTTTCATCTAAAGACTGTGTTATAAAAGAACCAAGAAGAAGACGAGACGACGACCCGATGACATCAGATGATGACGATTGAACCCGCGATTGCTTCAATTTAGATATAGGGAAGTATAATTATACATATTAAATGAATATTAGTCACGGCTTACCATAACATGAATTCACATCATTATATAACAATAATCCGATATTGATACTATTATTACTATTATTATTATTATGGAAATTTAATGATATTGCCAAGGAAGAAGGAAAGAAAAAATGATTGATGAATGTATCTTCTTTTGAGAATTTTCAGTTAAAGTCCTTTTATTCTCAAAAAGGGGGAAATGTTAAATGGTTAATTATGGAAATTCATTTGGAATGTTAATCGATAATCATTTTTCTGAGTTCTATGCCTCAGCCATCGTGTCTAGTTGACATGCGCTATTTATGTGTGTATTTTTGGTTCACTACCATATGTAGAACAGGTGTCCATACGACTGGCTATAAAAGCCCATGGTACAGAAAGGGGGGTCTCTCTTGCTCTGCCCACCCCAAAAGACACAGAATCTTCATGCTGAGAAGCAGATGACATGTAGGCCTGGACACATGCTGGACAAAGACATGATTTACCAGCCAGGATCCAAGGAAAGATGGGTGTATCTCAACAATTAAACAATTAAGCTAATTATTGACAAATGGACGATTACTTTATAACTAATTATTGTATGTACCTGCTGCAATCTGATTCTTTTTAATGGACAATCCAAGAATAAATAGATACATTTTTTTATAAGAATATCGTGATATTGATACTTTGAGAAGTCCTCAGTAGAAAAAAATAACACAGGAAGAGTATTATTTTACAGTCTCCCATCCAAGTACTAACCAGGCCTGACCCTGCTTAGCTTCCAAGATCAGATGAGATCGGGGGTGTTCAGGGTGGTGTGGCCGTAGACAGAGACATGCCTCTCACTTGCTGCTTTTCTACTTTGACGTCTGGCTGCCGGCTGCCCTTTCCAGTGCTCAGCAAGACCAGGTCCTTTTGTGCTTTCCCTTCTCTTCAATTTTTTTGCTGGCTTCCTTAAAAGGTCTTGTAGACACAACGCCTTACTCAGAGCCGCTGAGCTCACTGATCGGCTGCAGCGCTGTAGACGGAACGTCAGCTTCACGGCCAATGCCACAGGCCGGGAGCAGAGGCGAGACTCACCGGTAGACCCGGGTAGGGTGAGTAGAGCGCGGTTAGTTGCTTTCTAATAGCCTGCAGCCGGGGATTAACTTTTAATGAAAGGGAACAATCCCTTTGACTGTCTGCAGTGCGGCACACCTAGGAAGCGCACTCTCACACACAAGCCAGCATGCACACGTGCTCGCACGTGACAACACCCCCTATCTGCGCCTACAACCTCTCCGTCACCATGCGTCAGACTCTCCTGCCTGTTTTATGATTTCAGGGCCCTAGCAATAATCACCCCTCCCCAATTCCTTCCGCACCTTCCTTGCACTGAGGTTAGCTCTTTGTCAGCCGTCTGGCTTGGTTACAAAAGCTTCTTTGCAGATAAACATGTTACTTCTGCTGGCCCTCGCTAGGCGGCCGGCATCCAAAACCTTCCCTGGGCACCTTCTGAAAGCCTGCCCCCTTCACGGCCCCGGGTGCTTTTAACGCCATCATTTCCACACGGCGAGCTGCGGAGTCAATAAACACTCCTAGCCGTGACAAGGAGCTAGGTGTCAGGCCTGCGTGAAGGCGGCGGGGTAGCGTACTTAGCTGCCAACTGGCTCAGAGGCCTTGGGGCTTCCATCATCTAAGTTACTTAAGGTCGGTGTCCGGCAAGGCGCCATTCCATGCTAGCCGAGCTGGGCAGTAGGTAAAAACGTCATCAAAATGGTCGACAGCACCCGGTGTTCCCAGGAGGTCTCCCATCCAAGTACTGTCCGAGCCCAGCCCTGCTTTGCTTCCGAGATTATATGAGATCGGACGTATCCAAGGTGGTATGGCCAGTAGAAGCTGCTTGATCCATCGCCCGGCCAGCCTTTCTCAGGATCGCTTGGTGGCGAGCAATCTGGCCGTGACGGGGCGGGCTCCGAAGGGTCCATGCAAAGTCTGTGCCGTCCCTACAGGTGTGGTTTGTTTAGCAGTGATTCACCCGCCGCATCAGGTGTCTTCAAAAATGGCTCGGCGCAGGGTCTCCTGCAGGCTAAACACTTCATCGTGGTAATGTGACAGAAAGAGCAAGCTGGACCCGTAACTTGGGGGCTGAGCGAGACGTCCAGGGGTGAATGAAGGAAGAGGGTGAGATGGTTGCCAGTGACTTTGAGCTGCTCTTCAGGGGGGAGGGTCGTGTTGCCTGCAAAGGTCTTCTGCTTGGGGTTACCTGTGTTTGCCTCCAGCCACGCGGGAGACGCTGGTCCTGGTGAAAAGGAGCCTAGTATTAAAAGTAAATAAGCAACAATGCTGGAGGCCCACGGTGATCAGAAGGATGCTGGTATTTTGCAGAGATGAAATAGCGCAAGAGAGAAAGCAAATGAAAAAAAGAAAAGAGAATGAATGTGTGCACTTGTGAAAGGGAATGGAAAAAAGGCATAGAAGAGAGTGCCCCCTGCTGGTGGAAGGAAGGAAAAAGCAAAAGCCTACAGCACCTGGCATTCCCAGGCGGTCTCTGTTAAATGGTTAATTATGGAAATTCATTTGGAATGTTAATCGATAATCATTTTTCTGAGATCTATGCCTCAGCCATCATGTCTAGTTGACATGCGCTATTTGTGTGTTTTTTTTTGGTTCACTACCATATGTAGAACAGGTGTCCATACGACTGGCTATAAAAGCCCATGTTACAGAAAGGGGGTGCTCTCTTGCTCTGCCCACCCCACAAGACACAGAATCTTCATGCTGAGAAGCAGATGACATGTAGGCCTGGACACATGCTGGACAAAGACATGATTTACCAGCCAGGATCCAAGGAAAGATGGGTGAATCTCAACAATTAAGCTAATTATGGACAAATGGACAATTACTTTATAACTAATTATTGTATGTGCCTGCTGCAATCTGATTCTTTTTAATGGACAATCCAAGAATAAATAGATACATTTTTTTATAAGAATATCGTGATATTGATACTTTGAGAAGTCCTCAGTAGAAAAAAATAATACAGGAAGAGTATTATTTTACAATGATGAGCCAGCCAGTCCTGTTTTTTTGTTTTTTAAATTAAGTAAGTGAATTTCTTCCGTGAACAAGGGGGGAGTCCTGACGAGCTGAACAGCTGTTGTTCACGTGTCAGTAAATTCACTAGTTTGTCACGAGAAGCAGAAAGGACCTACAGACTGAGGAAAGTCAGGAAGCAGAGGTACTAACAAGCAACAGAATCAGACAAACTGAAGACAGAACGTGCTGATAAAGAGAAGCCAAGGAATCTTAAGGTAAGCAAAATATGGATATAATTTCTTCTTTTGTTAAACAAAGTAATATTAATTTCAAAGTTAATGTAGGAGATGACATAGAAGTTTTGTGGCTCAGTTTATACAAACAATGTGAATTGCAGAATTTACAGTTAACTTCTAAATTGGTAAATAGAGACAAACAGAAATTGAGAAATATTCTACATTTGGTAGATTTTTTTCATAGTCTTGTGTTAGAGATTTCTAAGCAGGAAAATAGTGTAGAAGTGTCAGACGGTGATACTGATTCTGACTGTAATGTGGAAAATGAACAAGAAGTAAGACACGTGTATGTAACTGAAGTTGACCTTGGGTCTGACCAAGAGACGGACATACAGAAACCTGACATGGGAGGAGACATGACTGACATACGAGAAACCGACATACTAGGTGATGTGGGAGGAGACGTGAGTGACGTAGGAGGAACGGACGTACAAGAGCCACTAAAAATATCAGAGAATTCTGGAATTACCCAGGCTCAACTCCAAATTAAAATGAGGAAAAATTTGCTGAAATTATACAAAATCATGCCAAAATATGATGTCAAAATCCATGCCTGTAGAAATTCAGAGACATTTGAGAGCTTCTCTGATAAGTTTGATTTATCCAATGAGGAGAGGAATCGATTATTTAAAATATGGATTCCTGTGACATTGTCCAGACGTTTACATTTAATGATCTGTGAAAATGACTCTCCTAATGGATGGGAAAATGATTCGGACAGATTAAGATATTTGATTTATTGTGTCACAAAGGATTTTCCCAACATAGAAGATCTGCAGAAACTAAGGATTGGTAGGAAGGAATGTACATATACATTCATGTCCATATTTGAGCGGTTGTACAAAGCTCTCATCAAAAATGGAAAAGTACAACATATGATAACAACGTTTGTACAAAAATTCAAATTCCTAAATTCAGTTTCCCAAGTTATGGCATCACAAAAAAATTCATTATTTGAATGTGCGCAGATGCTGGATTTTGTTAGAAAACATGAGAATCGTGAAAAGAAAATAAATCAAGCTAAATTTATAAAACCAGGAAAGGTAAAATCTTACCAAAAGCCAATATCAAACTCTCCTAGACTGAGTCATCCCCATAGTGAACTCTATCAAATACGCCGAAGATTGCATATATGTTATAAGCCATATTAGCCAGTGCAAAGATCCATCTCTCCACAGAATGAGTTAATTCTCAGTCAGAACTGTGATTCTCTAAAAAGGAAAATGGCTGAAACTGATGGACAGAGACAGGTGAGACGACCAACTCACAGTGACGTCATGGAATGTGGACAGAAGAACAGGCAGTTCTCTGAGGTTTTGTAGGATAGAAAAATGTCTTTCCTAAATAGGGCGTTCCTGGAGATATCTGAGAGAGACAGAAGATTTGATTTAGGGAGTGGCTAAGGAAAAACTGTAATTACAATGTTGTATCAAAATGTAATACAATGTCTCAATATTTATTTATAATCTTATACAGTAAAATTGTAGTTACATAGTTTCTAATAGTTCATATATATATATATATATATATATATATATATATATATATATATATATATATATATATATATATATACACTTGTCTAAGTAGAGATTGCGCATAATTGTATTTATATATACGTTTATAAAATATATATATATATATATATATATTAATTAATAAATTAGAACTTCATATATATAAATTTAAGTAGCAATATTTTGAATTACATTAGAACCAACCAATATATGTATAAGATATTTAAATAATTCTGTTTCTGTATGAATTTGATATTTAATTTTATTTTCTTATATTTCCTTAGAGTTTTCATTCCAAAGCAGGATTTGATCAAAGAACTCTAAAATGGATTTATTTCTTTATTCACACATGACGTGTGACAGCTGCGGCCTTTGAATTTGAGCTAATAGTATAGGATCCCATTCATTCTATTTTCAACTGATGTAACTTAAGACCGGGCAGCCAGTGAAAAAAGAATCAAAGACAAGAGTTTTTTCAAGTGTCTGAAATTCCAGTGACTTACTCTCATATTATATAATATGTACTTGGGGAATATTCAAAGAAATATAAAGATATTCAATTGATATGGCAATGCGCATTAATAAATTGGGATACAACAATTTTGGGTTAAATATATATATATATATATATATATATATATATATAAAACTTCATATGTGGAATGTTTGAGTTGAACAGATCTGTGAATGTCAGAGTGAAGGTGACAGATGAGTAAATCAGCAGCTGCTAAGTGTGATTGATGTGACAGAGGCCTCGTATATTTGTATGTTTGAAAAAAAAAATGTTTCTTTATGTGAAGGTACAAAAATATATTTAATTCTGAGGAAATTATAATACATAATTAGGTATTATCTACATATATATTTCTATATTTCTTTAATAATTATTATTTCTTGATTTAACTAATAGTGGATAAGGGCAACCACACATCAAAATGGTTTACAAAGCAAATTTATATTTAGAATAATTTTCCACATGATAATATTCTTGAATAACTATAATATTATTTTTAATGGTTACCTAAATAGGTACACACCTCTCTTTAGTCAAATCTATGCTACTCATCGATATGAAATTTATGCACAATATTTCTAGAAGAATAATTATTTTTAATTTGGTTCTGATATATACATAAATTTTATAAAATAATATTTTTGGTATGAAGGGGGAAAATGTGTTTTTGATCCTGATTACATAATCAATTTTTGATCAATACTTATTTTCCACACATTTTAATAAAGAAGAAATAATAATAAGGTACTATGGTATAATTAAGAAGGGTATTACATGCAAAGTTGCATAATTTAATATTTTTTGGTGGTACAAGGTTATGACAAATATGAAATCATCCAGATAATGGAGATATAAGGGTATTTTTTATGGAGAATATAATTACTCTGCATTTGTCATTAAAATTTAAAGGCCTTATTTTTATTTTTATACTTATTTAGACTCTTAATTTTATTTTTCATTTTTAAAATTTTATTCTTACTTTATACTTCTTATTTTTCTATTTTTTCATTTTTTAATTCTCATTTGATTTTATTTGAGTTCAATATCTCAATTGAGAAAACACATTAATATTTAATAAAGTAATGTCTAATACAAGAGTATTGCTTCATTAAATATATATTGCTAAGGAAAAAAATGTTTACATTTTCTGAGTAAACACAACAATTCATTCATTCATTTATTCATTCATTCATTCATTCATACATTCATATATTTATTCATTTTGGTTCAGGAGTATACATTCTTTGATATTATTGGTTTAATAAAGATATAAAAACTTGTTTTTTCAAAATACACTGACACCTATGGGTTGCAAAAGGTAATTACACCTATGACATAAAAATGTTCTATCATATGGAGAACTTGATTGATAATGAATTATTATCTATTATTGTTTATTATTCCAAACATAATTTATTTTAATATTTTGATAATAATTAGATGGATATTACTGATTGCTTTGGTACGCTGTGATATTATAGGTTAGGAAAAACTGCCAGATTTGGTATCAGATTAGGGAATGAAGACTTCAATCAAGACATCGCAATTATGAATTCTATCTTAATAAAGACTTTTAATTTTTATAAATCAAAGAGATTCTCAAAAGTTACAAGAAGAAGCAACTGATATCCGGACGTCTCAGAAGGTAACAGGTGTGAATGCTGAGTGTTATAATAGACTGTGTCCATTACATACAATACAATTCACACCACTGATCACCAGGACGGCAGAGGACGATGATCCTATATGTACTGTGTTGTGTTCAAGTTTCATCACGTTCCAGTGGTTTCTTATCACCTGCAACGCTTCAATGAAAGCTGGTGAACAGGTAATACCTGGCATATGTGTCCTGTATATAAAGGACTGAGTACTGGTTATGGTGCTATATAAAGCAGGAAAGTGTCAAGTTAACCCTTGCTTTACTGACCAAAGACGTCACATCTGTTCCAAAAGTGACACGAGACCAGTGCGGACACACGGAAGATTCCAAAGACGATCCAACGTAAGTCCAGGTGACACTGCACAGATATTAAAGCTACATTTCATCCATGGACTTTGTTTTCTTATCAACTGACACACATGATCTTTCTAATAAAGAGTACAGTTTATGGACTGAACAATAATGAACACAATTATGGACTGTACAATATCTACATGCTGTAATTTATTTCAAAGGAGTTTTCATCTAAAGACTGTGTTATAAAAGAACCAAGAAGAAGACGAGACGACGACCCGATGACAACAGATGATGACGATTGAACCCGCGATTGCTTCAATTTAGATATAGGGAAGTATAATTATATATATTAAATGAATATTAGTCACGGCTTACCATAACATGAATTCACATCATTATATAGCAATAATCCGATATTGATACTATTATTACTATTATTATTATTATGGAAATTTAATGATATTGCCAAGGAAGAAGGAAAGAAAAAATGATTGATGAATGTATCTTCTTTTGAGAAATTTCAGTTAAAGTCCTTTTATTCTCAAAAAAGGGGGAAATGTTAATTGGTTAATTATGGAAATTCATTTGGAATGTTAATCGATAATCATTTTTCTGACTTCTATGCCTCAGCCATCGTGTCTAGTTGACATGCGCTATTTGTGTGTGTATTTTTGGTTCACTACCATATGTAGAACAGGTGTCCATACGACTGGCTATAAAAGCCCATGGTACAGAAAGGGGGGGCTCTCTTGCTCTGCCCACCCCACAAGACACAGAATCTTCATGCTGAGAAGCAGATGACATGTAGGCCTGGACACATGCTGAACAAACACATGATTTACCAGCCAGTATCCAAGGAAAGATGGGTGAATCTCAACAATTAAGCTAATTATGGACAAATGGACAATTACTTTATAACTAATTATTGTATGCACCTGTTGCAATTTGATTCTTTTTAATGGACAATCCAAGAATAAATAGATACATTTTTTTATAAGAATATCGTGATATTGATATTTTGAGAAGTCCTCAGTAGAAAAAAAATAATACAGGAAGAGTATTGTTATACAGTCTCCCATCCAAGTACTAACCAGGCCTGACCCTGATTAGCTTCCAAGATCAGATGAGATCGGGCGTATTCAGGGTGGTGTGGCCGTAGGCAGAGACAAGCCTCTCACTTGCTGCTTTTCTACTATGAAGTCTGGCTGCCGGCTGCCCTTTCCAGTGCTCAGCAAGACCAGGTCCTTTTGTGCTTTCCCTTCTCTTCAATTTTTTTGCTGGCTTCCTTAAAAGGTCTTGTAGACAGAAGGCCCCACTCAGAACCGCTGAGCTCACTGATCGGCTGCAGCGCTGTCGACGGAACGTCAGCTTCGAGGCCAATGCCACAGGCCGGGAGCAGAGGTGAGACTCACCGGTAGACCCGGGTAGGGTGAGTAGAGCGCGGTTAGTTGCTTTCTAATAGCCTGCAGCCGGGGTTTAACTTTTAATGAAAGGGAACAATCCCTTTGACTGTCTGCAGCGCGCCACACCTAGGAAGCGCACTCTCACACACAAGCCAGCATGCACACGTGCTCGCACGTGACAACACCCCCTATCTGCCCCTACAACCTCTCCGTCACCATGCATCAGACTCTCCTGCCTGTTTTATGATTTCAGGGCCCTATCAGGAATCACCCCCCCCCCTCCCCAATTCCTTCCGCACCTTCCTTGCCTTCCTTGCACTGAGGTTAGCTCTTTGGCAGCCGTCTGGCTTGGTTACACAAGCTTCTTTGCAGAGATACATGTTACTTCTGCTGGCCCTCGCTAGGCGGCGGGCATCCAAAACCTTCCATGGGCACCTGCTGAAAGCCTGGCCCCTTCACGGCCCCGAGTGCTTTTAACACCATAATTTCCACATGACGAGCCGCGGAGTCAATAAGCAATCCTAGCCGTGACAAGGAGCTCGGTGTCAGGCCTGCGTGAAGGCGGCGGGGTAACGTACTTAGCTGCCAACTGGCTCAGAGGCCTTGGGGCTTCCATCATCTAAGTTACTTAAGGTCAATGTCCGGCAAGGCGCCGTTCCATGCTAGCCGAGCTGGGCAGTAGGGCAAAACGTTATCAAAATGGTCTACAGCACCTGGTGTTCCCAGGAGGTCTCCCATCCAAGTACTGTCTGAGCCCAGCCCTGCTTTGCTTCCGAGATCAGACGAGATCTGGCGTATCCAAGGTGGTATGGCCAGTAGATGCTGCTCGAACCATTGCCTGGCCAGCCTTTCTCAGGATCGCTTGGTGGCGAGCAATCTGGCCGTGACGGGGTGGGCTCCGAAGTGTCCATGCAAAGGCTGTGCCGTCCCTACAGGTGTGGTTTGTTTAGCAGTGATTCACGCGCCGCATCAGGTGTCTTCAAAAATGGCTCGGCGCAGGGTCTCCTGCAGGCTAAACCCTTCATCGTGGTAATGTGACAGAAAGAGCAAGCTGGACCCGTAACTTGGGGGAGGAGCGAGACGTCCAGGGGTGAATGAAGAAAAAGGGTGAGATGGTTGCCAGTGACTTTGAGCTGCTCTTCAGGGGGGAGGGTCGTGTTGCCTGCAAAGGTCTTCTGCTTGGGGTTACCGGTGGTTGCCTCCAGCCACGCGGGAGACGCTGGTCCTGGTGAAAAGGAGCCTAGTATTAAAAGTAAATAAGCAACAATGCTAGAGGCCCACGGTGATCAGAAGGATGCTGGTATTTTGCAGAGATGAAATAGCGCAAGAGAGAAAGGAAATGAAAAAAAGAAAAGAGAATGAATGTGTGCACTTGTGAAAGGGAATGGAAAAAAGGCATAGAAGAGAGTGCCCCCTGCTGGTGGAAGGAAAGAAAAAGCAAAAGCCTACAGCACCTGATATTCCCAGGTGGTCTCCCATCCAAGTACTAACCAGGCCCAACCCTGCTTAGCTTTTGAGATCAGACAAGATAATGGGCGTGTTCAGGGTGGTGTGGCCGTAGGCAGAGACTAGTCTCTCACTTGCTGCTTTTCTACTTTGACGTCTGGCTGCCGGCTGCCCTTTCCAGTGCTCAGCAAGACCAGGTCCTTTTGTGCTTTCCCTTTTCTTCAATTTTTTTGCTGGCTTCCTTAAAAGGTCTTGTAGACACAACGCCCCACTCAGAGCCGCTGAGCTCACTGATCGGCTGCAGCGCTGTCGACGAAACGTCAGCTTCACGGCCAATGCCACAGGCCGGGAGCAGAGGCGAGACTCACCGGTAGACCCGGGTAGGGTGAGTAGAGCGCAGTTAGTTGCTTTCTAATAGGCTGCAGCCGGGGATTAACTTTTAATGAAAGTGAACAATCCCTTTGACTGTCTGCAGCGCGCCACACCTAGGAAGCGCACTCTCACACACAAGCCAGCATGCACACGTGCTCGCACGTGACAACACCCCCTATCTGCCCCTACAACCTCTCCGTCACCATGCATCAGACTCTCCTGCCTGTTTTATGATTTCAGGGCCCTATCAGGAATCACCCCCCCCCTCCCCAATTCCTTCCGCACCTTCCTTGCCTTCCTTGCACTGAGGTTAGCTCTTTGGCAGCCGTCTGGCTTGGTTACACAAGCTTCTTTGCAGAGATACATGTTACTTCTGCTGGCCCTCGCTAGGCGGCGGGCATCCAAAACCTTCCATGGGCACCTGCTGAAAGCCTGGCCCCTTCACGGCCCCGAGTGCTTTTAACACCATAATTTCCACATGACGAGCCGCGGAGTCAATAAGCAATCCTAGCCGTGACAAGGAGCTCGGTGTCAGGCCTGCGTGAATGCGGCGGGGTAGCGTACTTAGCTGCCAACTGGCTCAGAGGCCTTGGGGCTTCCATCATCTAAGTTACCTAAGGTCGGTGTCCGGCAAGGCGCCGTTCCATGCTAGCCATGCTGGGCAGTAGGGCAAAACATCATCAAAATGGTCTACAGCACCCGGTGTTCCCAGGAGGTCTCCCATCCAAGTACTGTCTGAGCCCAGCCCTGCTTTGCTTCCGAGATCAGACGAGATCGGGCGTATCCAAGGTGGTATGGCCAGTAGACGCTGCTCGATCCATCGCCCGGCCTGCCTTTCTTAGGATCGCTTGGTGGCGAGCAATCTGGCCGAGACGGGGCGGGCTCCGAAGGGTCCATGCAAAGGCTGTGCCGTCCCTACAGGTGTGGTTGGTTTAGCAGTGATTCACCCGCCGCATCAGGTGTCTTCAAAAATGTCTCGGCGCAGGGTCTCCTGCAGGCTAAACCCTTCATCGTGGTAATGTGACAGAAAGAGCAAGCTGGATCCGTAACTTGGGGGCGGAGCGAGACGTCCAGGGGTGAATGAAGGAAGAGGGTGAGATGGTTGCCAGTGACTTTGAGCTGCTCTTCAGGGGGGAGGGTCGTGTTGCCTGCAAAGGTCTTCTGCTTGGGGTTACCAGTGGTTGCCTCCAGCCACGCGGGAGACACTGGTCCTGGTGAAAAGGAGCCTAGTATTAAAAGTAAAGAAGCAACAATGCTGGAGGCCCACGGTGATCAGAAGGATGCTGGTATTTTGCAGAGATGAAATAGCGCAAGAGAGAAAGCAAATGAAAAAAAGAAAAGAGAATGAATGTGTGCACTTGTGAAAGGGAATGGAAAAAAGGCATAGAAGAGAGTGCCCCCTGCTGGTGGAAGGAAGGAAAAAGCAAAAGCCTACAGGACCTGGTATTCCCAGGCGGTCTCTGTTAAATGGTTAATTATGGAAATTCATTTGGAATGTTAATCGATAATCATTTTTCTGAGTTCTATGCCTCAGCCATCGTGTCTAGTTGACATGCGCTATTTGTGTGTGTATTTTTGGTTCACTGCCATATGTAGAACAGGTGTCCATACGAATGGCTATAAAAGCCCATGGTACAGAAAGGGGGGGCTCTCTTGCTCTGCCCACCCCACAAGACACAGAATCTTCATGCTGAGAAGCAGATGACATGTAGGCCTGGACACATGCTGGACAAAGACATGATTTATCAGCCAGGATCCAAGGAAAGATGCGTGAATCTCAACAATTAAGGTAATTATGGACAAATGGACAATTACTTTATAACTAATTATTGTATGTACCTGCTGCAATCTGATTCTTTTTAATGGACAATCCAAGAATAAATAGATACATTTTTTTATAAGAATATCGTGATATTGATACTTTGAGAAGTCCTCAGTAGAAAAAAATAATACAGGAAGAGTATTATTTTACAATGGTGAGCCAGCCAGTCCTGTTTTTTTGTTATTTAAATTAAGTAAGTGAATTTCTTCAGTGAACATGGGGGAAGTCCTGACGAGCTGAACAGCTGTTGTTCAGGTGTCAGTAAATTCACTAGTTTGTCACGAGAAGCAGAAAGGACCTACAGACTGAGGAAAGACAGGAAGCAGAGGTACTAACAAGGAACAGAATCACACAGGAAAAGAATCAGACGAACTGAAGACAGGACGTGCTGATAAAAAGAAGCCAAGGAATCTTAAGGTAAGCAAAATATGGATATAATTTCTTCTTTTGCTAAACAAAGTAATATTAATTTCAAAGTTAATGTAGGAGATGACATAGAAGTTTTGTGGCTCAGTTTATACAAAGAATGTGAATTGCAGAATTTACTGTTAACTTATAAATTGGTAAATAGAGGCAAACAGAAATATAGAAATATTCTACATTTGGTAGATTTTTTTCATAGTCTTGTGTTAGAGATTTCTTAGCAGGAAAATAGTGTAGAAGTGTCAGACGGTGATACTGATTCTGACTGTAATGTGGAAAATTAACAAGAAGTAAAACACGTGTCTGTAACTGAAGGTGACCTTGGGTCTGACCAAGAGACGGACATACAGAAACCTGACATGGGAGGAGACATGACTGACATACGAGAAACCGACATACTAGGTGATGTGGGAGGAGACGTGAGTGACGTAGGAGGAACGGACGTACAAGAGCCACTAAAAATATCAGAGAATTCTGGAATTACCCAGGCTCAACTTCAAATTAAAATGAGGAAAAATTTGCAGAAATTATACAAAATCATGCCAAAATATGATGTCAAAATCCATGCCTGTAGAAATTCAGAGACATTTGAGAGCTTCTCTGATAAGTTTGATTTATCCAATGAGGAGAGGAATCCATTATTTAAAATATGGATTCCTGTGACATTGTCCAGACGTTTACATTTAATGCCCTGTGAAAATGACTCTCCTAATGGATGGGAAAATGATTCGGACAGATTAAGATATTTGATTTATTGTGTCACAAAGGATTTTCCCAACATAGAAGATCTGCAGAAACTAAGGATTGGTAGGAAGGAATGTACATATACATTCATGTCCATATTTGAACGGTTGTACAAAGCTCTCATCAAAAATGGAAAAGTACAACATATGATAACAACTTTTGTACAAAAATTCAAATTCCTAAATTCAGTTTCCCAAGTTATGGCATCACAAAAAAATTCATTATTTGAATGTGCGCAGATGCTGGATTTTGTTAGAAAACATGAGAATCGTGAAAAGAAAATAAATCAAGCTAAATTTATAAAACCAGGAAAGGTAAAATCTTACCAAAAGCCAATATCAAACTCTCCTAGACTGAGTCATCCCCATAGTGAACTCTATCAAATACGCAGAAGATTTCATATATGTTATAAGCCATATCAGCCAGTGCAAAGATCCATCTCTCCACAGAATGAGTTAATTCTCAGTCAGAACTGTGATTCTCTAAAAAGGAAAATGGCTGAAACTGATGGACAGAGACAGGTGAGACGACCAACTCACAGTGACGTCATGGAATGTGGACAGAAGAACAGGCAGTTCTCTGAGGTTTTGAAGGATAGAAAAATGTCTTTCCTAAATAGGGCGTTCCTGGAGATTTTTGAGAGAGACAGAAGATTTGGTTTAGGGAGTGGCTAAGGAAAAACTGTAATTATAATGTTGTATCAAAATGTAATACAATGTCTCAATATTTATTTATAATCTTATACAGTAAAATTGTAGTTACATAGTTTCTAATAGTTCATATATATGTATATATATATATATATATATATATGTATATATATATATATATATATATATATATACACTTGTCTAAGTAGAGATTGCGTATAATTGTATTTATATATACGTTTATAAAATATATATATATATTAATTAATAAATTAGAACTTCAAATATATAAATTTAAGTAGCAATATTTTGAATTACATTAGAACCAACCAATATATGTATAAGATATTTAAATAATTCTGTTTCTGTATGAATTTGATATTTAATTTTATTTTCTTATATTTCCTTAGAGTTTTCATTCCAAAGCAGGATTTGATCAAAGAACTCAAAATGGATTTATTTCTTTATTCACACAGGAAGTGAAAAAATTGCATGATTTTATGTGTATAACATTTTAAAATAATAACAATATATCTAGTTGAACTATAATATATATGTAATATTTATTAATTCTTTTGTGTTGCTAATATTTTCTGTGCATGAAGTGTTCGTGGAAATTAAAGTAGCTTTACAGCATGACGTGTGACAGCTGCGGCCTTTGAACTTTGAGCTAATAGTATAGGATCCCATACATTCTATTTTCAACTGATGTAACTTAAGACCGGGCAGCCAGTGAAAAAAGAATCTAAGACAAGAGTTTTTTCAAGTGTCTGAAATTCCAGTGACTTACTCTCATATTATATAATATGTACTTGGGGAATATTCAAAGAAATATAAAGATATTCAATTGATATGGCAATGCGCATTAATAAATTGGGATACAACAATTTTGGGTTAAATATATATATATATATCTAAAACTTCATATGTGGAATGTTTGAGTTGAACAGATCTGTGAATGTCAGAGTGAAGGTGACAGATGAGTAAATCAGCATCTGCTAAGTGTGATTGATGTGACAGAGGCCTCGTATGTTTGTATGTTTGAAAAAATAAAAATGTTTCTTTATGTGAAGGTACAAAAATATATTTAATTCTGAGGAAATTATAATACATAATTAGGTATTATCTACATATATATATTTCTATATTTCTTTAATAATTATTATTTCTTGATTTAACTAATAGTGGATAAGGGCAACCACACATCAAAATGGTTTACAAAGCAAATTTATATTTAGAATAATTTTCCACATGATAATATTCTTGAATAACTATAATAATATTTTTAATGGTTACCTAAATAGGTACACACCTCTCTTTAGTCAAATCTATGCTACTCATCGATATGAAATTTATAATTTGGTTCTGATATATACATAAATTTTATAAAATAATATTTTTGGTATTAAGGGGGAAAATGTGTTTTTGATCCTGATTACATAATCACTTTTGATCAATACTTATTTTCCACACATTTTAATAAAGAAGAAATAATAATAAGGTACTATGGTATAATTAAGAAGGGTATTACATGCAAAGTTGCATAATTTAATATTTTTTGGTGGTACAAGGTTATGACAAATATGAAATCATCCAGATAATGGAGATATAAGGGTATTTTTTATGGAGAAAATAATTACTCTGCATTTGTCATTAAAATTTAAAGGCCTTATTTTTATTTTTATTCTTATTTTTACTCTTAATTTTATTTTTCATTTTTAAAATTTTATTCTTACTTTATACTTCTTATTTTTTTATTTTTTCATTTTTTAATTCTCATTTGATTTTATTTGAGTTCAATATCTCAATTGAGAAAACACATTAATATTTAATAAAGTAATGTCTAATCAAAGAGTATTGCTTCATTAAATATATATTGCTAAGGAAAAAAATGTTTACATTTTCTGAGTAAACACAACAATTCATTCATTCATTTATTCATTCATTCATTCATTCATACATTCATATATTTATTCATTTTGGTTCAGGAGTATACATTCTTTGATATTATTGGTTTAATAAAGATATAAAAACTTGTTTTTTCAAAATACACTGACACCTATGGGTTGGAAAAGGTAATTACACCTATGACATAAAAATGTTCTATCATATGGAGAACTTGATTGATAATGAATTTTTATCTATTATTGTTTATTATTCCAAACATAATTTATTTTAATATTTTGATAATAATTAAATGGATATTACTGATTGCTATGGTACGCTGTGATATTATAGGTTAGGAAAAACTGCCAGATTTGGTATCAGATTAGGGAATGAAGACTTCAATCAAGACATCGCAATTATGAATTCTATCTTAATAAAGACTTTTAATTTTTATAAATCAAAGAGATTCTCAAAAGTTACAAGAAGAAGCAACTGATATCCGGACGTCTCAGAAGGTAACAGGTGTGAATGCTGAGTGTTATAATAGACTGTGTCCATTACATACAATACAATTCACACCACTGATCACCAGGACGGCAGAGGACGATGATCCTATATGTACTGTGTTGTGTTCAAGTTTCATCACGTTCCAGTGGTTTCTTATCACCTGCAACGCTTCAATGAAAGCTGGTGAACAGGTAATACCTGGCATATGTGTCCTGTATATAAAGGACTGAGTACTGGTTATGGTGCTATATAAAGCAGGAAAGTGTCAAGTTAACCCTTGCTTTACTGACCAAAGACGTCACATCTGTTCCAAAAGTGACACGAGACCAGTGCGGACACATGGAAGATTCCAAAAACGATCCAACGTAAGTCCAGGTGACACTGCACAGATATTAAAGCTACATTTCATCCATGGACTTTGTTTTCTTATCAACTGACACACATGATCTTTCTAATAAAGAGTACAGTTTATGGACTGAACAATAATGAACACAATTATGGACTGTACAATATCTACATGCTGTAATTTATTTCAATGGAGTTTTCATCTAAAGACTGTGTTATAAAAGAACCAAGAAGAAGACGAGACGACGACCCGATGACATCAGATGATGACGATTGAACCCGTGATTGCTTCAATTTAGATATAGGGAAGTATAATTATACATATTAAATGAATATTAGTCACGGCTTACCATAACATGAATTCACATCATTATATAACAATAATCCGATATTGATACTATTATTTTTATTATTATTATTATGGAAATGATATTGCCAAGGAAGAAGGAAAGAAAAAATGATTGATGAATGTATCTTCTTTTGAGAAATTTCAGTTAAAGTCCTTTTATTCTCAAAAAAGGGGGAAATGTTAAATGGTTAATTATGGAAATTCATTTGGAATGTTAATCGATAATTATTTTTCTGAGTTCTATGCCTCAGCCATCGTGTCTAGTTGACATGCGCTATTTGTGTGTGTATTTTTGGTTCACTACCATATGTAGAACAGGTGTCCATACGACTGGCTATAAAAGCCCATGGTACAGACTCTCATGCTCTGCCCACCCCACAAGACACAGAATCTTCATGCTGAGAAGCAGATGACATGTAGGCCTGGACACATGCTGGACAAAGACTTGATTTACCAGACAGGATCCAAGGAAAGATGGGTGAATCTCAACAATTAAGCTAATTATGGACAAATGGACAATTACTTTATAACTAATTATTGTATGTACCTGCTGCAATCTGATTCTTTTTAATGGACAATCCAAGAATAAATAGATACATTTTTTTATAAGAATATCGTGATATTGATACTTTGAGAAGTCCTCAGTAGAAAAAAATAATACAGGAAGAGTATTATTTTACCGTCTCCCATCAAAGTACTAACCATGCCAGACCCTGCTTAGCTTCCAAGATCAGATGAGATCGGGCGTGTTCAGGGTGGTGTGGCGGTAGGCAGAGACAAACCTCTCACTTGCTGCTTTTCTACTTTGACGTCTGGCTGCCCGCTGCTCTTTCCAGTGCTCAGCAAGACCAGGTCCTTTTGTACTTTCCCTTCTCTTCAATTTTTTTGCTGGCTTCCTTAAAAGGTCTTGCAGACACAACGCCCCACTCAGAGCCGCTGAGCTCAATGATCGGCTGCAGCACTGTCGACGGAACGTCAGCTTCACAGCCAATGCCACAGGCCGGGAGCAGAGGCGAGACTCACCGGTAGACCCGGGTAGGGTGAGTAGAGCGCGGTTAGTTGCTTTCTAATAGGCTGCAGCCGGGGATTAACTTTTAATGAAAGGGAACAATTCCTTTGACTGTCTGCAGCGCGCCACACCTAGGAAGCGCACTCTCACACACAAGCCAGCATGCACACGTGCTCGCACGTGACAACACCCCCTATCTGCCCCTACAACCTCTCCGTCACCATGCGTCAGACTCTCCTGCCTGTTTTATGATTTCAGGGCCCTAGCAGGAATCACCCCCCCTCCCCAATTCCTTCCGCACCTTCCTTGCCTTCCTTGCACTGAGGTTAGCTCTTTGTCAGCCGTCTGGCTTGGTCACACAAGCTTCTTTGCAGAGAAACATGTTACTTCTGCTGGCCCTCGCTAGGCGGCCGGCATCCATAGCCTTCCCTGGGCATCTGCTGAAAGCCTGGCCCCTTCACTGCCCCGGGTGATTTTAACGCCATCATTTCCACACGGCGAGCTGCGGAGTCAATAAGCAATCCTAGCCGTGGCAAGAAGCTCGGTGTCAGGCCTGCGTGAAGGCGGCGGGGTAGCGTACTTAGCTGCCAACTGGCTCAGAGGCCTTGGAGCTTCCATCATCTAAGTTACTTAAGGTCGGTGTCCGGCAAGGTGCCGTTCCATGCTAGCCGAGCTGGGCAGTAGGTAAAAACGTCATCAAAATGGTTTACAGCACCCGGTATTCCCAGGAGGTCTCCCATCCAAGTACTGTCCAAACCCAGCCCTGCTTTGCTTCCGAGATCAGATGAGATCGGGAGTATCCAAGGTGGTATGGCCAGTAGAAGCTGCTCGGTCCATCGCCCGGCCAGCCTTTCTCAGGATCGCTTGCTGGCGAGCAATCTGGCCGTGACGGGGCGGGCTCCGAAGGGTCCATGCAAAGTCTGTGCCGTCCCTACAGTTGTGGTCTGTTTAGCTGTGATTCACCCGCCGCATCAGGTGTCTTCAAAAATGGCTCGGCGCAGGGTCTCCTGCAGGCTAAACCCTTCATCGCGGTAATGTGACAGAAAGAGCAAGCTGGACCCGTAACTTCGGGGCGGAGCGAGACGTCCAGGGGTGAATGAAGGAAGAGGGTGAGATGGTTGCCAGTGACTTGAGCTGCTCTTCAGGGGGGAGGGTCGTGTTGCCTGCAAAGGTCTTCTGCTTGGGGTTACCGGTGGTTGCCTCCAGCCACGCGGGAGACGCTGGTCCTGGTGAATAGGAGCCTAGCATTAAAAGTAAAGAAGCAACAATTCTGGAGGCCCACGGTGATCAGAAGGATGCTGGTATTTTGCAGAGATGAAATAGCGCAAGAGAGAAAGCAAATGAAAAAAAGAAAAGAGAATGAATGTGTGCACTTGTGAAAGGGAATGGAAAAAAGGCATAGAAGAGAGTGCCCCCTGCTGGTGGAAGGAAGGAAAAAGCAAAAGCCTACAGCACCTGGAATTCCCAGGTGGTCTCCCATCCAAGTACTAACCAGGCCCAACCTGCTTAGCTTTCAAGATCAGACGAGATTGGGTGTGTTCAGGGTGGTGTGGCCGTAGGCAGAGATTAGCTTCTCACTTGCTGCTTTTCTTCTTTGACGTCTGGCTGCCGGCTGCCCTTTCCAGTGCTCAGCAAGACCAGGTCCTTTTGTGCTTTCCCTTCTCTTCAATTTTCTTGCTGGCTTCCTTAAAAGGTCTTGTAGACACAATGCCCCACTCAGAGCCGCTGAGTTCACTGATCTGCTGCAGTGCTGTCGACGGAACTCAGCTTCACGGCCAATGCCACAGGCCGGGAGCAGAGGCGAGACTCACCGGTAGACCCGGGTAGGGTGAGTAGAGTGCGGTTAGTTGCTTTCTAATTGCCTGCAGCCGGGGATTAACTTTTAATGAAAGGGAACAATCCCTTTGACTGTCTGCAGTGCGCCACACCTAGGAAGCGCACTCTCACACACAAGCCAGCGTGCACACGTGCTCGCACGTGACAACACCCCCTATCTGCCCCTACAACCTCTCCGTCACCATGCGTCAGACTCTCCTGCCTGTTTTATGATTTCAGGGCCCTAGCAGGAATCACCCCCCCCTCCCCAATTCCTTCCTTGCCTTCCTTGCACTGAGGTTAGCTCTTTGTCAGCTGTCTGGCTTGGTTACACAAGCTTCTTTGCAGAGAAACATGTTACTTCTGCTGGCCCTCGCTAGGCAGCCGGCATCCAAAACCTTCCCTGGTCACCTGCTGAAAGCCTGGCCCCTTCACGGCCCCGGGTGCTTTTAACACCATCATTTCCACACGGCGAGCTGCGGAGTCAATAAGCACTCCTAGCCGTGTCAAGGAGCTCGGTGTCAGGCCTGCGTGAAGGCGGCGGGGTAGCGTACTTAGCTGCCAACTGGCTCAGAGGCCTTGGGGCTTCCATCATCTAAGTTACTTAAGGTCGGTGTCCGGCAAGGCGCGGTTTCATGCTTGCTGAGCTGGGCAGTAGGGCAAAACGTCATCAAAATGGTCTACAGCACCCGGTGTTCCCAGGAGGTATCCCATCCAAGTACTGTCCGAGCCCAGCCCTGCTTTGCTTTCGAGATCAGACGAGATGAGACGTATCCAAGGTGGTATGGCCAGTAGAAGCTGCTTGATCCATCGCCCGGCCAGCCTTTCTCAGGATCGCTTGGTGGCGAGCAATCTGGCCGTGACGGGGCGGGCTCCGAAGGGTCCATGCAAAGGCTGTGCCGTCCCTACAGGTGTGGTTTATTTAGCAGTGATTCACCCGCCGCACCAGGTGTCTTTAAAAATGGCTCGGCGCAGGGTCTCCTGCAGGCTAAACCCTTCATCGCGGTAATGTGACAGAAAGAGCAAGCTGGACCCGTAACTTGGGGGCTGAGCGAGACGTCCAGGGGTGAATGAAGGAAGAGGGTGCGATGGTTGCCAGTGACTTTGAGCTGCTCTTCAGGGGGGAGGGTCGTGTTGCCTGCAAAGGCCTTCTGCTTGGGGTTACATCTGGTTGCCTCCAGCCACCCGGGAGACGCTGGTCCTGGTGAAAAGGAGCCTAGTATTAAAAGTAAAGAAGCAACAATGCTGGAGGCCCACGGTGATCAGAAGGATGCTGGTAATTTGCAGAGATGAAATAGCGCAAGAAAGAAAGCAAATGAAAAAAAGAAAAGAGAATGAATGTGTGCACTTGTGAAAGGGAATAGAAAAAAGGCATAGAAGAGAGTGCCCCCTGCTGGTGGAAGGAAGGAAAAAGCAAAAGCCTACAGCACCTGGCATTCCCAGGCGGTCTCTGCTAAATGGTTAATTATGGAAATTCATTTGGAATGTTAATCGATAATCATTTTTCTGAGTTCTATGCCTCAGCCATCGTGTCTAGTTGACATGCGCTATTTGTGTGTGTATTTTTGGTTCACTACCATATGTAGAACAGGTGTCCATACGACTGGCTATAAAAGCCCATGGTACAGAAATGGGGGGCTCTCTTGCTCTGCCCACCCCACAAGACACAGAATCTTCATGCTGAGAAGCAGATGACATGTAGGCCTGGACACATGCTGGACAAAGACATGATTTACCAGCCAGGATCCAAGGAAAGATGGGTGAATCTCAACAATTAAGCTAAATATGGACAAATGGACAACTACTTTATAACTAATTATTGTATGTACCTGCTGCAATCTGATTCTTTTTAATGGACAATCCAAGAATAAATAGATACATTTTTTATAAGAATATCGTGATATTGATACTTTGAGAAGTCCTCAGTAGAAAAAAATAATACAGGAAGAGTATTATTTTACAATGGTGAGCCAGCCAGTCCTGTTTTTTTGTTTTTTAAATTAAGTAAGTGAATTTCTTCCGTGAACAAGGGGGGAGTCCTGACGAGCTGAACAGCTGTTGTTCACGTGTCAGTAAATTCACTAGTTTGTCACGAGAAGCAGAAAGGACCTACAGACTGAGGAAAGACGGGAACCAGAGGTACTTACAAGGAACAGAATCACACAGGAAAAGAATCAGACGAACTGAAGACAGGACGTGCTGATAAAGAGAAGCCAAGGAATCTTAAGGTAAGCAAAATATGGATATAATTTCTTCTTTTGCTAAACAAAGTAATATTAATTTCAAAGGTAATGTAGGAGATGACATAGAAGTTTTGTGGCTCAGTTTATACAAAGAATGTGAATTGGAGAATTTACAGTTAACTTCTAAATTGGTAAATAGAGACAAACAGAAATTGAGAAATATTCTACATTTGGTAGATTTTTTTCATAGTCTTGTGTTAGAGATTTCTAAGCAGGAAAATAGTGTAGAAGTGTCAGACGGTGATACTGATTCTGACTGTAATGTGGAAAATGAACAAGAAGTAAGACACGTGTCTGTAACTGAAGGTGACCTTGGGTCTGACCAAGAGACGGACATACAGAAACCTGACGTGGGAGGAGACATGACTGACATACGAGAAACCGACATACTAGGTGATGTGGGAGGAGATGTGAGTGACGTAGGAGGAACGGACGTACAAGAGCCACTAAAAATATCAGAGAATTCTGGAATTACCCAGGCTCAACTCCAAATTAAAATGAGGAAAAATTTGCTGAAATTATACAAAATCATGCCAAAATATGATGTCAAAATCCATGCCTGTAGAAATTCAGAGACATTTGAGAGCTTCTCTGATAAGTTTGATTTATCCAATGAGGAGAGGAATCAATTATTTAAAATATGGATTCCTGTGACATTGTCCAGACGTTTACATTTAATGCCCTGTGAAAATGACTCTCCTAATGGATGGGAAAATGATTCGGACAGATTAAGATATTTGATTTATTGTGTCACAAAGGATTTTCCCAACATAGAAGATCTGCAGAAACTAAGGATTGGTAGGAAGGAATGTACATATACATTCATGTCCATATTTGAACGGTTGTACAAAGCTCTCATCAAAAATGGAAAAGTACAACATATGATAACAACTTTTGTACAAAAATTCAAATTCCTAAATTCAGTTTCCCAAGTTATGGCATCACAAAAAAATTCATTATTTGAATGTGCACAGATGCTGGATTTTGTTAGAAAACATGAGAATCGTGAAAAGAAAATAAATCAAGCTAAATTTATAAAACCAGGAAAGTTAAAATCTTACCTAAAGCCAATATCAAACTCTCCTAGACTGAGTCATCCCCATAGTGAACTCTATCAAATACGCAGCAGATTTCATTTATGTTATAAGCCATATCAGCCAGTGCAAAGATCCATCTCTCCACAGAATGAGTTAATTCTCAGTCAGAACTGTGATTCTCTAAAAAGGAAAATGGCTGAAACTGATGGACAGAGACAGGTGAGACGACCAACTCACTGTGACGTCATGGAATGTGGACAGAAGAACAGGCAGTTCTCTGAGGTTTTGAAGGATAGAAAAATGTCTTTGCTAAATAGGGCGTTCCTGGAGATATTTGAGAGAGACAGAAGATTTGGTTTAGGGAGTGGCTAAGGAAAAACTGTAATTATAATGTTGTATCAAAATGTAATACAATATCTCAATATTTATTTATAATCTTATACAGTAAAATTGTAGTTATATAGTTTCTAATAGTTCATATATATATATATATGTATATATATATATATAAACACTTGTCTAAGTAGAGATTGCGTATAATTGTATTTATATATACGTTTATAAAATATATATATATATATACATATTAATTAATAAATTAGAACTTCATATATATAACTTTAAGTAGCAATATTTTGAATTACATTAGAACTAGAGATGAGCGTTGTTCTACTCGAACTGTTCGCCAATCTCAAATTCGAGCTGTTTTGGGCGGTGTTCGAGCCGTTCGGCGAACACGAACAATTTGAGAAAAATTCGGCTGTTCGAGGTTATGTTCGATAACTGTTCGTGCACCAAAATCATAACTGGATTTTTTCTCAGTAATGATGAAAATTAATGTTAATACGCAGTTTGAGTGTACAGCGGGGTGGGGGGAGGGGCAGGGGATGGATCTCTGCAGGAACAATGAAGATCTCCATTTTTTTTTCTCTTTCCCGCATTTACAGTGGGGAGGTGCAATCTGTCAGCCTATCAGCAGCGCACACACGGAGCGAAGTGCTTTTTTTCACACAAGCAAGGGCATGTGTCATTGGCAGTGTATGTCACATGTCCTTGCCCTATAAGACCAAGCCATTTTCCCCGTCGCCACCATTTTCTCACTGCTGCAGCTGCGTGTTAGACGGCACCGCTGTTGCTGTGTGCGCTATACCTTGTTAATTTCAAGCCAATTTTCGCACAAATATACAGATAGCTTGGGAGTAGGGAATAGTTGTGATTGCAGTCCTTTTAAGGACTAGGTTACAGCATTTCCTACGACTTTTATCAGGCAGGTCTGTGCTCTTAAATAGATAGGTTGTGGGAGTAAAGACTAATTGTAATTGGAGTCCTTTTCAGGACTAGGTTACATCAGTTCCTATCAGTTTTTGCCAGGCAGGTCTGTGCCAGTGTTGTGCAAGTTTTTTTCACAGCATTTGGCTGAATCTAGCAAAGCTAATCCTTTTTGGCCTATTGCAGAGTGTGTTAGTCAGTGGAGTAGCCTATCTGTGTTGCAAGATATACCACCTGTGTATAGAATACCAATTTTTTTACTGCACCTAGTGAAGTAAAATTTTTTGGGCATAGCATCATTCTATTAGTCCATCTATACTGACCTCCATCAGGTTGCAAACTGAATCTAATTTTTTTCTGCATCTAGCTCTGAAAAAATATTTGGCCTTCTAGCAGTGTGTGGGACTTGTTCTATTAGTCCACCTATACTGACCTCCATCAGGTTGCAAACTGAATATATTTTTTTCTGCATCTACCTCTGAAAAAATATTGGGCTTCTAGCTGTGTGTGGGACTTGTTGTATTAGTCCATCTATACTGACCTCCATCAGGTTGCAAACTAAATATATTTTTTTCTGCATCTACCTCTGAAAAAATATTGGGCTTCTAGCTGTGTGTGGTTCTTGTTCTATTAATCCATCTATACTGACCTCCATCAGGTTGCAAACTGAATATAATTTTTTTCTGCATCTAGCTCTGAAAAAATATTTGGCCTTCTAGTAGTGTGTCGGACTTTCTCTATTAGTCCATCTATACTGACCTCCATCAGGTTGCAAATTAAAAATAATTTTTATCTGCATCTACAGTACCTCTGAAAAAATATTTGGGCTTCTAGCTGTGTGTGGGACTTGTTGTATTAGTCCATCTATACTGACCTCCATCAGGTTGCAAACTGAATATAATTTTTTTCTGCATCTAGCTCTGAAAAAATAATTGGCCTTCTAGTAGTGTGTGGGACTTTCTCTGTTAGTCCATCTATACTGACCTCCATCAGGTTGCAAACTGAATATATTTTTTTCTGCATCTACCTCTGAAAAAATATTGGGCTTCTAGCTGTGTGTGTGTCTTGTTCTATTAATCCATCTAAACTGACCTCCATCAGGTTGCAAATTAAAAATAATTTTTATCTGCATCTACAGTACCTCTGAAAAAATATTTGGGCTTCTAGCTGTGTGTGGGTCTTGTTCTATTAATCCATCTATACAGACCTCCATCAGGTTGCAAACTGAATATAATTTTTTTCTGCATCTACCTCTGAAAAAATATTGGGCTTCTAGCTGTGTGTGGGACTTGTTGTATTAGTCCATCTATACTGACCTCCATCAGGTTGCAAACTGAATATATTTTTTTCTGCATCTACCTCTGAAAAAATATTGGGCTTCTAGCTGTGTGTGGGACTTGTTGTTTTAGTCCATCTATACTGACCTCCATCAGGTTGCAAATTGAATATAATTTTTTTCTGCATCTAACCCAGCCAATAGTTTTGACCTAATACCACAGTTTGGCCACTCAGCTTTGCTCGGTTACCATCCATTGTTTTTTTGTGCAAACAACTCCAGAGTTGTGAATTAGTTAACCACCAAAATGAGTGGAAAAAGGCCTGCTGCTGGTGGAAAGGGGAATAGGCGTGTTGGGAAGGGGAAAAAAGGTTGTGTCCGTGGGGTAGGTGTTAAAGCAACAGTAACATCTGCAGAAGAAAGACCATCTTCCAGCCAAACTAAAATGTCTACTTCTTTTAGCGGACAATGTGATAAGATCCCTTTCTTACGGCCATGCCAATCGCTACAAATTCCAGATTAGGCACAAAAACAGCAGGTGCTTCAACGGATATCAAGTGCTCCTTTAAGTGGGCTCTCCTCCACATCAACTTCAACATCACAAATACTCCAGTCCTCAAAGGTGTCACCCAAATCACACTTGCTTCCTCACAGCTCCCAAATCTCCAGCTGCCCGTCTGAGTATGAGGTAGAACAGATGGTTGAGTCTGCAGAGCTGTTTACTCATACTATAGCCTGGGAATCAGAGGTCGACTCCAGCGCTTCTGTGAATCCAGACGAGGAAATGATCTGCACTGATGCCCAGAATCTTTATGAGTCGGATCCAGGACCAGATGCAGAAGGTTCTGACCATAATGTAGACCCTCATTCCCAAACTGTAACTCCTGTTGGTGGAGACAATGAGGAAGACGATGATAAGACTCAAATACCTGATTGGAGCGACAACTTTAGTTTTTTGTCAGGGCAAGAACAGGTTAGCTCTGAGGACGACGGGTGTGATAACACACAGGGTGATGATGATGAGGTTGGAGATCCCACTTACTGTCAACCCACAGTCAGCCAAGAGATGAGGTCAGCAGAGGAGGTGGAGGAAGATGCTAGTGACGACGAGGTCAGGTTGCGCCTTCCTGGACAGAGACGTAGTACTGGAAGCACGTCAACAACTGCATCCTCAAACACAACTCTGCCTCTCACCACAAGTCGTGGTGGCTCTTCAGGTCGCATGGGTGCTAAGCCTTGCATAGCCTAGGCATTTTTTCAGATCGATAAAGATGACCCAACTCGTGTTATCTGTAACATTTGTCAGCAAAAGCTAAGTAGAGGCCAAAAAATACATAGTTTGAGTACTTCATGCATGAACCGGCACATGGACATGAAGCATAAGTTGCAGTGGGAAGCTCAGTGTGCTACAATGCGGCCTAGCCGGCCGGGCCAACCACCGTCTGCCATATCTTGTGCATCCGCGGCCTCTTCATCCTCTGTGACTGGGGGGACAGCAGTCACACCTATTTTGGGGCGCAGACCTACCACCTCTTTACCCGCAACAGCCAGCGTGATTGGCAGGTCATCATTTTCTTTGGAGGTGGTAACACCAGCTGGTGTTGAGCCCTGTCCGACATCGATAGCACCACATTTGGATCAAGGCAACCTAACATGTCCGCCTGCATCTTCCTCACAGACCGGCAGTTTGCCGGGGACACCCTTATCAACCCCGTCTAAGCACAATAGCCAGCCCTCGGTCCCTCAGATGTGGACAAGTAAAAGACCATTTCCTCCTAGCCATGAGAAAGCTAAGAGGTTGAATTTCACCATCTGCAAGCTCTTGGCTACAGAAATGCTGCCTTTCCGCCTGGTGGACACAGAGGATTTTCGAGACCTTATGTCCGTCGCAGTGCCCCAGTACCAGATGCCCAGTCGGCACTACTTCTCAAAGAAAGGTGTGCCTGCGCTCCACCAGCATGTCGCACACAACATCACCGCTTCTTTGAGAAACTCTGTGTGTGACAGGGTGCATTTCACCACAGACACTTGGACGAGTAGGCATGGACAGGGGCGTTACATGTCGCTGACTGGGCACTGGGTAACTAGGGTGACAGCAGGACAAGGGGCTGCTGTCCAAGTCTTGCCGTCCCCACGAGTTGTGCGTCAATCCTCTTTATGTCAAAGTTCCTCCACTGCTTCTGCCTCCTCAACCTCCTCTCGGTCTTCCACCTGCACCCAAAGCCTGTCTGGTCATGCCACAAGCTTTCTAACTGCGCAGAAGGGATCCTGCACACCTCCTTACTATGCTGGCAGTAGGGCTCAACGTCATCAGGCGGTTTTTACATTGAAATGTCTGGGAAATGTGAGTCACACAGCTGAGGAGTTGTGGTCAGCTCTGGAGAACCAATTTCATGAATGGTTGTCTCCACTGGACCTGAAACCAGGGAAGGCCGTGTGCGACAATGCTGCAAACCTGGGTGCGGCCCTTCGCCGGGGCAATGTCACACACGTGCCTTGTATGGCTCACGTGTTGAACCTGGTTGTCCAGCAATTTTTAGCCCACTATCCCAGTCTAGATGGCCTTCTGCAGAGGGCACGGTCGCTGTGTGCTCACTTCCGCCGTTCGCATCCCGCAGCTCAGCGACTTACATCTCTACAGAAGTCGTTGGGCCTGCCACTTCACCGGCTAAAATGCGATGTGCCTACCCGGTGGAATTCAACTCTGCACATGTTGCAGCGACTGTGGCAGCACCGACAAGCCCTGGTGCAATACGTTCTGACGTATAGCCTGGGCCAACGAGATTCAGAGGTGGGGCAAATCACGCTGGAGGAGTGGTCTCAGATCAGGGACCTATGCACCCTTCTGCACAGTTTTGAAATGGCGACGAAGATGTTTAGTGCTGACGATGCCATTATCAGCATGACTATTCCGGTGATTTACATGCTGGAGCACATGTTAAACAGAATTCGGAGTCAGGTGGTGGCACAAGAGGAGGTGGAGGAAGTAGAGGAGGAGGAGTTGTATGCGGAAGGGCTAACATCTGCAAGGTCCAGACGGTCGGCAGCACCAAGGCGGCAGGCATGTGAGGGTGGGGGAGATGGTTTTACCAGGGCGCATGGTAGCAGCCAAACTAGTGAGGAAGGTGCAGGAGCCCAGGAAGAAGTGGAGGACGAACTGATGGAAGACTCATCAGATGAGGGAGACCTTGATCACATTTCTGTTGTGCGAGGTTGGGGGGAGAGTACAGAGGAAGGAAGCATGATTGTTACCTCGCCACCAACACAACAGGGACTTGGTGCTCCTGGATGCGCAACACACATGAGTGCCTTCTTGCTGCACTACCTGCAACATGACCCTCGAATTGTGAGAATTAGAAATAATCCTGACTACTGGGTTGCCACACTGTTAGATCCCCGGTACAAAAGTAAATTTGCAGAAATTATTCCTGCCATAGAAAGGGATGCACGCATGCAGGAGTATCAGCAGAGACTGTTGCAGAATCTTACATGTGCTTTTCCACAAAATACCAGTGGTGCACATAGTGAATCTCACAGTTCCAACTTGCCAACCGTGGGACCGTCAAGTGTTCAGCACTCAAACCGTAACAGAACCACAGTATCTGCTGGTAACATCAATTTTGCGGAATCATTTCACCACTTTTTTAGCCCATCCTTTGCAAGGCCACAGGAGACAAGAAGTCTGACACATAGTCAACGCCTAGAGACGATGGTACAGGAGTATCTCCAAGTAAACATTGAAGCCACGACTGTGTCACTGGACCCTTGCTCTTTTTGGGCTTCCAATCTGGATAAATGGCCGGAGCTAGCCACTTACGCCTTGGAGATCTTGTCATGCCCCGCAGCCAGCGTTCTGTCTGAACGTGTGTTCAGCGCTGCTGGTGGTGTGCTGACAGATAAGCGCACGCGGCTCTCCACTGATAATGTAGACAGACTCACGTTCATAAAGATGAACAAATCATGGATCCGAAACGACTTTTCTACCCCTGTGTCATCCTGGGGAGAGTAAAAGCTTGATGATTGGTTAAAATCACCCTACCAACCGTTTTAAGCTTTCAAATTACTAATCATGTTTATCTGTATCTTGGCTGGAAAATAATTTGGGCTTTGTAGCAGTGTGCAGCACTGATCCTATTATGCCATCTATACTAAAGCTTCACCAGATTTAAAATTAATAATAATTTTTAGCTGCATCTAGCCCGGAAAATAATTTTGGGGCTCCGAGATGCGCAAGACACATAAGTGCCTTCTTGCTGCACTACCTGCAGCATGACCCTCATATTGTCAGAATTCGAAGTAATCATGACTACTGGGTTGCCACACTCTTAGATCCCCCAAACTTTTCGATCAACCTTTTCATTTTAATAAAGACCAAAAAAATGGTCATTTTTGAAATTATAAGCATTAGCAGGTTGTTAGAAACTGAAATCAAACAGTTTTCAACTCAAAACTTTATTCTAGGTGATGTTACATATTCACATAGGACCCCTTGTTCGAAAGGAGCTTCTGAGCTCTCTCGTCCATTGAATTTGTCAGGTTTTGGATGGTTTCTGCTTCAATTGTTTTGCATGAGGACAGAATACCCTCCCAGAGCTGTTGCTTAGATGTGAACTGCCTCCCGCCATCATAGACACTCCTTTTAATGATGCTCCAAAGGTTCTGAATGGGGTACAGGTCAGGGGAGCATGGGGGTCACACCATAAGTTTGTCCCCTTTTATGCCCATATCAGCCAGAGATGCAGATGTTATATGTGCAGCATGAAATGGTGCATTATCATGCAGAAAAATGATCTTGCTGTGAAATACACGGTTCTTCTTCTTGAACCATGGCAGGAAGTGCTGTTTGAGAAAATCCACATACATTATGGAGTTCATCTTTAGCGCCTTCAGGGATCCTAAAGGGGCCGACAATCTCTCTCCCCATGATTCCAGCCCAAAACATTACTCCACCTCCTCCTTGTTGGCTCTGTAGCCGTGTTTGCGTGGGGTGTCCATCAACCAGCCATCCTCCACTCCATCCATCTGGACCATCGAGCGTTGCACGGCACTCATCCGTGAACAAAACAGTTTTGAAATCAGTCTTCATGTAATGTTTGGCCCACTGGAGCCGTTTCTGCTTGTGTGAAGTGGATAGAGGAGGTCGACAGGATGGCGTATGCACAGCTGCAAACCTCTGAAGGACCCTGCATCTTGTTGTTCGGGGGACGTTGGAGGCACAAGCAGCTTCAAAAACTTGTCTGCTCCTATGACAAGGCTTTTTTGCCGCTGCTCTTTCAACCTGACGTAATTGCCTGTAGGAAAGAGTCCTCAATTTGCCCTTATCAGCACGCACACGTGTGTACTGTGAATCAGCTACATACTTCTTGATTGCCAAGACACTTCATCCTGATCATCGCACAATGTTGATTGTAGTCATGCCTTGACCTAAACACTCCACAATTTGTTGCTTCTCAGCAGCCGACACATCCTTTTTCTTTCCCATTTTGGCAGAAAATGTAGGCTGCTTAATAATGTGAGACAGCCTTGTTAAGTAGTCTTGCCTTTCATTGGACACACCTGCCAAACTAATTAGCACAGGTGTCTGCAATTGCTTACAGTGATATAAAGAGCCCTGACACACATCACCATCAATGAGTTTAACTGACAAACAAACAAATTCTTCCCTTATCACTCCTAAACACTTTTTGCATAATAATTTGGAGCGCAGTGTACATGTGCTTTTCCACAAAACACCAGTGGTTCACGTAGTGAATCTTACAGTTCTAACTTGCCAACCGTGGTCTGTATGGAGTTGTTCAATAAAGGGCCCAAAATTAAGATAACATAGATGGGAGAGGTCTCTATGAATAGGAATTCCTAAGTATTTGATACCCTGTGAGGGCCAGGCAAAGGGAAAGTTGGACTGGATGGAATCCTATATGGATTTGGGGAGGGAGACATCGAGGGCCTCAGACTTCGCTGCATTGATTTTAAAATTTGACCATGTAACAAAGTGATCTATTTCAGCCATAACAGCATGGATGGATATATGTGATTGAGTGATATATACTAGGACATCATCAGCAAATAGAGAGCACTTGTACTCGGTGCCTCCCACCTCAATCCACCTAATATTGGGGTTATGGCGAATTGATGAGAGCAGGTGCTCCGTCACTAGGATGTATAAGAGAGGGGACAGAGGACATCCCTGCCTTGTCCCATTGGTGATTGTGAAAGGTGATGAAAATGTTCTGATGCACCCCCTGGGCCTTGGGACACCCGGAGCCGGACCCTTTTTGGTGGATGCTGGTGGTTGTAGTCTTCGTGGCGGCGACCCGGTTCCGTGGCTCAGGGTGGTCAAACCAGTGGCGGAACTATTTATGTGGTTTTGATGTTTAAATGTCCGACTACGCCACCCGTGGATTGCGGTCAGAGTGAACCGCCGCTGCAGGGCAGACCGCTGAGGCTGGTGTTGTGGGTGAAGCAGAGCATAGCATAACTCCCCACGGGAGGAGTATAGCCTCAGGGCAGTGTATGCGGAGGATGGGGGTGATGGTGCAGGGCAGCAGCAGTAACGACACGGAGTCAGTGATGCAGTCCAGGGCCTTTACTCACAGTTCTTATTATCCAGACCACGTCTGCAGGTAACGGCTGCCCACGTCGTACTGTGCTCACCAGGTGAGGGGCTCAGACAACTCCCAGATAACTTTGGAGCACTTCACAGGACCCCCTTTGTGTGTCCTTTGTCTGGCCTTTCTTACCAACCCTTCTGTCCGGCTGCCTCGGGCCTCCTCTTGGTAAACTTGGCGCCAGTTTCCCTGACCCTATGTGGTGCCTTCCTAGCGGGTGTAGCGAGGGGCTGCGCCACATAAAATGTCACAGCCTCCGGTTTCTAGCTGAGGGTCGTTTCCTGCCTCCACTAGTTTCGGGGACCGGTCTCCCCCTTTGGCCTGACCCCTCCACGCAGGTGGATTCGGGCGTGCGGTGGTGACTCGCCCGTCCGCACCCCTGGGATCCCTTCATTCCTCGTTCCTGGAGCCTTCTCCGCTCCTCTTCCTTCCTTCTCCCTCTTCCAGGCCTGGGCCTCTGTTACTAGGCCCGCCTCCGGAGCAGAGCTCATGCAGAGCCCCTGCTCCCTGCCACTTCTGCTCAGACTTCTCTGCACTGAACTAAGATGGTGCCCACCTTTTATACTCCCTTCTCAATGCACCCAGGAACTGCTTCCTCCCTGCTCCTGCACTACAGGGTTCCCCTTCCTCAGTGTTCCCTCCCCCCACTCCAGCCAGGGACAGGGACTGTCGTGCCCATCTCAGAGGCATATTGGTCGCCCTGCCCCACGGCAATGTGTTGTAATGCATGCAGGTGTCTGGTCCTGATCCACACTCCATCCTTACCTGAGAGTGAGATATCACACCTCTGGGTGAGGTGCAATACCTCTGTAGCAACCGAGCCCTCAGGGTGCTACAGTTCCATTTATCTTCAGCCTAGGTGACGTATTGTGATACAGGGCCGTGATTTTGGCTATAAAAGGGTCCCCTAGACCCCTACCCCAAGCTTTTTAAGAGAATCATATATGGCGTGCCAGGAGACTCTATGGAATGCTTTCTCAGCATCCAACGAGAGTATCTAATTACAAATTTTTAACTGCATCTAGCCCAGGAAATACTTTGTGCCTAGTAGCAGTGTCTGCTAGTCAGCGGATTATCCCGGCTGTTAAGCAAGATACACCACCTGTAGTTTAGACACTTAATTTTTTCAAAGGAAATGCTTCGGGACCATGGGATACTCAGTGAAGAGCATCAGGAGGCACCCCAAGGCATAGGGGCTGGGACTGGCAGTAGGATGCCTTGCGGTGGACAGCCGAGCTCGATCCTTATAAAAGCTTTTTAACTGCAGCAGCTTTAGTGGACGCTACTGGAGCTGGAATTACGCGGCTGCTGGCATGAGACTTGCCCTCCAATAGATCCTTGTAAATGGATTTAAAGTGTATTCATTCAAATTAGAGAGACAATTTAAATTAAAAAGCTTAGAGCTGCCTCCACCACAGGGGGGCTCGCTCGACCCACCAGCGGACAGGCACCAGTGTTGGGAGAGGGGGGCTGGCCATCAGGGTTCACCGCGGCTCTGGCACAAACCCGGCGACACGGAGGTGGCACGGGCAGGAGCGGACTGGCCGTGTTGGCTTCTCACTTTTTGGATTTTAGAAGGGCATGACATGCCTATATCTGTGTCTCCCCCTCCTTTTACTCCTCCACCTCTTTTATTTTCGCATGACTATATGTACTTGTCACTTTTCCATGTGTTAGTTATGTCTTCTGAGCAGTTTGTCAGCTTTTGGACATCTTTGAAGGTGTTTTCTATGTGTTTCTATGTGTTTTTGTTTGCCTGCCATTGGTTTTAACGGTGTTCGAAGGTGTTCGACGAACAGTTCGACGAACACACGGGTGTTCGACGAACCGAACCGAACTCGAACACTACGGGGGTGGCTCAACACTAATTAGAACCAACCAATATATGTGTAAGATATTTAAATAATTCTGTTTCTGTATGAATTTGATATTTAATTTTATTTTCTTATATTTCCTTAGAGTTTTCATTCCAAAGCAGGATTTGATAAAAGAACTCTATAATGGATTTATTTCTTTATTCACACAGGTAGTGAAAAAATTGCATTATTTTATGTGTATAACATTTTAAAATAATAACAATATATCTAGTAGAACTATAATATTTATGTAATACTTATTAATTCTTTTGTGTTACTAATATTTTCTGTGCATGAAGTGTTCGTGCAAATTAAAGTAGCTTTACAGCATGACGTGTGACAGCTGCGGCCTTTGAACTTTGAGCTAATAGTATAGGATTCCATTCATTCTATTTTCAACTGATGTAACTTAAGACCGGGCAGCCAGTGAAAAAAGAATCTAAGACAAGAGTTTTTTCAAGTGTCTGAAATTCCAGTGACTTACTCTCATATTATATAATATGTACTTGGGGAATATTCAAAGAAATATAAAGATATTCAATTGATATGGCAATGCGCATTAATAAATTGGGATACAACAATTTTGGGTTAAATATATGCATATATATCTAAAACTTCATATGTGGAATGTTTGAGTTGAACAGATCTGTGAATGTCAGAGTGAAGGTGACAGATGAGTAAATCAGCAGCTGCTAAGTGTGATTGATGTGACAGAGGCCTCGTATGTTTGTATGTTTGCAAAAAAAAAAATGTTTCTTTATGTGAAGGTACAAAAATATATTTAATTCTGAGGAAATTATAATACATAATTAGGTATTATCTACATATATATATTTCTATATTTCTTTAATAATTATTATTTCTTGATTTAACTAATAGTGGATAAGGGCAACCACACATCAAAATGGTTTACAAAGCAAATTTAGATTTAGAATAATTTTCCACATGATAATATTCTTGAATAACTATAATATTATTTTTAATGGTTACCTAAATAGGTACACACCTCTCTTTAGTCAAATCTATGCTACTCATCGATATGAAATTTATGCACAATATTTCTAGAAGAATAATTATTTTTAATTTGGTTCTGATATATACATAAATTTTATAAAATAATATTTTTGGTATTAAGGGGGAAAATGTGTTTTTGATCCTGATTACATAATCACTTTTGAGCAATACTTATTTTCCACACATTTTAATAAAGAAGAAATAATAATAAGGTACTATGGTATAATTAAGAAGGGTATTACATGCAAAGTTGCATAATTTAATATTTTTTGGTGGTACAAGGTTATGACAAATATGAAATCATCCAGATAATGGAGATATAAGGGTATTTTTTATGGAGAATATAATTACTCTGCATTTGTCATTAAAATTTAAAGGCCTTATTTTTATTTTTATTCTTATTTTTACTCTTAATTTTATTTTTCATTTTTAAAATTTTATTCTTACTTTATACTTCTTATTTTTCTATTTTTTCATTTTTTAATTCTCATTTGATTTTATTTCAGTTCAATATCTCAATTGAGAAAACACATTAATATTTAATAAAGTAATGTCTAATACAAGAGTATTGCTTCATTAAATATATATTGCTAAGGAAAAAAATGTTTACATTTTCTGAGTAAACACAACAATTCATTCATTCATTTATTCATTCATTCATTCATTCATACATTCATATATTTATTCATTTTGGTTCAGGAGTATACATTCTTTGATATTATTGGTTTAATAAAGATATAAAAACTTGTTTTTTCAAAATACACTGACACCTATGGGTTGGAAAAGGTAATTACACCTATGACATAAAAATGTTCTCTCATATGGAGAACTTGATTGATAATGAATTATCATCTATTATTGTTTATTATTCCAAACATAATTTATTTTAATATTTTTATAATAATTACATGGATATTACTGATTGCTATGGTACGCTGTGATATTATAGGTTAGGAAAAACTGCCAGATTTGGTATCAGATTAGGGAATGAAGACTTCAATCAAGACATCGCAATTATGAATTCTATCCTAATAAAGACTTTTAATTTTTATAAATCAAAGAGATTCTCAAAAGTTACAAGAAGAAGCAACTGATATCCGGACGTCTCAGAAGGTAACAGGTGTGAATGCTGAGTGTTATAATAGACTGTGTCCATTACATACAATACAATTCACACCACTGATCACCAGGACGGCAGAGGACGATGATCCTATATGTACTGTGTTGTGTTCAAGTTTCATCACGTTCCAGTGGTTTCTTATCACCTGCAACGCTTCAATGAAAGCTGGTGAACAGGTAATACCTGGCATATGTGTCCTGTATATAAAGGACTGAGTACTGGTTATGGTGCTATATAAAGGAGGAAAGTGTCAAGTTAACCCTTGCTTTACTGACCAAAGACGTCACATCTGTTCCAAAAGTGACACGAGACCAGTGCGGACACACGGAAGATTCCAAAGACGATCCAACGTAAGTCCAGGTGACACTGCACAGATATTAAAGCTACATTTCATCCATGGACTTTTGTTTTCTTATCAACTGACACACATGATCTTTCTAATAAAGAGTACAGTTTATGGACTGAACAATAATGAGCACAATTATGGACTGTACAATATCTACATGCTGTAATTTATTTCAAAGGAGTTTTCATCTAAAGACTGTGTTATAAAAGAACCAAGAAGAAGACGAGACGACGACCCGATGACATCAGATGATGACGATTGAACGCGCGATTGCTTCAATTTAGATATAGGGAAGTATAATTATACATATTAAATGAATATTAGTCACGTCTTACCATAACATGAATTCACATCATTATATAACAATAATCCGATATTGATACTATTATTACTATTATTATGGAAATTTAATGATATTGCCAAGGAAGAAGGAAAGAAAAAATGATTGATGAATGTATCTTCTTTTGAGAATTTTCAGTTAAAGTCCTTTTATTCTCAAAAAGGGGGAAATGTTAAATGGTTAATTATGGAAATTCATTTGGAATGTTAATCGATAATCATTTTTCTGAGTTCTATGCCTCAGCCATCGTGTCTAGTTGACATGCGCTATTTGTGTGTGTATTTTTGGTTCACTACCATATGTAGAACAGGTGTCCATACGACTGGCTATAAAAGCCCATGGTACAGAAAGGGGGGGCTCTCTTGCTCTGCCCACCCCACAAGACACAGAATCTTCATGCTGAGAAGCAGATGACATGTAGGCCTGGACACATGCTGGACAAAGACATGATTTACCAGCCAGGATCCAAGGAAAGATGGGTGAATCTCAGCAATTAAACAATTAAGCTAATTATGGATAAATGGACAATTACTTTATAACTAATTATTGTATGTACCTGCTGCAATCTGATTCTTTTTAATGGACAATCCAAGAATAAATAGATACATTTTTTTATAAGAATATCGTGATATTGATACTTTGAGAAGTCCTCAGTAGAAAAAATTAATACAGGAAGAGTATTATTTTACAGTCTCCCAGCCAAGTACTAACCAGGCCTGACCCTGCTTAGTTTCCGAGATCAGATGAGATCAGGCATGTTCAGGGTGATGTGGCCGTAGGCAGAGACACGCCTCTCACTTGCTGCTGAAGGCTAAACCCTTCATCGCGGTAATGTGACAGAAAGAGTAAGTTGGACCCGTAACTTGGGGGCGGAGCGAGACGTCCAGGGGTGAATGAAGGAAGAGGGTGAGATGGTTGCCAGTGACTTTGAGCTGCTCTTCAGGGGGGAGGGTCATGTTGCCTGCAAAGGTCTGCTTAGGGTTAGCGGTGGTTGCCTCCAGCCACGCGGGAGACGCTGGTCCTGGTGAAAAGGAGCCTAGTATTAAAAGTAAAGAAGCAACAATGCTGGAGGCCCACGGTGATCAGAAGGATGCTGGTATTTTGCAGAGATGAAATAGCGCAAGAGTGAAAGCAAATGAAAAAAAGAAAAGAGAATGAATGTGTGCACTTGTGAAAGGGAATGGAAAAAAGGCATAGAAGAGAGTGTCCCCTGCTGGTGGAAGGAAGGAAAAAGCAAAAGCCTACAGCACCTGGTATTCCCAGGCAGTCTCCCATCCAAGTACTAAACAGGCCCAACCCTGCTTAGCTTCCAAGATCAGACAAGATCGGGCGTGTTTAGGATGGTGTGGCCGTAGGCAGCGACAAGCCTCTCACTTGATGCTTTTCTACTTTGAAGTCTGGTTGCCGGATGCCCTTTCCAGTGCTCAGCAAGACCAGGTCCTTTTGTGCTTTCCCTTCTCTTCAATTTTTTTGCTGGCTTCCTTAAAAGGTCTTGTAGACACAATGCCCCACTCAGAGCCGCTGAGCTCACTGATCGGCTGCAGCGCTGTCGACGGAACTTCAGCTTCACGGCCAATGCCACAGGCCGGGAGCAGAGGCGAGACTCACCGGTAGACCCGAGTAGGGTGAGTAGAGCGCGGTTAGTTGCTTTCTAATAGCCTGCAGCCGGGGATTAACTTTTAATGAAAGGGAATAATCCCTTTGACTGTCTGCAGCGCGCCACACCTAGGAAGCGCACTCTCACACACAAGCCAGCATGCACACGTGCTCGCACATGACAACACCCCCTATCTGCCCCTACAACCTCTCCGTCACCATGCGTCAGACTCTCCTGCCTGTTTTATGATTTCAGGGCCTTAGCAGGAATCACTCCCCCCCCTCCCCAATTCCTTCCTTTCCTTCCTTGCACTGAGGTTAGCTCTTTGTCAGCCGTCTGGCTTGGTTACACAAGCTTCTTTGCAGAGAAACATGTTACTTCTGCTGGCCCTCGCTAGGCGGCCGGCATCCAAAACCTTCCCTGGGCACCTGCTGTAAGCCTGGCCCCTTCACGACCCCGGGTGCTTTTAATGCCATCATTTCCACACGGCGAGCTGTGGATTCAATAGGCACTCCTAGCCGTGGCAAGGAGCTCGGTTTCAGGCCTGCGTGGTAGCGTACTTAACTGCCAACTGGCTCACAGGCCTTGGGGCTTCCATCATCTAAGTTACTTAAGGTCGGTGTCCGGCAAGGCGCCGTTCCATGCTAGACGAGCTGGGCAGTAGGGCAAAACGTCATCAAAATGGTCTACAGCACCTGGTGTTCCCAGGAGGTCTCCCATCCAAGTACTAACCATTCCTGACCCTGCTTAGCTTCCAAGTTCAGACGAGATCAGGCGTGTTCAGGGTGGTGTGGCCGTAGGAAGAGACAAGCCTCTCACTTGCTGCTTTTCTACTTTGACGTCTGGCTGCCGGCTGCCCTTTCCAGTGCTCAGCAAGACCAGGTCCTTTTGTGCTTTCCCTTCTCTTCAATTTTTTTGCTGGCTTCCTTAAAAGGTCTTGTAGACACAATGCCCCACTCAGAGCCGCTGAGCTCACTGATCGGCTGCATCGCAGTCGACGGAACGTCAGCTTCACGGCCAATGCCACAGGCCGGGAGCAGAGGCGAGACTCACCGGTAGGCCCGGGTAGGGTGAGTAGAGTGCGGTTAGTTGCTTTCTAATAGCCTGCAGCCGGGGATTAACTTTTAATGAAAGGGAACAATCCCTTTGACTGTTTGCAGTGCGCCACACATAGGAAGCGCACTTTCACACACAAGCCAGCATGCACATGTGCTCGCACATGACGACACCCCCTATCTGCCCCTACAACTTCTCCGTCACCATGCGTCAGACTCTCCTGCCTGTTTTATGATTTCAGGGCCCTAGCAGGAATCACCCCCCCCTCCCCAATTCCTTCCTTGCCTTCCTTGCACTGAGGTTAGCTCTTTGTCAGCCGTCTGGCTTGGTTACACAAGCTTCTTTGCAGAGAAACATGTAACTTCTGGTGGCCCTCGCTAGGCGGCCGGCATCCAAAACCTTCCCTGGGCACCTGCTGAAAGCCTGGCCCCTTCACGGCCCCGGGTGCTTTTAACGCCATCATTTCCACACAGCGAGCTGCGGAGTCAATAAGCACTCCTAGCCGTGGCAAGAAGCTCGGTGTCATGCCTGCGTAAAGGCGGCGGGGTAGCGTACTTAGCTGCCAACTGGCTCAGAGGCCTTGGGGCTTCCATCATCTAAGTTACTTAAGGTCGGTGTCCGGCAAGGCGCCGTTCCATGCTAGCCGAGCTGGGCAGTAGGGCAAAACGTCATCAAAATGGTCTACAGCACCTGGTGTTCCCAGGAGGTATCTCATCCAAGTACTGTCCGAGCCCAGCCCTGCTTTGCTTCTGAGATGAGACAAGATCAGGAGTATCCAAGGTGGTATGGCCAGTAGACGCTGCTCGATCCATCGCCCGGCCAGCCTTTCTCAGGATCGCTTGGTGGCGAGCAATCTGGCCGTGACGGGGCGGGCTCCGAAAGGTCCATGCAAAGGCTGTGCCGTCCCTACAGGTGTGGTTTGTTTAGCAGTGATTCACATGCCTCATCAGGTGTCTTCAAAAATGTCTTGGCACAGGGTCTCCTGCAGGCTAAACCCTTCATCACGGTAATGTGACAGAAAGAGCAAGCTGGACCCGTAACTTGGGGGCGGAGCGAGACGTCCAGGGGTGAATGAAGGAAGATGGTGAGATGTTTGCCAGTGACTTTGAGCTGCTCTTCAGGGGGGAGGGTCGTGTTGCCTGCAAAGGTCTTCTACTTGGGGTTACAGGTGGTTGCCTCCAGCCACCCGGGAGACGCTGGTCCTGGTGAAAAGGAGCCTAGTATTAAAAGTAAAGAAGCAACAATGCTGGAGGCCCACGATGATCAGAAGGATGCTGGTATTTTGCAGAGATGAAATAGCGCAAGAGAGAAAGCAAATGAAAAAAAGAAAAGAGAATGAATGTGTGCACTTGTGAAAGGGAATGGAAAAAAGGCATAGAAGAGAGTGCCCCCTGCTGGTGGAAGGAAGGAAAAAGCAAAAGCCTACAGCACCTGGCATTCCCAGGCGGTCTCTGTTAAATGGTTAATTATGGAAATTCATTTGGAATGTTAATCGATAATCATTTTTCTGAGTTCTATGCCTCAGCCATCGTGTCTAGTTGACATGCGCTATTTGTGTGTGTATTTTTGGTTCACTACCATATGTAGAACAGGTGTCCATACGACTGGCTATAAAAGCCCATGGTACAGAAAGGCGGGACTCTCTTGCTCTGCCCACCCCACAAAACACAGAATCTTCATGCTGAGAAGCCGATGACATGTAGGCCTGGACACATGCTGGACAAAGACATGATTTACCAGCCAGGATCCAAGGAAAGATGGGTGAATCTCAACAATTAAGCTAATTATGGACAAATGGACAATTACTTTATAACTAATTATTGAATGTACCTGCTGCAATCTGATTCTTTTTAATGGACAATCCAAGAATAAATAGATAGATTTTTTTATAAGAATATCTTGATATTGATACTTTGAGAAGTCCTCAGTAGAAAAAAATAATACAGGAAGAGTATTATTTTACAATGGTGAGCAAGCCAGTCCTGCTTTTTTGTTTTTTAAATTAAGTAAGTGAATTTCTTCCGTGAACAAGGGGGGAGTCCTGACGAGCTGAACAGCTGTTGTTCACGTGTCAGTAAATTCACTAGTTTGTCACGAGAAGCAGAAAGGACCTACAGACTGAGGAAAGACAGGAAGCAGAGGTACTAACAAGGAACAGAATCACACAGGAAAAGAATCAGACGAACTGAAGACAGGACGTGCTGATAAAGAGAAGCCAAGGAATCTTAAGGTAAGCAAAATATGGATATAATTTCTTCTTTTGCTAAACAAAGTAATATTAATTTCAAAGTTAATGTAGGAGATGACATAGAAGTTTTGTGGCTCAGTTTATACAAAGAATGTGAATTGCAGAATTTACAGTTAACTTCTAAATTGGTAAATAGAGACAAACAGAAATTGAGAAATATTCTACATTTGGTAGATTTTTTTCATAGTCTTGTGTTAGAGATTTCTAAGCAGGAAAATAGTGTAGAAGTGTCAGACGGTGATACTGATTCTGACTGTAATGTGGAAAATGAACAAGAAGTAAGACACGTGTCTGTAACTGAAGGTGACCTTGGGTCTGACCAAGAGACGGACATACAGAAACCTGACATGGGAGGAGACATGACTGACATACGAGAAACCGATATACTAGGTGATGTGGGAGGAGACGTGAGTGACGTAGGAGGAACGGACGTACAAGAGCCACTTAAAATATCAGAGAATTCTGGATTTACCCAGGCTCATCTCCAAATTAAAATGAGGAAAAATTTGCTGAAATTATACAAAATCATGCCAAAGTATGATGTCAAAATCCATGCCTGTAGAAATTCAGAGGCATTTGAGAGCTTCTCTGATAAGTTTGATTTATCCAATGAGGAGAGGAATCAATTATTTAAAATATGGATTCCTGTGACATTGTCCAGACGTTTACATTTAATGCCCTGTGAAAATGACTATCCTAATGGATGGGAAAATGATTCGGACAGATTAAAATATTTGATTTATTGTGTCACAAAGGATTTTCCCAACATAGAAGATCTGCAGAAGCTAAGGATTGGTAGGAAGGAATGTACATATACATTCATGTCCATATTTGAACGGTTGTACAAAGCTCTCATCAAAAATGGAAAAGTACAACATATGATAACAACTTTTGTACAAAAATTCAAATTCCTAAATTCAGTTTCCCAAGTTATGGCATCACAAAAAAATTCATTATTTGAATGTGCGCAGATGCTGGATTTTGTTAGAAAACATGAGAATCGTGAAAAGAAAATAAATCAAGCTAAATTTATAAAACCAGAAAAGGTAAAATCTTACCAAAAGCCAATATCAAACTCTCCTAGACTGAGTCATCCCCATAGTGAACTCTATCAAATACACACCTCTCTTTAGTCAAATCTATGCTACTCATCAATATGAAATGTATGCACAATATTTCTAGAAGAATAATTATTTTTAATTTGGTTCTGATATATACATAAATTTTATAAAATAATATTTTTGGTATTAAGGGGGAAAATGTGTTTTTGATCCTGATTACATAATCACTTTTGATCAATACTTATTTTCCACACATTTTAATAAAGAAGAAATAATAATAAGGTACTATGGTATAATTAAGAAGGGTATTACATGCAAAGTTCCATAATTTAATATTTTTTGGTGGTACAAGGTTATGACAAATATGAAACCATCCAGATAATGGAGATATAAGGGTATTTTTTATGGAGAATATAATTACTCTGCATTTGTCATTAAAATTTAAAGGCCTTATTTTTATTTTTATTCTTATTTTTACTCTTAATTTTATTTTTCATTTTTAAAATTTTATTCTTACTTTATACTTCTTATTTTTCTATTTTTTCATTTTTTAATTCTCATTTGATTTTATTTCAGTTCAATATCTCAATTGAGAAAACACATTAATATTTAATAAAGTAATGTCTAATACAAGAGTATTGCTTCATTAAATATATATTGCTAAGGAAAAAAATGTTTACATTTTCTGAGTAAACACAACAATTCATTCATTCATTTATTCATTCATTCATTCATTCATACATTCATATATTTATTCATTTTGGTTCAGGAGTATACATTCTTTGATATTATTGGTTTAATAAAGATATAAAAACTTGTTTTTTCAAAATACACTGACACCTATGGGTTGGAAAAGGTAATTACACCTATGACATAAAAATGTTCTATCATATGGAGAACTTGATTGATAATGAATTATTATCTATTATTGTTTATTATTCCAAGCATAATTTATTTTAATATTTTGATAATAATTAGATGGATATTACTGATTGCTATGGTACGCTGTGATATTATAGGTTAGGAAAAACTGCCAGATTTGGTATCAGATTAGGGAATGAAGACTTCAATCAAGACATCGCAATTATGAATTCTATCTTAATAAAGACTCTTAATTTTTATAAATCAAAGAGATTCTCAAAAGTTACAAGAAGAAGCAACTGATATCCGGACGTCTCAGAAGGTAACAGGTGTGAATGCTGAGTGTTATAATAGACTGTGTCCATTACATACAATACAATTCACACCACTGATCACCAGGACGGCAGAGGACGATGATCCTATATGTACTGTGTTGTGTTCAAGTTTCATCACGTTCCAGTGGTTTCTTATCACCTGCAACGCTTCAATGAAAGCTGGTGAACCGGTAATACCTGGCATATGTGTCCTGTATATAAAGGACTGAGTACTGGTTATGGTGCTATATAAAGCAGGAAAGTGTCAAGTTAACCCTTGCTTTACTGACCAAAGACGTCACATCTGTTCCAAAAGTGACACGAGACAAGTGCGGACACACGGAAGATTCCAAAGACGATCCAACGTAAGTCCAGGTGACACTGCACAGATATTAAAGCTACATTTCATCCATGGACTTTGTTTTCTTATCAACTGACACACATGATCTTTCTAATAAAGAGTACAGTTTATGGACTGCACAATAATGAACACAATTATGGACTGTACAATATCTACATGCTGTAATTTATTTCAAAGGAGTTTTCATCTAAAGACTGTGTTATAAAAGAACCAAGAAGAAGACGAGACGACGACCCGATGACATCAGATGATGACGATTGAACCCGCGATTGCTTCAATTTAGATATAGGGAAGTATAATAATACATATTACATGAATATTAGTCACGGCTTATCATAACATGAATTCACATCATTATATAACAATAATCCGATATTGATACTATTATTACTATTATTATTATTATGGAAATTTAATGATATTGCCAAGGAAGAAGGAAAGAAAAAATGATTGATGAATGTATCTTCTTTTGAGACTTTTCAGTTAAAGTCCTTTTATTCTCAAAAAGGGGGAAATGTTAAATGGTTAATTATGGAAATTCAATTGGAATGTTAATCGATAATCATTTTTCTGAGTTCTATGCCTCAGCCATCGTGTCTAGTTGACATGCGCTATTTGTGTGTGTATTTTTGGTTCACTACCATATGTAGAACAGGTGTCCATACGACTGGCTATAAAAGCCCATGGTACAGAGAGGGGGGGCTCTCTTGCTCTGCCCACCCCACAAGACACAGAATCCTCATGTTGAGAAGCAGATGACATGTAGGCCTAGACACATGCTGGACAAAGACATGATTTACCAGCCAGAATCCAAGGAAAGATGGGTGAATCTCAACAATTAAACAATTAAGCTAATTATGGACAAATGGACAATTACTTTATAACTAATTATTGTATGTACCTGCTGCAAACTGATTCTTTTTAATGGACAATCCAAGAATAAATAGATACATTTTTTTATAAGAATATCGTGATATTGATACTTTGAGAAGTCCTCAGTAGAAAAAAATAATACAGGAAGAGTATTATTTTACAGTCTCCCATCCAAGTACTAACCAGGCCCAACCCTGCTTTGCTTCCGAGATCATATGAGATCGGGCGTATCCAAGGTGGTATGGCCAGTAGAAGCTGCTCGATCCATCGCCCGGCTAGCCTTTCTCAGGATCGCTTGGTGGCAAGCAATCTGGCCGTGACGGGGTGGGCTCCGAAGGGTCCATGCAAAGTCTGTGCCGTCCCTACAGGTGTGGTTTGTTTAGCAGTGTTTCACCCGCCGCATCAGGTGTCTTGAAAAATGGCTCAGCGCAGGGTCTCCTGCAGGCTAAACCCTTCATCGCGGTAATGTGACAGAAAGAGCAAGCTGGACCCGTAACTTGGGGGCGGAGCGAGACGTCCAGGGGTGAATGAAGGAAGAGGGTGAGATGGTTGCCAGTGACTTTGAGCTGCTCTTCAGGGGGGAGGGTCGTGTTGCCTGCAAAGGTCTTCTGCTTGGGGTTACCGGTGGTTGCCTCCAGCCACGCGGGAGACGCTGGTCCTGGTGAAAAGGAGACTAGCATTAAAAGTAAAGAAGCAACAATGCTGGAGGCCCACGGTGATCAGAAGGATGCTGGTATTTTGCAGAGATGAAATAGCGCAAGAGAGAAAGCAAATGAAAAAAAGAAAAGAGAATGAATGTGTGCACTTGTGAAAGGGAATGGAAAAAAAGGCATAGAGGAGAGTGCCCCCTGCTGGTGGAAGGAAGGAAAAAGCAAAAGCCTACAGCACCTGGTATTCCCAGGTGGTCTCCCATCCAAGTACTAACCAGGCCCAACACTGCTTAGCTTTCAAGATCAGACAAGATTGGGCGTGTTCAGGGTGGTGTGGCCGTAGGCAGAGACTAGCCTCTCACTTGCTGCTTTTCTACTTTGACGTCTGGCTGCCGGCTGCCCTTTCCAGTGCTCAGCAAGACCAGGTCCTTTTGTGCTTTCCCTTCTCTTCAATTTTCTTGCTGGCTTCCTTAAAAGGTCTTGTAGACACAACGCCCCACTCAGAGCAGCTGAGCTCACTGAACGGCTGCAGCGCAGTCGACGGAACGTCGGTTTCGTGGCCAATGCCACAGGCCGGGAGCAGAGGCGAGACTCACCGGTAGACCCGGGTAGGGTGAGTAGAGCGCGGTTAGTTGCTTTCTAATAGCCTGCAGCCGGGGATTAACTTTTAATGAAAGGGAACAATCCCTTTGACTGTCTGCACCGCGCCACACCTAGGAAGCGCACTCTTACACACAAGCCAGCATGCACACGTGCTCGCACGTGACAACACCCCATAACTGCCGCTACAACCTCTCCGTCACCATGCGTCAGACTCTCCTGCCTGTTTTATGATTTCAGGGCCCTAGCAGGAATCACCCCCCCCTCCCCAATTCCTTCCGCACCTTCCTTGCCTTCCTTGCACTGAGGTTAGCTCTTTGTCAGCCATCTGGCTTGGTTACACAAGCTTCTTTGCAGAGAAACATGTTACTTCTGCTGGACCTCGCTAGGCGGCCGCCATCCAAAACCTTCCCTGGGCACCTGCTGAAAGCCTGGCCCCTTCACGGCCCCGGGTGCTTTTAACACCATCATTTACACACGGCGAGCTGCGGAGTCAATAAGCACTCCTAGCCGTGGCAAGGAGCTCGGTGTCAGGCCTGCGTGAAGGCAGCGGGGTAGCGTACTTAGCTGCCAACTGTCTCAGAGGCCTTGGGGCTGCCATCATCTAAGTTACTTAAGGTCGGTGTCCGGCAAGGCGCCGTTCCATGCTAGCCGAGCTGGGCAGTAGGGCAAAACGTCATCAAAATGGTCTACAGCACCCGGTGTTCCCCCATCCAAGTACTGTCTGAGCCAATCCCTGCTTTGCTTCCGAGATCAGACGAGATCGGGCGTCTCCAAGGTGGTATGGCCAGTAGACGCTGCTCGATCCATCGCCCGGCCAGCCTTTCTCAGGATCGCTTGATGGCGAGCAATCTGGCCGTGATGGTGCGGGCTCCGAAGGGTCCATGCAAAGTCTGTGCCGTCCCTACAGTTGTGGTTTGTTTAACAGTGATTCACCCACCGCATCAGGTGTCTTCAAAAATGTCTCAGCGCAGGGTCTCCTGCAGGCTAAACCCTTCATCGCGGTAATGTGACAGAAAGAGTAAGCTGGACCCGTAACTTGGGGGCGGAGCGAGACGTCCAGGGGTGAATGAAGGAAGAGGGTGAGATGGTTGCCAGTGACTTTGAGCTGCTCTTCAGGGGGGAGGGTCGTGTTGCCTGCAAAGGTCTTCTGCTTGGGGTTACCGGTGGTTGCCTCCAGCCACCCGGGAGATGCTGGTCCTGGTGAAAAGGAGCCTAGTATTAAAAGTAAATAAGCAACAATGCTGGAGGCCCACGGTGATCAGAAGGATGCTGGTATTTTGCAGAGATGAAATAGCGCAAGAGAGAAAGCAAATGAAAAAAAGAAAAGAGAATGAATGTGTGCACTTGTGAAAGGGAATGGAAAAAAGGCATAGAAGAGAGTGCCCCCTGCTGGTGGAAGGAAGGAAAAAGCAAAAACCTACAGCACATGGTATTCCCAGGTGATCTCCCATCCAAGTACTAACCAGGCCCAACCCTGCTTAGCTTCCAAGATCAGACAAGATTGGGCGTGTTCAGGGTGGTGTGGCCGTAGGCAGAGACAAGCCTCTCACTTGCTGCTTTTCTACTTTGAAGTCTGGCTGCCGGATGCCCTTTCCAGTGTTCAGCAAGACCAGGTCCTTTTGTGCTTTCCCTTCTCTTCAATTTTTTTGCTGGCTTCCTTAAAAGGTCTTGTAGACAGAAGGCCCCACTCAGAGCCGCTGAGCTCACTGATCGGCTGCAGCGCTGTCGACGGAACGTCGGCTTGACGGCCAATGCCACAGGCCGGGATCAGAGGCGAGACTCACCGGTAGACCCGGGTAGGGTGAGTAGAGCGCGGTTAGTTGCTTTCTAATAGCCTGCAGCCGGGGATTAACTTTTAATGAAAGGGAACAATCCCTTTGACTGTCTGCAGCGCGCCACACCTAGGAAGTGCACTCTCACACACAAGCAAGCATGCACAAGTGCTCGCACGTGACAACACCACCTATCTGCCTCTACAACCTCTCCGTCACCATGCGTCAGACTCTCCTGCCTGTTTTATGATTTCAGGGCCCTAGCAGGAATCACCCCCCCTCCCCAATTCCTTCCACACCTTCCTTGCCTTCCTTGCACTGAGGATAGCTCTTTGTCAGCCGTCTGGCTTGGTTACACAAGCTTCTTTGCAGAGAAACATGTTACTTCTGCTGGCCCTCGCTAGGCGGCCAGCATCCAAAACCTTCCCTGGGCACCTGCTGAAAGCCTGGCCCCTTCACGGCCCCGGGTGCTTTTAACGCCATCATTTCCACACGGCGAGCTGCGGAGTCAATAAGCACACCTAGCCGTGGCAAGGAGCTCGGTGTCAGGCCTGCGTGAAGGCGGCGGGGTAGCGTACTTAGCTGCCAACTGGCTCAGAGGCCTTGGGGCTTCCATCATCTAAGTTACTTAAGGTCGATGTATGGCAAGGCGCCGTTCCATGCAAGCCGAGCTGGGCAGTAGGGCAAAACGTCATCAAAATGGTCTACAGCACCCGGTGTTCCCAGGAGGTCTCCCATTCAAGTACTGTCCGAGCCCAGGCCTGCTTTGCTTCCGAGATCAGACGAGATCGGCCGTATCCAAGGTGGTATGGCCAGTAGACGCTGCTTGATCCATCGCCCGGCCAGCCTTTCTCAGGATCGCTTGATGGCGAGCAATCTGGCCGTGACGGGGCGGGCTCCGAAGGGTCCATGCAAAGGCTGTGCCGTCCCTACAGGTGTGGTTTGTTTAGCAGTGATTCACCCGCCGCATCAGGTGTCTTCAAAAATGTCTCGGCGCAGGGTCTCCTGCAGGCTAAACCCTTCATCGCGGTAATGTGACAGAAAGAGCAAGCTGGACCCGTAACTTGGGAGCGGAGCGAGACGTCCAGGGGTGAATGAAGGAAGAGGGTGAGATGGTTGCCAGTTACTTTGAGCTGCTCTTCAGGGGGGAGGGTCATGTTGCCTGCAAAGGTCTTCTGCTTGGGGTTACCGGTGGTTGCCTCCAGCCACCCGGGAGACGTTGGTCCTGGTGAAAAGGAGCCTAGTATTAAAAGTAAAGAAGCAACAATGCTGGAGGCCCACGGTGATCAGAAGGATGCTGGTATTATGCAGAGATGAAATAGCGCAAGAGAGAAAGCAAATGAAAAAAAGAAAAGAGAATGAATGTGTGCACTTGTGAAACGGAATGGAAAAAAGGCATAGAAGAGAGTGCCCCCTGCTGGTGGAAGGAAGGAAAAAGCAAAAGCCTACAGCACCTGGCATTCCCAGGCGGTCTCTGTTAAATGGTTAATTATGGAAATTAATTTGGAATGTTAATCGATAATCATTTTTCTGAGTTCTATGCCTCAGCCATCGTGTCTAGTTGACATGCGCTATTTGTTTGTGTATTTTTGGTTCACTACCATATGTAGAACAGGTGTCCATACGACTGGCTATAAAAGCCCATGGTACAGAAAGGGGGGCTCTCTTGCTCTGCCCACCCCACAAGACACAGAATCTTCATGCTGAGAAGCAGATGACATGTAGGCCTGGACACTTGCTGGACAAAGACATGATTTACCAGCCAGGATCCAAGGAAAGAGGGTGAATCTCAACAATTAAGCTAATTATGGACTAAGGGACAATTACTTTATAACTAATTATTGTATGTACCTGCTGCAATCTGATTCTTTTTAATGGACAATCCAAGAATAAATAGATACATTTTTTTATAAGAATATCGTGATATTGATACTTTGAGAAGTCCTCAGTAGAAAAAAATAATACAGGAAGAGTATTATTTTACAATGGTGAGCCAGCCAGTCCTGTTTTTTTGTTTTTTAAATTAAGTAAGTGAATTTCTTCCGTGAACAAGGGGGGAGTCCTGATGAGCTGAACAGCTGTTGTTCACGTGTCAGTAAATTCACTAGTTTGTCACGAGAAGCAGAAAGGACCTACAGACTGAGGAAAGACAGGAAGCAGAGGTACTAACAAGGAACAGAATCACACAGGAAAAGAATCAGACGAACTGAAGACAGGACGTGCTGATAAAGAGAAGCCAAGGAATCTTAAGGTAAGCAAAATATGGATATAATTTCTTCTTTTGCTAAACAAAGTAATATTAATTTCAAAGTTAATGTAGGAGATGGCATAGAAGTTTTGTGGCTCAGTTTATACAAAGAATGTGAATTGCAGAATTTACAGTTAACTTCTAAATTGGTAAATAGAGACAAACAGAAATTGAGAAATATTCTACATTTGGTAGATTTTTTTCATAGTCTTGTGTTAGAGATTTCTAAGCAGGAAAATAGTGTAGAAGTGTCAAACGGTGATACTGATTCAGACTGTAATGTGGAAAATGAACAAGAAGTAAGACACGTGTCTGTAACTGAAGGTGACCTTGGGTCTGACCAAGAGACGGACATACAGAAACCTGACATGGGAGGAGACATGACTGACATACGAGAAACCGACATACTAGGTGATGTGGGAGGAGACGTGAGTGACGTAGGAGGAACAGACGTACAAGAGCCACTAAAAATATCAGAGAATCCTGGAATTACCCAAGCTCAACTCCAAATTAAAATGAGGAAAATTTGCTGAAATTATACAAAATCATGCCAAAATATGATGTCAAAATCCATGCCTGTAGAAATTCAGAGACATTTGAGAGCTTCTCTGATAAGTTTGATTTATCCAATGAGGAGAGGAATCAATTATTTAAAATATGGATTCCTGTGACATTGTCCAGACGTTTACATTTAATGCCCTGTGAAAATGACTCTCCTAATGGATGGGAAAATGATTCGGACAGATTAAGATATTTGATTTATTGTGTCACAAAGGATTTTCCCAACATAGAAGATCTGCAGAAACTAAGGATTGGTAGGAAGGAATGTACATATACATTCGTGTCCATATTTGAACGGTTGTACAAAGCTCTCATCAAAAATGGAAAAGTACAACATATGATAACAACTTTTGTACAAAAATTCAAATTCCTAAATTCAGTTTCCCAAGTTATGGCATCACAAAAAAATTCATTATTTGAATGTGCGCAGATGCTGGATTTTGTTAGAAAACATGAGAATCGTGAAAAGAAAATAAATCAAGCTAAATTTATAAAACCAGGAAAGGTAAAATCTTACCAAAAGTCAATATCAAACTCTCCTAGACTGAGTCATCCCCATAGTGAACTCTATCAAATACGCAGAAGATTTCATATATGTTATAAGCCATATCAGTGCAAAGATCCATCTCTCCACAGAATAAGTTAATTCTCAGTCAGAACTGTGATTCTCTAAAAAGGAAAATGGCTGAAACTGAATGACAGAGACAGGTGAGACGACCAACTCACAGTGACGTCATGGAATGTGGACAGAAGAACAGGCAGTTCTCTGAGGTTTTGAAGGATAGAAAAATGTCTTTCCTAAATAGGGCGTTCCTGGAGATATTTGAGAGAGACAGAAGATTTGGTTTAGGGAGTGGCTAAGGAAAAACTGTAATTATAATGTTGTATCAAAATGTAATACAATGTCTCAATATTTATTTATAATCTTATACAGTAAAATTGTAGTTACATAGTTTCTAATAGTTCATATATATATATATATATATATATACACTTGTCTAAGTAGAGATTGCGTATAATTGTATTTATATATACGTTTATAAAATATATATATATTAATTAATAAATTAGAACTTCATATATATAAATTAAAGTAGCAATATTTTGAATTACATTAGAACCAACCAATATATGTATAAGATATTTAAATAATTCTGTTTCTGTATGAATTTGATATTTAATTTTATTTTCTTATATTTCCTTAGAGTTTTCATTCCAAAGCAGGATTTGATCAAAGAACTCTAAAATGGATTTATTTCTTTATTCACACAGGAAGTGAAAAAATTGCATGATTTTATGTGTATAACATTTTAAAATAATAACAATATATCTAGTTGAACTATAATATATATGTAATACTTATTAATTCTTTTGTGTTGCTAATATTTTCTGTGCAATAAGTGTTCGTGCAAATTAAAGTAGCTTTACAGCATGACGTGTGACAGCTGCGGCCTTTGAACTTTGAGCTAATAGTATAGGATCCCATTCATTCTATTTTCAACTGATGTAACTTAAGACCGGGCAGCCAGTGAAAAAAGAATCTAAGACAAGAGTTTTTTCAAGTGTCTGAAATTCCAGTGACTTACTCTCATATTATATAATATGTACTTGGGGAATATTCAAAGAAATATAAAGATATTCAATTGATATGGCAATGCGCATTAATAAATTGGGATACAACAATTTTGGGTTAAATATATATATATATATATCTAAAACTTCATAAGTGGAATGTTTGAGTTGAACAGATCTGTGAATGTCAGAGTGAAGGTGACAGATGAGTAAATCAGCAGCTGCTAAGTGTGATTGATGTGACAGAGGCCTCGTATGTTTGTATGTTTGAAAAAAAAAATGTTTCTTTATATGAAGGTACAAAAATATATTTAATTCTGAGGAAATTATAATACATAATTAGGTATTATCTACATATATATATTTCTATATTTCTTTAATAATTATTATTTCTTGATTTAACTAATAGTGGATAAGGGCAACCACACATCAAAATCAGGGGAGGAGTTCTGAGGAGATAATTTGCATATTCCCACTGCATTTTGGGGTAAGTGAAGAGTCCGGCGCGCGCATTTTGAAGCTTTTTTTTTAAGCTTTTTTCACTGTTTTCAGAACATTAACAGTAAGAACATGGAAGAGTCCAGGAGCCATTTGGTGAGCTGCATATCCTGCTACATGTTCACAGACTTGCCAGTGGAAAAGCCAAACTTCACATGCCAGAAATGCAAGCTTGTGTCCCTGTTGGAGGAAAAGTTGCGAAATCTAGAAGAGAGGTTAACTACCTTGAAAATCATTAAGGAAGGTGAAGAGTTCTTAGACAGAGCAGAATTATCTCTTCATGATTCAGAAAGAGAAGAAATTTGAACTGCACCTGACGAAACAGAGGAATGGAAGCATGTGACCCACAGAAGCTGGAGGATCGAGAGGCAGTCAGCACCCATACTGCTCAGGAACCAGTACCAAGCTCTCACGCAGGAGAACCATGAAGAAATACAGCAAAATAAGACTTTGCCAGCAATGAATAACCTTGTAAGCCCTCAGAATCCTCCTGGATGGAGAAAGAAGAATGTTGTGGAGAAAAAACGGAGAGTGGTGGTCATGGGGGATTCCCTGTTAAGAGGAACAGAGGCCGCTATCTGCAGACCAGACATAACCTCAAGAGAAATGTGCTGTCTTCCAGTAGCAAAAATTAAAGATGTGTCTGACAGGATATCAAGACTCTTCAGACCTACAGATCACTACCCATTCCTGCTAATACATGTGGGGACAAATGACACCGCAGGAAAGGACCTGGAAACCATCTGCAGTGACTTTGAAGACTTAGGCAAGAAAGTGAAAGAATTGGGAGCGCAGGTGGTCTTCTCATCCATCCTACCAGTGGATGTCCATGGAACAATGAGGTGGAATAAGATTCTACAGGTGAACAACTGGCTACGTCGATGGTGCCGTCAACAAGGATTTGGATTTCTGGATCACGGAATGAATTACCTATACGATGGACTACTTGCTAGAGATGGGGTGCACCTTACGAAGACTGGAAAACATGTATTTGGAAGTCGCCTTGCTACACTCATCAGAAGAGCTTTAAACTAGAACAATGTGGGAAGGGAAGCAAAAGGCCAGAAAAAGCCATACAGCTGACAAATACTATTGAGATCTCTGCTACTGGAAGTGGAAAGGAAGAACAAAGACAAAACAATTTAAAAAATAAAAATATGGGAGGAAGAGAAACCAATCACAAACTAAAATGTTTTTATACAAATGCACAAAGCATGGGCAACAAACAAGGAGAATTGGAACTACTAGTGCAGGAAAAGGAATATGATGTCATTGGAATCACTGAAACTTGGTGGAACGATAAACATGATTGGAATAAAAGGCTAAAAGGATACAACTTATTTGCAAGAAACAGACTTGATAAACGAGGAGGAGGTGTTGCATTGTATGTTAGAAAAGCGTATATCTGCACAGAGATTGAAGCTTCAGAGACTGGGAGTTCTGTGGAAACTGTTTGGGTAAGAATACAAGGAGAGAACAACGGAAAGGACACCATTGTAGGCATTTACTACAGACCACCTGGGCAAGCTGAAGATATGGATGAACTCTTTATGTATCAAATGACCAAGTTCTCCAAAAAATATGACGTAGTGGTCGTGGGAGATTTCAACTATCCAGACATTTGTTGGGAATCTCTCTCAAGTAAAACTAACAGGTCAAGCAAATTCTTATCCTCTCTTGCTGACAAGTTTATCTTCCAAAAGGTAGGGGAGAAAACAAGGGGATCTGCTACTTTGGATCTAATCCTTATAAACAGGGAGGAAATGGTTGAGGAGGTAAAGGTGGCTGGGACCCTAGGAGGCAGCGATCATGCTATTATAGAATTTTGGATAACTAGAGGAGCAAGACATGTGAAGACTCAAACTTCAAGGTTAGATTTTAGAAAGGCAGATTTTAAGAGACTCAGAAAGAGAATAGGAGGGATCCAATGGCTGGATGTCCTTAAGGACAAAAATGTCCAGGAAGGATGGGAAATTTTTAAAAATGAGATTCTCAAAGCACAATCGTTAACAATCCCGAAAAGTAGGAAGAATGGGAAGCATTTAAGGAAACCAGGATGGATGAACACAGAACTTAAACACATGCTAAAAAGAAAGAAAGAAATGTTTATTAAATGGAAAGAGGGAGGCATATCTAAAGAAGATTATAATGCAGTCTGCAGATCCTGCAGGGCACGTATCAGGTTAGCTAAAGCTGACAATGAATTAAGGCTTGCAAGAGATGTTAAAAGCAATAAAAAAGGATTTTGGGGGTATGTCAAAAGTAAAAGAAAAGTCAAAGATGCTATAGGATTTTTACAGGATGAAAATGGAGAAATGGTAAGAGAGGATGTTGAGAAGGCCGAACTTTTTAATTCCTATTTTGCATCTGTTTTCTCTCAGAAAGAAAATGTAACATCAACTGATCTTCACTGTCCTTTTAAAGGAATAGAGGAATCCAAGTTATCTGTAAACAGAAAGATTGTGAGGGAATATTTAGCTAACATAAATGAGTTCAAGTCTCCAGGTCCAGATGAATTACACCCCAGAGTACTGAAGGAGATCGTAGAAGAAATTTTAGAACCACTCTCCATAATCTTTGAAAATTCTTGGAGAACAGGAGAAGTCCCAGAAGACTGGAGAAGAGCAAATGTTGTTCCTATCTTCAAAAAGGGGAAGAAGGTGGACCCTGGGAACTATAGGCCGGTGAGTCTGACTTCTATACCAGGAAAGATCTTTGAACAAATTATTAAACAACATGTATGTAAGTACATGGATAAGAATGAAGTGATTAACCAGAGTCAGCATGGGTTTGTAACTAACAAGTCATGTCAGACTAACTTAATTTCCTTCTATGACAGAATCACTGACTGGGTGGATCAGGGAAATGCTGTAGATATAGTATATCTTGACTTCAGCAAAGCATTTGACAAAGTATCTCACACCATCCTTATTGAAAAAATGACCAAGTATGCAATGGACCAGGCAACTGTTAGGTGGATTCATAACTGGCTTAGTGATCGGACTCAAAGGTTGGTTGTAAATGGCTTCACATCCAGCTGGATGAATGTCTCAAGTGGGGTACCACAGGGCTCTGTCCTGGGACCTTTACTGTTCAACATCTTTATCAATGATTTAGATGAAGGAATTGAGGGTAAACTGATTAAATTTGCTGATGACACAAAGCTAGGAGGGATAGCTAATACTAGAGAAGAGAGAGAGAGGATTCAAAAAGACCTAAATAAACTGGAGCAGTGGGCAGCAACCAACAGAATGTTTTTTAACATGGAAAAATGCAAAGTACTACATCTGGGCAATAAAAATGAAAAAAGCATATACAGAATGGGAGGTATAGAGCTAAGCAACAGTACATGTGAAAAAGACTTAGGTATACTAATAGATCATAGACTGAACATGAGTCAACAGTGTGATGCAGCAGCAAAAAAGGCAAATACAATTCTGGGATGTATTAACAGAAGCATACAGTCTAGATCACGTGAAGTCATTATCGGTCTTTACTCCTCTTTGGTCAGACCTCATCTGGAATACTGTGTACAGTTTTGGGCACCACATTTTAAAAAAGACATAGACAAACTGGAGCAAGTTCAGAGAAGAGCGACCAGAATGGTGACTGGTCTGCAAACCATGTCCTATGAGGAACGGTTGCAGGATTTGGGAATGTTTAGCTTGCAAAAAAGCAGACTGAGAGGAGACTTAATAGCTGTCTACAATTATGTCAAGGGCTGTCACATTGTAGAAGGATCATCTTTATTCTCATTTGCACAAGGAAAGACTAGAAGCAATGGGATGAAACTAAATGGGAGGAGACACAGATTAGATATTAGAAAAAACTTTTTGACAGTTAGGGTGATTATTGAGTGGAACAGGCTGCCACGAGAGGTGGTGAGTTCCCCTTCAATGGACGTCTTCAAACAGAGGCTGGACAGACATCTGTCTGAGATGATCTAGTGAATCCTGCTTTGAGCAGGGGGTTGGACCAGATGACCCAGGAGGTCCCTTCCAACTCTACCATTCTATGATTCTATGATTCTATGAAAATGGTTTACAAAGCAAATTTATATTTAGAATAATTTTCCACATGATAATATTCTTGAATAACTATAATATTATTTTTAATGGTTACCTAAATAGGTACACACCTCTCTTTAGTCAAATCTATGCTACTCATCAATATGAAATTTATGCACAATATTTCTAGAAGAATAATTATTTTTAATTTGGTTCTGATATATACATAAATTTTATAAAATAATATTTTTGGTATTAAGGGGGAAAATGTGTTTTTGATCCTGATTACATAATCACTTTTGATCAATACTTATTTTCCACACATTTTAATAAAGAAGAAATAATAATAAGGTACTATGGTATAATTAAGAAGGGTATTACATGCAAAGTTGCATAATTTAATATTTTTTGGTGGTACAAGGTTATGACAAATATGAAATCATCCAGATAATGGAGATATAAGGGTATTTTTTATGGAGAATATAATTACTCTGCATTTGTCATTAAAATTTAAAGGCCTTATTTTTATTTTTATTCTTATTTTTACTCTTAATTTTATTTTTCATTTTTAAAATTTTATTCTTACTTTATACTTCTTATTTTTCTATTTTTTCATTTTCATTTTTTAATTCTCATTTGATTTTATTTGAGTTCAATATCTCAATTGAGAAAACACATTAATATTTAATAAAGTAATGTCTAATACAAGAGTATTGCTTCATTAAATATATATTGCTAAGGAAAAAAATGTTTACATTTTCTGAGTAAACACAACAATTCATTCATTCATTTATTCATTCATTCATTCATTCATACATTCATATATTTATTCATTTTGGTTCAGGAGTATACATTCTTTGATATTATTGGTTTAATTAAGATATAAAAACTTGTTTTTTCAAAATACAGACACCTATGGGTTAGAAAAGGTAATTACACCTATGACATAAAAATGTTCTATCATATGGAGAACTTGATTGATAATGAATTATTATCTATTATTGTTTATTATTCCAAACATAATTTATTTTAATATTTTGATAATAATTAGATGGATATTACTGATTGCTATGGTACGCTGTGATATTATAGGTTAGGAAAAACTGCCAGATTTGGTATCAGATTAGGGAATGAAGACTTCAATCAAGACATCGCAATTATGAATTCTATCTTAATAAAGACTTTTAATTTTTATAAATCAAAGAGATTCTCAAAAGTTACAAGAAGAAGCAACTGACATCCGGACGTCTCAGAAGGTAACAGGTGTGAATGCTGAGTGTTATAATAGACTGTGTCCATTACATACAATACAATTCACACCACTGATCACCAGGACGGCACAGGACGATGATCCTATATGTACTGTGTTGTGTTCAAGTTTCATCACGTTCCAGTGGTTTCTTATCACCTGCAACGCTTCAATGAAAGCTGGTGAACAGGTAATACCTGGCATATGTGTCCTGTATATAAAGGACTGAGTACTGTTTATGGTGCTATATAAAGCAGGAAAGTGTCAAGTTAACCCTTGCTTTACTGACCAAAGACGTCACATCTGTTCCAAAAGTGACACGAGACCAGTGCGGACACACGGAAGATTCCAAAGACGATCCAACGTAAGTCCAGGTGACACTGCACAGATATTAAAGCTACATTTCATCCATGGACTTTGTTTTCTTATCAACTGACACACATGATCTTTCTAATAAAGAGTACAGTTTATGGACTGAACAATAATGAGCACAATTATGGACTGTACAATATCTACATGCTGTAATTTATTTCAAAGGAGTTTTCATCTAAAGACTGTGTTATAAAAGAACCAAGAAGAAGACGAGACGACGACCCGATGACATCAGATGATGACGATTGAACACGCGATTGCTTCAATTTAGATATAGGGAAGTATAATTATACATATTAAATGATTATTAGTCACGGCTTACCATAACATGAATTCACATCATTATATAGCAATAATCCGATATTGATACTATTATTACTATTATTATTATTATGGAAATTTAATGATATTGCCAAGGAAGAAGGAAAGAAAAAATGATTGATGAATGTATCTTCTTTTGAGAAATTTCAGTTAAAGTCCTTTTATTCTCAAAAAAGGGGGAAATGTTAAATGGTTAATTATGGAAATTCATTTGGAATGTTAATCGATAATCATTTTTCTGAGTTCTATGCCTCAGCCATCGTGTCTAGTTGACATGTGCTATTTGTGTGTGTATTTTTGGTTCACTACCATATGTAGAACAGGTGTCCATACGACTGGCTATAAAAGCCCATGGTACAGAAAGGGGGGGCTCTCTTGCTCTGCCCACCCCACAAGACACAGAATCTTCATGCTGAGAAGCAGATGACATGTAGGCCTGGACACATGCTGGACAAAGACATGATTTACCAGCCAGGATCCAAGGAAAGATGACAAGCCTCTCACTTGCTGCTTTTCTACTTTGATGTCTGGCTGCCGGCTGCCCTTTCCAGTGCTCAGCAAGACCAGGTCCTTTTGTGCTTTCCCTTCTCTTCAATTTTTTTGCTGGCTTCCTTAAAAGGTCTTGTAGACACAACGCCCCAATCAGAGCAGCTGAGCTCACTGATTGGCTGCAGCGCTGTCGACGGAACGTCAGCTTCACGGCCAATGCCACAGGCCGGGAGCAGAGGCGAGACTCACCGATAGACCCGGGTAGGGTGAGTAGAGTGCAGTTAGTTGCTTTCTAATAGCCTGCAGCTGGGGATTAACTTTTAATGAAAGGGAACAATCCCTTTGACTGTCTGCAGCGCGACAAACCTAGGAAGCGCACTCTCACACACAAGCCAGCATACACACGTGCTCGCACGTGACAACACCCCCTATCTGCCCCTACAACCTCTCCGTCACCATGCGTCAGACTCTCCTGCCTGTTTTATGATTTCAGGGCCCTAGCAGGAATCACCCCCCCCCCTTCCCCAATTCCTTCCGCACCTTCCTTGCCTTCCTTGCACTGAGGTTAGCTCTTTGTCAGCCGTCTGGCTTGGTTACACAAGCTTCTTTGCAGAGAAACATGTTACTTTTGCTGGCCCTCGCTAGATGGCCGGCATCCAAAACCTTCCCTGGGCACCTGCTGAAATCCTGGCCCCTTCACGGCCCCGGGTGCTTTTAACGCCATCATTTCCACACGGTGAGCTGCGGAGTCAATAAGCACTCCTAGCCGTGGCAAGGAGCTCAGTGTCAGGCCTGCGTGAAGGGCGGCGGGGTAGCGTACTTAGCTGCCAACTGTCTCAGAGGCCTTGGGGCTTCCATCATCTAAGTTACTTAAGGTCGGTGTCCGGCAAGGCGCCGTTCCATGCTAGCCGAGCTGGGCAGTAGGGCAAAACGTCATCAATATCGTCTACAGCACCTGGTGTTCCCAGGAGGTATCCCATCCAAGTACTGTCCGAGCCCAGCCCTGCTTTGCTTCCGAGATCAGACGAGATCAGGCGTATCCAAGGTGGTATGGCCAGTAGACGCTGCTCGATCCATCGCCCGGCCAGCCTTTCTCAGGATCGCTTGGTGGCGAGCAATCTGGCCGTGACGGGGCGGGCTCCGAAGGGTCCATGAAAAGGCTGTGCCGTCCCTACAGGTGTGGTTTGTTTAGCAGTGATTCACCCGCCACATCAGGTGTCTTCAAAAATGTCTCGGCGCAGGGTCTCCTGCAGGCTAAACCCTTCATCGCGGTAATGTGACAGAAAGAGCAAGCTGGACCCGTAACTTGGGGGCGGAGCGAGACGTCCAGGGGTGAATGAAGGAAGAGGGTGAGATGGTTGCCAGTGACTTTGAGCTGCTCTTCAGGGGGGAGGGTCGTGTTGCCTGCAAAGGTCTTCTGCTTGGGGTTACCGGTGGTTGCCTCCAGCCATGCGGGAGACGCTGGTCCTGGTGAAAAGGAGCCTAGTATTAAAAGTAAAAAAGCAACAATGCTGGAGGCCCACGGTGATCAGAAGGATGCTGGTATTTTGCAGAGATGAAATAGCGCAATAGAGAAAGCAAATGGAAAAAAGAAAAGAGAATGAATGTGTGCACTTGTGAAAGGGAATAGAAAAAAGGCACAAAAGAGAGTGCCAACTGCTGGTGGAAGGAAGGAAAAAGCAAAAGCCTACAGCACCTGGTATTCCCAGTCTGTCTCCCATCCAAGTATTAACCAGGCCTGATCCTGCTTTGCTTCTGAGATCACATGTGCTCAGGGTGGTGTAGCCGTAGGCAGGCACAAGCCTCTCACTTGCTGCTTTTCTACTTTGAAGTCTGGCTGCCGGATGGCCTTTCCAGTGTTCAGCAAGACCAGGTCCTTTTGTGCATTCCCTTCTCTTCAATTTTTTTGCTGGCTTCCTTAAAAGGTCTTGTAGACACAACGCCCCACTCAGAGCCGCTGAGCTCACTGATCGGCTGCAGCGCTGTCGACGGAACGTCAGCTTCACGGCCAATGCCACAGGCCGGGAGCAGAGGCGAGACTCACCGGTAGACCTGGGTAGTGTGAGTAGAGCGCGGTTAGTTGCTTTCTAATAGCCTGCAGCCGGGGATTAACTTTTAATGAAAGGGAACAATCCCTTTGACTGTCTACAGCGCGCCACACCTAGGAAGCGCACTCTCACACACAAGCCAGCATGCACACGTGCTCGCACGTGACAACACCCCCTATCTGCCTCTACAACCTCTCCGTCACCATGCGTCAGACTCTCCTGCCTGTTTTATGATTTCAGGGCCCTAGCAGGAATCACCCCCCCCTCCCCAATTCCTTCCGCACCTTCCTTGCACTGAGGTTAGCTCTTTGTCAGCCGTCTGGCTTGGTTACACAAGCTTCTTTGCAGAGAAACATGTTACTTCTGCTGGCCCTCTCTAGGCGGCCGACATCCAAAACCTTCCCTGGGCACCTGCTGAATGCCTAGCCCCTTCACGGCCCCGGGTGCTTTTAACGCCATCATTTCCACACGGAAAGCTGCGGAGTCAATAAGCACTCCTAGCCGTGGCAAGGAGCTCGGTGTCAGGCCTGCGTGAAGGCGGCGGGGTAGCGTACTTAGCTGCTAACTGGCTCAGAGGCCTTGGGGCTTTCATCATCTAAGTTACTTAAGGTCGGTGTCCGGCAAGGCGCCGTTCCATGCTAGCCGAGCTGGGCAGTAGGGCAAAACGTCATCAAAATGGTCTACAGCACCCGGTGTTCCCAGGAGGTCTCCCATCCAAGTACTGTCTGAGCCCAGCCCTGCTTTGCTTCCAAAATCAGACAAGATCAGGCGTATCCAAGGTGGTATGGCCATAAGACGCTGCTCGATCCATCGCCCGGCAAGCCTTTCTCAGGATCGCTTGGTGGCGAGCAATCTGGCCGTGACGGGGCGGGCTCCGAAGGGTCCATGCAAAGGCTGTGCCGTCCCTACAGGTGTGGTTTGTTTAGCAGTGATTCACCCGCCGCATCAGGTGTCTTCAAAAATGTCTCGGCGCATGGTCTCCTGCAGGCTAAACCCTTCATTGCGGTAATGTGACAGAAAGAGCAAGCTGGACCCGTAACTTGGGGGCGGAGCGAGACGTCCAGGGGTGAATGAAGGAAGAGGGTGAGATGGTTGCCAGTGACTTTGAGCTGCTCTTCAGGGGGGAGGGTCGTGTTGCCTGCAAAGGTCTTCTGCTTGGGGTTACCGGTGGTTGCCTCCAGCCACGCGGGAGACGCTGGTCCTGGTGAAAAGGAGCCTAGTATTAAAAGTAAAGAAGCAACAATGCTGGAGGCCGACGGTGATCTGAAGGATGCTGGTATTTTGCAGAGATGAAATAGCGCAAGAGAGAAAGCAAATGAAAAAAAGAAAAGAGAATGAATGTGTGCACTTGTGAAAGGGAATAGAAAAAAGGCATAGAAGAGAGTGCCCCCTGCTGGTGGAAGGAAGGAAAAAGCAAAAGCCTACAGCACCTGGCATTCCCAGGCGGTCTCTGTTAAATGGTTAGTTATGGAAATTCATTTGGAATGTTAATCGATAATCATTTTTCTGAGTTCTATGCATCAGCCATCATGTCTAGTTGACATGCGCTATTTGTGTGTGTATTTTTGGTTCACTACCATATGTAGAACAGGTGTCCATACGACTGGCTATAAAAGCCCATGGTACAGAAAGGGGGGGCTCTTTTGCTCTGCCCACCCCACAAGACACAGGATCTTCATGCTGAGAAGCAGATGACATGTAGGCCTGGACACATGCTGGACAAAGACATGATTTACCAGCCAGGATCCAAGGAAAGATGGGTGAATCTCAACAATTAAGCTAATTATGGACAAATGGACAATTACTTTATAACTAATTATTGTATGTACCTGCTGCAATCTGATTCTTTTTAATGGACAATCCAAGAATAAATAGATACATTTTTTTATAAGAATATCGTGATATTGATACTTTGAGAAGTCCTCAGTAGAAAAAAATAATATAGGAAGAGTATTATTTTACAATGGTGAGCCAGCCAGTCCTGTTTTTTTGCTTTTTAAATTAAGTAAGTGAATTTCTTCCGTGAACAAGGGGGGAGTCCTGACGAGCTGAACAGCTGTTGTTCACGTGTCAGTAAATTCACTAGTTTTTCACGAGAAGCAGAAAGGACCTACAGACTGAGGAAAGACAGGAAGCAGAGGTACTAACAAGGAACAGAATCACACAGGAAAAGAATCAGACGAACTGAAGACAGGACGTGCTGATAAAGAGAAGCCAAGGAATCTTAAGGTAAGCAAAATATGGATATAATTTTTCTTTTGCTAAGCAAAGTAATATTAATTTCAAAGTTAATGTAGGAGATCACAGAAGTTTTGTGGCTCAGTTTATACAAAGAATGTGAATTGCAGAATTTACAGTTAACTTCTAAATTCGTAAATAGAGACAAACAGAAATTGAGAAATATTCTACATTTGGTAGATTTTTTTCATAGTCTTGTGTTAGAGATTTCTAAGCAGGAAAATAGTGTAGAAGTGTCAGACGGTGATACTGATTCTGACTGTAATGTGGAAAATGAACAAGAAGTAAGACACGTGTCTATAACTGAAGGTGACCTTGGGTCTGACCAAGAGACGGACATACAGAAACCTGACATGGGAGGAGACATGACTGACATACGAGAAACCGACATACTAGGTGATGTGGGAGGAGACGTGAGTGACGTAGGAGGAACGGACGTACAAGAGCCACTAAAAATATCAGAGAATTCTGGAATTACCCAGGCTCAACTCCAAATTAAAATGAGGAAAAATTTGCTGAAATTATACAAAGTCATGCCAAAATATGATGTCAAAATCCATGCCTGTAGAAATTCAGAGACATTTGATAAATTCTCTGATAAGTTTGATTTATCCAATGAGGAGAGGAATCAATTATTTTAAATATGGATTCCTGTGACATTGTCCAGACGTTTACATTTAATGCCCTGTGAAAATGACTCTCCTAATGGATGTGAAAATGATTCGGACAGATTAAGATATTTGATTTATTGTGTCACAAAGGATTTTACCAACATAGAAGATCTGCAGAAACTAAGGATTGGTAGGAAGGAATGTACATATACATTCATGTCCATATTTGAACGGTTGTACAAAGCTCTCATCAAAAATGGAAAAGTACAACATATGATAACAACTTTTGTACAAAAATTCAAATTCCTAAATTCAGTTTCCCAAGTTATGGCATCACAAAAAAATTATTTGAATGTGCGCAGATGCTGGATTCTGTTAGAAAACATCAGAATCGTGAAAAGAAAATAAATCAAGCTAAATTTATAAAACCAGGAAAGGTAAAATCTTACCAAAAGCCAATATCAAACTCTCCTAGACTGAGTCATCCCCATAGTGAACTCTATCAAATACGCAGAAGATTTCATATATGTTATAAGCCATATCAGCCAGTGCAAAGATCCATCTCTCCACAGAATGAGTTAATTCTCAGTCAGAACTGTGATTCTCTAAAAAGGAAAATGGCTGAAACTGATGGACAGAGACAGGTGAGACAACCAACTCACAGTGACGTCATGGAATGTGGACAGAAGAACAGGCAGTTCTCTGAGGTTTTTAAGGATAGAAAAATGTCTTTCCTAAATAGGGCGTTCCTGGAGATATTTGAGAGAGACAGAAGATTTGGTTTAGGGAGTGGCTAAGGAAAAACTGTAATTATAATGTTGTATCAAAATGTAATACAATGTCTCAATATTTATTTATAATCTTATACAGTAAATTGTAGTTACATAGTTTCTAATAGTTCATATATACAGTGCCTACAAGTAGTATTCAACCCCCTGCAGATTTAGCTGGTTTGATAAGATGCAAATAAGTTAGAGCCTTCAAACTGCAAACGAGAGTAGGTTTTATGAACAGAAGCATAAATCTTACAAACCAAAAAGTTATGTTGCTCAGTTGAATTTTATTAAATTTTAAACATAAAAGTGTGGGTCAATTATTTTTCAACCCCTATGTTTAATATTTTGTGGAATAACCCTTGTTTGCAATTACAGCTAATAATCGTCTTTTATAAGACCTGATCAGGCCGGCACAGGTCTGTGGAGTTATCTTGGCCCACTCCTCCATGCAGATCTTCTCCAAGTTATCTAGGTTCTTTGGGTGTCTCATGTGGACTTTATTCTTGAGCTCCTTCCACAAGTTTTCAATTGGGTTAAGGTCAGGAGACTGACTAGGCCACTCCAACACCTTGACTTTTTCCCTCTTGAACCAGGCCTTGGTTTTCTTGGCTGTGTGCTTTGGGTCGTTGTCTTGTTGGAAGATGAAATTACGATCCATCTTAAGATCCTTGATGGAGGAGCGGAGGTTCTTGGCCAAAATCTCCAGGTAGGCCGTGCTATCCATCTTCCCATGAATGCGGACCAGATGGCCAGGCCCCTTGGCAGAGAAACAGCCCCACAGCATGATGCTGCCACCACCATGCTTGACTGTAGGGATGGTATTCTTGGGGTCGTATGCAGTGCCATCCAGTCTCCAAACGTCACGTGTGTGGTTGGCACCAAAGATCTCGATCTTGGTCTCATCAGACCATAGAACCTTGAACCAGTCTGTCTCAGAGTCCTCCAAGTGATCATGAGCAAACTGTAGACGAGCCTTGACATGACGCTTTGAAAGTAAAGGTACCTTACGGGCTCGTCTGGAACGGAGACCATTGCGGTTGAGTACGTTACTTATGGTATTGACTGAAACCAATGTCCCCACTGCCATGAGATCTTCCCGGAGCTCCTTCCTTGTTGTCCTTGGGTTAGCCTTGACTCTTCGGACAAGCCTGGCCTCGGCACGGGAGGACACTTTCAAAGGCTGTCCAGTAGTTCCATAAGCCTTCCACTTACGGATGATGCTCCCAACAGTGGAGACAGGTAGGCCCAACTCCTTAGAAAGGGTTTTGTACCCCTTGCCAGCCTTGTGACCCTCCACGATCTTGTCTCTGATGGCCTTGGAATGCTCTTTTGTCTTTCCCATGTTGACCATGTCTGAGTGCTGTTCACAAGTTTGGGGAGGGTCTTAAATAGTCAGAAAAGGCTGGCAAAAGAGATCTTTAATCCACACATGTGAAGCTCATTATTCTTGGTGCCTGAACTACTTCTTAATACTTTAGGGGGACCAAACAGAATTCTTGTGGTTTGAGGGGTTGAATAATAAATGACACTCTGAATTAACTTTTAACGTTTTAAAAAAACAAAAAAACAAAAAAAAAGTTGCTGCAGTGTATTTCCCACTTCCAGGCTGATCTACAGTACAAATGTCACAATGCCAAGTTAATTCCGCATGTGTCAACCACCTAAATCTGCAGGGGGTTGAATACTACTTGTAGGCACTGTAATACCTAATTATGTGTTATAATTTCCTCAGAATTAAATATATTTTTGTACCTTAACATAAAGAAACATTTTTTTTTTCAAACATACAAACATACGAGGCCTCTGTCACATCAATCACACTTAGCAGCTGCTGATTTACTCATCTGTCACCTTCACTCTGAAATTCACAGATCTGTTCAACTCAAACATTCCACATATGAAGTTTTATATATATATATATATATATATATATATTTAACCCAAAATTGTTGTATCCCAATTTATTAATGCGCATTGCCATATCAATTGAATATCTTTATATTTCTTTGAATATTCCCCAAGTACATATTATATAATATGAGAGTAAGTCACTGGAATTTCAGACACTTGAAAAAACTCTTGTCTTAGATTCTTTTTTCACTGGCTGCCCGGTCTTAAGTTACATCAGTTGAAAATAGAATGAATGGGATCCTATACTATTAGCTCAAAGTTCAAAGGCCGCAGCTGTCACACGTCATGCTGTAAAGCTACTTTAATTTGCACGAACACTTCATGCACAGAAAATATTAGCAACACAAAAGAATTAATAAGTATTACATATATATTATAGTTCAACTAGATATATTGTTATTATTTTAAAACCTAAAATATAAAATCATGCAATTTTTTTCACTTCCTGTGTGAATAAAGAAATAAATCCATTTTTAGAGTTATTTGATCAAATCCTGCTTTGGAATGAAAACTCTAAGGAAATATAAGAAAATAAAATTAAATATCAAATTCATACAGAAACAGAATTATTTAAATATCTTATACAAATATTGGTTGGTTCTAACGTAATTCAAAATATTGCTACTTAAGTTTATATATATGAAGTTCTAATTTATTAATTAATATATATATATATATATATATTTTATAAACGTATATATAAATACAATTATATGCAATCTCTACTTAGACAAGTGTATATATATATATATATATATATATATATATATATATATGAACTATTAGAAACTATGTAACTACAATTTTACTGTATAAGATTATAAATAAATATTGAGACATTGTATTACATTTTGATACAACATTATAATTACAGTTTTTCCTTAGCCACTCCCTAAACCAAATCTTCTGTCTCTCTCAAATATCTCCAGGAACGCCCTTTTTAGGAAAGACATTTTTCTATCCTTCAAAACCTCAGAGAACTGCCTGTTCTTCTGTCCACATTCCATGACGTCACTGTGAGTTGGTCGTCTCACCTGTCTCTGTCCATCAGTTTCAGCCATTTTCCTTTTTAGAGAATCACAGTTCTGACTGAGAATTAACTCATTCTGTGGAGAGATGGATCTTTGCACTGGCTGATATGGCTTATAACATATATGAAATCTTCTGCGTATTTGATAGAGTTCACTATGGGGATGACTCAGTCTAGGAGAGTTTGATATTGGCTTTTGGTAAGATTTTACCTTTCCTGGTTTTATAAATTTAGCTTGATTTATTTTCTTTTCACGATTCTCATGTTTTCTAACAAAATTAAGCATCTGCGCACATTCAAATAATGAATTTTTTTGTGATGCCATAACTTGGGAAACTGAATTTAGGAATTTGAATTTTTGTACAAAAGTTGTTATCATATGTTGTACTTTTCCATTTTTGATGAGAGCTTTGTACAACCGTTCAAATATGGACATGAATGTATATGTACATTCCTTCCCACCAATCCTTAGTTTCTGCAGATCTTCTATGTTGGGAAAATCCTTTGTGACACAATAAATCAAATATCTTAATCTGTCCGAATCATTTTCCCATCCATTAGGAGAGTCATTTTCACAGGGCATTAAATGTACACGTCTGGACAATGTCACAGGAATCCATATTTTAAATAATTGATTCCTCTCCTCATTGGATAAATCAAACTTATCAGAGAAGCTCTCAAATGTCTCTGAATTTCTACAGGCATGGATTTTGACATCATATTTTGGCATGATTTTGTATAATTTCAGCAAATTTTTCCTCATTTTAATTTGGAGTTGAGCCTGGGTAATTCCAGAATTCTCTGATATTTTTAGTGGCTCTTGTACGTCCGTTCCTCCTACATCACTCACGTCTCCTCCCACATCACCTAGTATGTCGGTTTCTCTATCTCAGTCATGTCTCCTCCCATGTCAGGTTTCTGTCTGTCCATCTCTTGGTCAGACCCAAGGTCACCTTCAGTTACAGACACGTGTCTTACTTCTTGTTCATTTTCCACATTACAGTCAGAATCAGTATCACCGTCTGACACTTCTACACTATTTTCCTGCTTAGAAATCTCTAACACAAGACTATGAAAAAAATCTACCAAATGTAGAATATTTCTCAATTTCTGTTTGTCTCTATTTACCAATTTAGAAGTTAACTGTAAATTCTGCAATTCACATTCTTTGTATAAACTGAGCCACAAAACTTCTATGTCATCTCCTACATTAACTTTGAAATTAATATTACTTTGTTTAGCAAAAGAAGAAATTATATCCATATTTTGCTTACCTTAAGATTCCTTGGCTTCTCTTTATCAGCACGTCCTGTCTTCAGTTCTTCTGATTCTTTTCCTGTGTGATTCTGTTCCTTGTTAGTACCTCTGCTTCCTGTCTTTCCTCAGTCTGTAGGTCCTTTCTGCTTCTCGTGACAAACTAGTGAATTTACTGACACGTGAACAACAGCTGTTCAGCTCGTCAGGACTCCCCCCTTGTTCACGGAAGAAATTCACTTACTTAATTTAAAAAACAAAAAAACAGGACTGGCTGGCTCACCATTGTAAAATAATACTCTTCCTGTATTATTTTTTTCTACTGAGGACTTCTCAAAGTATCAATATCACGATATTCTTATAAAAAAGTGTCCAGGCCTACATGTCATCTGCTTCTCAGCATGAAGATTCTGTGTCTTGTGGGGTGGGCAGAGCAAGAGAGCCCCCCCTTTCTGTACCATGGGCTTTTATAGCCAGTCATATGGACACCTGTTCTACATATGGTAGTGAACCAAAAATACACACACAAATAGCGCATGTCAACTAGACACGATGGCTGAGGCATAGAACTCAGAAAAATGATTATCGATTAACATTCCAAATGAATTTCCATAATTAACCATTTAACAGAGACCGCCTGGGAATGCCAGGTGCTGTAGGCTTTTGCTTTTTCCTTCCTTCCACCAGCAGGGGGCACTCTCTTCTATGCCTTTTTTCCATTCCCTTTCACAAGTGCACACATTCATTCTCTTTTCTTTTTTTCATTTGCTTTCTCTCTTGCGCTATTTCATCTCTGCAAAATACCAGCATCCTTCTGATCACCGTGGGCCTCCAGCATTGTTGCTTCTTTACTTTTAATACTAGGACCAGCGTCTCCCGCGTGGCTGGAGGCAACCACCGGTAACCCCAAGCAGAAGACCTTTGCAGGCAACACGACCCTCCCCACTGAAGAGCAGCTCAAAGTCACTGGCAACCATCTCACCCTCTTCCTTCATTCACCCCTGGACGTCTCGCTCCGCCCCCAAGTTATGGGTCCAGCTTGCTCTTTCTGTCACATTACCGCGATGAAGGGTTTAACCTGCAGGAGACCCTGCACTGAGCCACTTTTGAAGACACCTGATGTGGCGGGTGAATCACTGCTAAACAAACCACACCTGTAGGGACGGCACAGCCTTTGCATGGACCCTTCGGAGCCCGCCCCGTTACGGCCAGATTGCTCGCCACCAAGCGATCCTGAGAAAGGCTGGCCGGACGATGGATCGAGCAGTGTCTACTGGCCATACCACCTTGGATACGCCCGATCTCGTCTGATCTCGGCAGCAAAGCAGGGTTGGGCTCGGACAGTACATGGATGGGAGACCTCCTGGGAACACCGGGTGCTGTAGACCATTTTGATGACGTTTTGCCCTACTGCCCAGCTCGGCTAGCATGAAACGGCGCCTTGCCGGACACCGACCTTAAGTAACTTAGATGATGGAAGCCCCAAGGCCTCTGAGCCAGTTGGCAGCTAAGTACGCTACCCCTCCGCCTTCACGCAGGCCTGACACCGAGCTCCTTGCCACAGCTAGGAGTGCTTATTGACTCCGCAGCTCGCCGTGTGGAAATGATGGCGTTAAAAGCACCTGGGGCCGTGAAGGGGCCAGGCTTTCAGCAGGTGCCCAGGGAAGGTTTTGGATGCCGGATGCCTAGCGAGGGCCAGCAGAAGTAACATGTTTCTCTGCAAAGAAGCTTGTGTAACCAAGCCAGACGGCTGACAAAGAGCTAACCTCAGTGCAAGGAAGGCAAGGAAGGCAAGGAAGGAATTGGGGAGGGGGGGGGTGATTCCTGCTAGGGCCCTGAAATCATAAAACAGGCAGGAGAGTCTGACGCATGGTGACGGAGAGGTTGTAGGGGCAGACAGGGGGTGTTGTTACGTGCGAGCACGTGTGCATGCTGGCTTGTGTGTGAGAGTGCGCTTCCTAGGTGTGGCGCGCTGCAGACAGTCAAAGGGATTGTTCCCTTTCATTAAAAGTTAATCCCCGGCTGCAGGCTATTAGAAAGCGACTAACCGTGCTCTACTCACCCTACCCGGGTCTACTGGTGAGTCTCGCCTCTGCTCCCAGCCTGTGGCATTGGCCGTGAAGCTGACGTTCCGTCGACAGCGCTGCAGCCGATCAGTGAGCTCAGCGGCTCTGAGTGGGGCGTTGTGTCTACAAGACCTTTTAAGGAAACCAGCAAAAAAATTGAAGAGAAGGGAAAGCACAAAAGGACCTGGTCTTGCTGAGCACGGGAAAGGGCAGCCGGCGGGCAGCCGGCAGCCAGACGTCAAAGTAGAAAAGCAGCAAGAGGCTTGTCTCTGCCTACGGCCACACCACCCTGAACACGCCTGATCTCGGAAGCTAAGCAGGGTCGGGCCTGGTTAGTACTTGGATAGGAGACCACCTGGGAATACCATGTGCTGTAGGCTTTTGCTTTTTCCTTCCTTCCACCAGCAGGGGGCACTCTCTTCTATGCCTTTTTTCCATTCCCTTTTACAGGTGCACACATTCATTCTCTTTTCTTTTTTTCATTTGCTTTCTCTCTTGCGCTATTTCATCTCTGCTAAATACCAGCATCCTTCTGATCACCTTGGGCCTCCAGCATTGTTGCTTCTTTACTTTTAATACTAGGCTCCTTTTCACCAGGACCAGCGTCTCCCGCGTGGCTGGAGGCAACCACCGGTAACCCCAAGCAGAAGACCTTTGCAGGCAACACGACCCTCCCCCCTGAAGAACAGATCAAAGTCACTGGCAACCATCTCACCCTCTTCCTTCATTCACCCCTGGACGTCTCGCTCCGCCCCCAAGTTACGGGTCCAGCTTGCTCTTTCTGTCACATTACCGCGATGAAGGGTTTAGCCTGCAGGAGACCCTGCGCCCAAACATTTTTGAAGACACCTGATGCGGCGGGTGAATCACTGTTAAACAAACCACACCTGTAGGGACGGCACAGACTTTGCATGGACCCTTCGGAGCCCGCCCCGTCACGGCCAGATTGCTCGCCACCAAGCGATCCTGAGAAAGGCTGGACGGGCGATGGATCAAGCAGCTTCTATTGGCCATACCACCTTGGATACTCCCGATCTCATCTGATCTCGGAAACTAAGCATGGTTGGGCCTGGTTAGTACTTGGATGGGAGACTGTAAAATAATACTCTTCCTGTATTATTTTTTTCTACTGAGGACTTCTCAAAGTATCAATATCACGATATTCTTATAAAAAAATGTATCTATTTATTCTTGGATTGTCCATTAAAAAGAATCAGATTGCAGCAGGTACATACAATAATTAGTTATAAAGTAATTGTCCATTTGTCCATAATTAGCTTAATTGTTGAGATTCACCCATCTTTCCTTGGATCCTGGCTGGTAAATCATGTCTTTGTCCAGCATGTGTCCAGGCCTACATGTCATCTGCTTCTCAGCATGAAGATTCTGTGTCTTGTGGGGTGGGCAGAGCAAGAGAGCCCCCCCTTTCTGTACCATGGGCTTTTATAGCCAGTCGTATGGACACCTGTTCTACATATGGTAGTGAACCAAAAATACACACACAAATAGCGCATGTCAACTAGACACGATGGCTGAGGCATAGAACTCAGAAAAATGATTATCGATTAACATTCCAAATGAATTTCCATAATTAACCATTTAACATTTCCCCCTTTTTTGAGAATAAAAGGACTTTAACTGAAATTTCTCAAAAGAAGATACATTCATCAATCTTTTTTTCTTTCCTTCTTCCTTGGAAATATCATTAAATTTCCATAATAATAATAATAGTAACAATAGTATCAATATCGGATTATTGTTATATAATGATGTGAATTCATGTTATGGTAAGCCGTGACTAATATTCATTTAATATGTATAATTATACTTCCCTATATCTAAATTGAAGCAATCGCGGGTTCAATCGTCATCATCTGATGTCATCGGGTCGTCGTCTCGTCTTCTTCTTGGTTCTTTTATAACACAGTCTTTAGATGAAAACTCCTTTGAAATAAATTACAGCATGTAGATATTGTACAGTCCATAATTGTGTTCATTATTGTTCAGTCCATAAACTGTACCCTTTATTAGAAAGATCATGTGTGTCAGTTGATAAGAAAACAAAGTCCATGGATGAAATGTAGCTTTAATATCTGTGCAGTGTCACCTGGACTTACGTTGGATCGTCTTTGGAATCTTCTGTGTGTCCGCACTGGTCTCGTGTCACTTTTGGAACAGATGTGACGTCTTTGGTCTGTAAAGCAAGGGTCAACTTGACACTTTCCTGCTTTATATAGCACCATAACCAGTACTCAGTCCTTTATATACAGGACACATATGCCAGGTATTACCTGTTCACCAGCTTTCATTGAAGCGTTGCAGGTGATAAGAAACCACTGGAACGTGATGAAACTTGAACACAACACAGTACATATAGGATCATCGTCCTCTGCCGTCCTGGTGATCAGTGGTGTGAATTGTATTGTATGTAATGGACACAGTCTATTATAACACTCAGCATTCACACCTGTTACCTTCTGAGATGTCCGGATATCAGTTGCTTCTTCTTGTAACTTTTGAGAATCTCTTTGATTTATAAAAATTAAAAGTCTTTATTAAGATAGAATTCATAATTGCGATGTCTTGATTGAAGTCTTCATTCCCTAATCTGATACCAAATCTGGCAGTTTTTCCTAACCTATAATATCACAGCGTACCATAGCAATCAGTAATATCCATCTAATTATTATCAAAATATTAAAATAAATTATGTTTGGAATAATAAACAATAATAGATAATAATTCATTATCAATCAAAGTTCTCCATATGATAGAACATTTTAATGTCATAGGTGTAATTACCTTTTCCAACCCATAGGTGTCAGTGTATTTTGAAAAAACAAGTTTTTATATCTTTATTAAACCAATAATATCAAAGAATGTATACTCCTGAACCAAAATGAATAAATATATGAATGTATGAATGAATGAATGAATGAATGAATAAATGAATGAATGAATTGTTGTGTTTACTCAGAAAATGTAAACATTTTTTTCCTTAGCAATATATATTTAATGAAGCAATACTCTTGTATTAGACATTACTTTATTAAATATTAATGTGTTTTCTCAATTGAGATATTGAACTGAAATAAAATCAAATGAGAATTAAAAAATGAAAAAATAGAAAAATAAGAAGTATAAAGTAAGAATAAAATTTTAAAAATGAAAAATAAAATTAAGAGTAAAAATAAGAATAAAAATAAAAATAAGGCCTTTAAATTTTAATGACAAATGCAGAGTAATTATATTCTCCATAAAAAATAACCTTATATCTCCATTATCTGGATGATTTCATATTTGTCATAACCTTGTACCACAAAAAAATATTAAATTATGCAACTTTGCATGTAATACCCTTCTTAATTATACCATAGTACCTTATTATTATTTCTTCTTTATTAAAATGTGTGGAAAATAAGTATTGATCAAAAGTGATTATGTAATCAGGATCAAAAACACATTTTCCCCCTTAATACCAAAAATATTTATTTTATAAAATTTATGTATATATCAGAACCAAATTAAAAATAATTATTCTTCTAGAAATATTGTGCATAAATTTCATATCGATGAGTAGCATAGATTTGACTAAGGAGAGGTGTGTACCTATTTAGGTAACCATTAAAAATAATATTATAGTTATTCAAGAATATTATCATGTGGAAAATTATTCTAAATATAAATTTGCTTTGTAAACCATTTTGATGTGTGGTTGCCCTTATCCACTATTAGTTAAATCATGAAATAATAATTATTAAAGAAATATAGAAATATATATATGTAGATACAGTAATACCTAATTATGTATTATAATTTCCTCAGAATTAAATATATTTTTGTACCTTCACATAAAGAAACATTTTTTTTTTCAAACATACAAACATACGAGGCCTCTGTCACATCAATCACACTTAGCAGCTGCTGATTTACTCATCTGTCACCTTCACTCTGACATTCACAGATCTGTTCAACTCAAACATTCCACATATGAAGTTTTAGATATATACATATATATTTAACCCAAAATTGTTGTATCCCAATTTATTAATGCGCATTGCCATATCAATTGAATATCTTTATATTTCTTTGAATATTCCCCAAGTACATATTATATGTACTTGAAAAAACTCTTGTCTTAGATTCTTTTTTTACTGGCTGCCCGGTCTTAAGTTACATCAGTTGAAAATAGTATGAATGGGATCCTATACTATTAGCTCAAAGTTCAAAGGCCGCAGCTGTAAAGCTACTTTAATTTGCATGAACACTTCATGCACAGAAAATATTAGCAACACAAAAGAATTAATAAGTATTACATATATATTATAGTTCAACTAGATATATTGTTATTATTTTAAAATGTTATACACATAAAATCATGCAATTTTTTCACTTCCTATGTGAATAAAGAAATAAATCCATTTTAGAGTTCTTTGATCAAATCCTGCTTTGGAATGAAAACTCTAAGGAAATATAAGAAAATAAAATTAAATATCAAATTCATACAGAAACAGAATTATTTAAATATCTTATACATATATTGGTTGGTTCTAATGTAATTCAAAATATTGCTACTTAAATTTATATATATGAAGTTCTAATTTATTAATTAATATATATATATATATATTTTATAAACATATATATAAATACAATTATACGCAATCTCTATTTAGACAAGTGTATATATATATATATATATATATATGAACTATTAGAAACTATGCAACTACAATTTACTGTATAAGATTATAAATAAATATTGAGACATTGTATTACATTTTGATACAACATTATAATTACAGTTTTTCCTTAGCCACTCCCTAAACCAAATCTTCTGTCTCTCTCAAATATCTCCAGGAACGCCCTATTTAGGAAAGACATTTTTCTATCCTTCAAAACCTCAGAGAACTGCCTGTTCTTCTGTCCACATTCCATGACGTCACTGTGAGTTGGTCGTCTCACCTGTCTCTGTCCATCAGTTTCAGCCATTTTCCTTTTTAGAGAATCACAGTTCAGACTGAGAATTAACTCATTCTGTGGAGAGATGTATCTTTGCACTGGCTGATATGGCTTATAACATATATGAAATCTTCTGCGTATTTGATAGAGTTCACTATGGGGATGACTCAGTCTAGGAGAGTTTGATATGGGCTTTTGGTAAGATTTTACCTTTCCTGGTTTTATAAATTTAGCTTGATTTATTTTCTTTTCACGATTCTCATGTTTTCTAACAGAATCCAGCATCTGCGCACATTCAAATAATGAATTTTTTTGTGATGCCATAACTTGGGAAACTGAATTTAGGAATTTGAATTTTTGTACAAAAGTTGTTATCATATGTTGTACTTTTCCATTTTTGATGAGAACTTTGTACAACCGTTCAAATATGGACATGAATGTATATGTACATTCCTTCCTACCAATCCTTAGTTTCTGCAGATCTTCTATGTTGGGAAAATCCTTTGTGACACAATAAATCAAATATCTTAATCTGTCCTAATCATTTTCCCATCCATTAGGAGAGTCATTTTCACAGGGCATTAAATGTAAACGTCTGGACAATGTCACAGGAATCCATATTTTAAATAATTGATTCCTCTCCTCATTGGATAAATCAAACTTATCAGAGAATTTATCAAATGTCTCTGAATTTCTACAGGCATGGATTTTGACATCATATTTTGGCATGATTTTGTATAATTTCAGCAAATTTTTCCTCATTTTAATTTGGAGTTGAGCCTGGGTAATTCCAGAATTCTCTGATATTTTTAGTGGCTCTTGTACGTCCGTTCCTCCTACGTCACTCACGTCTCCTCCCACATCACCTAGTATGTCGGTTTCTCGTATGTCAGTCATGTCTCCTCCCATGTCAGGTTTCTGTATGTCCGTCTCTTGGTCAGACCCAAGGTCACCTTCAGTTACAGACACGTGTCTTACTTCTTGTTCATTTTCCACATTACAGTCAGAATCAGTATCACCGTCTGACACTTCTACACTATTTTCCTGCTTAGAAATCTCTAACACAAGACTATGAAAAAAATCTACCAAATGTAGAATATTTCTCAATTTCTGTTTGTCTCTATTTACCAATTTAGAAGTTAACTGTAAATTCTGCAATTCACATTCTTTGTATAAACTGAGCCACAAAACTTCTATGTCATCTCCTACATTAACTTTGAAATTAATATTACTTTGTTTAGCAAAAGAAGAAATTATATCCATATTTTGCTTACCTTAAGATTCCTTGGCTTCTCTTTATCAGCATGTCCTGTCTTCAGTTCGTCTGATTCTTTTCCTGTGTGATTCTGTTCCTTGTTAGTACCTCTGCTTCCTGTCTTTCCTCAGTCTGTAGGTCCTTTCTGCTTCTCGTGAAAAACTAGTGAATTTACTGACATGTGAACAACAGCTGTTCAGCTCGTCAGGACTCCCCCCTTGTTCACGGAAGAAATTCACTTACTTAATTTAAAAAACAAAAAAACAGGACTGGCTGGCTCACCATTGTAAAATAATACTCTTCCTGTATTATTTTTTTCTACTGAGGACTTCTCAAAGTATCAATATCACGATATTCTTATAAAAAAATGTATCTATTTATTCTAGGATTGTCCATTAAAAAGAATCAGATTGCAGCAGGTACATACAATAATTAGTTATAAAGTAATTGTCCATTTGTCCATAATTAGCTTAATTGTTGAGATTCACCCATCTTTCCTTGGATCCTGGCTGGTAAATCATGTCTTTGTCCAGCATGTGTCCAGGCCTACATGTCATCTGCTTCTCAGCATGAAGATTCTGTGTCTTGTGGGGTGGGCAGAGCAAGAGAGCCCCCCCATTCTGTACCATGGGCTTTTATAGCCAGTCGTATGGACACCTGTTCTACATATGGTAGTGAACCAAAAATACACACACAAATAGCTCATGTCAACTAGACACGATGGCTGAGGCATAGAACTCAGAAAAATGATTATCGATTAACATTCCAAATGAATTTCCATAACTAACCATTTAACAGAGACCGCCTGGGAATGCCAGGTGCTGTAGGCTTTTGCTTTTTCCTTCCTTCCACCAGCAGGGGGCACTCTCTTCTATGCATTTTTTCCATTCCCTTTCACAAGTGCACACATTCATTCTCTTTTCTTTTTTTCATTTGCTTTCTCTCTTGCGCTATTTCATCTCTGCAAAATACCAGCATCCTTCTGATCACCGTGGGCCTCCAGCATTGTTGCTTATTTACTTTTAATTCTAGGCTCCTTTTCACCAGGACCAGCGTCTCCCGGGTGGCTGGAGGCAACAACCGGTAACCCCAAGCAGAAGACTTTTGCAGGCAACACGACCCTCCCCCTGAAGAACGGCTCAAAGCCACTGGCAACCATCTCACCCTCTTCCTTCATTCACCCCTGGACGTCTCGCTCCTCCCCAAAGTTACGGGTCCAGCTTGCTCTTTCTGTCACATTACCGCGATGAAGGGTTTAGCCTGCAGGAGACCCTGCGCCGAGCCATTTTTGAAGACACCTGATGCGGCGGGTGAATCACTGCTAAACAAACCACACCTGTAGGGATGGCACAGCCTTTGCATGGACCCTTCGGAGCCCGCCCCGTCACGGCCAGATTGCTCGCCACCAAGCGATCCTGAGAAAGGCTGGCCGGGCGATGGATCAAGCAGCGTCTACTGGCCATACCACCTTGGATACGCCCGATCTCTTCTGATCTCGGAAGCAAAGCAGGGCTGGGCTTGAACAGTACTTGGATGAGAGACCTCCTGGGAACACCGGGTGCTGTAGACCATTTTGATGACGTTTTGCCCTACTGCCCAGCTCGGCTAGCATGGAACGGCGCCTTGCTGGACACCGACCTTAAGTAACTTAGATGATGGAAGCCCCAAGGCCTCTGAGCCAGTTGGCAGCTAAGTACGCTACCCCGCCGCCTTAACGCAGGCCTGACACCGAGCTCCTTGCCACGGCTAGGAGTGCTTATTGACTCCGCAGCTCGCCGCGTGGAAATGTTGGCGTTAAAAGCACCTTGTGCCGTGAAGGGGCCAGGCATTCAACAGGTGCCCAGAGAAGGCTTTGGATGCCGGCCGCCTAGCGAGGGCCAGCAGAAGTAACATGTTTCTCTGCAAAGAAGCTTGTGTAACCAAGCCAGACGACTGACAAAGAGCTAACCTCAGTGCAAGGAAGGCAAGGAAGGTGTGGAAGGAATTGGGGAGGGGGAGGGGTGATTCCTGCTAGGGCCCTGAAATCATAAAACAGGCAGGAGAGTCTGACGCATGGTGACGGAGAGGTTGTAGGGGCAGATAGGGGGCGTTGTCACGTGCGAGCACGTGTGCATGCTGGCTTGTGTGTGAGAGTGCGCTTCCTAGGTGTGGCGCGCTGCAGACAGTCAAAGGGATTGTTCCCTTTCATTAAAAGTTAATCCCCGGCTGCAGCCTATAAGAAAGCAACTAACCGCGCTCTACTCACCCTACCCGGGTCTACCGGTGAGTCTCGCCTCTGCTCCCGGCCTGTGGCATTGGCCGTGAAGCTGACGTTCCGTCGACAGCGCTGCAGCCGATCAGTGAGCTCAGCGGCTCTGAGTGGTGCGTTGAGTCTACAAGACCTTTTAAGGAAGCCATCAAAAAAATTGAAGAGAAGGGAAAGGACAAAAGGATCTGTTCTTGCTGAACACTGGAAAGGGCATCCGGCAGCCAGCCTTCAAAGTAGAAAAGCAGCAAGTGAGAGGCTTGTCTCTGCCTATGGCCAAACCACCCTGAACATGCCTGATCTTTTCTGATCTTGGAAGCTAAGCATGGTTGGGCATGGGTAGTACTTGGATGGGAGACTGCCTGGGAATATCAAGTGCTGGAGGCTTTTGCTTTTTCCTTCCTTCCACCAGCAGGGGGCACTCTCTTCTATGCCTTTTTTCCATTCCCTTTCACAAGTGCACACATTCATTCTCTTTTCATTTTTTCATTTGCTTTCTCTCTTGCGTTATTTCATCTCTGCAAAATACCAGCATCCTTCTGATCACCGTGGGCCTCCAGCATTGTTGCTTCTTTACTTTTAATACTAGGCTACTTTTCACCAGGACCAGCGTCTCCCGCGTGGCTGGAGGCAACCACCGGTAACCCCAAGCAGAAGACCTTTGCAGGCAACACGACCCTCCCCCCTGAAGAGCAGCTCAAAGTCACTGGCAACCATCTCACCCTCTTCCTTCATTCACCCCTGGACGTCTCGCTCCGCCCCCAAGTTACGGGTCCAGCTTGCTCTTTCTGTCACATTACCGTGATGAAGGGTTTAGCCTGCAGGAGACCCTGCGCCGAGCCATTTTTGAAGACACCTGATGCGTTCGGGTGAATCACTGCTAAACAAACCACACGTGTAGGGACGGCACAGCCTTTGCATGGACCCTTCGGAGCCCGCCCCGTCACGGCCAGATTGCTCGCCACCAAGCGATCCTGAGAAAGGCTGGCCGGGCGATGGATCGAGCAGCGTCTACTGGCCATACCACCTTGGATGCGCCTGATCTCGTCTGATCTCGGAAGCAAAGCAGGGCTGGGCTCGGACAGTACTTGGATGTGATACCTCCTGGGAACACCGGGTGCTGTAGACCATTTTGATGACGTTTTGCCCTACTGCCCAGCTCGGCTAGCATGGAACGGCGCCTTGCCGGACACCGTCCTTAAGTAACTTAGATGATGGCATGCTGGCTTGTGTGTGAGAGTGCGCTTCCTAGGTGTGGCGCGCTGCAGACAGTCAAAGGGATTGTTCCCTTTCATTAAAAGTTAATCCCTGGCTGCAGGCTATTAGAAAGCAACTAACCGCGCTCTAATCACCCTTCCCGGGTCTACCGGTGAGTCTCGCCTCTGCTCCCGGCCTGTGGCATTGGCCGTGAAGCTGACGTTCCGTCGACAGCACTGCAGCCGATCAGTGAGCTCAGCGGCTCTGAGTGGGGCCTTCTGTCTACAAGACCTTTTAAGGAAGCCAGCAAAAAAATTGAAGAGAAGGGAAAGCACAAAAGGACCTGGTCTTGCTGAGCACTGGAAAGGGCAGCCGGCAGCCGGCAGCCAGACTTCAAAGTAGAAAAGCAGCAAGTGAGAGGCCTGTGTTTGCCTACGGCTACACCACCCTTAACACATCTGATCTGGGAAGCTAAGCAGGGTCAGGCCTGGTTAGTACTTGGATGGGAGACCTCCTGGGAACACGAGGTGCTGTAAATAGTGTTGAGCGATACCTTCCGATATCAGGAAATATCGTATCGGATTGAATCGGGCCGATACCCAAAAAGTATCGGATATCGCCGATTCCGATACCGGAAACCAATGCAAGTCAATGGGACACAAATATCGAAATGAAAATAAACCCTTTCTTTCCTTGTAGGTTAATTCTACATGAAGTAAAACAACTAAGAATAATGTAGAATGACATGAAAAGCCGGCAATTCATCAGCGGCATTCACCGGTACCCGACAATTTACAACAGAAAGAATAGAGCTTCACACATAGATTAGATAGATAGAAACATGTCAGCCACATATATAAGAAGTACAGTGACAGTGTTGCTTACTGTACTTGTCATTTAGTGTAAAGGATTTATTTAAAAAAATAATAGTGTTTTCATGCACCGTCTCTTTAAGAAAGCCGGCCGGCAATTCAGCACCTGTACCCGACAATTTAGAATAGAAAGAATAGAGAATCACACATAGATTAGATAGATAGAAACATGTCAGTCACATATATATGAAGTACAGTGACAGTGTTGATTACTGTACTTGTCATTTAGTGTTTAAATAAAGGATTTATTTAAAAAAAAATTGGCGTGGGGTTCCCCTTAATTTTAGGCTCTAGCGGAGGTTAAGCAGACGGCTGGGGCAGATGTTTGAAGCCTGGGAAGGGGGTAATACCCACGGAGCTTCCCAGGCTACTAATATCAGCCCCCAGCTGAATACCTAGACTTTACTAGCTATTAAAATGGGGGAACCCCCCAAAAAAAATAACGAGGGGTCCCCCCTAATTTAATAGCTAGCACAGGCTAGGCAGACAGCTGTGGGCTGATATTAATAGCCCAGGAAGGGTGCCATGAATATTGGCCCCCTCCCAGGCTAGAAACACCAGCCGTCAGCCGCCCCAGAAATGGCGCATCCATAGGATGCGCCAATTCTGGCACTTAGCCTCGCTCTTCCCACTGCCCTGTAGCGGTGGCAGTGGGGTAATAGGGTTGGGGTTGATGTCAGCTTATAATGCCAGCTGACATCAAGCCCAGGTTAGTAATGGAGAGGCGTCTATAAGACACCCCCATTACTAACCCCATAGTCAAAGTTAAAAGAAAACACAAACACCCAGAATAAAGTCCTTTAATTGAAATAAAGACACAATTCTTTATTGTTCTAAATTAAACCATACTTACCATCACGCCCATTCCAGCTGAAGCCAACGATCTCCTGCAATAAAAGTAAAATAATAAAGCAACCTCATCCTTACCTTTCCATGGTTCCCACGACAGCTTCAGCTCTGCTACATCGAGATGACAGGCTGGACCGCAGCAGAACGCTGCCATCCAGCCTGTCATCCCGCAGACACTGAGAAGCGCAGGCATGCTTGCGCTCCTCAGTGTCTCTCTGTGACGTCATCCAGATGAGCCGAGTTCATGTCCAATGAACTCAGCTCACCTCATGCACGTCACTGACAGCGTGGGAAAATTCTCCTGCACTCAGCGCTTCAGCGTGAGAATTCTCCCACGCTGTCAGTGACATACATGAGGTGAGGTCATGTCCAATGAACTCAGCTCACCTCATGCACGTCACTGACAGCGTGGGAAATTTCTCACGCTGAAGTGCTGAGTGCAGGAGAATTTTCCCACGCTGTCAGTGACGTACATGAGGTGAGCTGAGTTCATTGGACATGACCTCGGCTCATCTGGATGCCGTCACAGCCAGACACTGAGGAGTGGAAGTATGCCTGCGCTTCTCAGTGTCTGCGGGATGACAGGATGGATGGCAGCGTTCTGCTGCGGTCCAGCCTGTCATCTCGATGTAGCAGAGCTGAAGCTGTCGTGGGAGCCATGGAAAGGTAAGGATGATGTTGCTTTATTATTTTACTTTTATTGCAGGAGATCGTTGGCTTCAGCTGGAATGGGCATGATGGTAAGTATGGTTTAATTTAGAACAATAAAGAATTGTGTGTTTATTTCAATTAAAGGCCTTTTTCCTGGGTGTTGTGTTTTTTTAAATACTTTACTAGAAATTCATGGTGGTCATGTCTAATATTGGCGTGACCCCATGAATTTCGGGCTTAGGGCCAGCTGATAATGCCAAGCTGGCCTTAACCCCTTTATTACCCAGTGAGCCACCGTACCAGGGCCCTGGATGAGTTGGGTACAGCGCCAGAAGATGGCGCTTCTATGAACGCGCCATTTTCTGGGGCGGCTGCGGACTGCAATTTGCAGCGGGGGTGGCCCAGAAAGCTTGGGTCTCCCTGCGCTGCGGATTCCAGCCCCCAGCTGCCTAGTTGTATCTGGCTGGGCACAAAAATAGGGCGAAGCCCCACGCATTTTTTTTTTTAATTATTTCATGAAATTCATGGAATAATTAAGAAAAAAAGGGCTTCCCTATATTGTTGTGTTCAACCAGGTACAAATAGGCAGCTGGTGGTTGGAGGCAGCCCATTCCTGCCTGCTGTACCTGGCTGGACACAAATATAGTGCGAAGCCCCACGTCAATTTTTTTTTAATTATTTCATGAAATAATTTTTTTAAAAAAGGGCTTCCCTATATTGTTGTGTCCGGCCAGGTACAAATAGGCAGCTGGTGGTTGGGGGCAGCCTGTTCCTGCCTGCTGTACCTGGCTGGACACAAATATAGGGCGAAGCCCCACGTCAATTTTTTTTAAAATAAATCCTTTATTTTAACACTAAATGACATTTGAGGAGTTAATAAAGATGCAGTCCCTAAATTATTATTTATTTTTTAATTAATTTTTCCCAAAACTTTTGACGTGGGCTTCGCCATATTTTTGTATGCCAGCCAGGTACAGCATCCAGCTTCTATGAACGTGCCATTTTCCGGGGCGGCTGCGGACTGCAATTTTCAGCGGGGGGGGGGGGGGGGGCAGAAAGCTTGGGCCTCCCTGTGCTGCAGATTCCATCCCCCAGCTGCCTAGTTGTACCTGGCTGGACACAAAAATAGGGAGAAGCTTCACGTATTTTTTTTTTTTAATTATTTCATGAAATTCATGAAATAATTAAGAAAAAAAGGGCTTCCATATATTGTTGTGTCCAACCAGGTACAAATAGGCAGCTGGTGGTTGGGGGCAGCCCGTTCCTGCCTGCTGTACCTAGCAAAAAAGAAGCAAGACAAAAATATATCTCATACCCTACCATAATTATATATAAATGTAAAGCAAAATTGCATAATAAATATAGGGTACTTAGTGAACTATTTTTGATCAAAAAAAGTATACAAGCCGTCCCACCAGCGGCAAGGTGACCCTAAATTGGTACCTATACTGCCTATATTAAAAACCTTACTGTATATCAAAGTTGAAGTAATGCATATAAAAGGGTAGACAAATAGGACCGGGTCCCAACTCCAGACCACCTAGGCCCGTGGTAAGCTACATATATACCAATCAGCTCAACAAAGGGCATGCCACACCCTTAAATTGCACAGAATGCAAACAAGTCAAAAAACCAGACAATGTGAACTGAGGTCTAAGATGGCAGACATACAAGAAAGCGCAAGAACAATAAAGAATTGTGTCTTTATTTCAATTAAAGGACTTTTTTCTGGATGTTTGTGTTTTTTTTAAATACTTTACTAGAAATTCATGGTGGTCATGTCTAATATTGGCGTGACCCCATGAATTTCGGGCTTAGGGCCAGCTGATAATGCCAAGCTGGCCTTAACCCCTTTATTACCCAGTGAGCCACCGCACCAGGGCCCTGGATGAGTTGGGTACAGCGCCAGAAGATGGCGCTTCTATGAACGCGCCATTTTCCGAGGCGGCTGCGGACTGCAATTTGCAGCGGGTGGGGCCCAGAAAGCTTGGGCCTCCCTGCGCTGCGGATTCCAGCCCCCAGCTGCCTTGTTGTACCTGGCTGGACACAAAAATAGGGCGAAGCCCCACGTATTTTTTTTTTTAATTATTTCATGAAATTCATGGAATAATTAAGAAAAAAAGGGCTTCCCTATATTGTTGTGTCCGGCTAGGTACAAATAGGCAGCTGGTGGTTGGGGGCAGCCCGTTCCTGCCTGCTGTACCTGACTGGACACAAATATAGGGTGAAGCCCCACATAATTTTTTTTTAATTATTTCATGAATTTCCTGAAATAATTAAAAAAAAATTGACGTGGGGCTTTGCACTATATTTGGGTCCAGCCAGGTACAGCAGGCAGGAACGGGCTGCCCCCAACCACCAGCTGCCTATTTGTACCTGGTTGGAAACAACAATATAGGGAAGCCCTTTTTTTCTTAATTATTCCATGAATTTCATGAAATAATTAAAAAAAAAAAAACGTGGAGCTTCTCCCTACTTTTGTGTCCAGCCAGGTACAACTAGGCAGCTGGGGGATGGAATCTGCAGCGCAGGGAGGCCCAAGCTTTCTGCCCCCCACTGAAAATTGCAGTCTGCAGCCGCCCCGGAAAATGGCGCGTTCATAGAAGCTGGATGCTGTACCTGGCTGGCATACAAAAATATGGCGAAGCCCACGTCAAAAGTTTTGGGAAAAATTAATTAAAAAATAAACAATAATTTAGGGACTGCATCTTTATTAACTCCTCAAATGTCATTTAGTGTTAAAATAATGGATTTATTTAAAAAAAAAATGGCGTGGGATCCCCCATAATTTTAGTCTCTAGCGTAGGTTAAGCAGACGGCTGGGGCAGATGTTTGAAGCCTGGGAAGGGGGTAAAACCCACGGAGCTTCCCAGGCTACTAATATCAGCCCCCAGCTGAATACCTAGCCTTTACTAGCTATTAAAATGGGGGACCCCCCCAAAAAAAATGACGTGGGGTCCCCCCTATTTTAATAGCTAGCAAAGGCTAGGCAGACAGCTGGGGGCTGATATTAATAGCCCAGGAAGGGTGCCATGAATATTGGCCCCCTCCCAGGCTAGAAACACCAGTCGTCAGCCGCCCCAGAAATGGCGCATCCAAAGGATGCGCCAACTCTGGCACTTAGCCTCGCTCTTCCATGCTGCCCTGATGCGGTGGCAGGGGGTAATAGTGGTGGGGTTCATGTCAGCGCTAGCTGCCATGAAGCCCAGGTTAGTAATGATGGGCGTCTATAAGACACCCCGATTACTAACCTACAATGTGTTAAAAAGAAAAAACACACTACACCCAGAAAAAAATAATTTATTTTTAATAAAACACACAATTTTATTTAATTCTTAGTTTACTAAAAATAATAGTTACCTGTCCACGTTCCTGCGCTGATCTCCCATGCACAGCTGTCACATCTGGAGATGGTGACAGCTGTGCATGGCTGCTGTAAGCTCACGCTGCCGGGAACACGTCCGCTCCCGGCAGCGGGAGCCACTGACTGAGGTCACCGAAGTGCATTCAGGCAGCGCAGCTCCGGAGACCTCCTTTACGGCACTGCTGTACCGTGGGAATTTCTCACGATACAGCAGGGCCGTAAAGGAGCTAACCGGAGCAGCGCTGCCTGAACTCCGGTGAACCCTTACGGCCCCATTTTTCTAGCAGCGGCAGCGGTTCAGAGCGGTCACATTCTATGTGGCTGCTCTGAACTGGAGATCTTCGTGGGACACTCGTGGACTGCTACGGAGGGGTAAGGATAAGGTTGTGGTTTATTATTTTATATTTTATTACAGGAGATCGATGGCTTCGGGGAATTAGGTGTCTAGGTGGGTATAGTTGTAGTTTTTTATTTTTTACTTTATTTTAGGTGGCGATCGGCGGGGACAGGTAATGTATGAACTAATTTATTGTAGGTAACCACTGGCCACCAATGACATGTATCTAACATTTATTGGGGACACAGTAGGGCAATTTAAATAGCAGGATCAGTCTGATGGGAACTACTGCTCCCATCGAGCTGATCCTGCTGGCAGGAGTAGACGGGGGACAGACATAGGCCGATGGGAGTAGTAGTGTCACATCGGCCTATGTCTGCCTGCACGCACACACCCGCACAGACACCGCACACACCCGCACACATCGCACAGACACCCCGCACACACACTAATCATGACGGGCTGATGGTCTGGGAGGTGAGGCTGACTTGTGCGGCCGTGGGAAAGTTCATGTGAGTTCATGCAGTCAAGCATGAACTCACATGAACCCTCTGAGGGCAACGCGGCGACTTAAAAAAAAACAGCTGATCGGCATCACCTGATACCTCAGCTGTTCATTTGAAATAACCGGCGGGAAAGCGCAGCACAGAACGGGAAAGCCGGCGGTGAAGTGTTTTCACTGCCGGCTTCCCCGCCCGGGTCCTTCACTCCCCGCTCCTTGGAGCTGCGCTCCCCGCCCGGTCCTAACTTACGATCGGGATGGGAGGTGGCGAGGGGAGCGGAGGATCGGGTTGGGAGGCTGCGGGGAGGCAGTATGGGGCTGTGTGATTGTTTAAAAGCCGGCGGCTTTATACCGCCCGCCGGCTTTTAAACAATCAGGAGAATTCTCCCCCGCTTGGATGGCATTCTGATGACAGGCTGGATCGCGCTGCCATCCAACTTGTCATCCTTCACAGACACTGCAGAGCGCAGGCATTATGGGAACTTCCGATTCCGGTATCCGATATTGTAAAAGTATCGGAATTAAGTATCGGAATTCCGATACCGCGAATATCGGCCGATACTAGCTGTAAACCATGTTGATGACATTTTGCCCTACTGCCCAGCTCGGCTAGCATGGAACGGCGCCTTGCCGGACACCGACCTTAAGTAATTTAGATGATGGAAGCCCCAAGGCCTCTGAGTCAGTTGGAAGCTAAGTACGCTACCCCGCCTCCTTCACGCACGCCTGACACTGAGCTCCTTGCCACGGCTAGGAGTGCTTATTGACTCCGCAGCTCGCCGTGTGGAAATGATGGCGTTAAAAGCACCCGGGGCCGTGAAGGGGCCAGGCTTTCAGCAGGTGCCCAGGGAAGGTTTTGGATGCCGGCCCCCTAGCGAGGGCCAGCAGAAGTAACATGTTTCTCTGCAAAGAAGCTGGTGTAAACAAGCCAGACGGCTGACAAAGAGCTAACCTCAGTGCAAGGAAGGCAAGGAAGGTGCGGAAGGAATTGGGGAGGGGGGGGGTGATTCCTGCTAGGGCCCTGAAATCATAAAACAGGCAGGAGAGTCTGACGCATGGTGACGGAGATGTTGTAGGGGCAGATAGGGGGTGTTGTCACGTGCGAGCACGTGTGCCTGCTGGCTTGTGTGTGAGAGTGCGCTTCCTAGGTTTGGCGCGGTGCAGACAGTCAAAGGGATTTTTCCCTTTCATTAAAAGTTAATCCCCGGCTGCAGGCTATAAGAAAGCAACTAACCGCGCTCTGCTCACCCTACTCGGGTCTACCGGTGAGTCTCGCCTCTGCTCCCGGCCTGTGGCATTGGCCGTGAAGCTGACGTTCCGTCGACAGCGCTGCAGCCGATCAGTGAGCTCAGCGGCTCTGAGTGGGGCGTTCTGTCTACAAGACCTTTTAAGGAAGCCAGCAAAAAAATTGAAGAGAAGGGAAAGCACAAAAGGACCTGGTCTTGCTGAACACTGGAATGGGCATCCGGCAGCCAGACTTCAAAGTAGAAAAGCAGCAAGTGAGAGGCTTGCCCCTGCTGAAGGCCACACCACCCTGAACACGCCTAATCTCATCTAATCTCAGAAGCTAAGCAGGGTCAGGCCTGGTTAGTACTTGGATGGAAGACCACCTGGGATTACCAGGTGCTGTAGGCTTTTGCTTTTTCTTTCCTTCCACCAGCAGGGGGCACTCTCTTCTATGCCTTTTTTATATTCCCTTTCACAAGTGCACACATTCATTCTCTTTTCTTTTTTTCATTTGCTTTCTCTCTTGCGCTATTTCATCTCTGCAAAATACCAGCATCCTTCTGATCACCGTGGGCCTCCAGCATTGTTGCTTCTTTACTTTTAATACTAGGACCAGCGTCTCCCGCGTGGCTGTAGGCAACCACCGGTAACCCCAAGCAGAAGACCTTTGCAGGCAACACGACCCTCCCCCCTGAAGAGCAGCTCAAAGTCACTGGCAACCATCTCACCCTCTTCCTTCATTCACCCCTGGACGTCTCGCTCCGCCCCCAAGTTACGGGTCCAGCTTGCTCTTTCTGTCACATTACCGCGATGAAGGGTTTAGCCTGCAGGAGACCCTGCGCCGAGCCATTTTTGAAGACACCTGATGCGTCGGGTGAATCACTGCTAAACAAACCACACCTGTAGGGACGGCACAGCCTTTGCATGGACCCTTCGGAGCCCGCCCCGTCACGGCCAGATTGCTCGCCACTAAGCGATCCTGAGAAAGGCTGGCCAGGCGATGGATCGAGCAGCGTCTACTGGCCATACCACCTTGGATACGCCTGATCTCGTCTGATCTCGGAAGCAAACAGGGCTGGGCTTGGACAGTACTTGGATGGGAGACCTCCTGGGAACACCGGGTGCAATAGACCATTTTGATGATGTTTTGCCCTACTGCCCAGCTCGGCTAGCATGGAACGGCGCCTTGCCGGACACCGACCTTAAGTAACTTAGATGATGGAAGCCCCAAGGTCTCTGAGCCAGTTGGCAGTTAAGTACGCTACCCCGCCGCCCTTCAAGCAGGCTTGACACCCAGCTCCTTGCCACGGCTAGGAGTGCTTATTGACTCCGCAGCTCGCCGTGTAGAAATGATGGCGTTAAAAGCACCCGGGGCCGTGAAGGGGCCAGGCTTTCAGCAGGTGCCCAGGGAAGGTTTTGGATGCTGGCCGCCTAGCGAGGGCCAGCAGAAGTAACATGTTTCTCTGCAAAGAAGCTTGTGTAACCAAGCCAGACGGCTGACAAAGCGCTAACCTCAGTGCAAGGAAGGCAAGGAACGTGCGGAAGGAATTGGGGAAGGGGGGGGTAATTCCTGCTAGGGCCCTAAAATCATAAAACAGGCAGGAGAGTCTGACGCATGGTGACGGAGAGGTTGTAGGGGCAGATAGGGGGTGTTGTCACGTGCGAGCACGTGTGCATGCTGGCTTGTGTGTGAGAGTGCACTTCCTAGGTGTGGCACGCTGCAGACAGTCAAAGGGATTGTTCCCTTTCATTAAAAGTTAATCCCCGGCTGCAGGCTATTAGAAAGCAACTAACCGCGCTCTACTCACCCTACCCGGGTCTACCCGTGAGTCTCGCCTCTGCTCCCGGCTTGTGGCATTGGCCGCGAAGCTGACATTCCGTCGACAGCGCTGCAGCCGATCAGTGAGCTCAGCGGCTCTGAGTGGGGCCTTCTGTCTACAAGACCTTTTAAGGAAGCCAGCAAAAAAATTGAAGAGAAGGGAAAGCACAAAAGGACCTGGTCTTGCTGAGCACTGGAAAGGGCAGCCGGCAGCCAGACGTCAAAGTAGAAAAGCAGCAAGTGAGAGGTTTGTTTCTGCCTACGGCCACACCACCCTGAACACGCCTGATCTCATCTGATCTCGGATGCTAAGCAGGGTCGGGCCTGGTTAGTACTTGGATGGGAGACTGTAAAATAATACTCTACCTGTATTATTTTTATCTACTGAGGACTTCTCAAAGTATCAATATCACGATATTCTTATAAAAAAATGTATCTATTTATTCTTTGATTGTCCATTAAAAAGAATCAGATTGCAGCAGGTACATACAATAACTAGTTAGAAAGTAATTGTCCATTTGTCCATAATTAGCTTAATCTTTCCTTGGATCCTCGCTGGTAAATCATGTCTTTGTCCAGCATGTGTCCAGGCCTACATGTCATCTGCTTCTCAGCATGAAGATTCTGTGTCTTGTGGGGTAGGCAGAGCAAGAGAGCCCCCCCTTTCTGTACCATGGGCTTTTATAGCCAGTCGTATGGACACCTGTTCTACATATGGTAGTGAATCAAAAATACACACACAAATAGCGCCTGTCAACTAGACACGATGGCTGAGGCATAGAACTCAGAAAAATGATTATCGATTAACATTCCAAATGAATTTCCATAATTAACCATTTAACATTTCCCCCATTTTTGAGAATAAAAGGACTTTAACTGAAAAATCTCAAAAGAAGATACATTCATCAATCATTTTTTCTTTCCTTCTTCCTTGGCAATATCATTAAATTTCCATAATAATAATAATAGTAATAATAGTATCAATATCGGATTATTGCTATATAATGATGTGAATTCATGTTATGGTAAGCCGTGACTAATATTCATTTAATATGTATAATTATACTTCCCTATATCTAAATTGAAGCAATCGCGGGTTCAATCGTCATCATCTGATGTCATGGGTTGTCGTCTCGTCTTCTTCTTGGTTCTTTTATAACACAGTCTTTAGATGAAAACTCCTTTGAAATAAATTACAGCATGTAGATATTGTACAGTCCATAATTGTGTTCATTATTGTTCAGTCCATAAACTGTACTCTTTATTAGAAAGATCATGTGTGTCAGTTGATAAGAAAACAAAGTCCATGGATGAAATGTAGCTTTAATATCTGTGCAGTGTCACCTGGACTTACGTTGGATCGTCTTTGGAATCTTCCGTGTGTCCGCACTGGTCTCGTGTCACTTTTGGAACAGATGTGACGTCTTTAGTCAGTAAAGCAAGGGCTAACTTGACACTTTCCTGCTTTATATAGCACCATAACCAGTACTCAGTCCTTTATATACAGGACACATATGCCAGGTATTACCTGTTCACCAGCTTTCATTGAAGCATTGCAGGTGATAAGAAACCACTGGAACGTGATGAAACTTGAACACAACACAGTACATATAGGATCATCGTCCTCTGCCGTCCTGGTGATCAGTGGTGTGAATTGTATTGTATGTAATGGACACAGTCTATTATAACACTCAGCATTCACACCTGTTACCTTCTGAGACATCCGGATATCAGTTGCTTCTTCTTGTAACTTTTGAGAATCTCTTTGATTTATAAAAATTAAAAGTCTTTATTAAGATAGAATTCATAATTGCGATGTCTTGATTGAAGTCTTCATTCCCTAATCTGATACCGAATCTGGCAGTTTTTCCTAACCTATAATATCACAGCGTACCATAGCAATCAGTAATATCCATCTAATTATTATCAAAATATTAAAATAAATTATGTTTGGAATAATAAACAATAATAGACAATAATTCATTATCAATCAAGTTCTCCATATGATAGAACATTTTTATGTCATAGGTGTAATTACCTTTTCCAACCCATAGGTGTCAGTGTATTTTGAAAAAACAAGTTTTTATATCTTTATTAAACCAATAATATCAAAGAATGTAAACTCCTGAACCAAAATGAATAAATATATGAATGTATGAATGAATGAATGAATGAATGAATGAATAAATGAATGAAAGAATTGTTGTGTTTACTCAGAAAATGAAAACATTTTTTTTCCTTAGCAATATATATTTAATGAAGCAATACTCTTGTATTAGACATTACTTTATTAAATATTAATGTGTTTTCTCAATTGAGATATTGAACTCAAATAAAATCAAATGAGAATTAAAAAATGAAAAAATAGAAAAATAAGAAGTATAAAGTAAGAATAAAATTTCAAAAATGAAAAATAAAATTAAGAGTAAAAATAAGAATAAAAATAAAAATAAGGCCTTTAAATTTTAATGACAAATGCAGAGTAATTATATTCTCCATAAAAAATACCCTTATATCTCCATTATCTGGATGATTTCATATTTGTCATAACCTTGTACCACCAAAAAATATTAAATTATGCAACTTTGCATGTAATACCCTTCTTAATTATACCATAGTACCTTATTATTATTTCTTCTTTATTAAAATGTGTGGAAAATAAGTATTGATCAAAAGTGATTATGTAATCAGGATCAAAAACACATTTTCCCCCTTAATACCAAAAATATTATTTTATAAAATTTATGTATATATCAGAACCAAATTAAAAATAATTATTCTTCTAGAAATATTGTGCATAAATTTCATATCGATGACTAGCATAGATTTGACTAAAGAGAGGTGTGTACCTATTTAGGTAACCATTAAAAATAATATTATAGTTATTCAAGAATATTATCATGTGGAAAATTATTCTAAATATAAATTTGCTTTGTAAACCATTTTGATGTGTGGTTGCCCTTATCCACTATTAGTTAAATCAAGAAATAATAATTATTAAAGAAATATAGAAATATATATATGTAGATAATTCCTAATTATGTATTATAATTTCCTCAGAATTAAATATATTTTTGTACCTTCACATAAAGAAACATTTTTATTTTTTCAAACATACAAACATACGAGGCCTCTGTCACATCAATCACACTTAGCAGCTGCTGATTTACTCATCTGTCACCTTCACTCTGACATTCACAGATCTGTTCAACTCAAACATTCCACATATGAAGTTTTAGATATATATATATATATATATATATATATATATATATATATTTAACCCAAAATTGTTGTATCCCAATTTATTAATGCGCATTGCCATTTCAATTGAATATCTTTATATTTCTTTGAATATTCCCCAAGTACATATTATATAATATGAGAGTAAGTCACTGGAATTTCAGACACTTGAAAAAACTCTTGTCTTAGATTCTTTTTTCACTGGCTGTCCGGTCTTAAGTTACATCAGTTGAAAATAGAATGAGTGGGATCCTATACTATTAGCTCAAAGTTCAAAGGCCGCAGCTGTCACACGTCATGCTGTAAAGCTACTTTAATTTGCACGAACACTTCATGCACAGAAAATATTAGCAACACAAAAGAATTAATAAGTATTACATATATATTATAGTTCAACTAGATATATTGTTATTATTTTAAAATGTTATACACATAAAATCATGCAATTTTTTCACTTCCTGTGTGAATAAAGAAATAAATCCATTTTAGAGTTCTTTGATCAAATCCTGCTTTGGAATGAAGACTCTAAGGAAATATAAGAAAATAAAATTAAATATCAAATTCATACAGAAACAGAATTATTAAATATCTTATACATATATTGGTTGGTTCTAATGTAATTCAAAATATTGCTACTTACATTTATATATATGAAGTTCTAATTTATTAATTAATATATATATATATTTTATAAACGTATATATAAATACAATTATACGCAATCTCTACTTAGACAAGTGTATATATATATATATATATATATATATATATATACATATATGAACTATTAGAAACTATGTAACTACAATTTTACTGTATAAGATTATAAATAAATATTGAGACATTGTATTATATTTTGATACAACATTGTAATTACAGTTTTTCCTTAGCCACTCCCTAAACCAAATCTTCTGTCTCTCTCAAATATCTCCAGGAACGCCCTATTTAGGAAAGACATTTTTCTATCCTTCAAAACCTCAGAGAACTGCCTGTTCTTCTGTCCACATTCCATGACGTCACTGTGAGTTGGTCGTCTCACCTGTCTCTGTCCATCAGTTTCAGCCATTTTCCTTTTTAGAGAATCACAGTTCTGACTGAGAATTAACTCATTCTGTGGAGAGATGGATCTTTCCACTGGCTGATATGGCTTATAACATATATGAAATCTTCTGCGTATTTGATAGAGTTCACTATGGGGATGACTCAGTCTAGGAGAGTTTGATATTGGCTTTTGGTAAGATTTTACCTTTCCTGGTTTTATAAATTTAGCTTGATTTATTTTCTTTTCACGATTCTCATGTTTTCTAACAAAATCCAGCATCTGCGCACATTCAAATAATGAATTTTTTTGTGATGCCATAACTTGGGAAACTGAATTTAGGAATTTGAATTTTTGTACAAAAGTTGTTATCATATGTTGTACTTTTCCATTTTTGATGAGAGCTTTGTACAACCGTTCAAATATGGACATGAATGTATATGTACATTCCTTCCTACCAATCCTTAGTTTCTACAGATCTTCTATGTTGGGAAAATCCTTTGTGACACAATAAATCAAATATCTTAATCTGTCCGAATCATTTTCCCATCCATTAGGAGAGTCATTTTCACAGGGCATTAAATGTAAACGTCTGGACAATGTCACAGGAATCCATATTTTAAATAATTGATTCCTCTCCTCATTGGATAAATCAAACTTATCAGAGAAGCTCTCAAATGTCTCTGAATTTCTACAGGCATGGATTTTGACATCATATTTTGGCATGATTTTGTATAATTTCAGCAAATTTTTCCTCATTTTAATTTGGAGTTGAGCCTGGGTAATTCCAGAATTCTCTGATATTTTTAGTGGCTCTTGTACGTCCGTTCCTCCTACGTCAGTCACGTCTCCTCCCACATCACCTAGTATGTCGGTTTCTCGTATGTCAGTCATGTCTCCTCCCATGTCAGGTTTCTGTATGTCCGTCTCTTGGTCAGACCCAAGGTCACCTTCAGTTACAGACACGTGTCTTACTTCTTGTTCATTTTCCACATTACAGTCAGAATCAGTATCACCGTCTGACACTTCTACACTATTTTCCTGCTTAGAAATCTCTAACACAAGACTATGAAAAAAATCTACCAAATGTAGAATATTTCTCAATTTCTGTTTGTCTCTATTTACCAATTTACAAGTTAACTGTAAATTCTGCAATTCACATTCTTTGTATAAACTGAGCCACAAAACTTCTATGTCATCTCCTACATTAACTTTGAAATTAATATTACTTTGTTTAGCAAAAGAAGAAATTATATCCATATTTTGCTTACCTTAAGATTCCTTGGCTTCTCTTTATCAGCACGTCCTGTCTTCAGTTCGTCTGATTCTTTTCCTGTGTGATTCTGTTCCTTGTTAGTACCTCTGCTTCCTGTCTTTCCTCAGTCTGCAGGTCCTTTCTGCTTCTCGTGACAAACTAGTGAATTTACTGACATGTGAACAACACGGAAGACATTCACTTAATTAATTTAAAAAACAAAAAAACAGGACTGGCTGGCTCACCATTGTAAAATAATACTCTTCCTGTATTATTTTTTTCTACTGAGGACTTCTCAAAGTATCAATATCACGATATTCTTATAAAAAAATGTATCTATTTACTCTTGGATTGTCCATTAAAAAGAATCAGATTGCAGCAGGTAAATACAATAATTAGTTATAAAGTAATTGTCCATTTGTCCATAATTATCTTAATTGTTGAGATTCACCCATCTTTCCTAGGATCCTGGCTGGTAAATCATGTCTTTGTCCAGCATGTGTCCAGGCCTACATGTCATCTGCTTCTCAGCATGAAGATTCTGTGTCTTGTGGGGTGGGCATAGAGAGAGAGCTCCCCCTTTCTGTACCATGGGCTTTTATAGCCAGTCGTATGGACACTTGTTCTACATATGGTAGTGAACCAAAAATACACACACAAATAGCGCATGTCAACTAGACACGATGGTTGAGGCATAAAACTCAGAAAAATGATTATCGATTAACATTCCAAATGAATTTCCATAATTAACCATTTAACAGAGACCGCCTGGGAATGCCAGGTGCTGTAGGCTTTTGCTTTTTCCTTCCTTCCACCAGCAGGGGGCACTCTCTTCTATGCCTTTTTTCCATTCCCTTTCACAAGTGCACACATTCATTCTCTTTTCTTTTTTTCATTTGCTTTCTCTCTTGCGCTATTTCATCTCTGCAAAATACCAGCATCCTTCTGATCACCGTGGGCCTCCAGCATTGTTGCTTCTTTACTTTTAATACCAGGACCAACGTCTCCCGCGTGGCTGGAGGCAACCACCGGTAACCCCAAGCAGAAGACCTTTGCAGGCAACACGACCCTCCCCCCTGAAGAGCAGCTCAAAGTCACTGGCAACCATCTCACCCTCTTCCTTCATTCACCCCTGGACGTCTCGCTCCGCCCCCAAGTTACGGGTCCAGCTTGCTCTTTCTGTCACATTACCGCGATGAAGGGTTTAGCCTGCAGGAGACCCTGCGCCGAGACATTTTTGAAGACACCTGATGCGGCGGGTGAATCACTGCTAAACAAACCACACCTGTAGGGACGGCACAGCCTTTGCATGGACCCTTCGGAGCCCGCCCCGTCACGGCCAGATTGCTCGCCACCAAGCGATCCTGAGAAAGGCTGGCCGGGCGATGGATCGAGCAGCGTCTACTGGCCATACGACCTTGGATACGCCCGATCTTGTCTGATCTCGGAAGCAAAGCAGGGCTGGGCTCAGACAGTACTTGGATGGGAGATCTCCTGGGAACACCGGGTGCTGTAGACAATTTTGATGACGTTTTGCCCTACTGCCCAGCTCGGCTAGCATGGAACGGCGCCTTGCCGGACACCGACCTTAAGTAACTTAGATGATGGAAGCCCCAAGGCCTCTGAGCCAGTTGGCAGCTAAGTACGCTACCCCGCCGCCTTCACGCAGGCCTGACACCGAGCTCCTTGCCACGGCTAGGAGTGCTTATTGACTCCGAAGCTCGCCGTGTGGAAATGATGGCGTTAAAAGCACCCGGGGCCGTGAAGGGGCCAGGCTTTCAGCAGGTGCCCAGGGAAGGTTTTGGATGCCGGCCGCCTAGCGAGGGCCAGCAGAAGTAACATGTTTCTCTGCAAAGAAGCTTGTGTAACCAAGCCAGATGGCTGACAAAGAGCTAACCTCAGTGCAAGGAAGGCAAGGAAGGTGCGGAAGGAATTGTGGAGGGGGGGGTGATTCCTGCTAGGGCCCTGAAATCATAAAACAGGCAGGAGAGTCTGACGCATGGTGACGTAGAGGTTGTAGGGGCAGATAGGGGGTGTTTTCACGTGCGAGCATGTGTGCATGCTGGCTTGTGTGTGAGAGTGCGCTTCCTAGGTGTGGCACGCTGCAGACAGTCAAAGGGATTGTTCCCTTTCATTAAAAGTTAATCCCCGGCTGCAGGCTATTAGAAAGCAACTAACCGCGCTCTACTCACCCAACCCGGGTCTACCGGTGAGTCTCGCCTCTGCTCCCGGCCTGTGGCATTGGCCGCGAAGCTGACGTTCCGTCAACAGCGCTGCAGCCGATCAGTGAGCTCAGCGGCTCTGAGTGGGGCTTTCTGTCTACAAGACCTTTTAAGGAAGCCAGCAAAAAAATTGAAGAGAAGGGAAAGCACAAAAGGACCTGGTCTTGCTGAGCACTGGAAAGGGCAGCCGGCAGCCAGACGTCAAAGTAGAAAAGCAGCAAGTGAGAGGCTTGCTTCTGCCTACGGCCACACCACCCTGAACACGCCTGATCTTGTCTGATCTTGGAAGCTAAGCATGGTTGGGTCTGGTTAGTACTTGGATGGGAGATAACCTGGGAATACCAGGTGCTGTAGGCTTTTGCTTTTTCTTTCCTTCCACCAGCAGGGGGCACTCTCTTCTATGCCTTTTTTCCATTCCCTTTCACAAGTGCACACATTCATTCTCTTTTCTTTTTTTCATTTGCTTTCTCTCTTGCGCTATTTCATCTCTGCAAAATACCAGCATCCTTCTGATCACCGTGGGCCTCCAGCATTGTTGCTTCTTTACTTTTAATACTAGGCTCCTTTTCACCAGAACAAGCGTCTCCCGCGTGGCTGGAGGCAACCACCGGTAACCCCAAGCAGAAGTCCTTTGCAGGCAACATGACCCTCCCCCCTGAAGAGCAGCTCAAAATCACTGGCAACCATCTCACCCTCTTCCTTCATTCACCCCTGGACGTCTCGCTCCGCCCCCAAGTTACGGGTCCAGCTTGCTCTTTCTGTCACATTACCGTGATGAAGGGTTTAGCCTGCAGGAGACCCTGCGCCGAGACATTTTTGAAGACACCTGATGCGGCGGGTGAATCACTGCTAAACAAACCACACCTGTAGGGACGGCACAGACTTTGCATGGAGCCTTCGGAGCCCGCCCCGTTACGGCCAGATTGCTCGCCACCAAGCGATCCTGAGAAAGGCTGGCCGGGCGATGGATCGAGCAGCGTCTACTGGCCATACCACCTTGGATACGCCCGATCTCGTCTGATCTCGGGAGCAAAGCAGGGCTGGGCTCAGACAGTACTTGGATGGGAGACCTCCTGGGAACACCGGTTGCTGTAGACCATTTTGATGACGTTTTGCCCTACTGCCCAGCTCGGCTAGCATGGAACGGTGCCTTGCCGGACACCGACTTTAAGTAACTTAGATGATGGAAGCCCTAAGGCCTCTGAGCCAGTTGGCAGCTAAGTACGCTACCCCGCCGCCTTCACGCAGGCCTGACACCGAGCTCCTTGTCACGGCTAGGAGTGCTTATTGACTCCGCAGCTCGCCGTGTGGAAATGATGGCGTTAAAAGCACCCGGGGCCGTGAAGAGGCCAGGCTTTCAGCACGTGCCCAGGAAAGGTTTTGGATGCCGGCCGCCTAGCGAGGGCCAGCAGAAATAACATGTATCTCTGCAAAGAAGCTTGTGTAACCAAGCCAGACGGCTGACAAAGAGCTAACCTCAGTGCAAGGAAGGCAAGGAAGGTGCGGAAGGAATTGGGGAGGGGGAGGGGTGATTCCTGATAGGGCCCTGAAATCATAAAACAGGCAGGAGAGTCTGACGCATGTGACTCGCCCCCTGGGCCGTGGGGCACTCGGATCCGGGCAATAGGGAGACGATGGGGGTAGTAGTGGCGACCCGGCTCCGTGGCTCAGGGTGGTCAGGCCAATGGTAGTCTGCTACGTTCTGCTAATAATGTCCGACTACGCCACCCGTGGATTGAGGTTATTAGGAACCGCTGCTGCATGCAGACCGCTGGGGCTTATGAGGTGTGCAGCTAGGGTAGTGTGACTCTCCACGGGAAGAGTGCGGCCCCAGGGCAGTATAATGGATGGTGGGAGTGATGGTAGTGAGAATCCCAGTGCTGATAGTGCGGGAGGAGCAAGGAGCACACAGACAACAAGTTGCAGTCCAGGGTCTTTACTACAACAGGTAAACTGACCCATAAACAGTCCCGGCTAGGAGGGGACCTGGACGTCTGAGACCAACGGGGAAATTGGCCCTGGTCAGGGTGAGGGTGTAGGCCTACCGTGCTTTCTGCGCTCCTTCTGGCTATCTCCTCCTGATAGGGTAACAGCCCACGTTTCCGAGCTTTCCGTGAATTCTCACCTGTATGGCCTGCGACGTGGGTTCCTTTCTGCTCCCAGCCTTGTACGGCTTTACTGGTCCCTTCAGTTGTGGCAGGGCCTCCAGGCTTCTTAGGCCAAGGAATGTACAGTCCCTTGCGGACTGGTTCTCTGCTGGGGGATGTGGAATCCTTCCAGCCTCAGACACCAAAGTCTGGTAAAATTAAGTCTTTTCTCTGCCAAGACAGGCTCTCTTCGCCTTTGTCTCTGTCTTGTGGCTCTTCTCCTGCCACACTTCCTCTTAGGTGCAATCAACTTTCTGTCCCTGCTCCACTCTGGGACACGTCTCAGAGCTGAGACAGGCAATCCAGTTCTCTCTAACCCTGCCCCCAGCACCAGCTTTTATAGGGGCAGCCTGCTCCCCCTACTGGCCTGAGACAGGAGGCATTGCATGCTAATGTTCCCCTGACCAGAGAACCCCCCCTTGCTCTCAGACACAGCTTTAATACATTTTGTGGCATCCAGGCCAGGGTGACACATTCCCCCCTAGTGAAATTTAGTACTCCGGGACTAAACAATAAACAAAGACAATATGCATAACAATAAAACATTAATAGACAGACGACGCACAAATTGAGTTCTTAAGGTCACAGTGTGGCCTGTGACCGGGTGTCCATATCACCAATACAACGGGAGCCTTAACCAGGTGGGGGTCTGTCCTGCCCCAAGTCCTTCACAGTCTTAGTTCATTCCTGGGTTAGGCTCAGAATGCAGTCCATACAAGGTCCCGGTTATAAAAAGTCCATAACCTGTGAGTCCTTACGGTAGCTGCAAGAAACTGAAACACACTATTAATAAACATGCATTTAACTTGGCAAACATTTCAACATTTGGCAACAGGGTTATTTACAATCTTAGTACACTCTATATTCTCCAGCGAGCGGGTATCTGCCCCTTTGTGCTCCTGGTTGACCTCCTTAACCCACTGTCTGGTGGTGGACCAACCTGGCTTTCCCCACTAGCGTTAGGGGTACAGCTACCAGCTGGGTGTACAGGTAGGGCAGGCAGCTGTCTGCGGGTTCTTTGGCTTACCGCAGGCATGGCAGGCTCACTGTCAGCAGAGGGTTGACTCTCCTGGGCTGCTGGTACAGGCTCTTCTGCCTCTGAAACTGCTGGCTCCTCTTCACCTTCCGGCTCTGGTGTTGGTTGTTGCTGGGCCGGTTGCAGGAAATGCAGGACGGGTACCACTATGGCATCATTTATGCGAGTCCAGGACTGAGGGAACTCTCCGAGAATGGTGCTGATCATTTCTTCCTTGTCCTCTGCGGGTTCAAGGTCACTCTGATCCTCTTCTGCACTACGGAGTTGCTCGGGGCACCTTTTGAGGTGGTCTCTGGAGACGACACTAGTGGTTTCTCCTCCATCCTTGGTGATTACGCACACCTTTGGGTTGTCGTGGTCAGACTGCAGTACGGTGTAGGGTTCCCTTTCCCACTGGTCGTCCAACTTATGTAGCCTTCTTTTTCGCTTTAGGACTTGCTCACCAGGTTCTAGGGGACCAGCAGGGGCGTGTTGATTGAAGAGTCTTTCTTGCTTCTCTCTCACCTGGGCCAGGCTCTTCTCCACACTCTCCTGTACCTTCTTGTACTGCAGTTGCCTTTCCGTATCCCAGTCCGCATCCGGGGAGGTGTCCTCAGGTATTAGGACTCCCATCTCCAGGTCTACGGGCAGCTTACCCGGTCTGGCTCGCATCAGGTAAGCCGGGGTGCAGTTGGTAGCATTCACCGGGATATTGTTGTATAGGTCTATCAGGTCCGGCAGTTTTTCTGGCCACAGGCTGCGTTCCTCCAGGGGCAACGTCTTCAGGAGATCAATGACTATATTGTTCATCTTCTCACACATCCCGTTGGTTTGTGGATGGTAAGGCGTTGTCCGAATTTTCTTACAGCCATAGAGGTTGCAGAACTCCTGGAAGATTTCAGCCTCGAACGCTGGACCCTGGTCTGTCAGGACCTGTTCCGGATACCCGTGTGGATGGCAGAAGTATTGCTGGAAGGCTCTGGCCGCTGTTTGGGCTGTCAAGTCCTTTACCGGGACCACCACTAGAAAACGGGAATAGTGGTCCACGATTGTCAGGGCATAGATGTATCCTGACCGTCTGGGAGCCAATTTGACATGGTCCAGAGCTACCAGCTCAAGAGGCTGCGTGGTGACGATGGGCCTCAAGGGTGTCTTCTGGCTGGTGCGGTCCTTCCTCCTCAGGTGACAATGGCCACAGTCTCTGCACCATTTTTCTACAGCTCCTCTCATGCCGACCCAAAAGAACCTTCCTCTTAGTAGGAACTCCAGTTTCTTCCAACCGAAGTGTCCCGCTCTGTCATGGAAAGCCCCCAGGACCATAGCTGCATCTCGCCTTGGGACCACGACTTGCAAGGTCAGCTCGTGCGTCCGGTGGTTGACAATTAGTGTTGAGCCACCCCCGTAGTGTTCGAGTTCAGTTCGGATCGTCGAACACCCGTGTGTTCGCCGAACTGTTCGTCGAACTGTTCATCGAACACCTTCGAACACCGTTAAAACCAATGGCAGGCAAACAAAAACACATAGAAACACATAGAAAACACCTTCAAAGGTGTCCAAAAGCTGACAAACTGCTCAGAAGACATAACTAACACATGGAAAAGTGACAAGTACATATAGTCATGCGAAAATAAAAGAGGTGGAGGAGTAAAAGGAGGGGGAGACACAGATATAGGCATGTCATGCCCTTCTAAAATCCAAAAGTGAGAAGCCGACACGGCCAGTCCGCTCCTGCCCGTGCCACCTCCGTGTCGCCGGGTTTGTGCCAGAGCCGCGGTGAACCCTGACGGCCAGCCCCCCTCTCCCAATACTGGTGCCTGTCCGCTGGTGGGTCGAGCGAGCCCCCCTGTGGTGGAGGCAGCTCTAAGCTTTTTAATTTAAATTGTCTCTCTAATTTGAATGAATACACTTTAAATCCATTTACAAGGATCTATTGGAGGGCAAGTCTCATGCCAGCAGCTGCGGTAATTCCAGCTCCAGTAGCGTCCACTAAAGCTGCTGCAGTTAAAAAGCTTTTATAAGGATCGAGCTCGGCTGTCCACCGCAAGGCATCCTACTGCCAGTCCCAGCCCCTATGCCTTGGGGTGCCTCCTGATGCTCTTCACTAAGTATCCCATGGTCCCGAAGCATTTCCTTTGAAAAAATTAAGTGTCTAAACTACAGGTGGTGTAGCTTGCTTAACAGCCGGGATAATCCGCTGACTAGCAGACACTGCTACTAGGCACAAAGTATTTCCTGGGCTAGATGCAGTTAAAAATTTGTAATTAGATACTCTCGTTGGATGCTGAGAAAGCATTCCATAGAGTCTCCTGGCACGCAATATATGATTCTCTTAAAAAGCTTGGGGTAGGGGTCTAGGGGACCTTTTTATAGCCAAAATCACGGCCCTGTATCGCAATACGTCACCTAGGCTGAAGATAAATGGAACTGTAGCACCCTGAGGGCTCGGTTGCTACAGACGTATTGCAACTCACCCAGAGGTGTGATATCTCACTCTCAGGTAAGGATGGAGTGTGGATCAGGACCCGACATCTGCATGCATTACACCACATTGCGGTGGGGCAGGGCGACCAATATGCCCCTGAGATGGGCACGACAGTCCCTGTCCCTGGCTGGAGTGGGGGGAGGGAACACTGAGGAAGGGGAACCCTGTAGTGCAGGAGCAGGGAGGAAGCAGTTCCTGGGTGCATTGAGAAGGGAGTATAAAAGGTGGGCACCATCTTAGTTTAGTGCAGAGAAGTCTGAGCAGAAGTGGCAGGGAGCAGGGGCTCTGCATGAGCTCTGCTCCGGAGGCGGGCCTAGTAACAGAGGCCCAGGCCTGGAAGAGGGAGAAGGAAGTAAGAGGAGCGGAGAAGGCTCCAGGAACGAGGAATGAAGGGATCCCAGGGGTGCGGACGGGCGAGTCGCCACCGCACGCCCGAATCCACCTGCGTGGAGGGGTCAGGCCAAAGGGGGAGACCGGTCCCCGAACTAGTGGAGGCAGGAAACGACCCTCAGCTAGAAACCGGAGGCTCTGACATTTTATGTGGCGCAGCCCCTCGCTACACCCGCTAGGAAGGCACCACATAGGGTCAGGGAAACTGGCGCCAGGTTTTCCAAGAGGAGGCCCGAGGCAGCCGGACAGAAATGTTGGTAAGAAAGGCCAGACAAAGGACACACAAAGGGGGTCCTGTGAAGTGCTCCAAAGTTATCTGGGAGTTGTCTGAGCCCCTCACCTGGTGAGCACAGTACGACGTGGGCAGCCGTTACCTGCAGACGTGGTCTGGATAATAAGAACTGTGAGTAAAGGCCCTGGACTGCATCACTGACTCCGTGTCGTTACTGCTGCTGCCCTGCACCATGACCCCCATCCTCCGCATACACTGCCCTGAGGCTATACTCCTCCCGTGGGGAGTTATGCTATGCTCTGCTGCACCCACAACACCAGCCTCAGCGGTCTGCCCTGTAGCGGCGGTTCACTCTGACCGCAATCCACGGGTGGCGTAGTCGGACATTTAAACATCAAAACCACATAAATAGTTCCGCCACTGGTTTGACCGCCCTGAGCCACGGAACCGGGTCGACGCCACGAAGACTACAACCACCAGCATCCACCAAAAAGGTTCCGGCTCCGGGTGTCCCAAGGCCCAGGGGGTGCGTCAGAACATTTTCATCACCTTTCACAATCACCAATGGGACAAGGCAGGGATGTCCTCTGTCCCCTCTCTTATACATCCTAGTGACGGAGCACCTGCTCTCATCAATTCGCCATAACCCCAATATTAGGTGGATTGAGGTGGGAGGCACCGAGTACAAGTGCTCTCTATTTGCTGATGATGTCCTAGTATATATCACTCAATCACATATATCCATCCCTGCTGTTATGGCTGAAATAGATCACTTTGTTACATGGTAAAATTTTAAAATCAATGCAGCGAAGTCTGAGGCCCTCGATGTCTCCCTCCCCAAATCCATATAGGATTCCATCCAGTCCAACTTTCCCTTTGCCTGGCCCTCACAGGGTATCAAATACTTAGGAATTCCAATTCATAGAGACCTCTCCCATCTATGTTATCTTAATTTTGGGCCCTTTATTGAACAATTCCATACAGACCACGGTTGGCAAGTTAGAACTGTAAGATTCACTACGTGAACCACTGGTGTTTTGTGGAAAAGCACATGTACACTGTGTTCCAAATTATTATGCAAAAAGTGTTTAGGAGTGATAAGGGAAGAATTTGTTTGTTTGTCAGTTAAACTCATTGATGGTGATGTGTGTCAGGGCTCTTTATATCACTGTAAGCAATTGCAGACACCTGTGCTAATTAGTTTGGCAGGTGTGTCCAATGAAAGGCAAGACTACTTAAGAAGGCTCTCTCACATTATTAAGCAGCCTACATTTTCTGCCAAAATGGGAAAGAAAAAGGATGTGTCGGCTGCTGAGAAGCAACAAATTGTGGAGTGTTTAGGTCAAGGCATGACTACAATCAACATTGTGCGATGATCAGGATGAAGTGTCTTGGCAATCAAGAAGTATGTAGCTGATTCACAGTACACATGTGTGCGTGCTGATAAGGGCAAATTGAGGACTCTTTCCTACAGGCAATTACGTCAGGTTGAAAGAGCAGCGGCAAAAACGCCTTGTCATAGCAGCAGACAAGTTTTTGAAGCTGCTTGTGCCTCCAACGTCCCCCGAACAACAAGATGCAGGGTCCTTCAGAGGTTTGCAGCTGTGCATACGCCATCCTGTCGACCTCCTCTATCCACTTCACACAAGCAGAAACGGCTCCAGTGGGCCAAACATTACATGAAGACTGATTTCAAAACTGTTTTGTTCACGGATGAGTGCCGTGCAGCGCTCGATGGTCCAGATGGATGGAGTGGAGGATGGCTGTTTGATGGACACCCCACGCAAACACGGCTACAGCGCCAACAAGGAGGAGGTGGAGTAATGTTTTGGGCTGGAATCATGGGGAGAGTGATTGTCGGCCCCTTTAGGATCCCTGAAGGCGCTAAAGATGAACTCCATAATGTATGTGGATTTTCTCAAACAGCACTTCCTGCCATGGTTCAAGAAGAAGAACCGTGTATTTCACAGCAAGATCATTTTTCTGCATGATAATGCACCATCTCATGCTGCACATAAAACATCTGCATCTCTGGCTGATATGGGCATAAAAGGGGACAAACTTATGGTGTGACCCCCATGCTCCCCTGACCTCTACCCCATTCAGAACCTTTGGAGCATCATTAAAAGGAGTGTCTATGATGGCGGGAGGCAGTTCACATCTAAGCAACAGCTCTGGGAGGGTATTCTGTCCTCATGCAAAACAATTGAAGCAGAAACCATCCAAAACCTGACAAATTCAATGGACGAGAGAGTTCAGAAGCTCCTTTCGAACAAGGGGTCCTATGTGAAAATGTAACATCACCTAGAATAAAGTTTTGAGTTGAAAACTGTTTGATTTCAGTTTCTAACAACCTGCTAATGCTTATAATTTCAAAAATGACCATTTTTTTGGTCTTTATTAAAATGAAAAGGTTGATCGAAAAGTTTGGGGGATCTAAGAGTGTGGCAACCCAGTAGTCATGATTACTTCGAATTCTGACAATATGAGGGTCATGCTGCAGGTAGTGCAGCAAGAAGGCACTTATGTGTCTTGCGCATCTCGGAGCCCCAAAATTATTTTCCGGGCTAGATGCAGCTAAAATTTTTTTTTAATTTTAAATCTGGTGGAGCTTATTATAGATGGCCTATTAGGATCAGTGCTGCACACTGCTACAAAGCCCAAATTATTTTCCAGTCAAGATACAGATAAACATGATTAGTAATTTGAAAGCTTAAAACGGTTGGTAGGGTGATTTTAACCAATCATCAAGCTTTTACTCTCCCCAGGATGACACAGGGGTAGAAAAGTCGTTTCGGATCCATGATTTGTTCATCTTTATGAACGTGAGTCTGTCTACATTATCAGTGGAGAGCCGCGTGCGCTTATCTGTCAGCACACCAACAGCAGCGCTGAACACACGTTCAGACAGAACGCTGGCTGCGGGGCATGACAAGATCTCCAAGGCGTAAGTGGCTAGCTCCGGCCATTTATCCAGATTGGAAGCCCAAAAAGAGCAAGGGTCCAGTGACACAGTCGTGGCTTCAATGTTTACTTGGAGATACTCCTGTACCATCGTCTCTAGGCGTTGACTATGTGTCAGACTTCTTGTCTCCTGTGGCCTTGCAAAGGATGGGCTAAAAAAGTGGTGAAATGATTCCGCAAAATTGATGTTACCAGCAGATACTGTGGTTCTGTTACGGTTTGAGTGCTGAACACTTGACGGTCCCACGGTTGGCAAGTTGGAACTGTGAGATTCACTACGTGCACCACTGGTGTTTTGTGGAAAAGCACATGTAAGATTCTGCAACAGTCTCTGCTGATACTCCTGCATGCGTGCATCCCTTTCTATGGCAGGAATAATTTTGGCAAATTTACTTTTGTACCGGGGATCTAACAGTGTGGCAACCCAGTAGTCAGGATTATTTCTAATTCTCACAATTCGAGGGTCATGTTGCAGGTAGTGCAGCAAGAAGGCACTCATGTGTGTTGCGCATCCAGGAGCACCAAGTCCCTGTTGTGTTGGTGGCGAGGTAACAATCATGCTTCCTTCCTCTGTCCTCTCCCCCCAACCTCGCACAACAGAAATGTGATCAAGGTCTCCCTCATCTGATGAGTCTTCCATCAGTTCGTCCTCCACTTCTTCCTGGGCTCCTGCACCTTCCTCACTAGTTTGGCTGCTACCATGCGCCCTGGTAAAACCATCTCCCCCACCCTCACATGCCTGCCGCCTTGGTGCTGCCGACCGTCTGGACCTTGCAGATGTTAGCGCTTCCGCATACAACTCCTCCTCCTCTACTTCCTCCACCTCCTCTTGTGCCACCACCTGACTCCGAATTCTGTTTAACATGTGCTCCAGCATGTAAATCACCGGAATTGTCATGCTGATAATGGCATCATCAGCACTAAACATCTTCGTCGCCATTTCAAAACTGTGCAGAAGGGTGCATAGGTCCCTGATCTGAGACCACTCCTCCAGCGTGATTTGCCCCACCTCTGGATCTCGTTGGCCCAGGCTATACGTCAGAACGTATTGCACCAGGGCTTGTCGGTGCTGCCACAGTCGCTGCAACATGTGCAGAGTTGAATTCCACCGGGTAGGCACATCGCATTTTAGCCGGTGAAGTGGCAGGCCCAACGACTTCTGTAGAGATGTAAGTCGCTGAGCTGCGGGATGCGAACGGCGGAAGTGAGCACACAGTGACCGTGCCCTCTGCAGAAGGCCATCTAGTCTGGGATAGTGGGCTAAAAATTGCTGGACAACCAGGTTCAACACGTGAGCCATACAAGGCACGTGTGTGACATTGCCCCGGCGAAGGGCCGCACCCAGGTTTGCAGCATTGTCGCACACGGCCTTCCCTGGTTTCAGGTCCAGTGGAGACAGCCATTCATGAAATTGGTTCTCCAGAGCTGACCACAACTCCTCAGCTGTGTGACTCACATTTCCCAGACATTTCAAAGTAAAAACCGCCTGATGACTTTGAGCCCTACTGTCAGCATAGTAAGGAGGTGTGCAGGATCCCTTCTGCGCAGTTAGAAAGCTTGTGGCATGACCAGACAGGCTTTGGGTGCAGGTGGAAGACCGAGAGGAGGTTGAGGAGGCAGAAGCAGTGGAGGAACTTTGACATAAAGAGGATTGACGCACAACTCGTGGGGACGGCAAGACTTGGACAGCAGCCCCTTGTCCTGCTGTCACCATAGTTACCCAGTGCCCAGTCAGCGACATGTAACGCCCCTGTCCATGCCTACTCGTCCAAGTGTCTGTGGTGAAATGCACCCTGTCACACACAGAGTTTCTCAAAGAAGCGGTGATGTTGTGTGCGACATGCTGGTGGAGCGCAGGCACACCTTTCTTTGAGAAGTAGTGCCGACTGGGCATCTGGTACTGGGGCACTGCGACGGACATAAGGTCTCGAAAATCCTCTGTGTCCTCCAGGCGGAAAGGCAGCATTTCTGTAGCCAAGAGCTTGCAGATGGTGAAATTCAACCTCTTAGCTTTCTCATGGCTAGGAGGAAATGGTCTTTTACTTGTCCACATCTGAGGGACCGAGGGCTGGCTATTGTGCTTAGACGGGGTTGATAAGGGTGTCCCCGGCAAACTGCCGGTCTGTGAGGAAGATGCAGGCGGACATGTTAGGTTGCCTTCATCCAAAGGTGGTGCTATCGATGTCGGACAGCGCTCAACACCAGCTGGTGTTACCACCTCCAAAGAAAATGATGACCTGCCAATCACGCTGGCTGTTGCGGGTAAAGAGGTGGCAGGTCTGCGCCCCAAAACAGGTGTGACTGCTGTCCCCCCAGTCACAGAGGATGAAGAGGCCGCGGATGCACAAGATATGGCAGACGGTGGTTGGCCCGGCCGGCTAGGCCGCATTGCAGCACACTGAGCTTCCCACTGCAACTTATGCTTCATGTCCATGTGCCGGTTCATGCATGAAGTACTCAAACTATGTATTTTTTGGCCTCTACTTAGCTTTTGCTGACAAATGTTACAAATAACACGAGTTGGGTCATCTTTATCGATCTGAAAAAATGCCCAGGCTATGCAAGGCTTAGCACCCATGCGACCTGAAGAGCCACCACGACTTGTGGTGAGAGGCAGAGTTGTGTTTGAGGATGCAGTTGTTGACGTGCTTCCAGTACTACGTCTCTGTCCAGGAAGGCGCAACCTGACCTCGTCGTCACTAGCATCTTCCTCCACCTCCTCTGCTGACCTCATCTCTTGGCTGACTGTGGGTTGACAGTAAGTGGGATCTCCAACCTCATCATCATCACCCTGTGTGTTATCACACCCGTCGTCCTCAGAGCCAACCTGTTCCTGCCCTGACAAAAAACTAAAGTTGTCGCTCCAATCAGGTATTTAAGTCTTATCATCGTCTTCCTCATTGTCTCCACCAACAGGAGTTACAGTTTGGGAATGAGGGTCTACATTATGGTCAGAACCTTCTGCGTCTGGTCCTGGATCCGACTCATAAAGATTCTGGGCATCAGTGCAGATCATTTCCTCGTCTGGATTCACAGAAGCGCTGGAGTCGACCTCTGATTCCCAGGCTATAGTATGAGTAAACAGCTCTGCAGACTCAACCATCTGTTCTACCTCATACTCAGACGGGCAGCTGGAGATTTGGGAGCTGTGAGGAAGCAAGTGCGATTTGGGTGACACCTTTGAGGACTGGAGTATTTGTGATGTTGAAGTTGATGTGGAGGAGAGCCCACTTAAAGGAGCACTTGATATCCGTTGAAGCACCTGCTGTTTTTGTGCCTCATCTGGAATTTGTAGCGATTGGCGTGGCCGTAAGAAAGGGATCTTATCACATTGTCCGCTAAAAGAAGTAGACATTTTAGTTTGGCTGGAAGATGGTCTTTCTTCTGCAGATGTTACTGTTGCTTTAACACCTACCCCACGGACACAACCTTTTTTCCCCTTCCCAACACGCCTATTCCCCTTTCCACCAGCAGCAGGCCTTTTTCCACTCATTTTGGTGGTTAACTAATTCACAACTCTGGAGTTGTTTGCACAAAAAACAATGGATGGTAACCGAGCAGAGCTGAGTGGCCAAACTGTGGTATTAGGCCAAAACTATTGGCTGGGTTAGATGCAGAAAAAAATTATATTCAATTTGCAACCTGATGGAGGTCAGTATAGATGGACTAATACAACAAGTCCCACACACAGCTAGAAGCCCAATATTTTTTCAGAGGTAGATGCAGAAAAAAATATATTCAGTTTGCAACCTGATGGAGGTCAGTATAGATGGACTAATACAACAAGTCCCACACACAGCTAGAAGCCCAATATTTTTTCAGAGGTAGATGCAGGAAAAAATATATTCAGTTTGCATCCTGATGGAGGTCTGTATAGATGGATTAATAGAACAAGTCCCACACACAGCTAGAAGCCCAATATTTTTTCAGAGGTAGATGCAGAAAAAAATATATTCAGTTTGCAACCTAATGGAGGTCAGTATAGATGGATTAATAGAACAAGACCCACACACAGCTAGAAGCCCAATATTTTTTCAGAGGTAGATGCAGAAAAAAATATATTCAGTTTGCAACCTGATGGAGGTCAGTATAGATGGACTAACAGAGAAAGTCCCACACACTACTAGAAGGCCAAATATTTTTTCAGAGCTAGATGCAGAAAAAATTTATATTCAGTTTGCAACCTGATGGAGGTCAGTATAGATGGACTAATACAACAAGTCCCACACACAGCTAGAAGCCCAAATATTTTTTCAGAGGTACTGTAGATGCAGATAAAAATTATTTTTAATTTGCAACCTGATGGAGGTCAGTATAGATGGACTAATAGAGAAAGTCCGACACACTGCTAGAAGGCCAAATATTTTTTCAGAGCTAGATGCAGAAAAAAATTAGATTCAGTTTGCAACCTGATGGAGGTCAGTATAGATGGACTAACAGAGAAAGTCCCACACACTGCTAGAAGGCCAAATATTTTTTCAGAGCTAGATGCATACAAAAAATTATTTTGAATTTGCAACCTGATGGAGGTCAGTATAGGTGGACTAATAGAACAAGTCCCACACACTGCTAGAAGGATAAATATTTTTTCAGAGCTAGATGTAGAAAAAAATTATATTCAGTTTGCAACCTGATGGAGGTCTGTATAGATGGATTAATAGAACAAGACCCACACACAGCTAGAAGCCCAATATTTTTTCAGAGGTAGATGCAGAAAAAAATATATTCAGTTTGCAACCTGATGGAGGTCAGTATAGATGGACTAATACAACAAGTCCCACACACAGCTAGAAGCCCAATATTTTTTCAGAGGTAGATGCAGAAAAAAATATATTCAGTTTGCAACCTGATGGAGGTCAGTATAGATGGACTAATACAACAAGTCCCACACACAGCTAGAAGCCCAAATATTTTTTCAGAGGTACTGTAAATGCAGATAAAAATTATTTTTAATTTGCAACCTGATGGAGGTCAGTATAGATGGACTAATAGAGAAAGTCCGACACACTACTAGAAGGCCAAATATTTTTTCAGAGCTAGATGCAGAAAAAAATTATATTCAGTTTGCAACCTGATGGAGGTCAGTATAGATGGACTAATAGAGAAAGTCCGACACACTACTAGAAGGCCAAATATTTTTTCAGAGACTAAATTTAAGGGGAACCCCACGCCAATTTTTTTTAATAATAAATCCTTAAGCAGACAGCTGGGGCAGATGTTTGAAGCTTGGGAAGGGGGTAATACCCACGGAGCTTCCCAGGCTACTAATATCAGCCCCCAGCTGAATACATAGCCTTTACTAGCTATTAAAATGGGGGACCCCCCAAAAAAAATGACGTGGGGTTCCCCCCTAATTTAATAGCTAGCAAAGGCTAGACAGACAGCTGGGCGCTGATATTAATAGCCCAGGAAGGGTGGCATGAATATTGGCCCCCTCCCAGGCTAGAAACACCAGCCGTCAGCCGCCCCAGAAATGGCGCATTCATAGGATGCGCCAATTCTGGCACTTAGCCTCGCTCTTCCACGCTGCCTTGTAGCGGTGGCAGGGGGTAATAGGGCTGGGGTTGATGTCAGCTTATAATGCCAGCTGACATCAAGCCCAGGTTAGTAATGGAGAGGCGTCTATAAGACACCCCCATTACTAACCCCATAGTCAAAGTTAAAAGAAAACACAAACACCCAGAATAAAGTCCTTTAATTGAAATAAAGACACAATCCTTTATTGTTCTAAATTAAACCATACTTACCATCACGCCCATTCCAGCTGAAGCCAACGATCTTCTGCAATAAAAGAAAATAATAAAGCAACATCATCCTTACCTTTCCATGGTTCCCACGACAGCTTCAGCTCTGCTACATCGAGATGACAGGCTGGACCGCAGCAGAACGCCGCCATCCAGCCTGTCATCCCGCAGACACTGAGAAGCGCAGGCATGCTTGCGCTCTGCAGTGTCTGGCTGTGACGGCATAAAGATGAGACGAGTTCATGTCCAATGAACTCGGCGCACCTCATGCACGTCACTGACAGCGTGGGAAAATTCTCACGCTGGAGCGCTGAGTGCAGGAGAATTCTCCCACGCTGTCAGTGACGTGCATAAGGTGAGCTCATGTCCAATGAACTCAGCTCACCTCCTGCACGTCACTGACAGCGTGGGAGAATTCTCCTGCACTCAGCGCTTCAGCGTGAGAATTCTCCCACGCTGAAGCGCTGAGTGCAGGAGAATTTTCCCACGCTGTCAGTGACGTGCATAAGGTGAGCTCATGTCCAATGAACTCAGCTCACCTCCTGCACGTCACTGACAGCGTGGGAGAATTCTCCTGCACTCAGCGCTTCAGTGTGAGAATTCTCCCACGCTGAAGCGCTGAGTGCAGGAGAATTTTCCCACGCTGTCAGTGACGTGCATGAGTTGAGCCGAGTTCATTGGACATTAACTCGGCTCATCTGGATGCCCTCACAGAGAGACACTGTGGAGCGCAAGCAAGCCTGCGCTTCTCAGTGTCTGCGGGATGACAGGCTGGATGGCAGCGTTCTGCTGCGGTCCAGCCTGTCATCTCGATGTAGCAGAGCTGAAGCTGTCATGGGAACCACGGAAAGGTAAGGATGATGTTGCTTTATTATTTTTCTTTTATTTCAGGAGATCGTTGGCTTCAGCTGGAATGGGTGTGATGGAAAGTATGGTTTAATTTAGAACAATAAAGAATTGTGTGTTTATTTCAATTAAAGGACTTTTTTCTGGGTGTTGTGTTTTTTTTAAATACTTTACTAGAAATTCATGGTGGTCATGTCTAATATTGGCGTGACCCCATGAATTTTGGGCTTAGGGCCAGCTGATAATGCCAAGCTGACCCTAACCCCTTTATTACCCAGTGAGCCACCGCATCAGGGCCCCACGTCAATTTTCTTTAAATTATTTCATGAAATAATTAAGAAAAAAAGGGCTTCCCTATATTGTTGTGTCCGGCCAGGTACAAATAGGCAGCTGGTGGTTGGGGGCAGCCCATTCCTGCCTGCTGCACCTGACTGGACACAAATATAGTGCGAAGCCCCACTTCAATTTTTTTTTTATTATTTCATGTATTTCCTGAAATAATTGAAAAAAATGAGAAGAGCAGGCATGCTTGCGCTCCTCAGTGTCTCGCTGTGACGGCATCCAGATGAGCCGAGTTCATGTCCAATGAACTCAGCTCACCTCATGCACGTCACTGACAGCGTGGGAAAATTCTCACGCTGAAGTGCTGAGTGCAGGAGAATTGTCCCACGCTGTCAGTGACGTGCATGAGGTGAGCTCATGTCCAAAGAACTCAGCTCACCTCATGCACCTCCCTGCATGAGGTGAGCCGAGTTCATTGGACATGACCTCGGCTCATCTTTATGCCGTCACAGAGAGACAATGTGGAGCGCAATCAAGCCTGCTCTTCTCAGTGTCTGCGGGATGACAGGCTGGATGGCGGCGTTCTGCTGCGGTCCAGCCTGTCATCTCGATGTAGCAGAGCTGAAGCTGTCGTGGGAACCATGGAAAGGTAAGGATGAGGTTGCTTTATTATTTTATTTTTATTACAGGAGATCGTTGGCTTCAGCTGGAATGGGCGTGATGGTCAGTATGGTTTAATTTAGAACAATAAAGAATTGTGTGTTTATTTCAATTAAAGGACTTTATTCTGGGTGTTTCTGTTTTTTTTAACTTTGACTATGGGGTTAGTAATGGGGGTGTCTTATAGACGCCTCTCCATTACTAACCTGGGCTTGATGTCAGCTGGCATTATAAGCTGACATCAACCCCAGCCCTATTACCCCCTGCCACCGCACCAGGGCAGCGTGGAAGAGCGAGGCTAAGTGCCAGAATTGGCGCATCCTATGAATGCGCCATTTCTGGGGCGGCTGACGGCTGGTGTTTCTAGCCTGGGAGGGGGCCAATATTCATGGCTCCCTTCCTGGGCTATTAATATCAGCCCCCAGCTGTCTGCCTAGCCTTTGCTAGCTATTAAATTAGGGGGGACCCCACGTCATTTTTTTTGGGGGGTCCCCCATTTTAATAGCTAGTAAAGGCTATGTATTCAGCTGGGGGCTGATATTAGTAGCCTGGGAAGCTCCGTGGGTATTACCCCCTTCCCAGGCTTCAAACATCTGCCCCAGCTGTCTGCTTAACCTCCGCTAGAGCCTAAAATTAAGGGGAACCCCACGCCAATTTTTTTAATAATAAATCCTTTATTTTAATACTAAATGACAAGTACAGTAACCAACACTATCACTGTACTTCAAATATATGTGACTGACATGTTTCTATCTATCTAATCTATGTGTGAAGCTCTATTCTGTCTGTTATAAATTGTCGGGTACAGATGCTGAATTGCCGGCCGGCTTTCTTAAAGAGACGGTGCATGAAAACACTATTATTTTTTTTAATAAATCCTTTACACTAAATGACAAGTACAGTAAGCAACACTGTCACTGTACTTCATATATATGTGACTGACATGTTTCTATCTATCTAATCTATGTGTGATTCTCTATTCCTTCTATTCTAAATTGTTGGGTACAGATGATGAATTGCCGGCCGGCTTTTTTAAAGAGACGGTGCATGAAAACACTATTATTTTTTTTGATAAATCCTTTACACTAAATGACAAGTACAGTAATCAACACTGTCACTGTACTTCATATATATGTGACTGACATGTTTCTATCTATCTAATCTATGTGTGATTCTCTATTCCTTCTATTCTAAATTGTCGGGTACTGCTGCTGAATTGCCGGCCGGCTTTTTTAAAGAGACGGTGCATGAAAACACTATTATTTTTTTTGATAAATCCTTTACGCTAAATGACAAGTACAGTAAGCAGCACTTTCACTGTACTTCGTATATATGTGGCTGACATGTTTATATCTATCTAATCTATGTGTGAAGCTCTATTCTTTTGGTTCTAAATTGTCGGGTACCGGTGTATGCCGCTGCTGAATTGCCGGCTTTTCATGTTTCACTGTTGGCACTGTTCCCATCGATTTGGGCAATCACTGTAATGCCACAACCACCATGGCTGTGGCATTACAGTGAGTGGCAGACAATCCCTGCATGATTGGTGCTCTAAATAGCACCAGACATGCAGGACACGCTTTTGGTGCACGAACAGTTATCGAACATAACCTCGAACAGCCAAATTTTTTGCAAATCGTTCGGGTTCGTCGAACAACTAGAACACCGCCCAAAACAGCTCGAATTTGAGATTGGCGAACAGTTCTAGTCGGACACCGCTCATCTCTAGTCTTTACTCCCACAACCTATCTATTTAAGAGCACAGACCTGCCTGATAAAAGTCGTAGGAAATGCTGTAACCTAGTCCTTAAAAGGACTGCAATCACAACTATTCCCTACTCCCAAGCTATCTGTATATTTGTGCGAAAATTGGCTTGAAATTAACAAGGTATAGCGCACACAGCAACAGCGGTGCCGTCTAACACGCAGCTGCAGCAGTGAGAAAATGGTGGCAACGGGGAAAATGGCTTGGTCTTATAGGGCAAGGACATGTGACATACACTGCCAATGACACATGCCCTTGCTTGTGTGAAAAAAAGCACTTCGCTCCGTGTGTGCGCTGCTGATAGGCTGACAGATTGCACCTCCCCACTGTAAATGCGGGAAAGAGAAAAAAAAATGGAGATCTTCATTGTTCCTGCAGAGATCCATCCCCTGCCCCTCCCCCCACCCCGTTGTACACTCAAACTGCGTATTAACATTAATTTTCATCATTACTGAGAAAAAATCCAGTTATGATTTTGGTGCACGAACAGTTATTGAACATAACCTCGAACAGCCGAATTTTTCTCAAATTGTTCGTGTTCGCCGAACGGCTCGAACACCGCCCAAAACAGCTCGAATTTGAGAATGGCGAACAGATCGAGTAGAACAACGCTCATCTCTATTGACAATCCTTTTGCACAACTTGCCTTCGTAGAGGAACAGCTTGCTCTTCTCCTTCCATAGCTGCTTGGCTTCCTCTGGGGCATCTGGATCTAGGCGGGCGTCTTCCCGGGTCAGCAGATCTTTCACCAGGCGGACTGCAGGGTCACTATCTTGGGTCTCAGCCCAGCTGTGGTGAGGTAGGGGATTCATCATCACAGTTGTTAGATCCTCCTCCTTCACGCGGTGAGAGTGTTGAGCGGCTCCATACCGGTGAAACGCGGGGAGTTCTACCTCCTCCAGCTCTTCTGGGTCTTCGTCACCTTCAGGTAAGTGAGGCATTCTTGATAGGGCGCCCGCGTTGGCGTTGGTTTTGCCTGCCCGGTACTTGATCACGAAGTCATAGTTGGAGAGACGGGCCATCCACCGCTGTTCCAGGGCACCCAGTCTTGCATTGTCCAGGTGTGTCAACGGGTTGTTGTCCGTGTACCCTGTACTTTGCGGAGGCCAGGTAAAGCTTGAAGCGTTCCGTCACGGCCCACACCGCCGCCAAGAATTCTAGCTTGAAGGAGCTGTAATTCTCCGGGTTCCTCTCGGTGGGCCTCAGCTTCCGACTGGCGTATGCGATCACCCGTTCTCTGCCCTGTTGGTTTTGGGACAGTACGGCTCCCAGTCCCACATTACTGGCATCTGTGTGGAGAATGAAAGGCTGGCCGTAATCAGGGTAAGCCAGGATCTCATCCCCCGTGAGGGCCATCTTTAGCTGGCGGAAGGACTCCTCTTCCGGTTTATCCCACTTGAAGGGTGGCTTTTGACTTCGGGACTTAGACTGTCTGATCAGGAGGTCCTGCATAGGAGCTGCCATCTTAGTGAACCCGGGGATGAACCTTCGGTAGTAGCCTACCAACCCGAGAAACTGTCTCACCTCTTTGATGTTCGAGGGGCTTGGCCAGCTCTTGATTGCCGTGACTTTGTCAGGGTCGGGGGCCACTCCTTCCGCGCTTACCACGTGCCCTAGGTACTGGACCTTTGGTTTCAGCAGGTGACACTTCCATGGTTTCACCTTCAGGCCATAGCCTGCCAGGGCTTCGAACACCTCGGCCAGGTGCTTTAGATGGTCCTCGTAGGTCTTCGAATAGACGATCACGTCGTCCAGGTAAAGGAGGACCGTCTCGAAGTTTTGGTGCCCTAGACAGCATTCCATCAGCCGCTGGAAGGTCCCTGGTGCGTTGCAGAGCCCGAAAGGCATACAGTTGAACTCGCTCAGTCCCATCGGGGTGGTGAAGGCGGTCTTCTCCTTGTCAGCCTCTGCCACAGGAACCTGCCAGTACCCGCTAGTAAGGTCCAAAGTAGAAAAGAAGTTAGCAGATTTTAGTGCGGCTAAAGACTCCTCTATTCTAGGCAGCGGGTATGCGTCTTTGTGGGTGATACGGTTGATTTGTCTATAGTCCACGCACATTCTCATGGTGCCGTCTTTCTTTTTCACCAGAACCAAGGGGGCTGCCCAGGGGCTACAGCTATCTCTAATGACCCCAGCTTCCTTCATCTCTCTTAGCATGCCCTTGGCGTTCTGATAATGTGCAGGGGGTACAGGCCTGTGTCTCTCTTTTATTGGTGGGTGGCTCCCTGTCGGGATGTGGTGTTCTATCCCCTTTACTCTGCCGAAGTCCAGCGGGTGCTAACTAAAGACTCTCTCGTACTCCTGTACCACCCGGTAGACTCCTTGTTTTTGGTGCAGGGGAGTGGAGTCAGCACCCACATGGAGTTTCTGGCACCAGTCCTCCTTTTGTTTCTGGGAGCCATTACCCTCCGCCTGAGGAGATGGAGGCAAGGGTTCCACGGCCCTGATAGCTTGGTGTTCGACAACAAACAGTTTGGCGAGTGTAGCGTACCTGGGTAAGTGTACTTCCCTCTCCCCAATGTTGAGGATGCGGACGGGCACCCTCCCATGACGGACATCAACCACCCCCCGGGCTGTCAAAATGGTGGGCCTGCTGTCTGAGTACACGGGTTCTACCATGGCTTGGTAGTCTCTACCTCTCAACCCGATTGCAGTCCGACACCAGATCATCATTTCACTTTTGGGAGGCATGGAAATGGGGAATGGGTCACTCAGTCTTACGCTACCGATCTCACCACCAGACAGTTCTACCTGCTGCCGTCTCATCAGGGCTTTTATCTCCTTGTTGAGGACCCTCTGTTGGCTGGAACTAGCATTCACCGCCACCTGTTGTAGAATTACAATTACCTCTGAAAGACAATTTTCAATTATGTTAGTACCCACAGTTATTTTAGGGTGACTTTCATGACGGTCAATGTCCACAATAATCACTCCCTGTGCCGGCAGTTCAACTTTACCAATTTTAATGGTCATCTCCTTGAACCCCATCTGCGGCACGGGTAAGCCATTACTGGCGATGATGCTCAAGTTACTGTCTGGATACCGTGTGATATCAGCATCAGTCCAATACTGCTTAAAAAGTACATAAGGGATTGTGGTTACTTGCGACCCAGTATCCAGCAAGGCGCTCATGGGGATACCGTCCAGCACCACGGGTAAAACCGGGTGCCCCCCAACGTACTTATCACGCCAATTATAAGGGCCTGGTGATCTTATGCCTGGGGGTCGGCCCTCTGCCCCAGGTTGGACCCGTTTAAATTACAGTACCTGGAAATGTGTCCGGGCTGGTTGCATCGACGGCAAATGGGCTGTCCATCCTCTGCGTAGCGGTCTGTGGGCCTCCCTCGGAACGACGGGATCCTCCTCTGTCGACGCCACGGGACATCCTCCGGACTTGAAGCCAGCTCGATGGGTCTTGACGGGTCCACTTGCAACGCCTAGACGGTTCTGGTCAACGCCGCGACGCTCCTGGTTAGCTCCTGGACTTGGTGGTGCAGGCCTTTCGACGGGGCTTGGTTCAGGGCCTGTGCATCAGCCTCCATGGAGTCCATAGAGGAGGGAGCCGCCTCCTGGTGGTAGGTGATAGCAGGGCGCCGGGGGTTTATAGCGCCACTGGTTGCAGATTCACGGAGCACCCTTATGGCCCTGTCCATAAATTGGGCAAAGGTCAGGTCGGGGTTCTGAAAGAACATGAGGCGCAGTTGGGCCCTGTGGGCGCTAGACAGCAGACCTTCTATGAATTGTTCTGTTAGCAGCTTATCGGTTTCCTGCACACTGCCAGGGTCAGTTTGTTGAATAGCCCTCAAGGCTTCCTGCAGATTTAGGGCATAGTCTCTGATGCTGTCCTGTGCCCGCTGCCTACATCCATAGAACCTCATTTTAATCTCAGCGGAGGTACGTGTATCAAATGTACCCCGAAGCCGGGCCAGGATACCCTTCACAGTCCTTTTCTCCTCAGTGGGCCATGATTTTACCTCCCTTTGGGCTGCGCCAGTTAACTGCCCTGTCAATATGCTGACCTTCTGCTCCTCTGTCAGGGGGTAAACCTGGATGAAACTGTATAGCCTTTCCTTAAAGTCAGTTAGGGCATGGGGCTCCCCTGAGTATTTGGGCAGCCAGGCCGCTCCAGGGATGTAGGGCAGGGAAAAGGGCGTCACTGCTGCTGCAGCTGCGTTGGTGGTAGTGGGCGCCTCTGTGTCTGACATCTTCCTCACCCCTAGTTAAGCGTGGCCTACCTTCCGGCGATCCTCTTCTGTAGGCCGCGGCTCCGCTGCTGCTGCTATGGACGAGGACCTGGCGTCGCGTCCTGATGACGTCAGCGTCGCTCTCTCTCCCTTCCAGGACCTTGCGCAGCGTCGGAGCGTGGGGCGGAGCTTCGGATCTCGCACGGTTTTGACATCCACGCCCCTCTTCTTCCCGCACGGCGTTCTGAAGATGGCGTCCGATGGCGGGAAGCAGCTGCGGATGGCGGGAAGAAGGCAGAAGACGGCGGGAAACGGTCCAAGATGGAGTCCGATGGCGGGAATCGGCTCCGGATGGCGGGAAACTTCGCCACAGGTAAGTTTACAAAAGTCTTTTTCAGGCACGCAGTACCCGGTGGTTGCGGGCACGAAATCCTGCCGACTACGCCAAAGCTGACTCGCCCCCTGGGCCGTGGGGCACTCGGATCCGGGCAATAGGGAAACGATGGGGGTAGTAGTGGTGACCCGGTTCCGTGGCTCAGGGTGGTCAGGCCAATGGTAGTCTGCTACGTTCTGCTGATAATGTCCGACTACGCCACCCGTGGATTGCGGTTATTAGGAACCGCCGCTGCATGCAGACCGCTGGGGCTGATGAGGTGTGCAGCTAGGGTAGTGTGACTCCCCACGGGAAGAGTGCGGCCCCAGGGCAGTATAATGGATGGTGGGAGTGATGGTAGTGAGAATCCCAGTGCTGATAGTGCGGGAGGAGCAAGGAGCACACAGACAACAAGTTGCAGTCCAGGGTCTTTACTACAACAGGTAAACTGACCCATAAACAGTCCCGGCTAGGAGGGGACCTGGACGTCTGAAAGCAACGGGGAAATTGGCCCTGGTCAGGGTGAGGGTGTAGGCCTACCGTGCTTTCTGCGCTCCTTCTGGCTATCTCCTCCTGATAGGGTAACAGCCCACGTTTCCGAGCTTTCTGTGTATTCTCGCCTGTATGGCCTGCGACGTGGGTTCCTTTCTGCTCCCAGCCTTGTACGGCTTTACTGGTCCCTTCGGTTGTGGCAGGGCCTCCAGGCTTCTTAGGCCAAGGAATGTACAGTCCCTTGCGGACTGGTTCTCTGCTGGGGGATGTGGAATCCTTCCAGCCTCAGACACCAAAGTCTGGTAAAATTAAGTCTTTTCTCTGCCAAGACAGGCTCTCTACGCCTCTTGTCTCTGGCTTGTGGCTCTCCTCCTGCCACACTTCCTCTTAGGTGCAATCAACTTTCTGTCCCTGCTCCACTCTGGGACACGTCTCAGAGCTGAGACAGGCAATCCAGTTCTCTCTAACCCTGCCCCCAGCACCAGCTTTTATAGGGGCAGCCTGCTCCCCCTACTGGCCTGAGACAGGAGGCATTGCATGCTAATGTTCCCCTGATAAGAGAACCTCCCCCTTGCTCTCAGACACAGCTTTAATACATTTTGTGGCATCCAGGCCAGGGTGACACACATGGTGACGGAGAGGTTGTGGGGGCAGATAGGGGGTGTTGTCACGTGCGAGCACATGTGCATGCTGGCTTGTGTGTGAGAGTGCGCTTCCTAGGTGTGGCGCGCTGCAGACAGTCAAAGGGATTGTTCCCTTTCATTAAAAGTTAATCCCCGGCTGCAGCCTATTAGAAAGCAACTAACCGCGCTCTACTCACCCTACCCGGGTCTACCGGTGAGTCTCGCCTCTGCTCCCGGCCTGTGGCATTGGCCGTGAAGCTGACGTTCCGTCGACAGCGCTGCAGCCGATCAGTGAGCTCAGAGGCTCTGAGTGGGGCGTTGTGTATACAAGACCTTTTAAGGAAGCCAGCAAAAAAATTGAAGAGAAGGGAAAGCACAAAAGGACCTGGTCTTGCTGAGCACTGGAAAGGGCAGCCTGCAGCCTGACGTCAAAGTAGAAAAGCAGCAAATGAGAGGCTAGTCTCTGCCTATGGCCACACCACCCTGAACACGCCCAATCTCGTCTGATCTCAAAAGCTAAGCAGGGTTGGGCCTGGTTAGTACTTGGATGGGATACCACCTGGGAATACCAGGTGCTGTAGGCTTTTGCTTTTTCCTTCCTTCCACCAGCAGGGGGCACTCTCTTCTATGCCTTTTTTCCATTCCCTTTCACAAGTGCACACATTCATTCTCTTTTCTTTTTTTCATTTGCTTTCTCTCTTGCGCTATTTCATCTCTGCAAAATACCAGCATCCTTCTGATCACCGTGGGCCTCCAGCATTGTTGCTTCTTTACTTTTAATACTAGGCTCCTTTTCACCAGGACCAGCATCTCCCCCGTGGCTGGAGGCAACCACCGGTAACCCCAAGCAGAAGACGTTTGCAGGCAACACGACCCTCCCCCGGAAGAGCAGCTCAAAGTCACTGGCAACCATCTCACCCTCTTCCTTCATTCACCCCTGGACGTCTCGCTCCGCCCCCAAGTTACGGGTCCAGCTTGCTCTTTCTGTCACATTACCGCGATGAAGGGTTTAGCCTGCAGGAGACCCTGCGCCAAGCCATTTTTGAAGACACCTGATGCGGCGGGTGAATCACTGCTAAACAAACCACACCTGTAGGGACGGCACAGACTTTGCATGGACCCTTCGGAGCCCGCCCCGTCACGGCCAGTTTGCTCGCCACCAAGCGATCCTGAGAAAGGCTGGCCGGGCGATGGATCGAGCAGCTTCTACTGGCCATACCACCTTGGATACGCCTGATCTCATCTGATCTCAGAAGCAAAGCAGGGCTGGGCTCGGACAGTACTTGGATGGGAGACCTCCTGGGAATACCGGGTGCTGTAGACTATTTTGATGATGTTTTTACCTACTGCCCAGCTCGGCTAGCATGGAACGGCGCCTTGCCGGACACCGACCCAAAGTAACTTAGATGATGGAAGCCCCAAGGCCTCTGAGCCAGTAGGCAGCTAATTACGCTACCCCGCCGCCTTCACGCAGGCCTGACACCGAGCTCCTTTCCACGGCTAGGAGTGCTTATTGACTCCGCAGCTCGCCGTGTGGAAATGATGGCGTTAAAAGCACCCGGGGCCGTGAAGGGGCCAGGCTTTCAGCAGGTGCCCAGGGAAGGTTTTGGATGTCGGTCGCCTAGCGAGGGCCAGCAGAAGTAACATGTTTCTCTGCAAAGAAGCTTGTGTAACCAAGCCAGACGGCTGACAAAGAGCTAACCTCAGTGCAAGGAAGGCAAGGAAGGTGCGGAAGGAATTGGGGAGGGGGTGGTGATTCCTGCTAGGGCCCTGAAATCATAAAACAGGCAGGAGAGTCTGACGCATGGTGACGGAGAAGTTGTAGGGGCAGATAGGGGGTGTTGTCACGTGCGAGCACGTGTGCATGCTGGCTTGTGTGTGAGAGTGCGCTTCCTAGGTGTGGCGCGCTGCAGACAGTCAAAGGGATTGTTCCCTTTCATTAAAAGTTAATCCCCGGCTGCAGCCTATTAGAAAGCAACTAACCGCGCTCTACTCACCCTACCCGGGTCTACCGGTGAGTCTCGCCTCTGCTCCCGGCCTGTGGCATTGGCCGTGAAGCTGACGTTCCGTCGACAGCGCTGCAGCCGATCAGTGAGCTCAGCGGCTCTGAGTGGGGCGTTGTGTCTACAAGACCTTTTAAGGAAGCCAGCAAAAAAATTGAAGAGAAGGGAAAGCACAAAAGGACCTGGTCTTGCTGAGCACTGGAAAGGGCAGCCGGCAGCCAGACGTCAAAGTAGAAAAGCAGCAAGTGAGAGGCTTTTCTCTGCCTACGGCCACACCACCCTGAACACGTCCGATCTCATCTGATCTTGGAAGCTAAGCAGGGTCGGGCCTGGTTAGTACTTGGATGGGAGACTGTAAAATAATACTCTTCCTGTATTATTTTTTTCTACTGAGGACTTCTCAAAGTATCAATATCACGATATTCTTATAAAAAAATGTATCTATTTATTCTTGGATTGTCCATTAAAAAGAATCAGATTGCAGCAGGTACATACAATAATTAGTTATAAAGTAATTGTCCATTTGTCCATAATTAGCTTAATTGTTGAGATTCACCCATCTTTCCTTGGATCCTGGCTGGTAAATCATGTCTTTGTCCAGCATGTGTCCAGGCCTACATGTCATCTGCTTCTCAGCATGAAGATTCTGTGTCTTGTGGGGTGGGCACAGCAAGAGAGCCCCCCCTTTCTGTACCATGGGCTTTTATAGCCAGTCGTATGGACACCTGTTCTACATATGGTAGTGAACCAAAAATACACACACAAATAGCGCATGTCAACTAGACACGATGGCTGAGGCATAGAACTCAGAAAAATGATTATCGATTAACATTCCAAATGAATTTCCATAATTAACCATTTAACATTTCCCCCTTTTTTGAGAATAAAAGGACTTTAGCTGAAATTTCTCAAAAGAAGATACATTCATCAATCATTTTTTCTTTCCTTCTTCCTTGGCAATATCATTAAATTTCCATAATAATAATAGTAATAATAGTATCAATATAAGATTATTGTTATATAATAATGTGAATTCATGTTATGGTAAGCCGTGACTAATATTCATTTAATATGTATAATTATACTTCCCTATATCTAAATTGAAGCAATCGCGGGTTCAATCGTCATCATCTGATGTCATCGGGTCGTCGTCTCGTCTTCTTCTTGGTTCTTTTATAACACAGTCTTTAGATGAAAACTCCTTTGAAATAAATTACAGCATGTAGATATTGTACAGTCCATAATTGTGTTCATTATTGTTCAGTCCATAAACTGTACTCTTTATTAGAAAGATCATGTGTGTCAGTTGATAAGAAAACAAAGTCCACGGATGAAATGTAGCTTTAATATCTGTGCAGTGTCACCTGGACTTACGTTGGATCGTCTTTGGAATCTTCCGTGTGTCTGCACTGGTCTCGTGTCACTTTTGGAACAGATGTGACGTCTTTGGTCAGTAAAGCAAGGGTTAACTTGACACTTTCCTGCTTTATATAGCACCATAACCAGTACTCAGTCCTTTATATACAGGACACATATGCCAGGTATTAACTGTTCACCAGCTTTCATTGAAGCGTTGCAGGTGATAAGAAACCACTGGAACGTGATGAAACTTAAACACAACACAGTACATATAGGATCATCGTCCTCTGCTGTCCTGGTGATCAGTGGTGTGAATTGTATTGTATGTAATGGACACAGTCTATTTTAACACTCAGCAGTCACACCTGTTACCTTCTGAGACGTCCGGATATCAGTTGCTTCTTCTTGTATCTTTTGAGAATCTCTTTGATTTATAAAAATTAAAAGTCTTTATTAAGATTGAATTCATAATTGCGATGTCTTGATTGAAGTCTTCATTCCCTAATCTGATACCAAATCTGGCAGTTTTTCCTAACCTATAATATCACAGCGTACCATAGCAATCAGTAATATCCATCTAATTATTATCAAAATATTAAAATAAATTATGTTTGGAATAACAAACAATAATAGATAATAATTCATTATCAATCAAGTTCTCCATATGATAGAACATTTTTTGTCATAGGTGTAATTACCTTTTCCAACCCATAGGTATCAGTGTATTTTGAAAAAACAAGTTTTTATATCTTTATTAAACCAATAATATCAAAGAATGTATACTCCTGAACCAAAATGAATAAATATATGAATGTATGAATGAATGAATGAATGAATAAATGAATGAATGAATTGTTGTGTTTACTCAGAAAATGTAAACAATTTTTTCTTTAGCAATATATATTTAATGAAGCAATACTCTTGTATTAGACATTACTTTATTAAATATTAATGTGTTTTCTCAATTGAGATATTGAACTCAAATAAAATCAAATGAGAATTAAAAAATGAAAAAATAGAAAAATAAGAAGTATAAAGTAAGAATAAAATTTTAAAAATGAAAAATAAAATTAAGAGTAAAAATAAGAATAAAAATAAAAATAAGGCCTTTAAATTTTAATGACAAATGCAGAGTAATTATATTCTCCATAAAAAATACCCTTATATCTCCATTATCTGGATGATTTCATATTTGTCATAACCTTGTACCACCAAAAAATATTAAATTATGCAACTTTGCATGTAATACCCTTCTTAATTATACCATAGTACCTTATTATTATTTCTTCTTTATTAAAATGTGTGGAAAATAAGTATTGATCAAAAGTGATTATGTAATCAGGATCAAAAACACATTTTCCCCCTTCATACCAAAAATATTATTTTATAAAATTTATGTATATATCAGAACCAAATTAAAAATAATTATTCTTCTAGAAATATTGTGCATAAATTTCATATCGATGAGTAGCATAGATTTGACTAAAGAGAGGTGTGTACCTGCTTAGGTAACCATTAAAAATAATATTATAGTTATTCAAGAATATTATCATGTGGAAAATTATTCTAAATATAAATTTGCTTTGTAAACCATTTTGATGTGTGGTTGCCCTTATCCACTATTAGTTAAATCAAGAAATAATAATTATTAAAGAAATATAGAAATATATATATGTAGATACAGTGCCTACAAGTAGTATTCAACCCCCTGCAGATTTAGCTGGTTTGATAAGATGCAAATAAGTTAGAGCCTTCAAACTGCAAACGAGAGTAGGTTTTATGAACAGAAGCATAAATCTTACAAACCAAAAAGTTATGTTGCTCAGTTGAATTTTATTAAATTTTAAACATAAAAGTGTGGGTCAATTATTATTCAACCCCTATGTTTAATATTTTGTGGAATAACCCTTGTTTGCAATTACAGCTAATAATCGTCTTTTATAAGACCTGATCAGGCCGGCACAGGTCTGTGGAGTTATCTTGGCCCACTCCTCCATGCAGATCTTCTCCAAGTTATCTAGGTTCTTTGGGTGTCTCATGTGGACTTTATTCTTGAGCTCCTTCCACAAGTTTTCAATTGGGTTAAGGTCAGGAGACTGACTAGGCCTCTCTAACACCTTGACTTTTTCCCTCTTGAACCAGGCCTTGGTTTTCTTGGCTGTGTGCTTTGGGTCGTTGTCTTGTTGGAAGATGAAATTACGATCCATCTTAAGATCCTTGATGGAGGAGCGGAGGTTCTTGGCCAAAATCTCCAGGTAGGCCGAGCTATCCATCTTCCCATGGATGCGGACCAGATGGCCAGGCCCTTTGGCAGAGAAACAGCCCCACAGCATGATGCTGCCACCACCATGCTTGACTGTAGGGATGGTATTCTTGGGGTCATATGCAGTGCCATCCAGTCTCGAAACGTCACGTGTGTGGTTGGCACCAAAGATCTCGATCTTGGTCTCATCAGACCATAGAACCTTGAACCAGTCTGTCTCAGAGTCCTCCAAGTGATCATGAGCAAACTGTAGACGAGCCTTGACATGACGCTTTGAAAGTAAAGGTACCTTACGGGCTCGCCTGGAACGGAGACCATTGCGGTGGCGTACGTTACTTATGGTATTGACTGAAACCAATGTCCCCACTGCCATGAGATCTTCCCGGAGCTCCTTCCTTGTTGTCCTTGGGTTAGCCTTGACTCTTCGGACAAGCCTGGCCTCGTCACGGGAGGACACTTTCAAAGGCTGTCCAGGCCGTGGAAGGCTAACAGTAGTTCAATAAGCCTTCCACTTACGGATGATGCTCCCAACAGTGGAGACAGGTAGGCCCAACTCCTTGGAAAGGGTTTTGTACCCCTTGCCAGCCTTGTGACCCTCCACGATCTTGTCTCTGATGGCCTTGGAATGCTCTTTTGTCTTTCCCATGTTGACCATGTCTGAGTGCTGTTCACAAGTTTGGGGAGGGTCTTAAATAGTCAGAAAAGGCTGGCAAAAGAGATCTTTAATCCACACATGTGAAGCTCATTATTCTTGGTGCCTGAACTACTTCTTAATACTTTAGGGGGAACAAACAGAATTCTTGTGGTTTGAGGGGATGAATAATAAATGACACTCTGAATTAACTTTTAACGTTTTAAAAAAACAAAAAAACAAAAAAAAAGTTGCTGCAGTGCATTTCCCACTTCCAGGCTGATCTACAGTACAAATGTCACAATGCCAAGTTAATTCCGCATGTGTCAACCACCTAAATCTGCAGGGGGTTGAATACTACTTGTAGGCACTGTAATACCTAATTATGTATTATAATTTCCTCAGAATTAAATATATTTTTGTGCCTTCACGTAAAGAAACATTTTTTTTTTCAAACATACAAACATACGAGGCCTCTGTCACATCAATCACACTTAGCAGCTGCTGATTTACTCATCTGTCACCTTCACTCTGACATTCACAGATCTGTTCAACTCAAACATTCCACATATGAAGTTTTAGATATATATATATATATTTAACCCAAAATTGTTGTATCCCAATTTATTAATGCGCATTGCCATATCAATTGAATATCTTTATATTTATATACTGGATTTTGGCTGTTGGAGCTGAAAAGAGGACATTGGTAAACCAGGGGAGGAGTCCTGAGGAGATAATTTGCATATTCCCACTGCATTTTGGGGTAAGTGAAGAGTCTCCGCGAGCTCAAAGAACACTGGATTTTGGCTGTTGGAGCTGAAAAGAGGACATCGGTAAACCAGGGGAGGAGTCCTGAGGAGATAATTTGCATATTCCCACTGCATTTTGGGGTAAGTGAAGAGTCTCCGCGAGCTCAAAGAACACTGGATTTTGGCTGTTGGAGCTGAAAAGAGGACATCCTGCTACATGTTCACAGACTTGCCAGTGGAAAAGCCAAACTTCACATGCCAGAAATGCAAGCTTGTGTCCCTGTTGGAGGAGAAGTTGCGACATCTAGAAGAGAGGTTAACTACCTTGAAAATCATTAAGGAAGGTGAAGAGTTCTTAGACAGAGCAGAATTATCTCTTCATGATTCAGAAAGTGAAGAAATTTGAACTGCACCTGACGATACAGAGGAATGGAAGCATGTGACCCACAGAAGCAGGAGGATCGAGAGGCAGTCAGCACCCATACTGCTCAGGAACCAGTACCAGGCTCTCACGCAGGAGAACCATGAAGAAATACAGCAAAATAAGACTTTGCCAGCAATGAATAAACTTGTAAGCCCTCAGAATCCTTCTGGATGGAAAAAGAAGAATGTTGTGAAGAAAAAACGGAGAGTGGTGGTCATGGGGGATTCCCTGTTAAGAGGAACAGAGGCCGCTATCTGCAGACCAGACATAACCTGAAGAGAAATGTGCTGTCTTCCAGGAGCAAAAATTAAAGATGTGTCTGACAGGATATCAAGATTCTTCAGATCTACAGATCACTAACCATTCCTGCTACTACATGTGGGGACAAATGACACCGCAAGAAAGGACCTGGAAACCATCTGCAGTGACTTTGAAGACTTAGGCAAGAAAGTGAAAGAATTGGGAGCGCAGGTGGTCTTCTCATCCATCCTCCCAGTGGATGGCCATGGAACAATGAGGTGGAATAAGATTCTACAGGTGAACAACTGGCTACGTCGATGGTGCCGTCAACAAGGATTTGGATTTCTGGATCACGGAATGAATTACCTATACGATGGACTACTTGCTAGAGATGTGGTGCACCTTACGAAGACTGGAAAACATGTATTTGGAAGTCGCCTTGCTACACTCATCAGAAGAGCTTTAAACTAGAACAATGTGGGAAGGGAAGCAAAAGGCCAGAAAAAGCCATACAGCTGACAAATACTATTGAGATCTCTGCTACTGGAAGTGGAAAGGAAGAACAAAGACAAAACAATTTAAATAATAAAAATATGGGAGGAAGAGAAACCAATCACAAACTAAAATGTTTTTATACAAATGCACAAAGCATGGGCAACAAACAAGGAGAATTGGAACTACTAACGCAGGAAAAGGAATATGATGTCATTGGAATCACTGAAACTTGGTGGGACGATACACATGATTGGAATAAAAGGCTAAAAGGATACAACTTATTTGCAAGAAACAGACTTGATAAACGAGGAGGAGGTGTTGCATTGTATGTTAGAAAAGCGTATATCTGCACAGAGATTGAAGCTTCAGAGACTGGGAGCTCTGTGGAAACTGTTTGGGTAAGAATACAAGGAGAGAACAACGGAAAGGACACCATTGTAGGCATTTACTACAGGCCACCTGGGCAAGCTGAAGATATGGATGAACTCTTTATGTATCAAATGACCAAGTTCCCCAAAAAATATGACGTAGTGGTCATGGGAGATTTCAACTATCCAGACATTTGTTGGGAATCTCTGTCAAGTAAAACTAACAGGTCAAGCAAATTCTTATCCTCTCTTGCTGACAACTTTATCTTCCAAAAGGTAGGGGAGAAAACAAGTGGATCTGCTACTTTGGATCTAATCCTTATAAACAGGGAGGAAATGGTTGAGGAGGTAAAGGTGGCTGGGACCCTAGGAGGCAGCGATCATGCTATTATAGAATTTTGGATAACTAGAGGAGGAAGACATGTGAAGACTCAAACTTCAAGGTTAGATTTTAGAAAGGCAGATTTTAAGAGACTCAGAAAGAGAATAGGAGGGATCCAATGGCTGGATGTCCTTAAGGACAAAAATGTCCAGGAAGGATGGGAAATTTTTAAAAATGAGATTCTCAAAGCACAATCGTTAACAATATCGAAAAGTAGGAAGAATGGGAAGCATTTAAGGAAACCAGGATGGATGAACACAGAACTTAAACACATGCTAAAAAGAAAGAAAGAAATGTTTATTAAATGGAAAGAGTGAGGCATATCTAAAGAAGATTATAATGCAGTCTGCAGATCCAGCAGGGCACATATCAGGTTAGCTAAAGCTGACAATGAATTAAGGCTTGCAAGAGATGTCAAAAGCAATAAAAAAGGATTTTGGGGGTATGTCAAAAGTAAAAGAAAAGTCAAAGATGCTATAGGATTTTTACAGGATGAAAATGGAGAAATGGTAAGAGAGGATGTTGAGAAGGCCGAACGTTTTAATTCTTATTTTGCATCTGTTTTCTCTCAGAAAGAAAATGTAACATCAACTGATCTCCACTGTCCTTTTAAAGGAATAGAGGAATCCAAGTTATCTGTAAACAGAAAGATTGTGAGGGAATATTTAGCTAACATAAATGAGTTCAAGTCTCCAGGTCCAGATGAATTACACCCCAGAGTACTGAAGGAGATCGTAGAAGAAATTTTAGAACCACTCTCCATAATCTTTGAAAATTCTTGGAGAACAGGAGAAGTCCCAGAAGACTGGAGAAGAGCAAATGTTGTTCCTATCTTCAAAAAGGGGAAGAAGGTGGACCCAGGGAACTATAGGCCGGTGAGTCTGACTTCTATACCAGGAAAGATCTTTGAACAAATTATTAAACAACATGTATGTAAGTACATGGATAAGAATGAAGTGATTAACCAGAGTCAGCATGGGTTTGTAACTAACAAGTCATGTCAGACTAACTTAATTTCCTTCTATGACAGAATCACTGACTGGGTGGATCAGGGAAATTCTGTAGATATAGTATATCTTGACTTCAGCAAAGCAGTTGACAAAGTATCTCACACCATCCTTATTGAAAAAATGACCAAGTATGCAATGGACCAGGCAACTGTTAGGTGGATTCATAACTGGCTTAGTGATCGGACTCAAAGGGTGGTTGTAAATGGCTTCACATCCAGCTGGATGAATGTCTCAAGTGGGGTACCACAGGGCTCCGTCCTGGGACCTGTATTGTTCAACATCTTTATCAATGATTTAGATGAAGGAATTGAGGGTAAACTGATTAAATTTGCTGATGACACAAAGCTAGGAGGGATAGCTAATACTAGAGAAGAGAGAGAGAGGATTCAAAAAGACCTAAATAAACTGGAGCAGTGGGCAGCAACCAACAGAATGGTTTTTAACAGGGAAAAATGCAAAGTACTACATCTGGGCAATAAAAAATGAAAAAAGCATATACAGAATGGGAGGAATAGAGCTAAGCAACAGTACATGTGAAAAAGACTTAGGTATACTAATAGATCATAGACTGAACATGAGTCAACAGTGTGATGCAGCAGCAAAAAAGGCAAATACAATTCTGGGATGTATTAACAGAAGCATACAGTCTAGATCACGTGAAGTCATTATTGGTCTTTACTCCTCTTTGGTCAGACCTCATCTGGAATAATGTGTACAGTTTTGGGCACCACATTTTAAAAAAGACATAGACAAACTGGAGCAAGTTCAGAGAAGAGCGACCAGAATGGTGACTGGTCTGCAAACCATGTCCTATGAGGAACGGTTGCAGGATTTGGGAATGTTTAGCTTGCAAAAAAGAAGACTGAGAGGAGACTTAATAGCTGTCTACAAATATGTCAAGGGCTGTCACATTGTAGAAGGATCATCTTTATTCTCATTTGCACAAGGAAAGACTAGAAGCAATGGGATGAAACTAAATGGGAGGAGACACAGATTAGATATTAGAAAAAACTTTTTGACAGTTAGGGTCATTAATGAGTGGAACAGGCTGCCACGAGAGGTGGTGAGTTCCCCTTCAATGGACGTCTTCAAACAGAGGCTGGACAGACATCTGTCTGAGATGATCTAGTGAATCCTGCTTTGAGCAGGGGGTTGGACCAGATGACCCAGGAGGTCCCTTCCAACTCTACCATTCTATGATTCTATGATTCTATTTCTTTGAATATTCCCCAAGTACATATTATATAATATGAGAGTAAGTCACTGGAATTTCAGACACTTGAAAAAACTCTTGTCTTAGATTCTTTTTTCACTGGCTGCCCGGTCTTAAGTTACATCAGTTGAAAATAGAATGAATGGGATCCTATACTATTAGCTCAAAGTTCAAAGGCCACAGCTGTCACACGTCATGCTGTAAAGCTACTTTAATTTGCACGAACACTTCATGCACAGAAAATATTAGCAACACAAAAGAATTAATAAGTATTACATATATATTATAGTTCAACTAGATATATTGTTATTATTTTAAAATGTTATACACATAAAATCATGCAATTTTTTCGCTTCCTGTGTGAATAAAGAAATAAATCCATTTTAGAGTTCTTTGATCAAATCCTGCTTTGGAATGAAAACTCTAAGGAAATATAAGAAAATAAAATTAAATATCAAATTCATACAGAAACAGAATTATTTAAATATCTTATACATATATTGGTTGGTTCTAATGTAATTCAAAATATTGCTACTTAAATTTATATATATGAAGTTCTAATTTATTAATTAATATATATATATATATTTTATAAATGTATATATAAATACAATTATACGCAATCTCTACTTAGACAAGTGTATATATATATATATATATATATATATATATGAACTATTAGAAACTATGTAACTACAATTTTACTGTGTAAGATTATAAATAAATATTGAGACATTGTATTACATTTTGATACAACATTATAATTACAGTTTTTCCTTAGCCACTCCCTAAACCAAATCTTCTGTCTCTCTCAAATATCTCCAGGAACGCCCAATTTAGGAAAGACATTTTTCTATCCTTCAAAACCTCAGAGAACTGCCTGTTCTTCTGTCCACATTCCATGACGTCACTGTGAGTTGGTCGTCTCACCTGTCTCTGTCCATTAGGTTCAGCCATTTTCCTTTTTAGAGAATCACAGTTCTGACTGAGAATTAACTCATTCTGTGGAGAGATGGATCTTTGCACTGGCTGATATGGCTTATAACATATATGAAATCTTCTGCGTATTTGATAGAGTTCACTATGGGGATGACTCAGTCTAGGAGAGTTTGATATTGGCTTTTGGTAAGATTTTACCTTTCCTGGTTTTATAAATTTAGCTTGATTTATTTTCTTTTCATGATTCTCATGTTTTCTAACAAAATCCAGCATCTGCGCACATTCAAATAATGAATTTTTTTGTGATGCCATAACTTGGGAAACTGAATTTAGGAATTTGAATTTTTGTACAAAAGTTGTTATCATATGTTGTACTTTTCCATTTTTGATGAGAGCTTTGTACAACCGTTCAAATATGGACATGAATGTATATGTACATTCCTTCCTACCAATCCTTAGTTTCTGCAGATCTTCTATGTTGGGAAAATCCTTTGTGACACAATAAATCAAATATCTTAATCTGTCCGAATCATTTTCCCATCCATTAGGAGAGTCATTTTCACAGGGCATTAAATGTAAACGTCTGGACAATGTCACAGGAATCCATATTTTAAATAATTGATTCCTCTCCTCATTGGATAAAGCAAACTTATCAGAGAAGCTCTCAAATGTCTCTGAATTTCTACAGGCATGGATTTTGACTAGTGTTGAGCCACCCCCGTAGAGTTCGAGTTCGGTTCGGTTCGTCGAACACCCGTGTGTTCGCCGAACTGTTCGTCGAACTGTTCGTCGAACACCTTCGAACACCGTTAAAACCAATGGCAGGCAAACAAAAACACATAGAAACACATAGAAAACACCTTCAAAGGTGTCCAAAAGCTGACAAACTGCTCAGAAGACATAACTAACACATGGAAAAGTGACAAGTACATATAGTCATGCGAAAATAAAAGAGGTGGAGGAGTAAAAGGAGGGGGAGACACAGATATAGGCATGTCATGCCCTTCTAAAATCCAAAAAGTGAGAAGCCGACACGGCCAGTCCGCTCCTGCCCGTGCCACCTCCATGTCGCCGGGTTTGTGCCAGAGCCGCGGTGAACCCTGACGGCCAACCCCCCTCTCCCAATACTGGTGCCTGTCCGCTGGTGGGTCGAGCGAGCCCCCCTGTGGTGGAGGCAGCTCTAAGCTTTTTAATTTAAATTGTCTCTCTAATTTGAATGAATACACTTTAAATCCATTTACAAGGGTCTATTGGAGGGCAAGTCTCATGCCAGCAGCCGCGGTAATACCAGCTCCAGTAGCGTCCACTAAAGCTGCTGCAGTTAAAAAGCTTTTATAAGGATCGAGCTCGGCTGTCCACCGCAAGACATCCTACTGCCAGTCCCAGCCCCTATGCCTTGGGGTGCCTCCTGATGCTCTTCACTAAGTATCCCATGGTCCCGAAGCATTTCCTTTGAAAAAATTAAGTGTCTAAACTACAGGTGGTGTAGCTTGCTTAACAGCCGGGATAATCCGCTGACTAGCAGACACTGCTACTAGGCACAAAGTATTTCCTGGGCTAGATGCAGTTAAAAATTTGTAATTAGATACTCTCGTTGGATGCTGAGAAAGCATTCCATAGAGTCTCCTGGCACCCCATATATGATTCTCTTAAAAAGCTTGGGGTAGGGGTCTAGGGGACCCTTTTATAGCCAAAATCACGGCCCTGTATCGCAATACGTCACCTAGGCTGAAGATAAATGGAACTGTAGCACCCTGAGGGCTCGGTTGCTACAGACGTATTGCACCTCACCCAGAGGTGTGATATCTCACTCTCAGGTAAGGATGGAGTGTGGATCAGGACCCGACACCTGCATGCATTACACCACATTGCTGTGGGGCAGGGCAACCAATATGCCCCTGAGATGGGCACGACAGTCCCTGTCCCTGGCTGGAGTGGGGGGAGGGAACACTGAGGAAGGGGAACCCTGTAGTGCAGGAGCAGGGAGGAAGCAGTTCCTGGGTGCATTGAGAAGGGAGTATAAAAGGTGGGCACCATCTTAGTTCAGTGCAGAGAAGTCTGAGCAGAAGTGGCAGGGAGCAGGGGCTCTGCATGAGCTCTGCTCCGGAGGCGGGCCTAGTAACAGAGGCCCAGGCCTGGAAGAGGGAGAAGGAAGGAAGAGGAGCGGAGAAGGCTCCAGGAACGAGGAATGAAGAGATCCCAGGGGTGCGGACGGGCGAGTCGCCACCGCACGCCCGAATCCACCTGCGTGGAGGGGTCAGGCCAAAGGGGGAGACCGGTCCCCGAACTAGTGGAGGCAGGAAACGACCCTCAGCTAGAAACCGGAGGCTCTGACATTTTATGTGGCGCAGCCCCTCGCTACACCCGCTAGTAAGGCACCACATAGGGTCAGGGAAACTGGCGCCAAGTTTACCAAGAGGAGGCCCGAGGCAGCCGGACAGAAGCGTTGGTAAGAAAGGCCAGACAAAGGACGCACAAAGGGGGTCCTGTGAAGTGCTCCAAAGTTATCTGGGAGTTGTCTGAGCCCCTCACCTGGTGAGCACAGTACGACGTGGGCAGCCGTTACCTGCAGACGTGGTCTGGATAATAAGAACTGTGAGTAAAGGCCCTGAACTGCATCACTGACTCCGTGTCGTTACTGCTGCTGCCCTGCACCATCACCCCCATCCTCCGCATACACTGCCCTGAGGCTATACTCCTCCCGTGGGGAGTTATGCTACGCTCTGCTGCACCCACAACACCAGCCTCAGCGGTCTGCCCTGTAGCGGCGGTTCACTCTGACCGCAATCCACGGGTGGCGTAGTCGGACATTTAAACATCAAAACCACATAAATAGTTCCGCCACTGGTTTGACCGCCCTGAACCACAGAACCGGGTCGCCGCCACGAAGACTACAACCACCAGCATCCACCAAAAAGGGTCCGGCTCCGGGTGTCCCAAGGCCCAGGGGGTGCGTCAGAACATTTTCATCACCTTTCACAATCACCAATGGGACAAGGCAGTGATGTCCTCTGTCCCCTCTCTTATACATCCTAGTGACGGAACACCTGCTCTCATCAATTCGCCATAACCCCAATATTAGGTGGATTGAGGTGGGAGGCACCGAGTACAAGTGCTCTCTATTTGCTGATGATGTCCTAGTATATATCACTCAATCACATATATCCATCCCTGCTGTTATGGCTGAAATAGATCACTTTGTTACATGGTACAATTTTAAAATCAATGCAGTGAAGTCTGAGGCCCTCGATGTCTCCCTCCCCAAATCCATATAGGATTCCATCCAGTCCAACTTTCCCTTTGCCTGGCCCTCACAGGGTATCAAATACTTAGGAATTCCTATTCATAGAGACCTCTCCCATCTATGTTATCTTAATTTTGGGCCCTTTATTGAACAACTCCATACAGACCACAGTTGGCAAGTTAGAACAGTAAGATTCACTACGTGAACCACTGGTGTTTTGTGGAAAAGCACATGTACACTGCGTTCCAAATTATTATGCAAAAAGTGTTTAGGAGTGATAAGGGAAGAATTTGTTTGTTTGTCAGTTAAACTCATTGATGGTGATGTGTGTCAGGGCTCTTTATATCACTGTAAGCAATTGCAGACACCTGTGCTAATTAGTTTGGCAGGTGTGTCCAATGAAAGGCAAGACTACTTAAGAAGGCTCTCTCACATTATTAAGCAGCCTACATTTTCTGCCAAAATGGGAAAGAAAAAGGATGTGTCGGCTGCTGAGAAGCAACAAATTGTGGAGTGTTTAGGTCAAGGCATGACTACAATCAACATTGTGCGATGATCAGGATGAAGTGTCTTGGCAATCAAGAAGTATGTAGCTGATTCACAGTACACATGTGTGCGTGCTGATAAGGGCAAATTGAGGACTCTTTCCTACAGGCAATTACGTCAGGTTGAAAGAGCAGCGGCAAAAAAGCCTTGTCATAGCAGCAGACAAGTTTTTGAAGCTGCTTGTGCCTCCAACGTCCCCCGAACAACAAGATGCAGGGTCCTTCAGAGGTTTGCAGCTGTGCATGCGCCATCCTGTCGACCTCCTCTATCCACTTCACACAAGCAGAAACGGCTCCAGTGGGCCAAACATTACATGAAGACTGATTTCAAAACTGTTTTGTTCACGGATGAGTGCCGTGCAGCGCTCGATGGTCCAGATGGATGGAGTGGAGGATGGCTGGTTGATGGACACCCCACGCAAACACGGCTACAGCGCCAACAAGGAGGAGGTGGAGTAATGTTTTGGGCTGGAATCATGGGGAGAGAGATTGTCGGCCCCTTTAGGATCCCTGAAGGCGCTAAAGATGAACTCCATAATGTATGTGGATTTTCTCAAACAGCACTTCCTGCCATGGTTCAAGAAGAAGAACCGTGTATTTCACAGCAAGATCATTTTTCTGCATGATAATGCACCATCTCATGCTGCACATAAAACATCTGCATCTCTGGCTGATATGGGCATAAAAGGGGACAAACTTATGGTGTGACCCCCATGCTCCCCTGACCTCTACCCCATTCAGAACCTTTGGAGCATCATTAAAAGGAGTGTCTATGATGGCGGGAGGCAGTTCACATCTAAGCAACAGCTCTGGGAGGGTATTCTGTCCTCATGCAAAACAATTGAAGCAGAAACCATCCAAAACCTGACAAATTCAATGGACGAGAGAGTTCAGAAGCTCCTTTTCGAACAAGGGGTCCTATGTGAAAATGTAACATCACCTAGAATAAAGTTTTGAGTTGAAAACTGTTTGATTTCAGTTTCTAACAACCTGCTAATGCTTATAATTTCAAAAATGACCATTTTTGTGGTCTTTATTAAAATGAAAAGGTTGATCGAAAAGTTTGGGGGATCTAAGAGTGTGGCAACCCAGTAGTCATGATTACTTCGAATTCTGACAATATGAGGGTCATGCTGCAGGTAGTGCAGCAAGAAGGCACTTATGTGCCTTGCGCATCTCGGAGCCCCAAAATTATTTTCCGGGCTAGATGCAGCTAAAAATTATTTTTAATTTTAAATCTGGTGAAGCTTTAGTATAGATGGCCTAATAGGATCAGTGCTGCACACTGCTACAAAGCCCAAATTATTTTCCAGTCAAGATACAGATAAACATGATTAGTAATTTGAAAGCTTAAAACGGTTGGTAGGGTGATTTTAACCAATCATCAAGTTTTTACTCTCCCCAGGATGACACAGGGGTAGAAAAGTCGTTTCGGATCCATGATTTGTTCATCTTTATGAACGTGAGTCTGTCTACATTATCAGTGGAGAGCCGCGTGCGCTTATCTGTCAGCACACCACCAGCAGCGCTGAACACACGTTCAGACAGAACGCTGGCTGCGGGGCATGACAAGATCTCCAAGGCGTAAGTGGCTAGCTCCGGCCATTTATCCAGATTGGAAGCCCAAAAAGAGCAAGGGTCCAGTGACACAGTCGTGGCTTCAATGTTTACTTGGAGATACTCCTGTACCATCGTCTCTAGGCGTTGACTATGTGTCAGACTTCTTGTCTCCTGTGGCCTTGCAAAGGATGGGCTAAAAAAGTGGTGAAATGATTCCGCAAAATTGATGTTACCAGCAGATACTGTGGTTCTGTTACGGTTTGAGTGCTGAACACTTGACGGTCCCACGGTTGGCAAGCTGGAACTGTGAGATTCACTACGTGCACCACTGGTATTTTGTGGAAAAGCACATGTAAGATTCTGCAACAGTCTCTGCTGATACTCCTGCATGCGTGCATCCCTTTCTATGGCAAGAATAATTTCTGCAAATTTACTTTTGTACCGGGGATCTAACAGTGTGGCAACCCAGTAGTCAGGATTATTTCTAATTCTCATAATTCGAGGGTCATGTTGCAGGTAGTGCAGCAAGAAGGCACTCATGTGTGTTGCGCATCCAGGAGCACCAAGTCCCTGTTGTGTTGGTGGCGAGGTAACAATCATGCTTCCTTCCTCTGTCCTCTCCCCCCAACATCGCACAACAGAAATGTGATCAAGGTCTCCCTCATCTGATGAGTCTTCCATCAGTTCGTCCACTTCTTCCTGGGCTCCTGCACCTTCCTCACTAGTTTGGCTGCTACCATGCGCCCTGGTAAAACCATCTCCCCCACCCTCATATGCCTGCCGCCTTGGTGCTGCCGACCGTCTGGACCTTGCAGATGTTAGCCCTTCCGCATACAACTCCTCCTCCTCTACTTCCTCCACCTCCTCTTGTGCCACCACCTGACTCCGAATTCTGTTTAACATGTGCTCCAGCATGTAAATCACCGGAATAGTCATGCTGATAATGGCATCGTCAGCACTAAACATCTTCGTCGCCATTTCAAAACTGTGCAGAAGGGTGCATAGGTCCCTGATCTGAGACCACTCCTCCAGCGTGATTTGCCCCACCTCTGAATCTCGTTGGCCCAGGCTATACGTCAGAACGTATTGCACCAGGGCTTGTCGGTGCTGCCACAGTCGCTGCAACATGTGCAGAGTTGAATTCCACCGGGTAGGCACATCGCATTTTAGCCGGTGAAGTGGCAGGCCCAACGACTTCCGTAGAGATGTAAGTCGCTGAGCTGCGGGATGCGAACGGCGGAAGTGAGCACACAGCGACCGTGCCCTCTGCAGAAGGCCATCTAGTCTGGGATAGTGGGCTAAAAATTGCTGGACAACCAGGTTCAACACGTGAGCCATACAAGGCACATGTGTGACATTGCCCCGGCGAAGGGCCGCTCCCAGGTTTGCAGCATTGTCGCACACGGCCTTCCCTGGTTTCAGGTCCAGTGGAGACAACCATTTATGAAATTGGTTCTCCAGAGCTGACCACAACTCCTCAGCTGTGTGACTCACATTTCCCAGACATTTCAATGTAAAAACCGCCTGATGACGTTGAGCCCTACTGCCCGCAAAGTAAGGAGGTGTGCAGGATCCCTTCTGCGCAGTTAGAAAGCTTGTGGCATGACCAGACAGGCTTTGGGTGCAGGTGGAAGACCGAGAGGAGGTTGAGGAGGCAGAAGCAGTGGAGGAACTTTGACATAAAGAGGATTGACGCACAACTCGTGGGGACGGCAAGACTTGGACAGCAGCCCCTTGTCCTGCTGTCACCATAGTTACCCAGTGCCCAGTCAGCGACATGTAACGCCCCTGTCCATGCCTACTCGTCCAAGTGTCTGTGGTGAAATGCACCCTGTCACACACAGAGTTTCTCAAAGAAGCGGTGATGTTATGTGCGACATGCTGGTGGAGCGCAGGCACACCTTTCTTTGAGAAGTAGTGCCGACTGGGCATCTGGTACTGGAGCACTGCGACGGACATAAGGTCTCGAAAATCCTCTGTGTCCACCAGGCGGAAAGGCAGCATTTCTGTAGCCAAGAGCTTGCAGATGGTGAAATTCAACCTCTTAGCTTTCTCATGGCTAGGAGGAAATGGTCTTTTACTTGTCCACATCTGAGGGACCGAGGGCTGGCTATTGTGCTTAGACGGGGTTGATAAGGGTGTCCCCGGCAAACTGCCGGTCTGTGAGGAAGATGCAGGCGGACATGTTAGGTTGCCTTCATCCAAAGGTGGTGCTATCGATGTCGGACAGCGCTCAACACCAGCTGGTGTTACCACCTCCAAAGAAAATGATGACCTGCCAATTACGCTGGCTGTTGCGGGTAAAGAGGTGGCAGGTCTGCGCCCCAAAACAGGTGTGACTGCTGTCCCCCCAGTCACAGAGGATGAAGAGGCCGCGGATGCACAAGATATGGCAGACGGTGGTTGGCCCGGCCGGCTAGGCCGCATTGTAGCACACTGAGCTTCCCACTGCAACTTATGCTTCATGTCCATGTGCCGGTTCATGCATGAAGTACTCAAACTATGTATTTTTTGGCCTCTACTTAGCTTTTGCTGACAAATGTTACAGATAACACGAGTTGGGTCATCTTTATCGATCTGAAAAAATGCCCAGGCTATGCAAGGCTTAGCACCCATGCGACCTGAAGAGCCACCACGACTTGTGGTGAGAGGCAGAGTTGTGTTTGAGGATGCAGTTGTTGACGTGCTTCCAGTACTACGTCTCTGTCCAGGAAGGCGCAACCTGACCTCGTCGTCACTAGCATCTTCCTCCACCTCCTCTGCTGACCTCATCTCTTGGCTGACTGTGGGTTGACAGTAAGTGGGATCTCCGACCTCATCATCATCACCCTGTGCGTTATCACACCCGTCGTCCTCAGAGCCAACCTTTTCCCGCCCTGACAAAAAACTAAAGTTGTCGCTCCAATCAGGTATTTGAGTCTTATCATCGTCTTCCTCATTGTCTCCACCAACAGGAGTTACAGTTTGGGAATGAGGGTCTACATTATGGTCAGAACCTTCTGCGTCTGGTCCTGGATCCGACTCATAAAGATTCTGGGCATCAGTGCAGATAATTTCCTCGTCTGGATTCACAGAAGCGCTGGAGTCGACCTCTGATTCCCAGGCTATAGTATGAGTAAACAGCTCTGCAGACTCAACCATCTGTTCTACCTCATACTCAGACGGGCAGCTGGAGATTTGGGAGCTGTGAGGAAGCAAGTGCGATTTGGGTGACACCTTTGAGGACTGGAGTATTTGTGATGTTGAAGTTGATGTGGAGGAGAGCCCACTTAAAGGAGCACTTGATATCCGTTGAAGCACCTGCTGTTTTTGTGCCTCATCTGGAATTTGTAGCGATTGGCGTGGCCGTAAGAAAGGGATCTTATCACATTGTCCGCTAAAAAAAGTAGACATTTTAGTTTGGCTGGAAGATGGTCTTTCTTCTGCAGATGTTACTGTTGCTTTAACACCTACCCCACGGACACAACCTTTTTTCCCCTTCCCAACACGCCTATTCCCCTTTCCACCAGCAGCAGGCCTTTTTCCACTCATTTTGGTGGTTAACTAATTCACAACTCTGGAGTTGTTTGCACAAAAAAACAATGGATGATAACCGAGCAGAGCTGAGTGGCCAAACTGTGGTATTAGGCCAAAACTATTGGCTGGGTTAGATGCAGAAAAAAATTATTTTGAATTTGCAACCTGATGGAGGTCAGTATAGATGGATTAATAGAACAAGACCCACACACAGCTAGAAGCCCAATATTTTTTCAGAGGTAGATGCAGAAAAAAATATATTCAGTTTGCAACCTGATGGAGGTCAGTATAGATGGACTAATACAACAAGTCCCACACACAGCTAGAAGCCCAATATTTTTTCAGAGGTAGATGCAGAAAAAAATATATTCAGTTTGCAACCTGATGGAGGTCAGTATAGATGGACTAATACAACAAGTCCCACACACAGCTAGAAGCCCAAATATTTTTTCAGAGGTACTGTAGATGCAGATAAAAATTAGTTTTAATGTGCAACCTGATGGAGGTCAGTATAGATGGACTAATAGAGAAAGTCCGACACACTACTAGAAGGAAAAATATTTTTTCAGAGCTAGATGCAGAAAAAAATTATATTCAGTTTGCAACCTGATGGAGGTCAGTATAGATGGATTAATAGAACAAGACCCACACACAGCTAGAAGCCCAATATTTTTTCAGAGGTAGATGCAGAAAAAAATATATTCAGTTTGCAACCTGATGGAGGTCAGTATAGATGGACTAATACAACAAGTCCCACACACAGCTAGAAGCCCAATATTTTTTCAGAGGTAGATGCAGAAAAAAATATATTCAGTTTGCAACCTGATGGAGGTCAGTATAGATGGACTAATACAACAAGTCCCACACACAGCTAGAAGCCCAAATATTTTTTCAGAGGTACTGTAGATGCAGATAAAAATTAGTTTTAATTTGCAACCTGATGGAGGTCAGTATAGATGGACTAATAGAGAAAGTCCGACACACTACTAGAAGGCCAAATATTTTTTCAGAGCTAGATGCAGAAAAAAATTATATTCAGTTTGCAACCTGATGGAGGTCAGTATAGATGGACTAATAGAGAAAGTCCGACACACTACTAGAAGGCCAAATATTTTTTCAGAGCTAGATGCAGAAAAAAATTATATTCAGTTTGCAACCTGATGGAGGTCAGTATAGATGGATTAATAGAACAAGACCCACACACAGCTAGAAGCCCAATATTTTTTCAGAGGTAGATGCAGGAAAAAAATATATCCAGTTTGCAACCTGATGGAGGTCAGTATAGATGGACTAATACAACAAGTCCCACACACAGGTAGAAGCCCAAATATTTTTTCAGAGGTACTGTAGATGCAGATAAAAATTAGTTTTAATTTGCAACCTGATGGAGGTCAGTATAGATGGACTAATAGAATGATGCTATGCCCAAAAGATTTTACTTCACTAGGTGCAGTAAAAAAATTGGTATTCTATACACAGGTGGTATATCTTGCAACACAGATAGGCTACTCCACTGACTAACACACTCTGCAATAGGCCAAAAAGGATTAGCTTTGCTAGATTCAGTCAAATGCTGTGAAAAAAACTTGCACAGCACTGGCACAGACCTGCCTGGCAAAAACTGATAGGAACTGATGTAACCTAGTCCTGAAAAGGACTCCAATTACAATTAGTCTTTACTCCCACAACCTATCTATTTAAGAGCACAGACCTCCCTGATAAAAGTTGTAGGAAATGCTGTAACCTAGTCCTTAAAAGGACTGCAATCACAACTATTCCCTACTCCCAAGCTATCTGTATATTTGTGCGAAAATTGGCTTGAAATTAACAAGGTATAGCGCACACAGCAACAGCGGTGCCGTCTAACACGCAGCTGCAGCAGTGAGAAAATGGTGGCGACGGGGAAAATGGCTTGGTCTTATAGGGCAAGGACATGTGACATACACTGCCAATGACACATGCCCTTGCTTGTGTGAAAAAAAGCACTTCGCTCTGTGTGTGCGCTGCTGATAGGCTGACAGATTGCACCTCCCCACTGCAAATGCGGGAAAGAGAAAAAAAAATGGAGATCTTCATTGTTCCTGCAGAGATCCATCCCCTGCCCCTCCCCCCACCCCGTTGTACACTCAAACTGCGTATTAACATTAATTTTCATCATTACTGAGAAAAAATCCAGTTATGATTTTGGTGCACGAACAGTTATCGAACATAACCTCGAACAGCCAAATTTTTCTCAAATTGTTCGTGTTCGCCGAACGGCTCGAACACCGCCCAAAACAGCTCGAATTTGAGATTGGCGAACAGTTCGAGTAGAACAACGCTCATCTCTAATTTTGACATCATATTTTGGCATGATTTTGTATAATTTCAGCAAATTTTTCCTCATTTTAATTTGGAGTTGAGCCTGGGTAATTCCAGAATTCTCTGATGTTTTTAGTGGCTCTTGTACGTCCGTTCCTCCTACGTCACTCAAGTCTCCTACCACATCACCTAGTATGTCGGTTTCTCGTATGTCAGTCATGTCTCCTCCCATGTCAGGTTTCAGTATGTCCGTCTCTTGGTCAGACCCAAGGTCACCTTCAGTTACAGACACGTGTCTTACTTCTTGTTCATTTTCCACATTACAGTCAGAATCAGTATCACCGTCTGACACTTCTACACTATTTTCCTGCTTAGAAATCTCTAACACAAGACTATGAAAAAAATCTACCAAATGTAGAATATTTCTCAATTTCTGTTTGTCTCTATTTACCAATTTAGAAGTTAACTGTAAATTCTGCAATTCACATTCTTTGTATAAACTGAGCCACAAAACTTCTATGTCATCTCATACATTAACTTTGAAATTAATATTACTTTGTTTAGCAAAAGAAGAAATTATATCCATATTTTGCTTACCTTAAGATTCCTTGGCTTCTCTTTATCAGCACGTCCTGTCTTCAGTTTGTCTGATTCTTTTCCTGTGTGATTCTGTTCCTTGTTAGTACCTCTGCGTCCTGTCTTTCCTCAGTCTGTAGGTCCTTTCTGCTTCTCGTGACAAACTAGTGAATTTACTGACACGTGAACAACAGCTGTTCAGCTCGTCAGGACTCCCCCCTTGTTCACGGAAGAAATTCACTTACTTAATTTAAAAAACAAAAAAACAGGACTGGCTGGCTCACCATTGTAAAATAATACTCTTCCTGTATTATTTTTTTCTACTGAGGACTTCTCAAAGTATCAATATCACGATATTCTTATAAAAAAATGTATCTATTTATTCTTGGATTGTCCATTAAAAAGAATCAGATTGCAGCAGGTACATACAATAATTAGTTATAAAGTAATTGTCCATTTGTCCATAATTAGCCTAATTGTTGAGATTCACCCATCTTTCCTTGGATCCTGGCTGGTAAATCATGTCTTTGTCCAGCATGTGTCCAGGCCTACATGTCATCTGCTTCTCAGCATGAAGATTCTGTGTCTTGTGGGGTGGGCAGAGCAAGAGAGCCCCCCCTTTCTGTACCATGGGCTTTTATAGCCAGTCGTATGGACACCTGTTCTACATATGGTAGTGAACCAAAAATACACACACAAATAGCGCATGTCAACTAGACACGATGGCTGAGGCATAGAACTCAGAAAAATGATTATCGATTAACATTCCAAATGAATTTCCATAATTAACCATTTAACAGAGACCGCCTGGGAATACCAGGTGCTGTAGGCTTTTGCTTTTTCCTTCCTTCCACCAGCAGGGGGCACTCTCTTCTATGCCTTTTTTCCATTCCCTTTCACAAGTGCACACATTCATTCTCTTTTCTTTTTTTCATTTGCTTTCTCTCTTGCGCTATTTCATCTCTGCAAAATACCAGCATCCTTCTGATCACCGTGGGCCTCCAGCATTGTTGCTTATTTACTTTTAATACTAGGCTCCTTTTCACCAGGACCAGCATCTCCCGGGTGGCTGGAGGCAACCACTGGTAACCCCAAGCAGAAGACCTTTGCAGGCAACACGACTGTCCCCCCTGAAGAGCAGCTCAAAGTCACTGGCAACCATCTCACCCTCTTCCTTCATTCACCCCTGGACGTCTCGCTCCACCCCCAAGTTACGGGTCCAGCTTGCTCTTTCTGTCACATTACCGCGATGAAGGGTTTAGCCTGCAGGAGACCCTGCGCCGAGCCATTTTTGAAGACACCTGATGCGGCGGGTGAATCACTGCTAAACAAACCACACCTGTAGGGACGGCACAGCCGTTGCATGGACCCTTTGGAGCCCGCCCCGTCACCACCAGATTGCTCGCCATCAAGCGATCCTGAGAAAGGCTGGCCGGGCGATGGATCAAGCAGCGTCTACTGGCCATACCACCTTGGATACGCCTGATCTCGTCTGATCTCGAAAGCAAAGCAGGGCTGGGCTCGGACAGTACTTGGATGGGAGACCTCCTGGGAACACCGGGTGTTGTAGACCATTTTTATGACGTTTTGCCCTACTGCCCAGCTCGGCTAGCATGTAACGGCGCCTTGCCGGACTCAGACCTTAAGTAACTTAGATGATGGAAGCCCCAAGGCCGCTGAGCCAGTTGGCAGCTAAGTACGCTACACCGCCGCCTTCACGCAGGCCTGACACCGAGCTCCTTGCCACGGCTAGGAGTGGTTATTGACTCCGCATGTCGCCGTGTGGAAATGATGGCGTTGAAAGCACCCGGGGCCGTGAAGGGGCCAGGCTTTCAGCAGGTGCCCAGGGAAGGTTTTGGATGCCGGCCGCCTAGCGAGGGCCAGCAAAAGTAACATGTTTCTCTGCAAAGAAGCTTGTGTAACCAAGCCAGACGGCTGACAAAGAGCTAACCTCAGTGCAAGGAAGGCAAGGAAGGTGCAGAAGGAATTGGGGAGGGGGGGGTGATTCCAGCTAGGTCCCTGAAATCATAAAACAGGCAGGAGAGTCTGACGCATGGTGACGGAGAGGTTGTAGGGGCAGATAGGGGGTGTTGTCACGTGCGAGCACGTGCGAGCACGTGTGCATGCTGGCTTGTGTGTGAGAGTGCGCATCCTAGGTGTGGCGCGCTGCATACAGTCAAAGGGATTGTTCCCTTTCATTAAAAGTTAATCCTCGGCTGCAGGCTATTAGAAAGCAACTAACCGCGCTCTACTCACCCTACCCGGGTCTATCGGTGAGTCTCGCCTCTGCTCCCGGCCTGTGGCATTGGCCGTGAAGCCGACGTTCCGTTGACAGCGCTGCAGCCGATCAGTGAGCTCAGCGGCTCTGAGTGGGGCCTTCTGTCTACAAGACCTTTTAAGGAAGCCAGCAAAAAAATTGAAGAGAAGGAAAAGCACAAAAGGACCTGGTCTTGCTGAGCACAGGAAAGGGCAGCCGGCAGCAAGACTTTAAAGTAGAAAAGCAGCAATTGAGTGGCTTGTCTCTGCCTATGCCCACACCACCCTGAACAAGCCCAATGTCGTCTGATCTTGGAAGATATGCAGGGTTGGGCCTGGTTAGTACTTGGGTGGGAGACCGCCTGGGAATACCAGGTGCTGTAGGCTTTTGCTTTTTCCTTCCTTCCACCAGCAGGGGGCACTCTCTTCTATGCCTTTTTTCCATTCCCTTTCACAAGTGCACACATTCATTCTCTTTTCTTTTTTTCATTTGCTTTCTCTCTTGCGCTATTTCATCTCTGCAAAATACCAGCATCCTTCTGATCACCGTGGGCCTCCAGCATTGTTGCTTCTTTACTTTTAATACTAGGCTCCTTTTCACCAGGACCAGCGTCTCCCGCGTGGTTGGAGGCAACCACCGGTAACCCCAAGCAGAAGACCTTTGCAGGCAACACGACCCTCCCCCCTGAAGAGCAGCTCAAAGTCACTGGCAACCATCTCACCCTCTTCCTTCATTCACCCCTGGACGTCTCGCTCCGCCCCCAAGTTACGGGTCCAGCTTGCTCTTTCTGTCACATTACCGCGATGAAGGGTTTAGCCTGCAATAGATCCTGGGCCGAGACATTTTTGAAGACACCTGATGCGGCGGGTGAATCACTGCTAAACAAACCACACCTGTAGGGATGGCACAGCCTTTGCATGGACCCTTCGGAGCCCGCCCCGTCACGGCCAGATTGCTCGCCACCAAGCGATCCTGAGAAGGCTGGCCGGGCGATGGATCGAGCAGCGTCTACTGGCCATACCACCTTGGATATGCCCGATCTCATCTGATCTCAGAAGCAAAGCAGGGCTGGGCTCAGACAGCAATTGTATGGGAGACCTCCTGGGAACACTGGGTGCTGTAGACCATTTTGATGACGTTTTGCCCTACTGCCCAGCTCGACTTGCATGGATCGGCGCCTTGCCGGACACCGACCTTAAGTAACTTAGATGATGGAAGCCCCAAGGTCTCTGAGCCAGTTGGCAGCTAAGTACGCTACCCCGCCGCCCTTCACGCAGGCCTGACACCGAGCTCCTTGCCACGGCTAGGAGTGCTTATTGACTCCGCAGCTCGCCGTGTGGAAATGATGGCGTTAAAAGCACCCGGGGCCGTGAAGGGGCAAGGCTTTCAGCAGGTGCCCAGGGAAGGTTTTGGATGCCGGCCGCCTAGCGAGGGCCAGCAGAAGTAACATGTTTCTCTGCAAAGAAGCTTGTGTAACCAAGCCAGACGGCTGACAAAGAGCTAACCTCAGTGCAAGGAAGGAAAGGAAGGTGCGGAAGGAATTGGTGAGGGGGGGGTGATTCCTGCTAGGGCCCTGAAATCATAAAACAGGCAGGAGAGTCTGACGCATGGTGACGGAGAGGTTGTAGGGGCAGATAGGGGGTGTTGTCACGTGCGAGCACGTGTGCATGCTGGCTTGTGTGTGAGAGTGCGCTTCCTAGGTGTGGCGCGCTGCAGACAGTCAAAGGGATTGTTCCCTTTCATTAAAAGTTAATCCCCGGCTGCAGGCTATTAGAAAGCAACTAACCGCGCTCTACTCACCCTACGCGGGTCTACCGTTGAGTCTCGCCTCTCCTCCCGGCCTGTGGCATTGGCTGTGAAGCTGACGTTCCGTCGACAGCGCTGCAGCCGATCAGTGAGCTCAGCAGCTCTGAGTGGGGCATTCTGTCTACAAGACCTTTTAAGGAAGCCAGCAAAAAAATTTAAGAGAAGGGAAAGCACAAAAGGACCTGGTCTTGCTGAGCACTGGAAAGGGCAGCCGGCAGCCAGACTTCAAAGTAGAAAAGCAGCAAGTGAGAGGCTTGTCTCTGCCTATGGCCACACTACCCTGAACATGCCCATTCTTGTCTGCTCTCAGAAGCTAACCTGGGTTGGGCCTGTTTAGTACTTGGATGGGAGACTGCCTGGGAATACCAGGTGCTGTAGGCTATTGCTTTTTCCTTCCTTCCACCAGCAGGGGGCACTCTCTTCTATGTCTTTTTTCCATTCCCTTTCACAAGTGCACACATTCATTCTCTTTTCTTTTTTTCATTTGCTTTCTCTCTTGCGCTATTTCATCTCTGCAAAATACCAGCATCCTTCTGATCACCGTGGGCCTCCAGCATTGTTGCTTATTTACTTTTAATACTAGGCTCCTTTTCACCAGGACCAGCGTCTCCCGGGTGGCTGGAGGCAACAACCGGTAACCCCAAGCAGAAGACTTTTGCAGGCAACACGACCCTCCCCCCTGAAGAGCAGCTCAAAATCACTGGCAATCATCTCACCCTCTTCCTTCATTCAGCCCTGGACGTCTCGCTCCGCCCCCAAATTACGGGTCCAGCTTGCTCTTTCTGTCACATTACCGCGATGAAGGGTTTAGCCTGCAGGAGACCCTGCGCCGAGACATTTTTGAAGACACCTGATGCGGCGGGTGAATCACTGCTAAACAAACCACACCTGTAGGGACGGCACAGACTTTGCATGGACCCTTCGGAGCCCGCCCCGTCACGGCCAGATTGCTCGCCATCAAGCTATCCTGAGAAAGGCTGGCCGGGCGATGGATCGAGCAGCGTCTACTGGCCATACCACCTTGAATACGCCCGATCTCATCTGATCTTGGAAGCTAAGCAGGGTCGGGCCTGGTTAGTACTTTGATGGGAGACTGTAAAATAATACTCATCCTGTATTATTTTTTTTCTACTGAGGACTTCTCAAAGTATCAATATCACGATATTCTTATAAAAAAATGTATCTATTTATTCTTGGATTGTCCATTAAAAAGAATCAGATTGCAGCAGGTACATACAATAATTAGTTATAAAGTAATTGTCCATTTGTCCATAATTAGCTTAATTGTTGAGGTTCACCCATCTTTCCTTGGATCCTGGCTGGTAAATCATGTCTTTGTCCAGCATGTGTCCAGGCCTACATGTCATCTGATTCTCAGCATGAAGATTCTGTGTCTTGTGGGGTGGGCAGAGCAAGAGAGCCCCCCCTTTCTGTACCATGGGCTTTTATAGCCAGTCTTATGGACACCTGTTCTACATATGGTAGTGAACCAAAAATACACACACAAATAGCGCATGTCAACTAGACACGATGGCTGAGGCATAGAACTCAGAAAAATGATTATCGATTAACATTCCAAATGAATTTCCATAATTAACCATTTAACATTTCCCCCTTTTTTGAGAATAAAAGGACTTTAACTGAAATTTCTCAAAAGAAGATACATTCATCAATCATTTTTTCTTTCCTTCTTCCTTGGCAATATCATTAAATTTCCATAATAATAATAATAGTAATAATAGTATCAATATCGGATTATTGTTATATAATGATGTGAATTCATGTTATGGTAAGCCGTGACTAATATTCATTTAATATGTATAATTATACTTCCCTATATCTAAATTGAAGCAATCGCGGGTTCAATCGTCATCATCTGATTTCATCGGGTCGTCGTCTCGTCTTCTTCTTGGTTCTTTTATAACACAGTCTTTAGATGAAAACTCCTTTGAAATAAATTACAGCATGTAGATATTGTACAGTCCATAATTGTGCTCATTATTGTTCAGTCCATAAACTGTACTCTTTATTAGAAAGATCATGTGTGTCAGTTGATAAGAAAACAAAGTCCATGGATGAAATGTAGCTTTAATATCTGTGCAGTGTCACCTGGACTTACGTTGGATCGTCTTTGGAATCTTCCGTGTGTCCGCACTGGTCTCGTGTCACTTTTGGAACAGATGTGACGTCTTTGGTCAGTAAAGCAAGGGTTAACTTGACACTTTCCTGCTTTATATAGCACCATAACCAGTACTCAGTCCTTTATATACAGGACACATATGCCAGGTATTACCTGTTCACCAGCTTTCATTGAAGCGTTGCAGGTGATAAGAAACCACTGGAACGTGATGAAACTTGAACACAACACAGTACATATAGGATCATCGTTCTCTGCCGTCCTGGTGATCAGTGGTGTGAATTGTATTGTATGTAATGGACACAGTCTATTATAACACTCAGCATTCACACCTGTTACCTTCTGAGACGTCCGGATATCAGTTGCTTCTTCTTGTAACTTTTGAGAATCTCTTTGATTTATAAAAATTAAAAGTCTTTATTAAGATAGAATTCATAATTGCGATGTCTTGATTGAAGTCTTCATTCCCTAATCTGATACCAAATCTGGCAGTTTTTCCTAACCTATAATATCACAGCGTACCATAGCAATCAGTAATATCCATCTAATTATTATCAAAATATTAAAATAAATTATGTTTGGAATAATAAACAATAATAGATAATAATTCATTATCAATCAAGTTCTCCATATGATAGAACATTTTTATGTCATAGGTGTAATTACCTTTTCCAACCCATAGGTGTCAGTGTATTTTGAAAAAACAAGTTTTTATATCTTTATTAAACCAATAATATCAAAGAATGTATACTCCTGAACCAAAATGAATAAATATATGAATGTATGAATGAATGAATGAATGAATAAATGAATGAATGAATTGTTGTGTTTACTCAGAAAATGTAAACATTTTTTTCCTTAGCAATATATATTTAATGAAGCAATACTCTTGTATTAGACATTACTTTATTAAATATTAATGTGTTTTCTCAATTGAGATATTGAACTCAAATAAAATCAAATGAGAATTAAAAAATGAAAAAATAGAAAAATAAGAAGTATAAAGTAAGAATAAAATTTTAAAAATGAAAAATAAAATTAAGAGTAAAAATAAGAATAAAAATAAAAATAAGGCCTTTAAATTTTAATGACAAATGCAGAGTAATTATATTCTCCATAAAAAAATACCCTTATATCTCCATTATCTGGATGATTTCATATTTGTCATAACCTTGTACCACCAAAAAATATTAAATTATGCAACTTTGCATGTAATACCCTTCTTAATTATACCATAGTACCTTATTATTATTTCTTCTTTATTAAAATGTGTGGAAAATAAGTATTGATCAAAAGTGATTATGTAATCAGGATCAAAAACACATTTTCCCCCTTAATACCACAAATATTATTTTATAAAATTTATGTATATATCAGAACCAAATTAAAAATAATTATTCTTCTAGAAATATTGTGCATAAATTTCAAATCGATGAGTAGCATAGATTTGACTAAAGAGAGGTGTATACCTATTTAGGTAACCATTAAAAATAATATTATAGTTATTCAAGAATATTATCATGTGGAAAATTATTCTAAATATAAATTTGCTTTGTAAACCATTTTGATGTGTGGTTGCCCTTATCGACTATTAGTTAATTCAAGAAATAATAATTATTAAAGAAATATAGAAATATATATGTAGATAATACCTAATTATGTATTATAATTTCCTCAGAATTAAATATATTTTTGTACCTTCACATAAAGAAACATTTTTTTTTTTCAAACATACAAACATACGAGGCCTCTGTCACATCAATCACACTTAGCAGCTGCTGATTTACTCATCTGTCACCTTCACTCTGACATTCACAGATCTGTTCAACTCAAACATTCCACATATGAAGTTTCATATATATATATATATATTTAACTCAAAATTGTTGTATCCCAATTTATTAATGCGCATTGCCATATCAATTGAATATCTTTATATTTCTTTGAATATTCCCCAAGTACATATTATATAATATGAGAGTAAGTCACTGGAATTTCAGACACTTGAAAAAACTCTTGTCTTAGATTCTTTTTTCACTGGCTGCCCGGTCTTAAGTTACATCAGTTGAAAATAGAATGAATGGGATCCTATACTATTAGCTCAAAGTTCAAAGGCCGCAGCTGTCCACGTCATGCTGTAAAGCTACTTTAATTTGAACGAACACTTCATGCACAGAAAATATTAGCAACACAAAAGAATTAATAAGTATTACATATATATTATAGTTCAACTAGATATATTGTTATTATTTTAAAATGTTATACACATAAAGTCATGCAATTTTTTCACTTCCTGTGTGAATAAAGAAATAAATCCATTTTAGAGTTCTTTGATCAAATCCTGCTTTGGAATGAAAACTCTAAGGAAATATAAGAAAATAAAATTAAATATCAAATTCATACAGAAACAGAATTATTTAAATATCTTATACATATATTGGTTGGTTCTAATGTAATTCAAAATATTGCTACTTAAATTTATATATATGAAGTTCTAATTTATTAATTAATATATATATATATATTTTATAAACGTATATATAAATACAATTATACGCAATCTCTACTTAGACAAGTGTATATATATATATATATATAAATATATATATATATGAACTATTAGAAACTATGTAACTACAATTTTACTGTATAAGATTATAAATAAATATTGAGACATTGTATTACATTTTGATACAACATTATAATTGCAGTTTTTCCTTAGCCACTCCCTAAACCAAATCTTCTGTCTCTCTCAAATACCTCCAGGAACACCCTATTTAGGAAAGACATTTTTCTATCCTTCAAAACCTCAGAGAACTGCCTGTTCTTCTGTCCACATTCCATGACGTCACTGTGAGTTGGTCGTCTCACCTGTCTCTGTCAATCAGTTTCAGCCATTTTCCTTTTTAGAGAATCACAGTTCTGACTGAGAATTAACTCATTCTGTGGAGAGATGGATCTTTGCACTGGCTAATATGGCTTATAACATATATGAAATCTTCTGCGTATTTGATAGAGTTCACTATGGGGATGACTCAGTCTAGGAGAGTTTGATATTGGCTTTTGGTAAGATTTTACCTTTCCTGGTTTTATAAATTTAGCTTGATTTATTTTCTTTTCACGATTCTCATGTTTTCTAACAAAATCCAGCATCTGCGCACATTCAAATAATGAATTTTTTTGTGATGCCATAACTTGGGAAACTGAATTTAGGAATTTGAATTTTTGTACAAAAGTTGTTATCATATGTTGTACTTTTCCATTTTTGATGAGAGCTTTGTACAACCGCTCAAATATGGACATGAATGTATATGTACATTCCTTCCTACCAATCCTTAGTTTCTGCAGATCTTCTATGTTGGGAAAATCCTTTGTGACACAATAAATCAAATATCTTAATCTGTCCGAATCATTTTCCCATCCATTAGGAGAGTCATTTTCACAGGGCATTAAATGTAAACGTCTGGACAATGTCACAGGAATCCATATTTTAAATAATTGATTCCTCTCCTCATTGGATAAATCAAACTTATCAGAGAAGCTCTCAAATGTCTCTGAATTTCTACAGGCATGGATTTTGACATCATATTTTGGCATGATTTTGTATAATTTCAGCAAATTTTTCCTCATTTTAATTTGGAGTTGAGCATGGGTAATTCCAGAATTCTCTGATATTTTTAGTGGCTCTTGTACGTCCGTTCCTCCTACGTCACTCACGTCTCCTCCCACATCACCTAGTATGTCAGTTTCTCGTATGTCAGTCATGTCTCCTCCCATGTCAGGTTTCTGTATGTCCGTCTCTTGGTCAGACCCAAGGTCACCTTCAGTTACAGACACGTGTTTTACTTCTTGTTAATTTTCCACATTACAGTCAGAATCAGTATCACCGTCTGACACTTCTACACTATTTTCCTGCTTAGAAATCTCTAACACAAGACTATGAAAAAAATCTACCAAATGTAGAATATTTCTCAATTTCTGTTTGTCTCTATTTACCAATTTAGAAGTTAACTGTAAATTCTGCAATTCACATTCTTTGTATAAACTGAGCCACAAAACTTCTATGTCATCTCCTACATTAACTTTGAAATTAATATTACTTTGTTTAGCAAAAGAAGAAATTATATCCATATTTTGCTTACCTTAAGATTCATTGGCTTCTCTTTATCAGCACATCCTGTCTTCAGTTCGTCTGATTCTTTTCCTGTGTGATTCTGTTCCTTGTTAGTACCTCTGCTTCCTGTCTTTCCTCAGTCTGTAGGTCCTTTCTGCTTCTCGTGACAAACTAGTGAATTTACTGACACGTGAACAACAGCTGTTCAGCTCGACAGGACTCCTCCCTTGTTCACGGAAGAAATTCACTTACTTAATTTAAAAAACAAAAAAACAGGACTGGCTGGCTCACCATTGTAAAATAATACTCTTCCTGTATTATTTTTTTCTACTGAGGACTTCTCAAAGTATCAATATCACGATATTCTTATAAAAAATGTATCTATTTATTCTTGGATTGTCCATTAAAAAGAATCAGATTGCAGCAGGTACATACAATAATTAGTTATAAAGTAATTGTCCATTTGTCCATAATTAGCTTAATTGTTGAGATTCACCCATCTTTCCTTGGATCCTGGCTGGTAAATCATGTCTTTGTCCAGCATGTGTCCAGGCCTACATGTCATCTGCTTCTCAGCATGAAGATTCTGTGTCTTGTGGGGTGGGCAGAGCAAGAGAGCCCCCCCTTTCTGTAACATGGGCTTTTATAGCCAGTCGTATGGACACCTGTTCAACATATGGTAGTGAACCAAAAATACACACACAAATGGCGCATGTCAACTAGACACGATGGCTGAGGCATAGAACTCAGAAAAATGATTATCGATTAACATTCCAAATGAATTTCCATAATTAACCATTTAACAGAGACCGCCTGGGAATGCCAGGTGCTGTAGGCTTTTGCTTTTTCCTTCCTTCCACCAGCAGGGGGCACTCTCTTCTATGCCTTTTTTCCATTCCCTTTCACAAGTGCACACATTCATTCTCTTTTCTTTTTTTCATTTGCTTTCTCTCTTGCGCTATTTCATCTCTGCAAAATACCAGCATCCTTCTGATCACCGTGGGCCTCCAGCATTGTTGCTTCTTTACTTTTAATACTAGGCTCCTATTCACCAGGACCAGCGTCTCCCGCGTGGCTGGAGGCAACCACCGGTAACCCCAAGCAGAAGACCTATGCAGGCAACACGACCCTCCCCTCCAAAGAGCAGCTCAAAGTCACTGGCAACCATCTCACCCTCTTCCTTCATTCACCCCTGGACGTCTCGCTCCGCCCACAAGTTACGGGTCCAGCTTGCTCTTTCTGTCACATTACCGCGATAAAGGGTTTAGCCTGCAGGAGACCCTGTGCCGAGACATTTTTGAAGACACCTGATGCGGCGGGTGAATCACTGCTAAACAAACCACACCTGTAGGGACGGCACAGCCTTTTTCATGGACCCTTCGGACCCCGCCCCGTCACGGCCAGATTGCTCGCCACCAAGCGATCCTGAGAAAGGCTGGCCGGGCGATGGATTAAGTAGCGTCTACTGGCCATACCACCTTGGATAAGCCGATCTCGTCAGATCTCAGAAGCAAAGCAGAGCTGGCCTCAGACAGTACTTGGATGGGAGACCTCCTGGTAACACCGGGTGCTGTAGACCATTTTGATGACGTTTTGCCCTACTGCCCAGCTCGGCTAGCATGGAACGGCGCCTTGCCGGTCACCGACCTTAACTAACTTAAATGATGGAAGCCCCAAGGCCTTTGAGCCAGTTGGCAGCTAAGTACGCTACCCCGCCGCCTTCACGCAGGCCTGACACCGAGCTCCTTGTCACGGCTAGGAGTGCTTATTGACTCCGCAGCTCGCCGTGTGGAAATGATGGCGTTAAAAGCACCCGGGGCCGTGAAGGGGCCAGGCTTTCAGCAGGTGCCCAGGGAAGGTTTTGGATGCCGGCCGCCTAGCAAGGGCCAGCAGGAGTAACATGTATCTCTGCAAAGAAGCTTGTGTAACCAAGCCAGACGGCTGCCAAAGAGCTAACCTCAGTGCAAGGAAGGTGCGGAAGGAATTGGGGGGGGTGATTCCTGATAGGGCCCTGAAATCAAAAAACAGGCAGGAGAGTCTGATGCATGGTGACGGAGAGGTTGTAGGCGCAGATAGGGGCTATTGTCACGTGCGAGCACGTGTGCATTCTGGCTTGTGTGTGAGAGTGCGCTTCCTAGGTGTGGCGCGCTGCAGACAGTCAAAGGGATTGTTCCCTTTCATTAAAAGTTAATCCCCGTCTGCAGCCTATTAGAAAGCAACTAACCGCGCTCTACTCACCCTACCCGGGTCTACCAGTGAGTCTAGCCTCTGCTCCCGGCCAGTGGCATTGGCCGTGAAGCTGACGTTCCGTCGACAGCGCTGCAGCCGATCAGTGAGCTCAGCAGCTTTGAGTGGGGCGTTGTGTCTACAAGACCTTTTAAGGAAGCCAGCAAGAAAATTGCAGAGAAGGGAAAGCACAAAAGGACCTGGTCTTGCTGAGCACTGGAAAGGGCAGCCGGCAGCCAGACGTCAAAGTAGAAAAGCAGCAAGTGAGAGGCTAGTCTCTGCCTACGGCCACACCACCCTGAACACGCCCAATCTCGTCTGAACTTGAAAGCTAAGCAGGGTTGGGCCTGGTTAGTACTTGGATGGGAGACCACCTGGGAATACCAGGTGCTGTAGGCTTTTGCTTTTTCCTTCCTTCCACCAGCAGGGGGCACTCTCTTCTATGCCTTTTTTCCATTCCCTTTCACAAGTGCACACATTCATTCTCTTTTCTTTTTTTCATTTGCTTTCTCTCTTGCGCTATTTCATCTCTGCAAAATACCAGCATCCTTCTGATCACCGTGGGCCTCCAGCATTGTTGCTTCTTTACTTTTAATGCTAGGCTCCTTTTCACCAGGACCAGCGTCTCCCGCGTGGCTGGAGGCAACCACCGGTAACCCCAAGCAGAAGACCTTTGCAGGCAACACGACCCTCCCCCCTGAAGAGCAGCTCAAAGTCACTGGCAACCATCTCACCCTCTTCCTTCATTCACCCCTGGACGTCTCGCTCCGCCCCCAAGTTACGGGTCCAGCTTGCTCTTTCTGTCACATTACCACGATGAAGGGTTTAGCCTGCAGGAGACCCTGCGCCGAGCCATTTTTGAAGACACCTGATGCGGCGGGTGAATCACTGTTAAACAAACCACACCTGTAGGGACGGCACAGACTTTGCATGGACCCTTCGGAGCCCGCCCCGTCACGGCCAGATTGCTCGCCACCAAGCGATCCTGAGAAAGGCTAGCCGGGCGACGGATCGAGCAGCTTCTACTGGCCATACCACCTTGGATACCCCCTATCTCATATGATCTCGGAAGCAAAGCAGGGCTGGGCTCGGACAGTACTTGGATGGGAGACCTCCTGGGAACACCGCGTGCTATAGACCATTTTGATGACGTTTTGCCCTACTGCCCAGCTCGGCTAGCATGGAACGGCGCCTTGCCGGACACCGACCTTAAGTAACTTAGATGATGGAAGCCCCAAGGCCTCTGAGCCAGTTGGCAGCTAAGTACGCTACCCCGCCGCCTTCACGCAGGCCTGACACCGAGCTCCTTGTCACGGCTAGGAGTGCTTATTGACTCCGCAGCTCGCCGTGTGGAAATGATGTCGTTAAAAGCACCCGGGGCCGTGAAGGGGCCAGGCTTTCAGCAGGTGCTCAGGGAAGGTTTTGGATGCCGGCCGCCTAGCGAGGGCCAGCAGAAGTAACATGTTTCTCTGCAAAGAAGCTTTTGTAACCAAGCCAGACGGCTGACAAAGAGCTAACCTCAGTGCAAGGAAGGTGCGGAAGGAATTGGGGAGGGGAAGGGGTGATATCTGCTAGGGCCGTGAAATCATAAAACAGGCAGGAGAGTCTGACGCATGGTGACGGAGAGGTTGTAGGGGCAGATAGGGGGTGTTGTCACGTGCGAGCACGTGTGCATGCTGGCTTGTGTGTAAGAGTGCGATTCCTAGGTGTGGCACGCTGCAGACAGTCAAAGGGATTGTTCCCTTTCATTAAAAGTTAATCCCCGGCTGCAGGCTATTAGAAAGCAACTAACCGCGCTCTACTCAACCTACTCGGGTCAACCGGTGAGTCTCGCCTCTGCTCCCGGCCTGTGGCATTGGCCGTGAAGCTGACGTTCCGTCTACAGCGCTGCAGCCGATCAGTGAGCTCAGCGGCTCTGAGTGGGGCGTTGTGTCTACAAGACCTTTTAAGGAAGCCAGCAAAAAAATTGAAGAGAAGGGAAAGCACAAAAGGACCTGGTCTTGCTGAGCACTGGAAAGGGCTTCCGGCAGCCAGACGTCAAAGTAGAAAAGCAGCAAGTGAGAGGCTTGTTTCTGCCTACGGCCACACCACCCTGAACACGCCTGATCTCATCTGATCTTGGAAGCTAAGCAGGGTCAGGACTGATTAGTACTTGGATGGGAGACTGTAAAATAATGCTCTTACTGTATTATCTTTTTCTACTGAGGACTTCTCAAAGTTTCAATATCACGATATTCTTATAAAAAATGTATCTATTTATTCTTGGATTGTCCATTAAAAAGAATCAGATTGCAGCAGGTACATACAATAATTAGTTATAAAGTAATTGTCCATTTGTCCATAATTAGCTTAATTGTTTAATTGTTGAGATTCACCCATCTTTCCTTGGATCCTGGCTGGTAAATCGTGTCTTTGTCCAGCATGTGTCCAGGCCTACATGTCATCTGCTTCTCAGCATGAAGATTCTGTGTCTTGTGGGGTGGGCAGAGCAAGAGAGCCCCCCCTTTCTGTACCATGGGCTTTTATAGCCAGTCGTATGGACACCTGTTCTACATATGGTAGTGAACCAAAAATACACACACAAATAGCGCATGTCAACTAGACACGATGGCTGAGGCATAGAACTCAGAAAAATGATTATCGATTAACATTCCAAATGAATTTCCATAATTAACCATTTAACATTTCCCCCTTTTTGAGAATAAAAGGACTTTAACTGAAATTTCTCAAAAGAAGATACATTCATCAATCATTTTTTCTTTCCTTCTTCCTTGGCAATATCATTAAATTTCCATAATAATAATAATAGTAATAATAGTATCAATATCGGATTATTGTTATATAATGATGTGAATTCATGTTATGGTAAGCCGTGACTAATATTCATTTAATATGTATAATTATACTTCCCTATATCGAAATTGAAGCAATCGCGGGTTCAATCGTCATCATCTGATGTCATCGGGTCGTCGTCTCGTCTTCTTCTTGGTTCTTTTATAACACAGTCTTTAGATGAAAACTCCTTTGAAATAAATTACAGCATGTAGATATTGTACAGTCCATAATTGTGCTCATTATTGTTCAGTCCATAAACTGTACTCTTTATTAGAAAGATCATGTGTGTCAGTTGATAAGAAAACAAAGTCCATGGATGAAATGTAGCTTTAATATCTGTGCAGTGTCACCTGGACTTACGTTGGATCGTCTTTGGAATCTTCCGTGTGTCCGCACTGGTCTGGTGTCACTTTTGGAACAGATGTGACATCTTTGGTCAGTAAAGCAAGGGTTAACTTGACACTTTCCTGCTTTATATAGCACCATAACCAGTACTCAGTCCTTTATATACAGGACACATATGCCAGGTATTACCTGTTCACCAGCTTTCATTGAAGCGTTGCAGGTGATAAGAAACCACTGGAACGTGATGAAACTTGAACACAACACAGTACATATAGGATCATCGTCCTCTGCCGTCCTGGTGATCAGTGGTGTGAATTGTATTGTATGTAATGGACACAGTCTATTATAACACTCAGCATTCACACCTGTTACCTTCTGAGACGTCCGGATATCAGTTGCTTCTTCTTGTAACTTTTGAGAATCTCTTTGATTTATAAAAATTAAGAGTCTTTATTAAGATAGAATTCATAATTGCGATGTCTTGATTGAAGTCTTCATTCCCTAATCTGATACCAAATCTGGCAGTTTTTCCTAACCTATAATATCACAGCGTACCATAGCAATCAGTAATATCCATCTAATTAATATCAAAATATTAAAATAAATTATGTTTCGAATAATAAACAATAATAGATAATAATTCATTATCAATCAAGTTCTCCACATGATAGAACATTTTTATGTCATAGGTGTAATTACCTTTTCCAACCCATAGGTGTCAGTGTATTTTGAAAAAACAAGTTTTTATATCTTTATTAAACCAATAATATCAAAGAATGTATACTCCTGAACCAAAATGAATAAATATATGAATGTATGAATGAATGAATGAATGAATAAATGAATGAATGAATTGTTGTGTTTACTCAGAAAATGTAAACATATTTTTCCTTAGCAATATATATTTAATGAAGCAATACTCTTGTATTAGACATTACTTTATTAAATATTAATGTGTTTTCTCAATTGAGATATTGAACTCAAATAAAATCAAATGAGAATTAAAAAATGAAAAAATAGAAAATTAAGAAGTATAAAGTAAGAATAAAATTTTAAAAATGAAAAATAAAATTAAGAGTAAAAATAAGAAAAAAAATAAAAATAAGGCCTTTAAATTTTAATAACAAATGCAGAGTAATTATATTCTCCATAAAAAATACCCTTATATCTCCATTATTTGGATGATTTCATATTTGTTATAACCTTGTACCACCAAAAAATATTAAATTATGCAACTTTGCATGTAATACCCTTCTTAATTATACCATAGTACCTTATTATTATTTCTTCTTTATTAAAATGTGTGGAAAATAAGTATTGATCAAAAGTGATTATGTAATCATGATCAAAAACACATTTTCCCCCTTAATTCCAAAAATATTATTTTATAAAATTTATGTATATATCAGAACCAAATTAAAAATAATTATTCTTCTAGAAATATTGTGCATAGATTTCATATTGATGAGTAGCATAGATTTGACTAAAGAGATGTGTGTACCTATTTAGGTAACCATTAAAAATAATATTATAGTTATTCAAGAATATTATCATGTGGAAAATTATTCTAAATATAAATTTGCTTTGTAAACCATTTTGATGTGTGGTTGCCCTTATCCACTATTAGTTAAATCAAGAAATAATAATTATTAAAGAAATATAGAAATATATATATGTAGATAATACCTAATTATGTATTATAATTTCCTCAGAATTAAATATATTTTTGTACCTTCACATAAAGAAACATTTTTTTTTTCAAACATACAAACATACGAGGCCTCTGTCACATCAATCACATTTAGCAGCTGCTGATTTACTCATCTGTCACCTTCACTCTGACATTCACAGATCTGTTCAACTCAAACATTCCACATATGAAGTTTTAGATATATATATATATATATATTTAACCCAAAATTGTTGTATCCCAATTTATTAATGCGCATTGCCATATCAATTGAATATCTTTATATTTCTTTGAATATTCCCCAAGTACATATTATATAATATGAGAGTAAGTCACTGGAATTTCAGACACTTGAAAAAACTCTTGTCTTAGATTCTTTTTTCACTGGCTGCCCGGTCTTAAGTTACATCAGTTGAAAATAGAATGAATGGGATCCTATACTATTAGCTCAAAGTTCAAAGGCCGCAGCTGTCACACGTCATGCTGTAAAGCTACTTTAATTTGCACGAACACTTCATGCACAGAAAATATTAGCAACACAAAAGAATTAATAAGTATTACATATATATTACAGTTCAACTAGATATATTGTTATTATTTTAAAATGTTATACACATAAAATCATGCAATTTTTTCACTTCCTGTGTGAATAAAGAAATAAATCCATTTTAGAGTTCTTTGATCAAATCCTGCTTTGGAATGAAAACTCTAAGGAAATATAAGAAAATAAAATTAAATATCAAATTCATACAGAAACAGAATTATTTAAATATCTTATACATATATTGGTTGGTTCTAATGTAATTCAAACTATTGCTACTTAAATTTATATATATGAAGTTCTAATTTATTAATTAATATATATATATATATCTTATAAACGTATATATAAATACAATTATACGCAATCTCTACTTAGACAAGTGTATATATATATATATATATATATATGAACTATTAGAAACTATGTAACTACAATTTTACTGTATAAGATTATAAATAAATATTGAGACATTGTATTACATTTTGATACAACATTATAATTACAGTTTTTCCTTAGCCACTCCCTAAACCAAATCTTCTGTCTCTCTCAAATATCTCCAGGAACGCCCTATTTAGGAAAGACATTTTTCTATCCTTCAAAACCTCAGAGAACTGCCTGTTCTTCTGTCCACATTCCATGACGTCACTGTGAGTTGGTCGTCTCACCTGTCTCTGTCCATCAGTTTCAGCCATTTTCCTTTTTAGAGAATCACAGTTCTGACTGAGAATTAACTCATTCTGTGGAGAGATGGATCTTTGCACTGGCTGATATGGCTTATAACATATATGAAATCTTCTGTGTTTTTGATAGAGTTCACTATGGGGATGACTCAGTCTAGGAGAGTTTGATATTGGCTTTTGGTAAGATTTTACCTTTCCTGGTTTTATAAATTTAGCTTGATTTATTTTCTTTTCACGATTCTCATGTTTTCTAACAAAATCCAGCATCTGCGCACATTCAAATAATGAATTTTTTTGTGATGCCATAACTTGGGAAACTGAATTTAGGAATTTGAATTTTTGTACAAAAGTTGTTATCATATGTTGTACTTTTCCATTTTTGATGAGAGCTTTGTACAACCGTTCAAATATGGACATGAATGTATATGTACATTCCTTCCTACCAATCCTTAGTTTCTGCAGATCTTCTATGTTGGGAAAATCCTTTGTGACACAATAAATCAAATATCTTAATCTGTCCGAATCATTTTCCCATCCATTAGGAGAGTCATTTTCACAGGGCATTAAATGTAAACGTCTGGACAATGTCACAGGAATCCATATTTTAAATAATTGATTCCTCTCCTCATTGGTTAAATCAAACTTATCAGAGAAGCTCTCAAATGTCTCTGAATTTCTACAGGCATAGATTTTGACATCATATTTTGGCATGATTTTGTATAATTTCAGCAAATTTTTCCTCATTTTAATTTGGAGTTGAGCCTGGGTAATTCCAGAATTCTCTGATATTTTTTAGTGGCTCTTGTACGTCCGTTCCTCCTACGTCACTCACGTCTCCTCCCACATCACCTAGTATATCGGTTTCTCGTATGTCAGTCATGTCTCCTCCCATGTCAGGTTTCTGTATGTCCGTCTCTTGGTCAGACCCAAGGTCACCTTCAGTTACAGACACATGTCTTACTTCTTGTTCATTTTCCACATTACAGTCAGAATCAGTATCACCGTCTGACACTTCTACAATATTTTCCTGCTTAGAAATCTCTAACACAAGACTATGAAAAAAATCTACCAAATGTAGAATATTTCTCAATTTCTGTTTGTCTCTATTTACCAATTTAGAAGTTAACTGTAAATTCTGCAATTCACATTCTTTGTATAAACTGAGCCACAAAACTTCTATGTCATCTCCTACATTAACTTTGAAATTAATATTACTTTGTTTAGCAAAAGAAGAAATTATATCCATATTTTGCTTACCTTAAGATTCCTTGGCTTCTCTTTATCAGCACGTCCTGTCTTCAGTTCGTCTGATTCTTTTCCTGTGTGATTCTGTTCCTTGTTAGTACCTCTGCTTCCTGTCTTTCCTCAGTCTGTAGGTCCTTTCTGCTTCTCGTGACAAACTAGTGAATTTACTGACACGTAAACAACAGCTGTTCAGCTCGTCAGGACTCCCCCCTTGTTCACGGAAGAAATTCACTTACTTAATTTAAAAAACAAAAAAACAGGACTGGCTGGCTCACCATTGTAAAATAATACTCTTCCTGTATTATTTTTTTCTACTGAGGACTTCTCAAAGTATCAATATCACGATATTCTTATAAAAAAATGTATCTATTTATTCTTGGATTGTGTCACGCGTGTGTCGCCACGAAGATCGTCACGATTACACAGCCTGACTTCTCGCAGCTGACTTTTTGGTGCTTTGTGTTTTCGGCAGTGAGGGAGTTAATTCTCTCTCTCTCTGTGCTAGACGAAGTCCAGCCTCGCCCAGCTGCAATCAATGCTGCTGTAGTGAGACTCCTTCAAATGCCTTCTGGTCTGTTTGGGAAGTGTCGGTGAAAGCATTTCATGCAGACTAATAGAGCGGATCGTGGTATTTGGAGTTTCTGAGATAAGTGTATTTGGAGTGTTTTTGCCCTTCCTCGCTTTATCATTTATCTCCTTTCCCGTTGGTGTTCCCTCTGTTGTAGTTGTGTAGTTTTTGTATGCAAGGTGGTTTTGGTTTTTCCCTTGTACTGTCTCGTTCGTCTAAGTACTGTGTGTGGGCATATTATTACTTGTCCCCTTTTGTTGTGATCGGGGTCCTTCTCAGGACTAGATTACTTAGGTGCAGGGATCCTCAGGAGGTAGGGGTTATGCTGGCGGCCTGGACCTCTGTACCTTTAACAGTACCTCCAGGTTGAGGGATTAGTCTGGGCCCCAGCTTAGGGTCAGCTTAGGCCCCCTTCCTCCAGTATACAGAGACAGCGTGACATTTTCACCGATCCACTTAGTTTTTCTCCAGCTACCATGGATCCAGTAGCCGGTCTAGCTCGGCAGTTGCAGAGTTTGTCCATGGAGCTGGCGGACGTTAGGTCCAAGGTTTTGCATCCTCAGGAGCAAGCTGGACCAGAACCTAAAGTAGCTCTCCCTGACAGGTTCACTGGGGGGGCGGGACAAGTTTTTTGTTTTCCGGGAGGCATGCAAGTTGTACTTTCGGCTGCGGCCTCGGTCATCGGGGAGTGAAGAACAAAGGGTGGGAATTGTCATCTCGCTCCTACAAGGGGACCCACAATCTTGGGCGTTCTCTCTTCCCCCGGGCTCCCCGGCTCTCCCGTCAGTGGATAGGTTTTTCGCTGCTCTGGGACTCGTATATGATGACCCAGATCGGATCTCCCTTGCTGAGTCTAAGTTACGTAGGATCCAGCAGGGAGATTGTCCGGCGGAGGAATTCTGTTCGGAGTTCCGTAGGTGGGCCACGGACACCCAGTGGAATGACCCGGCTCTTAGGAGCCAGTTTTGTCAAGGTTTATCCGACAAATTACAGGATGTGTTGGCACAGTATGACTCTCCCGCGTCACTGGAAGCCGCTATGGCCCTTGCTATTCGCGTTGACAGACGGCTTCGGGAGAGGTGCGGGATAACTCTACCCCCTGTGATGACTCCACCTCCTACAAGGTCCCCTCATATGGTGGTTCCCCTGGTCAGTCCAGAGGAGCCTATGCAATTAGGAGGGACATCATTTCGGGGGAGGGGACCGGTGGTGCGCCATAAGACAGGAACGTCTTTCTTCTGCGGGAGAAAGGGACATTTTATTGGGGGGTGTCCATCCCGTCCCTTGCAGAGTGAAGAGTCGTCGGAAAACTGTTGATCCCAGGTTGTGTGGTGGACGGCAATCTGGGAGTAGGTATTTCGTCCCTAGGTTCGTCTCAGTTTCTCGTACCGGCGGAGGTGGTGGTGGGTACGAGAACTGAGAGGATATCTGTTCTTCTGGATAGTGGGGCCGGGGCTAATCTGGTTGATGCTCGGTTTGCCCGGGTTCAAGGTATGCGATTGAGTGAGTTGGCTAAACCCATCCCCATATTCTCGATCGATGCCAGGCCTCTCGGTCAGGGAAGTTTTTTGCAAGCTGTGCATGACGTAAAACTTCAAGTGGGGGCGATACATAAAGAACTGTTGTCTTGCTACATGTTGGAGGGTCTTCCCACTCCTATAGTGTTGGGCCTTCCTTGGTTAACTAAGCATAACCCGGTTATTAATTGGCAAACCAGAGAGATAAGCCAATGGAGTAAATTCTGTAATAAAAACTGCATGAACACGGTCATCGGTGCGGTTACTCCTTGGGTCTTACCTCCATTTCTGGCGGACTTTGAGGATGTATTCTCGGAGAAAGGGTGTCAGGAACTACCTGCTCATCGCGAGTATGACTGTTCTGTAAAACTGCTCCCTGAGGCCAAGTTACCTAAAGCTAGGTTGTATAACCTTTCTGGTCCTGAGAGGCAGGCCATGAAGGATTATATTTCAGAAAGTCTGGCTAAGGGGCATATTAGACCTTCATCTTCACTGGTGGCTGCGGGGTTCTTCTTTGTTAAGAAGAAAGATGGAGGCCTACGCCCTTGCCTGGATTTCCGTGAACTTAATCAGATTACGGTCCGAGATCCGTATCCGCTCCCACTTATTCCCGATCTCTTTAATCAGATCGTGGGCGCCAAATGGTTCTCTAAGTTGGATCTCAGGGGGGCGTACAATCTGATTAGGATGAAGGAGGGGGATGAGTGGAAGACGGCGTTTAACACTCCGGAGGGGCATTATGAGAACCTTGTCATGCCATTCGGTCTGACTAATGCCCCGGCGGTGTTCCAACACTTTGTTAATGACATTTTTCACCGCCTGGTGGGACAGTTTGTTGTCATATATCTGGATGATATCTTAATTTACTCGCCGGATCTGGTGTCTCATCAGGAGCACGTTAGGCAGGTGTTACAGATCTTGCGGGATAATAAACTGTATGCCAAATGGGAAAAGTGTGTGTTCGCCGTACAGGAACTCCAGTTTTTAGGCTTCCTGGTTTCAGCGTCCGGTTTTCGTATGGACCCTGGGAAAGTGCGGGCAGTTCTTGAGTGGGATCGACCAGAGAATCTTAAGGCACTACAACGTTTCCTGGGGTTTGCTAATTATTACCGGAAGTTCATTCGTAATTTCTCGTCCATGGTTAAGCCTCTCACAGACATGACTAAAAAGGGGACGGATTTTTCTAGGTGGTCTGACAAGGCTTGTCAAGCATTCTCCTCCTTGAAAAAATGTTTTGCCTCGGCACCCATACTCATTCAACCTGATGCGTCACAGCCATTCATTGTAGAGGTAGACGCTTCCGAGGTAGGGGTGGGAGCAGTATTGTCACAGGGTTCGTCCCCTGGTAAGTGGCATCCGTGCGCCTTTTTCTCTAAAAAATTGTCGTCCGCTGAGAGGAATTACGATGTCGGCAATAGGGAACTCTTGGCCATTAAGTTAGCTTTTGAGGAGTGGCGCCATTTTTTGGAGGGGGCAGTCCATCCGGTCACCGTCATCACCGATCACAAGAACCTGCTATATCTGGAGTCCGCGAAACGTCTGAATCCCAGACAAGCTAGGTGGTCATTGTTTTTTACCAGGTTTAATTTTGTCGTTACATATCGTCCTGGGTCAAAAAATGTAAAGGCGGATGCCTTATCTCGTAGTTTCCCTGGGGCCGGGAATACGGACGACCCGATTCCTATCCTTCAGGAGGGGGTGGTGGTTTCCGCAGTATGCTCTGAGCTGGAGGAGGAGGTATTGGAGGCTCAGGGGGACGCCCCTGTTGGACCTCCGGGGAGACTGTTTGTTCCAGATCAGTTGCGACAAAAGGTGATCGAGGCACACCATAACTCAGTTTTGGCAGGACACCCGGGGAGTAAAGCAACTGTGGATCTCCTCTCGCGTCGGTTTTGGTGGCCTAACTTACATAAGGAGGTGGTAACTTTTGTCGCGTCCTGTGGGGTTTGTGCGCGCTCTAAGACCTCACATACCCATCCGTCTGGGGCCCTCTTACCTTTGAAGATCCCGGAGCGTCCTTGGACTCATCTGTCTATGGACTTTATTACAGACCTCCCTCCGTCTTCGGGTAAAACGGTCATACTCGTTGTAGTGGACAGGTTCAGCAAGATGGCACATTTTATCGCTCTTCCGGCTCTCCCTAATGCTAAAACTCTTGCGCAGGTGTTCATTGGGGAGATTGTGAGGCTTCACGGGGTACCCTCCGAGGTGGTGTCTGATCGGGGGTCTCAGTTTGTGTCCAAGTTCTGGAAGGCGTTTTGTGCACGGCGGGGGATGCATTTGTCATTCTCATCGGCTTTTCATCCTCAGACCAATGGTCAGACGGAACGTATGAACCAGAGCTTGGAGACATATCTCCGGTGTTTTGTGTCAGAGAACCAGGAGGACTGGGCTTCTTTCTTACCTCTGGCAGAGTTTGCTCTTAATAATAGGCGGAGCGAGTCCACTGGTAAGTCCCCGTTTTTTGGGGCATATGGTTTTCACCCCCAGTTTTGTACTTTCAGTAGGGGGGGCTCTTCGTGGGGGTTCCTGAGGAGGAACGATTTTCCTCATCACTCGCTTCAGTATGGAGAGGGGTGCTGAAGAATCTGAATACTATGGGGAACCGATACAAACGTATGGCTGATAGGAGGAGAGTGTCTGGTCCGGACCTAAGTGTGAACGATCGGGTATGGTTGTCTACCAGGAATATTAAACTTAAGGTTCCCTCCTGGAAACTGGGTCCCAGGTTCATCAGGCCGTACAGAATCAGTTCTATTATTAATCCGGTGGCATTCCGTCTTGACCTCCCCCCTATGTTTAAAATTCACAACGTGTTCCACAGATCGTTGCTTAAGAGGTATTTGGCGCCGGTGGTACCGTCACCTTTACCTCCCCCTCCAGTGGTGGTCAATGGTAACTTGGAGTTCCAGGTATCGAGGGTCATCGATTTACGCTTTAATCGCCGGTCCCTTCAGTACCTGGTTCATTGGAAAGGGTATGGTCCTGAGGAGAGGATGTGGGTTCCTGCGTCGGATATTAACGCAGACCGATTAGTTCGGGCCTTCCACACGACTCACCCGGATAAACCTGGCCCTGAGGGTCCGGAGGCCCCTCGTAGAAGGGGGGGTACTGTCACGCGTGTGTCGCCACGAAGATCGTCACGATTACACAGCCTGACTTCTCGCAGCTGACTTTTTGGTGCTTTGTGTTTTCGGCAGTGAGGGAGTTAATTCTCTCTCTCTCTGTGCTAGACGAGGTCCAGCCTCGCCCAGCTGCAATCAATGCTGCTGTAGTGAGACTCCTTCAAATGCCTTCTGGTCTGTTTGGGAAGTGTCGGTGAAAGCATTTCATGCAGACTAATAGAGCGGATCGTGGTATTTGGAGTTTCTGAGATAAGTGTATTTGGAGTGTTTTTTCCCTTCCTCGCTTTATCATTTATCTCCTTTCCCGTTGGTGTTCCCTCTGTTGTAGTTGTGTAGTTTTTGTATTCAAGGTGGTTTTGGTTTTTCCCTTGTACTGTCTCGTTCGTCTAAGTACTGTGTGTGGGCATATTATTACTTGTCCCCTTTTGTTGTGATCGGGGTCCTTCTCAGGACTAGATTACTTAGGTGCAGGGATCCTCAGGAGGTAGGGGTTACGCTGGCGGCCTGGACCTCTGTACCTTTAACAGTACCTCCAGGTTGAGGGATTAGTCTGGGCCCCAGCTTAGGGTCAGCTTAGGCCCCCTACCTCCAGTATACAGAGACAGCGTGACAGATTGTCCATTAAAAAGAATCAGATTGCAGCAGGTACATACAATAATTAGTTATAAAGTAATTGTCCATTTGTCCATAATTAGCTTAATTGTTGAGATTCACCCATCTTTCCTTGGATCCTGGCTGGTAAATCATGTCTTTGTCCAGCATGTGTCCAGGCCTACGTGTCGTCTGCTTCTCAGCATGAAGATTCTGTGTCTTGTGGGGTTGGCAGAACAAGAGAGCCCCCCCTTTCTGTACCATGGGCTTTTATAGCCAGTCGTATGGACACCTGTTCTACATATGGTAGTGAACCAAAAATACACACACTAATAGCACATGTCAACTAGACACGATGGCTGAGGCATAGAACTCAGAAAAATGATTATCGATTAACATTCCAAATGAATTTTCATAATTAACCATTTAACAGAGACCGCCTGGGAATGCCAGGTGTGTAGGCTTTTGCTTTTTCCTTCCTTCCACCAGCAGGGGGCACTCTCTTCTATACATTTTTTCCATTCCCTTTCACAAGTGCACACATTCATTCTCTTTTCTTTTTTTCATTTGCTTTCTCTCTTGCGCTATTTCATCTCTGCAAAATACCAGCATCCTTCTGATCACCGTGGGCCTCCAGCATTGTTGCTTATTTACTTTTAATACTAGGCTCCTTTTCACCAGGACCAGCGTCTCCCGCGTGGCTGGAGGCAACCACCGGTAACCCCAAGCAGAAGACCTTTGCAGGCAACATGACCCTCCCCCCTGAAGAGCAGCTCAAAGTCACTGGCAACCATCTCACCCTCTTCCTTCATTCACCCCTGGACATCTCGCTCCATCCCCAAGTTATGCGTCCAGCTTGCTCTTTCTGTCACATTACCGCGATGAAGGGTTTAGCCTGCAGGAGACCCTGCGCCGAGCCATTTTTGAAGACACCTGATGCGGCGGGTGAATCACTGCTAAACAAACCACACCTGTAGGGACGGCACAGCCTTTGCATGGACCCTTCGGAGCCCGCCCCGTCACGGCCAGATTGCTCGCCACAAAGCGATCCTGAGAAAGGCTGGCCGGGCGATGAATCGAGCAGCGTCTACTGGCCATACCACCTTGGATACGCCTGATCTCGTCTGATCTCGGAAGCAAAGCAGGGCAGGGCTCGGACAGTACTTGGATGGGATACCTCCTGGGAACACCGGGTGCTGTAGACCATTTTGATGACGTTTTGCCCTACTGCCCAGCTCGGCTAGCATAGAAGGGCGCCTTGCCGGACACCGACCTTAAGTAACTTAGATGATGGAAGCCCCAAGGCCTCTGAGCCAGTTGGCAGCTAAGTACGCTACCCTGCCGCCTTCACGCAGGCCTGACACCGAGCTCCTTGCCACGGCTAGGAGTGCTTATTGACTCGGCAGCTCGCCGTGTGGAAATGAAGGCGTTAAAAGCACCCGGGGCCGTGAAGGGACCAGGCTTTCAGCAGGTGCCCAGGGAAGGTTTTGGATGCCGGCCACCTAGCGAGGGCCAGCAGAAGTAACATGTTTCTCTGCAAAGAAGCTTGTGTAATCAAGCCAGATGGCTGACAAAGAGCTAACCTCAGTGCAAGGAAGGTGCGGAAGAAATTGGGGAGGGGGGGGAGTGATTCCTGCTAGGGCCCTGAAATCATAAAACAGGCAGGAGAGTCTGACGCATGGTGACGGAGAGGTTGTAGGGGCAGATAAGGGGTGTTGTCACGTGCGAGCACGTGTGCATGCTGGCTTGTGTGTGAGAGTGCGCTTCCTAGGTGTGGCGCGCTGCAGACAGTCAAAGGGATTGTTCCCTTTCATTAAAAGTTAATCCCTGGCTGCAGGCTATTAGAAAGCAACTAACTGCACTCTACTCACCCTACCCGGGTCTACCGGTGAGTCTCGCCTCTGCTCCCAGCCTGTGGCATTGGCCGTGAAGCTGACGTTCCGTCGACAGTGCTGCAGCCGATCAGTGAGCTCAGCGGCTCTGAGTGGGGCGTTGTGTCTACAAGACCTTTTAAGGAAGCCAGCAAAAAAATTGAAGAGAAGGGAAAGCACAAAAGGACCTGGTCTTGCTGAGCACTGGAAAGGGCAGCCGGCAGCCAGACGTCAAAGTAGAAAAACAGCAAGTGAGAGGTTTGTCTCTGCCTACCGCCACACCACCCTGAACACGCTCGATCTCATCTAATCTCGGAAGCTAAGTAGGGTCAGGCCTGGTTAGTACTTGGATGGGAGACTGTAAAATAATATTCTTCCTGTATTATTTTTTTCTACTGAGGACTTCTCAAAGTATCAATATCACGATATTCTTATAAAAAATGTATCTATTTATTCTTGGATTGTCCATTAAAAAGAATCAGATTGCAGCAGGTACATACAATAATTGGTGATAAAGTAATTGTCCATTTGTCCATAATTAGCTTAATTGTTGAGATTCACCCATCTTTCCTTGGATCCTGGCTGGTAAATCATGTCTTTATCCAGCATGTGTCCAGGCCTACATGTCATCTGCTTCTCAGCATGAAGATTCTGTGTCTTGTGGGGTGGACAGAGCAAGAGAGCCCCCCCTTTCTGTTCCATGGGCTTTTATAGCCAGTCGTATGGACACCTGTTCTACATATGGTAGTGAACCAAACATACACACACAAATAACGCATGTCAACTAGACACGATGGCTGAGGCATAGAACTCAGAAAAATGATTATCGATTAACATTCCAAATGAATTTCCATAATTAACCATTTAACAGAGACCGCCTGGGAATGCCAGGTGCTGTAGGCTTTTGCTTTTCCTTCCTTCCACCAGCAGGGGGCACTCTCTTTTATGCCTTTTTTCCATTCCCTTTCACAAGTGCACACATTCATTCTCTGTTCTTTTTTTCATTTGCTTTCTCTCTTGCGCTATTTCATCTCTGCAAAATACCAGCATCCTTCTGATCACCGTGGGCCTCCAGCATTGTTGCTTATTTACTTTTAATACTAGGCTCCTTTTCACCAGGACCAGCGTCTCCCGGGTGGCTGGAGGCAACCACCGGTAACCCCAAGCAGAAGACCTTTGCAGGCAACACGACCCTCCCCCCTGAAGAGCAGCTCAAAGTCACTGGCAACCATCTCACCCTCTTCCTTCATTCACCCCTGGATGTCTCGCTCCGCCCACAAGTTACGGGTCCAGCTTGCTCTTTCTGTCACATTACCGCGATGAAGGGTTTAGCCTGCAGGAGACCCTGCGCCGAGCCATTTTTGAAGACACCTGATGCGGCGGGTGAATCACTGCTAAATAAACCACACCTGTAGGGACGGCACAGCCTTTGCATGGACCCTTCGGAGCCCACCCCGTTACGGCCAGGTTGCTCGCCATCAAGCGATTCTGAGAAAGGCTGGCCGGGCGATCGATCGCGCAGAGTCTACTGGCCATACCACCTTGGATACGCCCGATCTCGTCTGATCTCGGAAGCAAAGCAGGGCTGGGCTCAGACAGTATTTGAATGGGGGACCACCTGGGAACACCGGGTGCTGTAGACCATTTTGATGACGTTTTGCCCTACTGCCCAGCTCGGCTAGCATGGAACGGCGCCTTGCCGGACACCTACCTTAAGTAACTTAGATGATGGAAGCCCCAAGGCCTCTGAGCCAGTTGGCAGCTAAGTACGCTACCCCGCCGCCCTTCACGCAGGCCTGACACCGAGCTCCTTACCACGGCTAGGAGTGCTTATTGACTCCGCAGCTCGCCGTGTGGAAATGATGGCGTTAAAAGCACCCGGGGCCGTGAAGGGGCCAGACTTTCAGCAGGTGCCCAGGTAAGGTTTTGGATGCCGGACGCCTAACGAGGGCCAGCAGAAGTAACATGTTTCTCTGCAAAGAAGCTTGTGTAACCAAGCCAGACGGCTGTCAAAGAGCTAACCTCAGTGCAAGGAAGGCAAGGAAGGTAAGGAAGGAATTGCGGAGGGGGGGGGTGATTCCTACTAGGGCCCTGAAATCATAAAACAGGCAGGAGAGTCTGACGCATGGTGACGGAGAGGTTGTAGGGGCAGATAGGGGGTGTTGTCACGTGCGAGCACGTGTGAATGCTGGCTTGTGTGTGAGAGTGTGCTTCCTAGGTGTGGCGCGCTGCAGACAGTCAAAGGGATTGTTCCCTTTCATTAAAAGTTAATAACCGGCTGCAGGCTATTAGAAAGCAACTAACAGCGCTCTAATCACCCTACCCGGGTCTACCGGTGAGTCTCGCCTCTGCTCCCGGCCTGTGGCATTGGCCGTGAAGCTGACGTTCCGTCGACAGCGCTGCAGCCGATCAGTGAGCTCAGCGGCTCTGAGTGGGGCGTTCTGTCTACAAGACCTTTTAAGGAAGCCAGCAAAAAAATTGAAGAGAAGGGAAAGCACAAAAGGACCTGGTCTTGCTGAACACTGGAAAGGGCATCCGGCAGCCAGACTTTAAAGTAGAAAAGCAGCAAGTGAGAGGCTTGTCTCTGCTGACGGCCACACCACCCTGAACATGCCTGATCTCATCTAATCTCAGAAGCTAAGCAGGGTCAGGCTTGGTTAGTACTTGGATGGGAGACCACCTGGGATTACCAGGTGCTGTAGGCTTTTGCTTTTTCTTTCCTTCCACCAGCAGGGGGCACTCTCTTCTATGCCTTTTTTCCATTCCCTTTCACAAGTGCACACATTCATTCTCTTTTCTTTTTTTCATTTGCTTTCTCTCTTGCGCTATTTCATCTCTGCAAAATACCAGCATCCTTCTGATCACCGTGGGCCTCCAGCATTGTTGCTTCTTTACTTTTAATACTAGGCTCCTTTTCACCAGGACCAGCGTCTCCCGTGTGGCTGGAGGCAACCACCGGTAACCCCAAGCAGAAGACCTTTGCAGGCAACACGACCCTCCCCCCTGAAGAGCAGCTCAAAGTCACTGGCAACCATCTCACCCTCTTCCTTCATTCACCCCTGGACGTCTCGCTCCGCCCCCAAGTTACGGGTCCAGCTTGCTCTTTCTGTAACATTACCGCGATGAAGGGTTTAGCCTGCAGGAGACCCTGCGCCGAGACATTTTTGAAGACACCTGATGCGGCGGGTGAATCACTGCTAAACAAACCACACCTGTAGGGACGGCACAGCCTTTGCATGGACCCTTCGGAGCCCGCCCCATCACGGCCAGATTTCTCGCCACCAAACGATCCTGAGAAAGGCTGGTCGGGCGATGGATCGAGCAGCGTCTACTGGCCATACCACCTTGGATACGCCTGATCTCGTCTGATCTCGGAAGCAAAGCAGGGCTGGGCTCCGACAGTACTTGGATGGGATACGTCCTGGGAACACCGGGTGCTGTAGACCATTTTGATGACGTTTTCCCTACTGCCCAGCTCGGCTAGCATGGAACGGCGCCTTGCCGGACACCGACCTTAAGTAACTTAGATGATGGAAGCCCCAAGGCCTCTGAGCCAGTTGGCAGCTAAGTACGCTACCCCGCCGCCTTCACGCAGGCCTGACACCGAGCTCCTTGCCACGGCTAGGAGTGCTTATTGACTCCGCAGCTCGCCGTGTGGAAATGATGGTGTTAAAAGCACCCGGGGCCGTGAAGGGGCCAGGCTTTCAGCAGGTGCCCAGGGAAGGTTTTGGATGGCGGCTGCCTAGCGAGGGCCAGCAGAAGTAACATGTTTCTCTGCAAAGAAGCTTGTGTAACCAAGCCAGACGGCTGCCAAAGAGCTAACCTCAGTGCAAGGAAGGAAAGGAAGGTGCGGAAGGAATTGGGGAGGGAGTGGGGTGATTCCTGCTAGGGCCCTAAAATCATAAAACAGGCAGGAGAGTCTGACGCATGGTGACGGAGAGGTTGTAGGGGCAGATAGGGGGTGTTGTCACGTGCGAGCACGTGTGCATGCTGGCTTGTGTGTGAGAGTGCGCTTCCTAGGTGTGGCGCGCTGCAGACAGTCAAACGGATTGTTCCCTTTCATTAAAAGTTAATCCCCGGCTGAAGCCTATTAGAAAGCAACTAACTGCGCTCTACTCACCCTACCCGGGTCTACCGGTGAGTCTCGCCTCTGCTCCCGGTCTGTGGAATTGGCCGTGAAGCTGACGTACCGTCGACAGCGCTGCAGCCGATCAGTGAGCTCAGCGGCTCTGAGTGGGGCGTTGTGTCTACACGACCTTTTAAGGAAGCCAGCAAAAAAATTGAAGAGAAGTGAAAGCACAAAAGGACCTGGTCTTGCTGAGCACTGGAAAGGGCAGCCGGCAGCCAGACGTCAAAGTAGAAAAGCAGCAAGTGAGAGGCTTGTCTCTGCCTTCTGCCACACCACCCTGAACACGCCCGATCTTGTCTGATCTCAGAAGCTAAGCAGGGTCAGGCCTGGTTAGTACTTGGATGGGAGACCGCCTGGGAATACCAGGTGCTGTAGGCTTTTGCTTTTTCCTTCCATCCACCAGCAGGGGGCACTCTCTTCTATGCCTTTTTTCCATTCCCTTTCACAAGTGCACACATTCATTCGCTTTTCTTTTTTTCATTTGTTTTCTCTCTTGCGCTATTTCATCTCTGCAAAATACCAGCATCCTTCTGATCACAGTGGGCCTCCAGCATTGTTGCTTCTTTACTTTTAATACTAGGCTCCTTTTCACCAGGACCAGCGTCTCCCGCGTGGCTGGAGGCAACTACCGGTAACCCCAAGCAGAAGACCTTTGCAGGCAACACGACCCTCCCCTCTGAAGAGCAGCTCAAAGTCACTGGCAACCATCTCACCCTCTTCCTTCATTCACCCCTGGACGTCTCGCTCCGCCCCCAAGTTTCGGGTCCAGCTTGCTCTTTCTGTCACATTACCGCGATGAAGGGTTTACCCTGCAGGAGACCCTGCGCCGAGACATTTTTGATGACACCTGATGCGGCGGGTGAATCACTGCTAAACAAACCACACCTGTAGGGACGGCACAGCCTTTGCATGAACCCTTCGGAGCCCGCCCCGTCACGGCCAGATTGCTCGCCACCAAGCGTGTTACAACTCTCCTGTTAGTTTTTTTTTAGTTTGCTGGTCACATGACCATTTTGCCTATTTAATCCGGCTCCGCCCTCCTGGCTTTGCTGGACTTCATTTGTATTTACTACTGTTGAGATAGCTTGTTGCTCTGTTTCCGTTCTCTGTTAGTTTTGCTAGGTCTTCTGACCCATATGTCTTTTTGTTGTGTGTTTGTCTTTGACTGCTACTATTTCTGCTAGGAGGTGTCCAACTTTTCCCAGTCCCTAGATCTTGTAGGGATCCCTCCCTCACATCTGTAGGTCTGCGTTCAGACTAACCGAGGACTTTAGCGGGTCTGATCGCAGGATCAGGTTCCCCGTTACATCGTAGGGATCTAGTTTAGTTCTATTGTAGGGATAGATCTCCTTTCTTTCCTTAGTCTCTGTAGCAGATCATAACAGTAATTCCAGCCATAAAAAAAAAAAAAAAAAAAATTTTCTCTAAGGAAAGACCTCCAGTTTTCCATCATGGTCTCGGTGCAAGATTTGGCTCAACGCTTGCAGGGACTCTCTCTGGAGGTGACCAAGCTCCAACAATACGTGAGTAGCTTTTCTGGAGCGCATTTTGTGGAACCTAAGGTACGTCTGCCTGATCTATTTTTTGGCAAACAACAAGATTTTTTTTCTTTTAAAAATGCTTGTCTATTATATTTTCGTTTGAGACCCGGATCCTCTGGTGATGAATCACAGCGCATAGGGATCATAATGTCACTTTTGCGCAAAGATCCTCAGGGATGGGCCTTCTCTCTCCAACCTAGTGATCCGTGCTTTAGATCAGTGGATAGTTTTTTTTCTGCTTTGGGTTTGTTGTACGATGATCCTGATCGTGTCTCATCTGCTGAGTCTGAATTAAGACGTTTGAGGCAGGGATCAGGTAATGTGGAAAAATATTGTTCTCACTTCCGTCGGTGGTCTGCCCAGGTGGGGTGGAACGATTCTGCTTTGAAAAGCTTGTTTCTTGCAGGGCTATGTGAAAGGGTAAAGGATTTACTGATTGCTTATCCCACACCTGGAAACTTGCAGGAGGCAATGCAATTAGCTATAAGGGTGGACAGGAGACTGCATGAAAGGGTTAATGAGAGCAAATCCTCTGCTATGTCAGCTTCGAGTCCTGAGAGGTTCTGTGCTGACAATGGAGAGCCGATGGAAATTGGGGCGATGGCACCCCGCTCTCAGGAAAAAGACCGCCGACTTTCTGAAGGCTTGTGTTTCTATTGCGGAAATTCTGGTCATTTTATTAAGAGCTGTGTGCTTCGTAAGAAGAAAGAAAAAAAATGGTCAGTCATGCTCGTATTGCCTGTTTAAATTCTAAGGGAGTATTCCTATCTGCCACTACTGCTGCTCAGGATGAATTAATTGAATTTCGGGTATTTGTGGATTATGGATCTACTCTGAATGTGATTGATGGGGGATTCTTGGAAAAACTTAGATTAGAACCTAAAACTTTGTCATCCCCTACTGCTGTGGTTTCTGTCGATGGCTCTCCCTTGAAGAGTGTTACTCACAAGGTCTGTGAACTTCCCCTCACTATTAATGGTATTCATCAAGAGAATTTGGATTTGGTGGTATTGGATAATTTGCCTTCTCCAGTAATATTGGGGTTACCCTGGTTAAAATTGCACAATCCTATACTGGATTGGTCTACCAATGAAATTAAGTCCTGGAGCCCTAAGTGTTATGACAAGTGTTGTAACGGGCGCATTGCTGCTGTGGATAGAGGGGAATTGCCTGTACCTATTCAGGATTTTTGGAGAGTTTTTTCTGAGGAGGAGTCGCAGGTTTTGCCTCCCCATAGAGACTATGATTGTACCATTGAATTTGTCCCTGGCGCGACTCTTCCTAAGAGTCGTTTATTTAATCTTACTATTCCTGAAAGAAAGGCTTTGGAAGAATACATACAGACAAGCTTGGCCGCCGGTCACATTAGGCCTTCCAAGTCTCCTGTGGCTGTTGGATTTTTTTTTGTAAAAAAAAAAGATGGCGGTTTACGTCCTTGTCTGGACTTTCGTGAGATTAATAAAATTACTGTACGCAATCCTTACCCACTGCCATTGATTCCTGATTTATTTAACCAGTTAGTGGGGGCCAAGTGGTTCTCTAAAATTGATCTCCGGGGGGCATACAATTTGTTGCGCATGAAGGAGGGTGATGAATGGAAGACTGCTTTTAACACTCCTGTGGGTCATTTTGAGAATCTGGTTATGCCTTTTGGTCTCACCAATGCTCCAGCATTTTTTCAGAATCTTATTAATGATATCCTTAGACCTTTAATCGGCAAAAATGTGGTTGTGTATTTGGATGACATTTTGATTTATTCGCCGGATCTGGAGTCTCATTGGCGGAGCGTACGTGAGGTATTACAGTTATTAATGGACAATTCGCTTTTTGCTAAGCTGGAGAAATGTGAGTTCGCTGTACAGAGAATTAGTATTTTGGGCTACATTATCTCCAGTGAAGGTTTTGAGATGGACCCGGTTAAAGTTCAAGCTGTGCAGGAATGGCCTAGGCCTATTGGTTTGAAATCGATACAGAGGTTTTTGGGTTTCGCCAATTATTACAGAAAATTCATAAAAAAATTTTCTATTATTGTCAAACCGCTGACCGATCTCACCAGGAAAGGTGCTAATGCGGTTCAGTGGACTTCTGAGGCCATTGAAGCTTTTGTGTTTCTAAAGGAGAGGTTCACCTCTGCTCCCATCCTTATGCAGCCTGATGTGACTAAGCCGTTTTTGGTTGAGGTTGATGCTTCTTTGGGGGGGGTTGGTGCGGTGTTGTCTCAGGAAAACAAGGATGGAGTACATCCCTGTGCCCTTTTTTCAAAAAAATTTTCCGAGACGAAACTTAATTACGATATTGGTAATCGGGAATTGCTGGCGATTAAACTCGCATTTGAACACTGGAGTCATCTCTTGGAAGGTGCTGAATTTCCCATTCAGGTTTTCACTGATCATAAAAATCTGATCTATCTTGATGCTGCCAAGCGCTTGAATGCCCGTCAGGCTAGGTGGGCACTTTTTTTCTCGCGGTTTAATTTTTCCGTTACTTACATCCTGGGTACCAAGAATGTTAAAGCGGATGCTTTGTCTCGCAGCTTTTCTCCCATGGTCGGTGTTGAGGAGGAAGAGGAGACCATTTTACAAGAAGGTGTTGTGATTGCTGCTTTGGACTCCATTTTGGAGGATGAGATTCTTAAAGCACAGGAGAATGCCCCATCTAACACTCCACATGGGAGGTTGTTTGTGCCTAGGACCTTTAGGAGAGATTTGTTTGTTGAGTGTCATGAGTCTCGGTTGGCAGGTCATCCAGGAATTTCTGAGACCAAGAGACTTGTGGGTCGCAGTTTTTGGTGGCCTGGATGGCAGAAGGAAGTCATTAAGTGGGTGCGCCAATGTACTGTGTGTGCAAGATCCAAGTCTTCGCATGCTCCTGCTGCGGGGTTGCTTTGCCCTCTGGAGGTTCCTAGTGCACCTTGGACACATCTGGCTATGGACTTTATTACTGACCTTCCTCCCTCTGAAGGTTTCACGGTCATCTGGGTTGTCGTGGACCGTTTTAGCAAGATGTGTCACTTGGTTCCCTTCATCAAACTGCCTTGCGCTAAGACTCTCGCTAAGGCCTTTGTCAAGGAGATTGTCAGACTACATCGTGTTCCTACTGACATTGTTTCTGATAGGGGACCTCAGTTCGTGGCTCGTTTTTGGCGTGCCTTTTGTGACAGGTTGGGAGTTCATTTGTCGTTTTCATCCGGATATCATCCTGAGTCTAATGGCCAGACAGAAAGGAAGAACCAGGATGTTGAGCAGTTCTTGCGTTGTTTTGTGGCAGACAATCAAGAGGCGTGGTCTGAGTTTCTGCCACTTGCTGAATTTGCTCTTAACAACCATACATCCTCTTCTGCTGGGTGTTCGCCTTTTTTGTGTTGTTCTGGGAGACATCCGTCTTTTGGGTCATTTTCCAAATTGGTTTCGGTTGTGCCTGAGGAGGAGAGTTTTTCCGGTGATTTGGAGAGAGTTTGGACGGATGTGCGTGGTAATCTTCAGGAGGCTAACAAAAAATATAAGAGGTACTTTGATAGGAAACGGCAAGAGGTTTTGTTTGCGGTTGGTGACATGGTTTGGTTGTCCTCTAAGAATCTGCGATTGAGGATTCCTTCTAAAAAATTGGGTCCCAAATTCGTAGGGCCCTTTAAGGTACTTCAGATAGTTAACCAATCTGCTGTTAGGCTGGAGGTTCCTACGTCCTGGAGGATTAATCCGGTGTTTCATGTTTCTCTTTTGAAAAAAGCTGATGTGTCGGATGGTGACGCCTCTGCCACTGTTCCTCCGGTGGTGGAGGACGGGGAATATGAAATTTCCCGCATCCTAAATTCTAGACGGAATAGAGGGAGTTTGCAGTATCTCGTCGCTTGGAAGGGTTTCGGACCTGAGGATAACTCATGGGTTCGAGCGGATTATGTTTCTGCCCCCAGACTTTTCCGAGCGTTTCACAGGAGGTTTCCTGGTAAGCCTGGGCCTAGGGGATCCGGAGGATCCTCTTAGAAGAGGGGGTACTGTTACAACTCTCCTGTTAGGTTTTTTTTAGTTTGCTGGTCACATGACCATTTTGCCTATTTAATCTGGCTCCGCCCTCCTGGCTTTGCTGGACTTCATTTGTATTTACTACTGTTGAGCTAGCTTGTTGCTCTGTTGCCGTTCTCTGTTAGTTTTGCTAGGTCTTCTGACCCCTATGCCTTTTTGTTGTGTGTTTGTCTTTGACTGCTACTATTTCTGCTAGGAGGTGTCCAACTTTTCCCAGTCCCTAGATCTTGTAGGGATCCCTCCCTCACATCTATAGGTCTGCGTTCAGACTAGCCGAGGACTTTAGCGGGTCTGATCGCAGGATCAGGTTCCCCGTTACATCGTAGGGATCTAGTTTAGTTCTATTGTAGGGATAGATCTCCTTTCTTTCCATACTCTCTGTAGCAGATCATAACAAAGCGATCCTGAGAAAGGCTGGCCGGGCGATGGATCAAGCCGTGTCTACTGGCCATACCACCTTGGATACGCCCAATCTCGTCTAATCTCAAAAGCAAAGCAGGGCTGGGCTCAGACGGTACTTGGATGGGAGACCTCCTGGGAACACCGGGTGCTGTAGACCATTTTGATGACATTTTGCGCTACTGCCCAGCTCGGCTAGCATGGAACGGCGCCTTGCCGGACACCGACCTTAAGTAACTAAGATGATGGAAGCCCCAAGGCCTCTGAGCCAGTTGGCAGCTAAGTACGCTACCACGCAGGCCTGACACCGAGCTCCTTGCCACGGCTAGGAGTGCTTATTGACGCCACGGCTAGGAGTGCTTATTGACGCCACGGCTAGGAGTGCTTATTGACTCCGCAGCTCGCCGTGTGGAAATGATGGCGTTAAAAGCACCCGGGGCCGTGAAGGGGCCAGGCTTTCAGCAGATTCCCAGGGAAGGTTTTGGATGCTGGCCGCCTAGCGAGGGTCAGCAGAATTAACATGTTTCTCTGCAAAGAAGCTTGTGTAACCAAGCCAGACGGCTGCCAAAGAGCTAACCTCAGTGCAAGGAAGGCAAGGAAGGTGCGGAAGGAATTGGGGGGGGGGGGGGGGTGATTCCTGCTAGGGCCCTGAAATCATAAAACAGGCAGGAGAGTCTAACACATGGTGACGGAGAGGTTGTAGGGGCAGATAGGGGGTGTTGTCACGTGCGAGCACGTGTGCATGGTGGCTTGTGTGTGAGAGTGCGATTCCTAGGTGTGGCGCGCTGCAGACAGTCAAAGGGATTGTTCCCTTTCATTAAAAGTTAATCCCCAGCTGCAGGCTATTAGAAAGCAACTAACCACGCTCTACTCACCCTACCCGGGTCTACCGGTGAGTCTCGCCTCTGCTCCCGGCCTGTGGCATTGGCCGTGAAGCTCACGTTCCGTCGACAGCGCTGCAGCCGATCAGTGAGCTCAGCGGTTCTGAGTGGGGCGTTGTGTCTACAAGACCTTTTAAGGAAGCCAGCAAAAAAATTGAAGAGAAGGGAAAGTACAAAAGGAACTGGTCTTGCTGAACACTGGAAACGGCATCCGGCAGCCAGACTTCAAAGTAGAAAAGCAGCAAGTGAGAGGCTTGTCTCTGCCTACGGCTACACCACCCTGAACACGCCCGATTTTTTCTGATCTTGGAAGCTAAGCAGGGTTGGGCCTGGTTTGTCCATGGATGGGAGACTGCCTGGGAATACCAGGTGCTGTAGGCTTTTGCTTTTTCCTTCCTTCCACCAGCAGGGGGCACTCTCTTCTATGCCTTTTTTCCATTCCGTTTCACAAGTGCACACATTCATTCTCTTTTCTTTTTTTCATTTGCTTTCTCTCTTGCGCTATTTCATCTCTGCAAAATACCAGCATCCTTCTGATCACCGTGGGCCTCCAGCATTGTTGCTTCTTTACTTTTAATACTAGGCTCCTTTTCACCAGGACCAGCGTCTCCCGTGTGGCTGGAGGCAACAAACGGTAACCCCAAGCAGAAGACCTTTGCAGGCAACACGACCCTCCCCCCTGAAGAGCAGCTCAAAGTCACTGGCAACCATCTCACCCTCTTCCTTCATTCACCTATGGACGTCTCGCTCCGCCCCAAGTTACGGGTCCAGCTTGCTCTTTCTGTCACATTACCGCGATGAAGGGTTTAGCCTGCAGGAGACCCTGCGCCAAGACATTTTTGAAGACACCTGATGCGGCGGGTGAATCACTGTTAAACAAACCACACCTGTAGGGACGGCACAGCCTTTGCATGGACCCTTCGGAGCCCGCCCCGTCACGGCCAGATTGCTCGCCATCAAGCGATCCTGAGAAAGGCTGGCCGGGCGATGGATCAAGCAGAGTCTACTGGCCATACCACCTTGGATGCGCCCGATCTCGTCTGATCTCAGAAGCAAAGAAGGGCTGGCCTCGGACAGTACTTGGATGGGAGACCTTCTGGGAACACCAGGTGCTGTAGACCATTTTGATGACATTTTGCCCTATTGCCCAGCTCGGCTAGCATGGAACGGCGCCTTGCCGGACACCGACTTTAAGTAACTTAGATGATGGAAGCCCCAAGGCCTCTGAGCCAGTTGGCAGCTAAGTACGCTACCCCACCGCCTTCACGCAGGCCTGACACCGAGCTCCTTGTCACGGCTAGGAGTACTTATTGACTCCGCAGCTCGCCGTGTGGAAATGATGGCGTTAAAAGCACTCGGGGCCGTGAAGGGGCCAGGCTTTCAGCAGGTGCCCAGGGAAGGTTTTGGATGCCGGTCGCCTAGCGAGGGCCAGCAGAAGTAACATGTTTCTCTGCAAAGAAGCATGTGTAACCAAGCCAGACGGCTGACAAAGAGATAACCTCAGTGCAAGGAAGGCAAGGAAGGTGCGGAAGGAATTGGGGAGGGGGGGGTGATTCCTGCTAGGGCCCTGAAATCATAAAACAGACAGGAGAGTCTGACGCATGGTGACGGAGAGGGTGTAGGGGCAGATAGGGGGTGTTGTCACGTGCGAGCACGTGTGCATGCTGGCTTGTGTGTGAGAGTGCGCTTCCTAGGTGGGGCGTGCTGCAGACAGTCAAAGGGATTGTTCCCTTTCATTAAAAGTTAATCCCCGGCTGCAGCCTATTAGAAAGCAACTAACCGCGCTCTACTCACCCTACCCGGGTCTACCGGTGAGTCTCGCCTCTGCTCCCGGCCTGTGGCATTGGCCGTGAAGCTGACGTTCCGTCGACAGCGCTGCAGCCGATCAGTGAGCTCAGCGGCTCTGAGTGGGGCGTTATGTCTACAAGACCTTTTAAGGAAGCCAGCAAAAAAATTGAAGAGAAGGGAAAGCACAAAAGGACCTGGTCTTGCTGAACACTGGAAAGGGCATCCGGCAGCCAGACGTCAAAGTAGAAAAGCAGCAAGTGAGAGGCTAGTCTCCGCCTACGGCCACACCACCCTGAACATGCCCTATCTCATCTGATCTTGGAAGCTAAGCAGGGTCAGGCCTGGTTAGTACTTGGATGGGAGACTGTAAAATAATCCTCTTCCTGTATTATTTTTTTCTACTTAGGACTTCTCAAAGTATCAATATCACGATATTCTTATAAAAAAATGTATCTATTTATTCTTGGATTGTCCAATAAATAGAATCAGATTGCAGCAGGTACATACAATAATTAGTTATAAAGTAATTGTCCATTTGTCCATAATTAGCTTAATTGTTGAGATTCACCCATCTTTCCTTGGATCCTGGCTGGTAAATCATGTCTTTGTCCAGCATGTGTCCAGGCCTACATGTCATCTGCTTCTCAGCATGAAGATTCTGTGTCTTGTGGGGTGGGCAGAGCAAGAGAGCCCCCCCTTTCTGTACCATGGGCTTTTATAACCAGTCGTGTGGACACCTGTTCTACATATGGTAGTGAACCAAAAATACACACACAAATAGCGCATGTCAACTAGACACGATGGCTGAGGCATAGAACTCAGAAAAATGATTATCAATTAACATTCCAAATGAATTTCCATAATTAACCATTTAACATTTCCCCCTTTTTTGAGAATAAAAGGACTTTAACTGAAATTTCTCAAAAGAAGATACATTCATCAATCATTTTTTCTTTCCTTCTTCCGTGGCAATATCATTAAATTTCCATAATAATAATAATAGTAATAATAGTATCAATATCGGATTATTGTTATATAATGATGTGAATTCATGTTATGGTAAGCCGTGACTAATATTCATTTAATATGTATAATTATACTTCCCTATATCGAAATTGAAGCAATCGCGGGTTCAATCGTCATCATCTGATGTCATCGGGTCGTCGTCTCGTCTTCTTCTTGGTTCTTTTATAACACAGTCTTTAGATGAAAACTCCTTTGAAATAAATTACAGCATGTAGATATTGTACAGTCCATAATTGTGTTCATTATTGTTCAGTCCATAAACTGTACTCTTTATTAGAAAGATCATGTGTGTCAGTTGATAAGAAAACAAAGTCCATGGATGAAATGTAGCTTTAATATCTGTGCAGTGTCACCTGGACTTACGTTGGATCGTCTTTGGAATCTTCCGTGTGTCCGCACTGGTCTCGTGTCACTTTTGGAACAGATGTGACGTCTTTGGTCAGTAAAGCAAGGGTTAACTTGACACTTTCCTGCTTTATATAGCACCATAACCAGTACTCAGTCCTTTATATACAGGACACATATGCCAGGTATTACCTGTTCACCAGCTTTCATTGAAGCGTTGCAGGTGATAAGAAACCACTGGAACGTGATGAAACTTAAACACAACACAGTACATATAGGATCATCGTCCTCTGCCGTCCTGGTGATCAGTGGTGTGAATTGTTTTGTATGTAATGGACACAGTCTATTATAACACTCAGCATTCACACCTGTTACCTTCTGAGACGTCCTGATATCAGTTGCTTCTTCTTGTAACTTTTGAGAATCTCTTTGATTTATAAAAAATTAAAAGTCTTTATTAAGATAGAATTCATAATTGCGATGTCTTGATTGAAGTCTTCATTCCCTAATCTGATACCAAATCTGGCAGTTTTTCCTAACCTTTAATATCACAGCGTACCATAGCAATCAGTAATATCCATCTAATTATTATCAAAATATTAAAATAAATTATGTTTGGAATAATAAACAATAATAGATAATAATTCATTATCGATCAAGTTCTCCATATGATAGAACATTTTTATGTCATAGGTGTAATTACCTTTTCCAACCAATAGGTGTCAGTGTATTTTGAAAAAACAAGTTTTTATATCTTTATTAAACCAATAATATCAAAGAATGTATACTCCTGAACCAAAATGAATAAATATATGAATGTATGAATGAATGAATGAATGAATAAATGAATGAATGAATTGTTGTGTTTACTCAGAAAATGTAAACATTTTTTTCCTTAGCAATATATATTTAATGAAGCAATACTCTTGTATGAGACATTACTTTATTAAATATTAATGTGTTTTCTCAATTGAGATATTGAACTCAAATAAAATCAAATGAGAATTAAAAAATGAAAAAATAGAAAAATAAGAAGTATAAAGTAAGAATAAAATTTTAAAAATGAAAAATAAAATTAAGAGTAAAAATAAGAATAAAAATAAAAATAAGGCCTTTAAATTTTAATGACAAATGCAGAGTAATTATATTCTCCATAAAAAATACCCTTATATCTCCATTATCTGGATGATTTCATATTTGTCATAACCTTGTACCACCAAAAAATATTAAATTATGCAACTTTGCATGTAATACCCTTCTTAATTATACCATAGTACCTTATTATTATTTCTTCTTTATTAAAATGTGTGGAAAATAAGTATTGATCAAAAGTGATTATGTAATCAGGATCAAAAACACATTTTCCCCCTTAATACCAAAAATATTATTTTATAAAATTTATGTATATATCAGAACCAAATTAAAAATAATTATTCTTCTAGAAATATTGTGCATAAATTTCATATCGATGAGTAGCATAGATTTGACTAAAGAAAGGTGTGTACCTATTTAGGTAACCATTAAAAATAATATTATAGTTATTCAAGAATATTATCATGTGGAAAATTATTCTAAATATAAATTTGCTTTGTAAACCATTTTGATGTGTGGTTGCCCTTATCCACTATTAGTTAACTCAAGAAATAATAATTATTAAAGAAATATAGAAATATATATATGTAGATACAGTGCCTACAAGTAGTATTCAACCCCCTGCAGATTTAGCTGGTTTGATAAGATGCAAATAAGTTAGAGCCTTCAAACTGCAAACGAGAGTAGGTTTTATGAACAGAAGCATAAATCTTACAAACCAAAAAGTTATGTTGCTCAGTTGAATTTTATTAAATTTTAAACATAAAAGTGTGGGTCAATTATTATTCAACCCCTATGTTTAATATTTTGTGGAATAACCCTTGTTTGCAATTACAGCTAATAATCGTCTTTTATAAGACCTGATCAGGCCGGCACAGGTCTGTGGAGTTATCTTGGCCCACTCCTCCATGCAGATCTTCTCCAAGTTATCTAGGTTCTTTGGGTGTCTCATGTGGACTTTATTCTTGAGCTCCTTCCACAAGTTTTCAATTGGGTTAAAGTCAGGAGACTGACTGGGCCACTCCAACACCTTGACTTTTTCCCTCTTGAACCAGGCCTTGGTTTTCTTGGCTGTGTGCTTTGGGTCGTTGTCTTGTTGGAAGATGAAATTACAATCCATCTTAAGATCCTTGATGGAGGAGCGGAGGTTCTTGGCCAAAATCTCCAGGTAGGTCGTGCTATCCATCTTTCCATGGATGCGGACCAGATGGCCAGGCCCCTTGGCAGAGAAACAGCCCCACAGCATGATGCTGCCACCACCATGCTTGACTGTAGGGATGGTATTCTTGGGGTCGTATGCAGTGCCATCCAGTCTCCAAACGTCACGTGTGTGGTTGGCACCAAAGATCTCGATCTTGGTCTCATCAGACCATAGAACCTTGAACCAGTCTGTCTCAGAGTCCTCCAAGTGATCATGAGCAAACTGTAGACGAGCCTTGACATGACGCTTTGAAAGTAAAGGTACCTTACGGGCTTGTCTGGAACGGAGACCATTGCGGTGGAGTATGTTACTTATGGTATTGACTGAAACCAATGTCCCCACTGCCATGAGATCTTCCCGGAGCTCCTTCCTTGTTGTCCTTGGGTTAGCCTTGACTCTTCGGACAAGCCTGACCTCGGCACGGGAGGACACTTTCAAAGGCTGTCCAGGCCGTGGAAGGCTAACAGTAGTTCCATAAGCCTTCCACTTACGGATGATGCTCCCAACAGTGGAGACAGGTAGGCCCAACTCCTTGGAACGGGTTTTGTACCCCTTACCAGCCTTGTGACCCTCCACGATCTTGTCTCTGATGGCCTTGGAATGCTCTTTTGTCTTTCCCATGTTGACCATGTCTGAGTGCTGTTCACAAGTTTGGGGAGGGTCTTAAATAGTCAGAAAAGGCTGGCAAAAGAGATCTTTAATCCACACATGTGAAGCTCATTATTCTTGATGCCTGAACTACTTCTTAATACTTTAGGGGGACCAAACAGAATTCTTGTGGTTTGAGGGGTTGAAAATTAAATGACACTCTGAATTAACTTTTAACGTTTTAAAAAAACAAGAAAACAAAAAAAAAGTTGCTGCAGTGCATTTCCCACTTCCAGGCTGATCTACAGTACAAATGTCACATTGCCAAGTTAATTCCGCATGTGTCAACCACCTAAATCTGCAGGGGGTTGAATACTACTTGTAGGCACTGTAATACCTAATTATGTATTATAATTTCCTCAGAATTAAATATATTTTTGTACCTTCACATAAAGAAACATTTTTTTTTTTCAAACATACAAACATACGAGGCCTCTGTCACATCAATCACACTTAGCAGCTGCTGATTTACTCATCTGTCACCTTCACTCTGACATTCACAGATCTGTTCAACTCAAACATTCCACATATGAAGTTTTATATATATATATATATATTTAACCCAAAATTGTTGTATCCCAATTTATTAATGCGCATTGCCATATCAATTGAATATCTTTATATTTATATACTGGATTTTGGCTGTTGGAGCTGTAAAGAGGACATCGGTAAACCAGGGGAGGAGTCCTGAGGAGATAATTTGCATATTCCCACAGCATTTTGGGGTAAGTGAAGAGTCTCCGCGAGCTCAAAGAACACTGGATTTTGGCTGTTGGAGCTGAAAAGAGGACATCGGTAAACCAGGGGAGGAGTCCTGAGGAGATAATTTGCATATTCCCACTGCATTTTGGGGTAAGTGAAGAGTCTCCGCGAGCTCAAAGAACACTGGATTTTGGCTGTTGGAGCTGAAAAGAGGACATCGGTAAACCAGGGGAGTAGTCCTGAGGAGATAATTTGCATATTCCCACTGCATTTTGGGGTAAGTGAAGAGTCTCCGCGAGCTCAAAGAACACTGGATTTTGGCTGTTGGAGCTGAAAAGAGGACATCGGTAAACCAGGGGAGGAGTCCTGAGGAGATAATTTGCATATTCCCACTGCATTTTGGGGTAAGTGAAGAGTCTCCGCGAGCCCAAAGAACACTGGATTTTGGCTGTTGGAGCTGAAAAGAGGACATCGGTAAACCAGGGGAGGAGTCCTGAGGAGATAATTTGCATATTCCCACTGCATTTTGGGGTAAGTGAAGAGTCTCCGCGAGCTCAAAGAACACTGGATTTTGGCTGTTGGAGCTGAAAAGAGGACATCGGTAAACCAGGGGAGGAGTCCTGAGGAGATAATTTGCATATTCCCACTGCATTTTGGGGTAAGTGAAGAGTCTCCGCGAGCTCAAAGAACACTGGATTTTGGCTGTTGGAGCTGAAAAGAGGACATCCTGCTACATGTTCACAGACTTGCCAGTGGAAAAGCCAAACTTCACATGCCAGAAATGCAAGCTTGTGTCCCTGTTGGAGGAAAAGTTGCGAAATCTAGAAGAGAGGTTAACTACCTTGAAAATCATTAAGGAAGGTGAAGAGTTCTTAGACAGAGCAGAATTATCTCTTCATGATTCAGAAAGAGAAGAAATTCGAACTGCACCTGACGAAACAGAGGAATGGAAGCATGTGACCCACAGAAGCAGGAGGATCGAGAGGCAGTCAGCACCCATACTGCTCAGGAACCAGTACCAGGCTCTCACGCAGGAGAACCATGAAGAAATACAGCAAAATAAGACTTTGCCAGCAATGAATAACCTTGTAAGCCCGCAGAATCCTCCTGGATGGAAAAAGAAGAATGTTGTGAAGAAAAAACGGAGAGTGGTGGTCATGGGGGATTCCCTGTTAAGAGGAACAGAGGCCGCTATCTGCAGACCAGACATAACCTCAAGAGAAATGTGCTGTCTTCCAGGAGCAAAAATTAAAGATGTGTCTGACAGGATATCAAGACTCTTCAGACCTACAGATCACTACCCATTCCTGCTAATACATGTGGGGACAAATGACACCGCAAGAAAGGACCTGGAAACCATCTGCAGTGACTTTCAAGACTTAGGCAAGAAAGTGAAAGAATTGGGAGCGCAGGTGGTCTTCTCATCCATCCTCCCAGTGGATGGCCATGGAACAATGAGGTGGAATAAGATTCTACAGGTGAACAACTGGCTACGTCGATGGTGCCGTCAACAAGGATTTGGATTTCTGGATCACGGAATGAATTACCTATACGATGGACTACTTGCTAGAGATGGGGTGCACCTTACGAAGACTGGAAAACATGTATTTGGAAGTCGCCTTGCTACACTCATCAGAAGAGCTTTAAACTAGAACAATGTTGGAAGGGAAGCAAAAGGCCAGAAAAAGCCATACAGCTGACAAATACTATTGAGATCTCTGCTACTGGAAGTGGAAAGGAAGAACAAAGACAAAACAATTTAAATAATAAAAATATGGGAGGAAGAGAAACCAATCACAAACTAAAATGTTTTTATACAAATGCACAAAGCATGGGCAACAAACAAGGAGAATTGGAACTACTAACGCAGGAAAAGGAATATGATGTCATTGGAATCACTGAAACTTGGTGGGACGATACACATGATTGGAATAAAAGGCTAAAAGGATACAACTTATTTGCAAGAAACAGACTTGATAAACGAGGAGGAGGTGTTGCATTGTATGTTAGAAAAGCGTATATCTGCACAGAGATTGAAGCTTCAGAGACTGGGAGTTCTGTGGAAACTGTTTGGGTAAGAATACAAGGAGAGAACAACGGAAAGGACACCATTGTAGGCATTTACTACAGGCCACCTGGGCAAGCTGAAGATATGGATGAACTCTTTATGTATCAAATGACCAAGTTCTCCAACAAATATGACGTAGTGGTCATGGGAGATTTCAACTATCCAGACATTTGTTGGGAATCTCTCTCAAGTAAAACTAACAGGTCAAGCAAATTCTTATCCTCTCTTGCTGACAACTTTATCTTCCAAAAGGTAGGGGAGAAAACAAGGGGATCTGCTACTTTGGATCTAATCCTTATAAACAGGGAGGAAATGGTTGAGGAGGTAAAGGTGGCTGGGACCCTAGGAGGCAGCGATCATGCTATTATAGAATTTTGGATAACTAGAGGAGGAAGACATGTGAAGACTCAAACTTCAAGGTTAGATTTTAAAAAGGCAGATTTTAAGAGACTCAGAAAGAGAATAGGAGGGATCCAATGGCTGGATGTCCTTAAGGACAAAAATGTCCAGGAAGGATGGGAAATTTTTAAAAATGAGATTCTCAAAGCACAATCGTTAACAATCCCGAAAACTAGGAAGAATGGGAAGCATTTAAGGAAACCAGGATGGATGAACACAGAACTTAAACACATGCTAAAAAGAAAGAAAGAAATGTTTATTAAATGGAAAGAGGGAGGCATATCTAAAGAAGATTATAATGCAGTCTGCAGATCCTGCAGGGCACGTATCAGGTTAGCTAAAGCTGACAATGAATTAAGGCTTGCAACAGATGTCAAAAGCAATAAAAAAGGATTTTGGGGGTATGTCAAAAGTAAAAGAAAAGTCAAAGATGCTATAGGATTTTTACAGGATGAAAATGGAGAAATGGTAAGAGAGGATGTTGAGAAGGCCAAACGTTTTAATTCTTATTTTGCATCTGTTTTCTCTCAGAAAGAAAATGTAACATCAACTGATCTCCACTGTCCTTTTAAAGGAATAGAGGAATCCAAGTTATCTGTAAACAGAAAGATTGTGAGGGAATATTTAGCTAACATAAATGAGTTCAAGTCTCCAGGTCCAGATGAATTACACCCCAGAGTACTGAAGGAGATCGTAGAAGAAATTTTAGAACCACTCTCCATAATCTTTGAAAATTCTTGGAGAACAGGAGAAGTCCCAGAAGACTGGAGAAGAGCAAATGTTGTTCCTATCTTCAAAAAGGGGAAGAAGGTGGACCCAGGGAAATATAGGCCGGTTAGTCTGACTTCTGTACCAGGAAAGATCTTTGAACAAATTATTAAACAACATGTATGTAAGTACATGGATAAGAATGAAGTGATTAACCAGAGTCAGCATGGGTTTGTAACTAGCAAGTCATGTCAGACTAACTTAATTTCCTTCTATGACAGAATCACTGACTGGGTGGATCAGGGAAATGCTGTAGATATAGTATATCTTGACTTCAGCAAAGCATTTGACAAAGTATCTCACACCATCCTTATTGAAAAAATGACCAAGTATGCAATGGACCAGGCAACTGTTAGGTGGATTCATAACTGGCTTAGTGATCGGACTCAAAGGGTGGTTGTAAATGGCTTCACATCCAGCTGGATGAATGTCTCAAGTGGGGTACCACAGGGCTCCGTCCTGGGACCTGTATTGTTCAACATCTTTATCAATGATTTAGATGAAGGAATTGAGGGTAAACTGATTAAATTTGCTGATGACACAAAGCTAGGAGGGATAGCTAATACTAGAGAAGAGAGAGAGAGGATTCCAAAAGACCTAAATAAACTGGAGCAGTGGGCAGCAACCAACAGAATGGTTTTTAACAGGGAAAAATGCAAAGTACTACATCTGGGCAATAAAAATGAAAAAAGCATATACAGAATGGGAGGAATAGAGCTAAGCAACAGTACATGCGAAAAAGACTTAGGTATACTAATAGATCATAGACTGAACATGAGTCAACAGTGTGATGCAGCAGCAAAAAAGGCAAATACAATTCTGGGATCTATTAACAGAAGCATACAATCTAGATCACGTGAAGTCATTATCGGTCTTTACTCCTCTTTGGTCAGACCTCATCTGGAATACTGTGTACAGTTTTGGGCACCACATTTTAAAAAAGACATAGACAAACTGGAGCAAGTTCAGAGAAGAGCGACCAGAATGGTGACTGGTCTGCAAACCATGTCCTATGAGGAACGGTTGCAGGATTTGGGAATGTTTAGCTTGCAAAAAAGAAGACTGAGAGGAGACTTAATAGCTGTCTACAAATATGTCAAGGGCTGTCACATTGTAGAAGGATCACCTTTATTCTCATTTGCACAAGGAAAGACTAGAAGCAATGGGATGAAACTAAATGGGAGGAGACACAGATTAGATATTAGAAAAAACTTTTTGACAGTTAGGGTGATTAATGAGTGGAACAGGCTGCCACGAGAGGTGGTGAGTTCCCCTTCAATGGACGTCTTCAAACAGAGGCTGGACAGACATCTGTCTGAGATGATCTAGTGAATCCTGCTTTGAGCAGGGGGTTGGACCAGATGACCCAGGAGGTCCCTTCCAACTCTACCATTCTATGATTCTATGATTCTATTTCTTTGAATATTCCCCAAGTACATATTATATAATATGAGAGTAAGTCACTGGAATTTCAGACACTTGAAAAAACTCTTGTCTTAGATTCTTTTTTCACTGGCTGCCCGGTCTTAAGTTACATCAGTTGAAAATAGAATGAATGGGATCCTATACTATTAGCTCAAAGTTCAAAGGCCGCAGCTGTCACACGTCATGCTGTAAAGCTACTTTAATTTGCACGAACACTTCATGCACAGAAAATATTAGCAACACAAAAGAATTAATAAGTATTACATATATATTATAGTTCAGCTAGATATATTGTTATTATTTTAAAATGTTATACACATAAAATCATGCAATTTTTTCACTTCCTGTGTGAATAAAGAAATAAATCCATTTTAGAGTTCTTTGATCAAATCTTGCTTTGGAATGAAAACTCTAAGGAAATATAAGAAAATAAAATTAAATATCAAATTCATACAGAAACAGAATTATTTAAATATCTTATACATATATTGGTTGGTTCTAATGTAATTCAAAATATTGCTACTTAAATTTATATATATGAAGTTCTAATTTATTAATTAACATATATATATATATATTTTATAAACGTATATATAAATACAATTATACGCAATCTCTACTTAGACAAGTGTATATATATATATATATATATATATATATATATATATATATATATGAACTATGAGAAACTATGAAACTACAATTTTACTGTATAAGATTATAAATAAATATTGAGACATTGTATTACATTTTGATACAACATTATAATTACAGTTTTTTCTTAGCCACTCCCTAAACCAAATCTTCTGTCTCTCTCAAATATCTCCAGGAACGCCCTATTTAGGAAATACATTTTTCTATCCTTCAAAACCTCAGAGAACTGCCTGTTCTTCTGTCCACATTCCATGACGTCACTGTGAGTTGGTCGTCTCACCTGTCTCTGTCCATCAGTTTCAGCCATTTTCCTTTTTAGAGAATCACAGTTCTGACTGAGAATTAACTCATTCTGTGGAGAGATGGATCTTTGCACTGGCTGATATGGCTTATAACATATATGAAATCTTCTGCGTATTTGATAGAGTTCACTATGGGGATGACTCAGTCTAGGAGAGTTTGATATTGGCTTTTGGTAAGATTTTACCTTTCCTGGTTTTATAAATTTAGCTTGATTTATTTTCTTTTCACGATTCTCATGTTTTCTAACAAAATCCAGCATCTGCGCACATTCAAATAATGAATTTTTTTGTGATGCCATAACTTGGGAAACTGAATTTAGGAATTTGAATTTTTGTACAAAAGTTGTTATCATATGTTGTACTTTTCCATTTTTGATGAGAGCTTTGTACAACCGTTCAAATATGGACATGAATGTATATGTACATTCCTTCCTACCAATCCTTAGTTTCTGCAGATCTTCTATGTTGGGAAAATCCTTTGTGACACAATAAATCAAATATCTTAATCTGTCCGAATCATTTTCCCATCCATTAGGAGAGTCATTTTCACAGGGCATTAAATGTAAACGTCTGGACAATGTCACAGGAATCCATATTTTAAATAATTGATTCCTCTCCTCATTGGATAAATCAAACTTATCAGAGAAGCTCTCAAATGTTTCTGAATTTCTACAGGCATGGATTTTGACATCATATTTTGGCATGATTTTGTATAATTTCAGCAAATTTTTCCTCATTTTAATTTGGAGTTGAGCGTGGGTAATTCCAGAATTCTCTGATATTTTTAGTGGCTCTTGTACGTCCGTTCCTCCTACATCACTCACGTCTCCTCCCACATCACCTAGTATGTCGGTTTCTCATATGTCAGTCATGTCTCCTCCCATGTCAGGTTTCTGTATGTCCGTCTCTTGGTCAGACCCAAGGTCACCTTCAGTTACAGACATGTGTCTTACTTCTTGTTCATTTTCCACATTACAGTCAGAATCAGTATCACCGTCTGACACTTCTACACTATTTTCCTGCTTAGAAATCTCTAACACAAGACTATGAAAAAAATCTACCAAATGTAGAATATTTCTCAATTTCTGTTTGTCTCTATTTACCAATTTAGAAGTTAACTGTAAATTCTGCAATTCACATTCTTTGTATAAACTGAGCCACAAAACTTCTATGTCATCTCCTACATTAACTTTGAAATTAATATTACTTTGTTTAGCAAAAGAAGAAATTATATCCATATTTTGCTTACCTTAAGATTCCTTGGCTTCTCTTTATCAGCACGTCCTGTCTTCAGTTCATCTGATTCTTTTCCTGTGTGATTCTGTTCCTTGTTAGTACCTCTGCTTCCTGTCTTTCCTCAGTCTGTAGGTCCTTTTTGCTTCTCGTGACAAACTAGTGAATTTACTGACACGTGAACAACAGCTGTTCAGCTCTTCAGGACTCCCCCCTTGTTCACGGAAGAAATTCACTTACTTAATTTAAAAAACAAAAAAACAGGACTGGCTGGCTCACCATTGTAAAATAATACTCTTCCTGTATTATTTTTTTCTACTGAGGACTTCTCAAAGTATCAATATCACGATATTCTTATAAAAAAATGTATCTATTTATTCTTGGATTGTCCAATAAAAAGAATCAGATTGCAGCAGGTACATACAATAATTAGTTATAAAGTAATTGTCCATTTGTCCATAATTAGCTTAATTGTTGATATTCACCCATCTTTCCTTGGATCCTGGCTGGTAAATCATGTCTTTGTCCAGCATGTGTCCAGGCCTACATGTCATCTGCTTCTCAGCATGAAGATACTGTGTCTTGTGGGGTGGGAAGAGCAAGAGAGCCCTCCCTTTCTGTACCATGAGCTTTTATAGCCAGTCGTATGGACACCTGTTCAGCATATGGTAGTGAACCAAAAATACACACACAAATAGCGCATGTCAACTAGACACGATGGCTGAGGCATAGAACTCAGAAAAATGATTATCGATTAACATTCCAAATGAATTTCCATAATTAACCATTTAACAGAGACCACCTGGGAATGCCAGGTGCTGTAGGCTTTTGCTTTTTCCTTCCTTCCACCAGCAGGGGGCACTCTCTTCTATGCCTTTTTTCCATTCCCTTTCACAAGTGCACACATTCATTCTCTTTTCTTTTTTTCATTTGCTTTCTCTCTTGCGCGATTTCATCTCTGCAAAATACCAGCATCCTTCTGATCACCGTGGGCCTCCAGCATAGTTGCTTATTTACTTTTAATACTAGGCTCCTTTTCACCAGGACCAGCGTCTCCCGGGTGGCTGGAGGCAACCACCGGTAACCCCAAGCAGAAGACCTTTGCAGGCAACACGACCCTCCCCCCTGAAGAACAGCTCAAAGTCACTGGCAACCATCTCACCCTCTTCCTTCATTCACCCCTGGATGTCACGCTCCGCCCCCAAGTTACGGGTCCAGCTTGCTCTTTCTGTCACATTACCGCGATGAAGGGTTTAGCCTGCAGGAGACCCTGCGCCGAGCCATCTTTGAAGACACCTGATGCGGCGGGTGAATCACTGCTAAACAAACCACACCTGTAGGGACGGCACAGCCTTTGCATGAACCCTTTGGAGCCCGCCCCGTCACCGCCAGATTGCTCGCCACCAAGCGATACTGAGAAAGGCTGGCCGGGCGATGGATCGAGCAGCGTCTACTGGCCATACCACATTGGATACGCCAGATCTTGTCTGATCTCGGAAGCAAAGCAGGGCTGGGCTTGGACAGTACTTGGATGGGAGACCTCCTGGGAACACCGGGTGCTGTAGACCATTTTGATGACGTTTTGCCCTACTGCCCAGCTCGGCTAGCATGGAACGGCGCCTTGCCGGACACCGACCTTAAGTAACTTAGATGATGGAAGCCCCAAGGCCTCTGAGCCAGTTGGCAGCTAAGTACGCTACCCCGCCGCCCTTCACGCAGGCCTGACACCGAGCTCCTTACCACGGCTAGGAGTGCTTATTGACTCCGCAGTTCGTCGTGTGGAAATTATGGCGTTAAAAGCACCCGGGGCCGTGAAGGGGCCAGACTTTCAGCAGGTGCCCAGGGAAGGTTTTGGATGCCGGCCGCCTAGCGAGGGCCAGCAGAAGTAACATGTTTCTCTGCAAAGAAGCTTGTGTAACCAAGCCAGACGGCTGCCAAAGAGCTAACCTCCGTGCAAGGAAGGCAAGGAAGGTGCGGAAGGAATTGGGGAGGGGGGGTTGATTCCTGCTAGGGCCCTAAAATCATAAAACAGGCAGGAGAGTCTGACGCATGGTGACGGAGAGGTTGGAGGGGCAGATAGGGGGTGTTGTCACGTTCGAGCACGTGTGCATGCTGGCTTGTGTGTGAGAGTGCGCTTTCTAGGTGTGGCGCGCTGCAGACAGTTAAAGGGATTGTTCCCTTTCATTAAAAGTTAATCCCCGGCTGCAGGCTATTAGAAAGCAACTAACCGCGCTCTACTCACCCTACCCGGGTCTACCGGTGAGTCTCGCCTCTGCTCCCGGCCTGTGGCATTGACTGTGAAGCTGACGTTCCGTCGACAGCGCTGCAGCCGATCAGTGAGCTCAGCGGCTCTGAGTGGGGCCTTCTGTCTACAAGACCTTTTAAGGAAGCCAGCAAAAAAATTGAAGAGAAGGGAAAGCACAAAAGGACCTGGTCTTGCTGAACACTGGAAAGGGCATCCGGCAGCCAGCCTTCAAAGTAGAAAAGCAGCAAGTGAGAGGCTTGTCTGTGCCTTCAAATTTGAAAAGCAGCAAGTGAGAGGCTTGTCTGCGCCTACAGACAAACCACTCTGTACACGCCTGATCTTGTCTAATCTTGGAAGCTAAGCATGGTTGGGCCTGGTTAGTACTTGGATGGGAGACCTCGTGGGAACACTGGGTGCTGTAGACTATTTTGATGACATTTTGCCCTACTGCCCAGCTCGGTTAGCATGGAACGGCGCCTTGCCGGACACCGACCTTAAGTAACTTAGATGATGGAAGCCCCAAGGCCTCTGAGCCAGTTGGCAGCTAAGTACGCTACCCCGCCGCCTTCACGCAGGCCTGACACCGAGCTTCTTACCACGGCTAGGAGTGCTTATTGACTCCGCAGCTCGCCGTGTGGAAATGATGGCGTTAAAAGCACCCGGGGCCGTGAAGGGGCCAGGCTTTCAGCAGGTGCCCAGGGAAGGTTTTGGATGCCGGCCGCCTAGCAAGGGCCAGCAGGAGTAACATGTTTCTCTGCAAAGAAGCTTGTGTAACCAAGCCAGACGGCTGACAAAGAGCTAACCTCAGTGCAAGGAAGGTGTGGAAGGAATTGGGGAGGGGGGGTGATTCCTGCTAGGGCCCTGAAATCATAAAACAGGCAGGAGAGTCTGACGCATGGTGACGGAGAGGTTGCAGGGGCAGATAGGGGGTGTTGTCACGTGCGAGCACGTGTGCATGCTGGCTTGTGTGTGAGAGTGCGCTTCCTATGTGTGGCGCGCTGCAGACAGTCAAAGGGATTGTTCCCTTTCATTAAAAGTTAATCCCCGGCTGCAGGCTATTAGAAAGCAACTAACCATGCTCTACTCACCCTACCCGGGTCTACTGGTGAGTCTCGCCTCTGCTCCCGGCCTGTGGCATTGGCCGTGAAGCTGACGTTCCGTCGCCAGCGCTGCAGCCGATCAGTGAACTCAGCGGCTCTGAGTGGGGCGTTCTGTCTACAAGACCTTTTAAGGAAGCCAGCAAAAAAATAGAAGAGAAGGGAAAGCACAAAAGAACCTGGTCTTGCTGAACACTGGAAAGGGCAGACGGCAGACGGCAGCCAGACTTCAAAGTAGAAAAGCAGCAAGTGAGAGGCTTGTCTGTGCCTTCGGCCGCACCACCCTGAAAGTGCCCGATCTCGGAAGCTAAGCAGGGTTGGGCCTGGTTAGTACTTGGATGGGAGACTGCCTGGGACTACCAGGTGCTGAAAGCTTTTACTTTTTCTTTCCTTCCACCAGCAGGGGGCACTCTCTTCTGTGACTTTTTTCTATTCCCTTTCACAAGTGCACACATTCATTCTCTTTTCTTTTTTTCATCTGCTTTCTCTCTTGCGCTATTTCATCTCTGCAAAATACCAGCATCCTTCTGATCACCGTGGGCCTCCAGCATTGTTGCTTCTTTACTTTTAATACTAGGCTCCTTTTCACCAGGACCAGCGTCTCCCGCATGGCTGGAGACAACCACCGGTAACCCCAAGCAGAAGACCTTTGCAGGCAACACGACCCTCCCCCCTGAAGAGCAGCTCAAAGTCACTGGCAACCATCTCACCCTCTTCCTTCATTCACCCCTGAACGTCTCGCTCCGCCCCCAAGTTACGGGTCCAGCTTGCTCTTTCTGTCACATTACCGCGATGAAGGGTTTAGCCTGCAGGAGACCCTGCGCCGAGACATTTTTGAAGACACCTGATGCGGCGGGTGAATCACTGCTAAACAAACCACACCTGTAGGGATGGCACAGACTTTGCATGGACCCTTCGGAGTCCGCCCCGTCACGGCCAGATTGCTCGCCACCAAGCGTGTTACAACTCTCCTGTTAGTTTTTTTTTAGTTTGCTGGTCACATGACCATTTTGCCTATTTAATCCGGCTCCGCCCTCCTGGCTTTGCTGGACTTCATTTGTATTTACTACTGTTGAGCTAGCTTGTTGCTCTGTTGCCGTTCTCTGTTAGTTTTGCTAGGTCTTCTGACCCCTATGCCTTTTTGTTGTGTGTTTGTCTTTGACTGCTACTATTTCTGCTAGGAGGTGTCCAACTTTTCCCAGTCTCTAGATCTTGTAGGGATCCCTCCCTCACATCTATAGGTCTGCGTTCAGACTAGCCGAGGACTTTAGCGGGTCTGATCGCAGGATCAGGTTCCCCGCTACATCGTAGGGATCTAGTTTAGTTCTATTGTAGGGATAGATCTCCTTTCTTTCCTTAGTCTCTGTAGCAGATCATAACAGTAATTCCAGCCATAAAAAAAAAAAAAAAAAAAAAATTCTCTAAGGAAAGACCTCCAGTTTTCCATCATGGTCTCGGTGCAAGATTTGGCTCAACGCTTGCAGGGACTCTCTCTGGAGGTGACCAAGCTCCAACAACACGTGAGTAGCTGTTCTGGAGCGCATTTTGTGGAACCTAAGGTACGTCTGCCTGATCTATTTTTTGGCGAAAAACAAGATTTTTTTTCTTTTAAAAATGCTTGTCTATTATATTTTCGTTTGAGACCCGGATCCTCTGGTGATGAATCACAGCGCATAGGGATCATAATGTCACTTTTGCGCAAAGATCCTCAGGGATGGGCCTTCTCTCTCCAACCTAGTGATCCGTGCTTTAGATCAGTGGATAGTTTTTTTTCTGCTTTCGGTTTGTTGTACGATGATCCTGATCGTGTCTCATCTGCTGAGTCTGAATTAAGACGTTTGAGGCAGGGATCAGGTAATGTGGAAAAATATTGTTCTCACTTCCGTCGGTGGTCTGCCCAGGTGGGGTGGAACGATTCTGCTTTGAAAAGCTTGTTTCTTGCAGGGCTATGTGAAAGGGTAAAGGATTTACTGATTGCTTATCCCACACCTGGAAACTTGCAGGAGGCAATGCAATTAGCTATACGGGTGGACAGGAGACTGCGTGAAAGGGTTAATTGTTATGCACACGCCCGGACTGACTGGCGTGTGCGGTTGTAGTGGTTCCACTGGACCATGAACCGGAGAGTGCCTGGAGGGGCGTAACTAAGTATCTGGCCGATCCGACCAAGATGGCACGACGGCATACGACGCCAGTGCACCAGGGAGAAACCGGGCAGAGGGACCAGGTGCTACTCCAGGTCAAACTCCGGACACGGGGGTTGACCCACACAGGGATTACTGGAACAGGCTGGTAGGCTGGCACACAGACTGGTGGGTATAGGCAGGCACGACTGGTATGCAGGCAGGCGGGTAAGCAGGCAGGGGGGTACAGGCAAGCACAGCAAGAGTGCAGACAGGGAGGCACTAGCAGGTAGGAACACAGGCGGGATAGGACCCAGTACACACTGGGACTCAGGAATAATACAGGCAGAGGGGTACAGGCAAGCACGGCTAGAGTGCAGACAAGGCTGAGCAGGGAGGACAGGGCTCTGTTCACACGGAACAGACAGGAAGGGAAAGGCAGAGCCAGACACCCACAGGGTACTTGCAGTGAAGTAGCGAGTGGACCACAAACTCACAAACGGGAGTACAGAGACAACAGGCAGGAGTTAGGTACGAGTTCAGACTCTGCAGAAAAAGGAAGGGAACGGACATAGAGGCAAAACAGGTAAAGGATAGGAGAGAGTTCAGACTGGAACTGAGTGTACGGAGGAGACCGACACTGCAGCGGGATACAGGAGCGGGTCTGGGAATACTGCCCCCAGAGAGGCGGGACGAACAGGCAAGGAGCGTGTTCAGACAGGACAGACAAGATACAGGAGCGGGTCTAGGTAATCGGCCCCTAGAAGGCGGGAGGAACAGGCTAGGAGCGAGTTCAGACAGGACAGACAAGATACAGGAGCGGGTCTAGGTAATCGGCCCCTAGAAGGCGGGAGGAACAGGCTAGGAGCGTGTTCAGACAGGACAGACAAGATACAGGAGCGGGTCTAGGTAATCGGCCCCTAGAAGGCGGGAGGAACAGGCTAGGAGCGTGTTCAGACAGGACAGACAAGATACACAGAAAGGACTCAGTTCAGACACGGGAACTAATACCGCAAAGCAGGAGACATACAGGACTCAGTTCAGACACGGGAGCTGATACCGCAAAGCAGGAGACATACAGGACACAGTTCAGACACGGGAGCTGATACCGCAAAGCAGGAGACATACAGGACTTAGTTCAGACAGGCCTAGAAATACAGCCTCCAGGATAGGCAGACAAGAGAACACAGAACGGGACCTGGCACCTTCAGAGTGCAAGCACACACTGAATGAAACACTATGCTCAGGCAGGGATAGAAGGGAGCTGCTGAGCTATATACCAAGTGACAGACAGCAATAGGTTGAGGACGCACAAGGGGTGTGACCCACAGCAGGTACAAAAGGCAGGAAGTGATCGGGCGCCGCCCTTAAGCAGCAGAAACAGACACAAACAGACAGCATGGAGGGAAGCCAGAGAGACATTCTGGACAGGAGATCAAGTGCGCCCTCTTGCACAGTGGGAGATGGACCACCATGCAAGGACGCCGCCAGGTATGTTACAGTACCTCCCCCCTTACGCCCCCTCTTCTTCAGGCCTGCCAGAATCTTCCGCAAGGAATTCGAGGACCAGTCGTTCACTGGGTTGGAGGGGGACAGAGACTTAAATGTAATCTCTGCTTCGAGGTACATCTTGTCAAGCTCACAGGAAGAAATAGACGGGTTATCAGGTACATAATGAGAAAAAGTCACTGTCTCTTTGTTATCTGGTGGTATCCCGGAGGATTCAGGAAACAACTGGAGGTCCTCCGCCGGGTCAGAAGAGTGCAGAGGCTCAGAGAAAACAACTGCTTCAGAGTACACTAGGTCGGACTCACTGGAGGAAGCGGGCGAGGTATCGGGTACCGAGTATAGGAAAGTCTCTGTCCATTCACCACCAGGTGGCACCCCGAAGGGTTCTGGAGACAGCTGGCGGTCCTCCGCCTGGTCGGAGGGGTGTAGAGACTCAGGAGTAACCTCTGCTTCAGAGTACACTAGGTCGGACTCACTGGACGAAGCAAGCGAGGTATCAGATCCAGGATATAGGAAAGTCTCTGTCCATTCACCACCAGGTGGCACCCCGAAGGATTCTGAACACAACTGAAGGTCCTCCGCCTGGTCGGAGGGGTGTAGAGACTCAGGAGTAACCTCTGCTTCGGAGTACACTAGGTTGGACTCACTGGACGAAGCGAGCGAGGTATCAGGTACAGAGTATAGGAGAGACTCTGTCCTTTCGCTACCAGGTAGCACCCCGAAGGGTTCAGGAGACAACTGGAGATCCTCCGCCTGGTCGGAGGGGTGTAGAGACTCGGAGGTAACTACCACTTTGGGGTACCCATTGTCAGGCTCACAGGACGAAGCGGACAAAGTATTGAGTACCGGGTGTAGAGAAGTCTCTCTCCATTTGTCATCGAGTGGTATCCCAGAGGGTTCAGGAGGCAACAGGGGATCCTCCGCCAGGTAGTAGAGGTGCACAGACTCTGAGGTAACCACAGCTTTGGAGCATCCTTGGACATGCACACCGGTTAAAGAGAAAGAAGCATCTGATGCCGGGTGCAGGAAGTTCTCCTGTGTGGAGTCTGGATGGGCAGAAGTCTCTTCGGCCAGGAGAACTGGTGCACTACCCACGCACATTACCCATTGGGGTTTCTCCGGGATACAGGGAGATGAAGCTTCAGTAGGGACTTCAAGGTTGGGGTCAGGAGGTCTCAGGGAGGACAGACCCTGGCGTGACGGCTTGCCTCTAAGTCTAGCACGTCTGGACTGCCTCTTGAGGTTGAGAGAAGTATTCCGGAAAGCGTAGTCACCCTGTGAGGATTCTGGGTGGGCAGTAGTCTCATTGGGCTGGAGGACTATTGCGCTACCCACACACATTACCCGTCGGGGCTGCTCCGGGATATTGGGAAGTGAAGCTTCAGCAGGGGCTTCCGGGTTAGGATCATCGAAGACCATTAGAAAGGCCACCAGGAAGGCCATTAGGTCCAGGAGGATCGGATCCTGTGTTTCATATAGGGGGTTGATCCATTCCAAGGCATCACCCGCCAGGTAAGACATAATAAAGGCCACTTTAGCCCAATCGGAAGGAAAATAGAGAGGGTAGGCCTTAAAGTGTAGCATGCATTGCTCCACAAATGCACGACACTGTCTTGGATCCCCATAGTAACGTGGCGGATCCGCAGGAACGAGAGCTGATAGATCCATCTGGACGGTGCTTAATTCGCCTGGAACTCAGCTAAGGGAAAAAAAAAATTATTTATTTATTTTAATGCATGTATTCACTGGAAAACTTCTCAGAGGGCGAAGGCCGTGGGGCTCAACGGGAACCATGGCCTGAGCATGCTGTTATGCACACGCCCGGACTGACTGGCGTGTGCGGTTGTAGTGGTTCCACTGGACCATGAACCGGAGAGTGCCTGGAGGGGCGTAACTAAGTATCTGGCCGATCCGACCAAGATGGCACGACGGCATACGACGCCAGTGCACCAGGGAGAAACCGGGCAGAGGGACCAGGTGCTACTCCAGGTCAAACTCCGGACACGGGGGTTGACCCACACAGGGATTACTGGAACAGGCTGGTAGGCTGGCACACAGACTGGTGGGTATAGGCAGGCACGACTGGTATGCAGGCAGGCGGGTAAGCAGGCAGGGGGGTACAGGCAAGCACAGCAAGAGTGCAGACAGGGAGGCACTAGCAGGTAGGAACACAGGCGGGATAGGACCCAGTACACACTGGGACTCAGGAATAATACAGGCAGAGGGGTACAGGCAAGCACGGCTAGAGTGCAGACAAGGCTGAGCAGGGAGGACAGGGCTCTGTTCACACGGAACAGACAGGAAGGGAAAGGCAGAGCCAGACACCCACAGGGTACTTGCAGTGAAGTAGCGAGTGGACCACAAACTCACAAACGGGAGTACAGAGACAACAGGCAGGAGTTAGGTACGAGTTCAGACTCTGCAGAAAAAGGAAGGGAACGGACATAGAGGCAAAACAGGTAAAGGATAGGAGAGAGTTCAGACTGGAACTGAGTGTACGGAGGAGACCGACACTGCAGCGGGATACAGGAGCGGGTCTGGGAATACTGCCCCCAGAGAGGCGGGACGAACAGGCAAGGAGCGTGTTCAGACAGGACAGACAAGATACAGGAGCGGGTCTAGGTAATCGGCCCCTAGAAGGCGGGAGGAACAGGCTAGGAGCGAGTTCAGACAGGACAGACAAGATACAGGAGCGGGTCTAGGTAATCGTCCCCTAGAAAGCGGGAGGAACAGGCTAGGAGCGTGTTCAGACAGGACAGACAAGATACAGGAGCGGGTCTAGGTAATCGGCCCCTAGAAGGCGGGAGGAACAGGCTAGGAGCGTGTTCAGACAGGACAGACAAGATACACAGAAAGGACTCAGTTCAGACACGGGAACTAATACCGCAAAGCAGGAGACATACAGGACTCAGTTCAGACACGGGAGCTGATACCGCAAAGCAGGAGACATACAGGACACAGTTCAGACACGGGAGCTGATACCGCAAAGCAGGAGACATACAGGACTAAGTTCAGACAGGCCTAGAAATACAGCCTCCAGGATAGGCAGACAAGAGAACACAGAACGGGACCTGGCACCTTCAGAGTGCAAGCACACACTGAATGAAACACTATGCTCAGGCAGGGATAGAAGGGAGCTGCTGAGCTATATACCAAGTGACAGACAGCAATAGGCTGAGGACGCACAAGGGGTGTGACCCACAGCAGGTACAAAAGGCAGGAAGTGATCGGGCGCCGCCCTTAAGCAGCAGAAACAGACACAAACAGACAGCATGGAGGGAAGCCAGAGAGACATTCTGGACAGGAGATCAAGTGCGCCCTCTTGCACAGTGGGAGATGGACCACCATGCAAGGACGCCGCCAGGTATGTTACATTAATGAGAGCAAATCCTCTGCTATGTCAGCTTCGAGTCCTGAGAGGTTCTGTGCTGACAATGGAGAGCCGATGGAAATTGGGGCGATGGCACCCCGCTCTCAGGAAAAAGACCGCCGACTTTCTGAAGGCTTGTGTTTCTATTGCGGAAATTCTGGTCATTTTATTAAGAGCTGTGTGCTTCGTAAGAAGAAAGAAAAAAAAATGGTCAGTCATGCTCGTATTGCCTGTTTAAATTCTAAGGGAGTATTCCTATCTGCCACTACTGCTGCTCAGGATGAATTAATTGAATTTCGGGTATTTGTGGATTGTGGATCTACTCTGAATGTGATTGATGGGGGATTCTTGGAAAAACTTAGATTAGAACCTAAAACTTTGTCATCCCCTATTGCTGTGGTTTCTGTCGATGGCTCTCCCTTGAAGAGTGTTACTCACAAGGTCTGTGAATTTCCCCTCACTTTTAATGGTATTCATCAAGAGAATTTGGATTTGGTGGTATTGGATAATTTGCCTTCTCCAGTAATATTGGGGTTACCCTGGTTAAAATTGCACAATCCTGTACTGGATTGGTCTACCAATGAAATTAAGCCCTGGAGCCCTAAGTGTTATGACAAGTGTTGTAACGGGCACATTGCTGCTGTGGATAGAGGGGAATTGCCTGTACCTATTCAGGATTTTTGGAGAGTTTTTTCTGAGGAGGAGTCGCAGGTTTTGCCTCCCCATAGAGACTATGATTGTACCATTGAATTTGTCCCTGGCGCGACTCTTCCTAAGAGTCGTTTATTTAATCTTACTATTCCTGAAAGAAAGGCTTTGGAAGAATACATACAGACAAGCTTGGCCGCCGGTCACATTAGGCCTTCCAAGTCTCCTGTGGCTGTTGGATTTTTTTTTGTAAAAAAAAAAGATGGCGGTTTACGTCCTTGTCTGGACTTTCGTGAGATTAATAAAATTACTGTACGCAATCCTTACCCACTGCCATTGATTCCTGATTTATTTAACCAGTTAGTGGGGGCCAAGTGGTTCTCTAAAATTGATCTCCGGGGGGCATACAATTTGTTGCGCATGAAGGAGGGTGATGAATGGAAGACTGCTTTTAACACTCCTGTGGGTCATTTTGAGAATCTGGTTATGCCTTTTGGTCTCACCAATGCTCCAGCATTTTTTCAGAATCTTATTAATGATATCCTTAGACCTTTAATCGGCAAAAATGTGGTTGTGTATTTGGATGACATTTTGATTTATTCGCCGGATCTGGAGTCTCATTGGCGGAGCGTACGTGAGGTATTACAGTTATTAATGGACAATTCGTTTTTTGCTAAGCTGGAGAAATGTGAGTTCGCTGTACAGAGAATTAATTTTTTGGGCTACATTATCTCCAGTGAAGGTTTTGAGATGGACCCGGTTAAAGTTCAAGCTGTGCAGGAATGGCCTAGGCCTATTGGTTTGAAATCGATACAGAGGATTTTGGCTTTCGCCAATTATTACAGAAAATTCATAAAAAAATTTTCTATTATTGTCAAACCGCTGACCGATCTCACCAGGAAAGGTGCTAATGCGGTTCAGTGGACTTCTGAGGCCATTGAAGCTTTTGTGTTTCTAAAGGAGAGGTTCACCTCTGCTCCCATCCTTATGCAGCCTGATGTGACTAAGCCGTTTTTGGTTGAGGTTGATGCTTCTTCGGTGGGGGTTGGTGCGGTGTTGTCTCAGGAAAACAAGGATGGAGTACATCCCTGTGCCTTTTTTTCAAAAAAATTTTCCGAGACTGAACTTAATTAAGATATTGATAATCGGGAATTGCTGGCGATTAAACTCGCATTTGAACACTGGTGTCATCTCTTGGAAGGTGCTGAATTTCCCATTCAGGTTTTCACTGATCATAAAAATCTGATCTATCTTGATGCTGCCAAGCGCTTGAATGCCCTATAGGCTAGGTGGGCACTTTTTTTCTCGCGGTTTAATTTTTCCGTTACTTACATCCCGGGTACCAAGAATGTTAAAGCGGATGCTTTGTCTCGCAGCTTTTCTCCCATGGTCGGTGTTGAGGAGGAAGAGGAGACCATTTTACAAGAAGGTGTTGTGATTGCTGCTTTGGACTCCGTTTTGGAGGATGAGATTCTTAAAGCACAGGAGAATGCCCCATCTAACACTCCCCATGGGAGGTTGTTTGTGCCTAGGACCTTTAGGAGAGATTTGTTTGTTGAGTGTCATGAGTCTCGGTTGGCAGGTCATCCAGGAATTTCTGAGACCAAGAGACATGTGGGTGCAGTTTTTGGTGGCCTGGATGGCAGAAGGAAGTCATTAAGTGGGTGCGCCAATGTACTGTGTGTGCAAGATCCAAGTCTTTGCATGCTCCTGCTGAGGGGTTGCTTTGCCCTCTGGAGGTTCCTAGTGCACCTTGGACACATCTGGCTATGGACTTTATTACTGACCTTCCTCCCTCTGAAGGTTTCACGGTCATCTGGGTGGTCGTGGACCGTTTTAGCAAGATGTGTCACTTGGTTCCCTTCATCAAACTGCCTTGCGCTAAGACACTCGCAAAGGCCTTTGTCAAGGAGATTGTCAGACTACATGGTGTTCCTACTGACATTATTTCTGATAGGGGACCTCAGTTCGTGGCTCATTTTTGGCGTGCCTTTTGTGACAGGTTGGGAGTTCATTTGTCGTTTTCATCCGGATATCATCCTGAGTCTAATGGCCAGACAGAAAGGAAGAACCAGGATGTTGAGCAGTTCTTGCGTTGTTTTGTGGCAGACAATCAAGAGGGGTGGTCTGAGTTTCTGCCACTTGCTGAATTTGCTCTTAACAACCATACATCCTCTTCTGCTGGGTGTTCGCCTTTTTTTTGTTGTTCTGGGAGACATCCGTCTTTTGGGTCATTTTCCAAATTGGTTTCGGCTGTGCCTGAGGAGGAGAGTTTTTCCGGTGATTTGGAGAGAGTTTGGACGGATGTGCGTGGTAATCTTCAGGAGGCTAACAAAAAATCTAAGAGGTACTTTGATAGGAAACGGCAAGAGGTTTTGTTTGCGGTTGGTGACATGGTTTGGTTGTCCTCTAAGAATCTGCGATTGAGGATTCCTTCTAAAAAATTGGTTCCCAAGTTCGTAGGGCCCTTTAAGGTACTTCAGATAGTTAACCAATCTGCTGTTAGGCTGGAGGTTCCTACGTCCTGGAGGATTAATCCGGTGTTTCATGTTTCTCTGTTGAAAAAAGCTGATGTGTCGGATGGTGACGCCTCTGCCACTGTTCCTCCGGTGGTGGAGGACGGGGAATATGAAATTTCCCGCATCCTAAATTCTAGACGGTATAGAGGGAGTATGCAGTATCTCGTCGCTTGGAAGGGTTTCGGACCTGAGGATAACTCATGGGTTCGAGCGGATTATGTTTCTGCCCCCAGACTTGTCCGAGCGTTTCACAGGAGGTTTCCTGGTAAGCCTGGGCCTAGGGGATCCGGAGGATCATCTTAGAAGAGGGGGTACTGTTACAACTCTCCTGTTAGTTTTTTTTTAGTTTGCTGGTCACATGACCATTTTGCCTATTTAATCCGGCTCCGCCCTCCTGGCTTTGCTGGACTTCATTTGTATTTACTACTGTTGAGCTAGCTTGTTGCTCTGTTGCCGTTCTCTGTTAGTTTTGCTAGGTCTTCTGACCCCTATGCCTTTTTGTTGTGTGTTTGTCTTTGACTGCTACTATTACTGCTAGGAGGTGTCCAACTTTTCCCAGTCCCTAGATCTTGTAGGGATCCCTCCCTCACATCTATAGGTCTGCGTTCAGACTAGCCGAGGACTTTAGCGGGTCTGATCGCAGGATCATGTTCCCCGTTACATCGTAGGGATCTAGCTTAGTTCTATTGTAGGGATAGATCTCCTTTGTTTCCTTAGTCTCTGTAGCAGATCATAACAAAGCGATCCTGAGAAAGGCTGGCCGGGCGATGGATCAAGCAGCGTCTACTGGCCATACCACCTTGGATACGCCCGATCTCGTCTGATCTCAAAAGCAAAGCAGGGCTCGGCTCAGACAGTACTTGGATGGGAGACCTCCTGGGAACACCAGGTGCTGTAGACCATTTTGATGACGTTTTGCCCTACTGCCCAGCTCGGCTAGCATGGAACGGCGCCTTGCCGGACACCGACCTTAAGTAACTTAGATGATGGAAGCCCCAAGGCCTCTGAGCCAGTTGGCAGCTAAGTACGCTACCCCGCCGCCTTCACGCACGCCTGACACCGAGCTCCTTGCCACGGCTAGGAGTGCTTATTTACTCCGCAGCTCGCCGTGTGGAAATGATGGCGTTAAAAGCACCCGGGGTCGTGAAGGGGCCAGGCTTTCAGCAGGTGCCCAGGGAAGGTTTTGGATGCCGGCCACCTAGCGAGGGCCAGCAGAAGTAACATGTTTCTCTGCAAAGAAGCTTGTGTAACCAAGCCAGACGGCTGACAAAGAGCTAACCTCAGTGCAAGGAAGGCAAGGAAGGTGCGGAAGGAATTGGGGAGGGGGGGTGATTCCTGCTAGGGCCCTGAAATCATAAAACAGGCAGGAGAGTCTGACGCATGGTGACGGAGAGGTTGTAGGGGCAGATAGGGGGTGTTGTCACATGCGAGCACGTGAGCATGCTGGCTTCTGTGTGAGAGTGCGCTTCCTAGGTGTGGCGCGCTGCAGACAGTCAAAGGGATTGTTCCCTTTCATTAAAAGTTAATCCCCGGCTGCAGGCTATTAGAAAGCAACTAACCGCACTCTGCTAACCCTACCCAGGTCTACCGGTGAGTCTCGCCTCTGCTCCCGGCCTGTGGCATTGGCCGTGAAGCTGACGTTCCGTCGACAGCGCTGCAGTCGATCAGTGAGCTCAGCGGCTCTGAGTGGGGCGTTGTGTCTACAAGACCTTTTAAGGAAGCCAGCAAAAAAATTGAAGAGAAGGGAAAGCACAAAAGGACCTGGTCTTGCTGAGCACTGGAAAGGGCAGCCGGAAGCCAGACGTCACAGTAGAAAAGCAGCAAGTGAGAGGTTTGTCTCTGCTTACGGCCACACCACCCTGAACATGCCTGATCTCATCTGATCTCAGAAGCTAAGCAGGGTCAGGCCTGGTTAGTACTTGGATGGGAGACCACCTGGGAATACCACGTGCTTTTGGCTTTTTCCTTCCTTCCACCAGCAGGGGGCACTCTCTTCTATGCCTTTTTTCCATTCCCTTTCACAAGTGCACACATTCATTCTCTTTTCGTTTTTTCATTTGCTTTCTCTCTTGCGCTATTTCATCTCTGCAAAATACCAGCATCCTTCTGATCACCGTGGGCCTCCAGCATTGTTGCTTATTTACTTTTAATACTAGGCTCCTTTTCACCAGGACCAGCGTCTCCCGCATGGCTGGAGGCAACCACCGGTAACCCCAAGCAGAAGACCTTTGCAGGCAACACGACCCTCCCCTCTGAAGAGCAGCTCAAAGTCACTGGCAACCATCTCACCCTCTTCCTTCATTCACCCCTGGACGTCTCGCTCCACCCCCAAGTTACGGGTCCAGCTTGCTCTTTCTGTCACATAACCACGATGAAGGGTTTAGCCTGCAGGAGACCATGTGCCGATACATTTTTGAAGACACCTGATGCGGCGGGTGAATCACTGCTAAACAAACCACACCTGTAGGGACAGCACAGCCTTTGCATGGACCCTTCGGAGCCCGCCCCGTCACGGCCAGATTGCTCGCCACCAGGCGATCCTGAGAAAGGCTGGCCGGGCGATGGATCAAGGAGCATCTACTGGCCATACCGCATTGGATACGCACGATCTCGTCTGATCTTGGAAGCAAAGCAGGGCTGGGCTCAGACAGTACTTGGATGGGATACCTCCTGGGAACACCGGGTGCTGTAGACCATTTTGATGACGTTTTGCCTTACTGCCCAGCTCGGCTAGCATGGAACGGCGCCTTGCCGGACACTGACCTTAAGTAACTTAGATGATGGAAGCCCCAAGGCCTCTGAGCCAGTTGGCAGCTAAGTACGCTACCCCGCAGCCTTCACGCAGGTCTGACACCGAGCTCCTTGCCACGGCTAGGAGTGCATATTGACTCAGCAGCTCGTCGTGTGGAAATGATGGCGTTAAAAGCACCCGGGGCCGTGAAGGGGCCAGGCTTTCAGCAGGTGCCCAGGGAAGGTTTTGGATGCCGGCCGCCTAGCGAGGGCCAGCAGAAGTAACATGTTTCTCTGCAAAGAAGCTTGTGTAACCAAGCCAGACGGCTGACAAAGAGCTAACCTCAGTGCAAGGAAGGCAAGGAAGGTGCGGAAGGAATTGGGGAGGGGGGGGTGATTCCTGCTAGGGCCCTAAAATCATAAAACAGGCAGGAGACGCATGGTGACGGAGAGGTTGTAGGGGCAGATAGGGGGTGTTGTCACGTGCGAGCACGTGTGCATGCTGGCTTGTGTGTAAGAGTGCGCTTCCTAGGTGTGGCGCGCTGCAGACAGTCAAAGGGATTGTTCTCTTTCATTAAAAGTTAATCTCTGGCTGCAGGCTATTAGAAAGCAACTAACCGCGCTCTACTCACCCTACCCGGGTTTACCGGTGAGTCTCGCCTCTGCTCCCGGCCTGTGGCATTGGCCGTGAAGCCGACGTTCCGTCGACAGTGCTGCAGCCGATCAGTGAGCTCAGCGGCTCTGAGTGGGGCGTTGTTTCTACAAGACCTTTTAAGGAAGCCAGCAAAAAAATTGAAGAGAAGGGAAAGCACAAAAGGACCTGGTCTTGCTGAGCACTGGAAAGGGCAGCCGGCAGCCAGACGTCAAAGTAGAAAAGCAGCAAGTGAGAGGCTTGTCTCTGCCTACGGCCACACCACCCTGAACACGCCTGATTTCATCTGATCTTGGAAGCTAAGCAGGGTCAGGCCTGGTTAGTACTTGGATGGGAGACTGTAAAATAATACTCTTCCTGTATTATTTTTTTCTACTGAGGACTTCTCAAAGTATCAATATCACGATATTCTTATAAAAAAATGTATCTATTTATTCTTGGATTGTCCATTAAAAAGAATCAGATTGCAGCAGGTACATACAATAATTAGTTATAAAGTAATTGTCTATTTGTCCATAATTAGCTTAATTGTTTAATTGTTGAGATTCACCCATCTTTCCTTGGATCCTGGCTGGTAAATCATGTCTTTGTCCAGCATGTGTCCAGGCCTACATGTCATCTGCTTCTCAGCATGAAGATTCTGTGTCTTGTGGGGTGGGCAGAGCAAGAGAGCTCCCCCTTTCTGTACCATGGGCTTTTATAACCAGTCGTATGGACACCTGTTCTACATATGGTAGTGAACCAAAAATACACACACAAATAGCGCATGTCAACTAGACACGATGGCTGAGGCATAGAACTCAGAAAAATTATTATCGATTAACATTCCAAATGAATTTCCATAATTAACCATTTAACATTTCCCCCTTTTTGAGAATAAAAGGACTTTAACTGAAATTTCTCAAAAGAAGATACATTCATCAATCATTTTTTCTTTCCTTCTCCCTTGGCAATATCATTAAATTTCCATAATAATAATAATAGTAATAATAGTATCAATATCGGATTTTAGTTATATAATGATGTGAATTCATGTTATGGTAAGCCGTGACTAATATTCATTTAATATGTATAATTATATTTCCCTATATCTAAATTGAAGCAATCGCGGGTTCAATCGTCATCATCTGATGTCATCGGGTCGTCGTCTCGTCTTCTTCTTTGTTCTTTTATAACACAGTCTTTAGATGAAAACTCCTTTGAAATAAATTACAGCATGTAGATATTGTACAGTCCATAATTGTGCTCATTATTGTTCAGTCCATAAACTGTACTCTTTATTAGAAAGATCATGTGTGTCAGTTGATAAGAAAACAAAGTCCATGGATGAAATGTAGCTTTAATATCTGTGCAGTGTCACATGGACTTATGTTGGATCGTCTTTGGAATCTTCCGTGTGTCCGCACTGGTCTCGTGTCACTTTTGGAACAGATGTGACGTCTTTGGTCAGTAAAGCAAGGGTTAACTTGCCACTTTCCTGCTTTATATAGCACCATAACCAGTACTCAGTCCTTTATATACAGGACACATATGCCAGGTATTACCTGTTCACCAGCTTTCATTGAAGCGTTGCAGGTGATAAGAAACCACTGGAACGTGATGAAACTTGAACACAACACAGTACATATAGGATCATCGTCCTCTGCCGTCCTGGTGATCAGTGGTGTGAATTGTATTGTATGTAATGGACACAGTCTATTATAACACTCAGCATTCACACCTGTTACCTTCTGAGACGTCCGGATATCAGTTGCTTCTTCTTGTAACTTTTGAGAATCTCTTTGATTTATAAAAATTAAAAGTCTTTATTAAGATAGAATTCATAATTGCGATGTCTTGATTGAAGTCTTCATTCCCTAATCTGATACCAAATCTGGCAGTTTTTCCTAACCTATAATATCACAGCGTACTATAGCAATCAGTAATATCCATCTAATTATTATCAAAATATTAAAATAAATTATGTTTGGAATAATAAACAATAATAGATAATAATTCATTATCAATCAAGTTCTCCATATGATAGAACATTTTTATGTCATAGGTGTAATTACCTTTTCCAACCCATAGGTGTCAGTGTATTTTGAAAAAACAAGTTTTTATATCTTTATTAAACCAATAATATCAAAGAATGTATACTCCTGAACCAAAATGAATAAATATATGAATGTATGAATGAATGAATGAATAAATGAATGAATGAATTGTTGTGTTTACTCAGAAAATGTAAACATTTTTTTCCTTAGCAATATATATTTAATGAAGCAATACTCTTGTATTAGACATTACTTTATTAAATATTAATGTGTTTTCTCAATTGAGATATTGAACTCAAATAAAATCAAATGAGAATTAAAAAATGAAAAAATAGAAAAATAAGAAGTATAAAGTAAGAATAAAATTTTAAAAATGAAAAATAAAATTAAGAGTAAAAATAAGAATAAAAATAAAAATAAGGCCTTTAAATTTTAATAACAAATGCAGAGTAATTATATTCTCCATAAAAAATACCCTTATATCTCCATTATTTGGATGATTTCATATTTGTCATAACCTTGTACCACCAAAAAATATTAAATTATGCAACTTTGCATGTAATACCCTTCTTAATTATACCATAGTACCTTATTATTATTTCTTCTTTATTAAAATGTGTGGAAAATAAGTATTGATCAAAAGTGATTATGTAATCAGGATCAAAAACACATTTTCCCCCTTAATACCAAAAATATTATTTTATAAAATTTATGTATATCTCAGAACCAAGTTAAAAATAATTATTCTTCTAGAAATATTGTGCATAAATTTCATATCGGTGAGTATCATAGATTTGACTAAAGAGATGTGTGTACCTATTTAGGTAACCATTAAAAATAATATTATAGTTATTCAAGAATATTATCATGTGGAAAATTATTCTAAATATAAATTTGCTTTGTAAACCATTTTGATGTGTGGTTGCCCTTATCCACTATTAGTTAAATCAAGAAATAATAATTATTAAAGAAATATAGAAATATATATATGTAGAAAATACCTAATTATGTATTATAATTTCCTCAGAATTAAATATATTTTTGTACCTTCACATAAAGAAACATTTTTTTTTCAAACATACAAACATACGAGGCCTCTGTCACATCAATCACACTTAGCAGCTGCTGATTTACTCATCTGTCACCTTCACTCTGACATTCACAGATCTGTTCAACTCAAACATTCCACATATGAAGTTTTAGATATATATATATATATATATATATATATTTAACCCAAAATTGTTGTATCCCAATTTATTAATGCGCATTGCCATATCAATTGAATATCTTTATATTTCTTTGACTATTCCCCAAGTACATATTATATAATATGAGAGTAAGTCACTGGAATTTCAGACACTTGAAAAAACTCTTGTCTTAGATTCTTTTTTCACTGGCTGCCCGGTCTTAAGTTACATCAGTTGAAAATAGAATGAATGGGATCCTATACTATTAGCTCAAAGTTCAAAGGTCGCAGTTGTCACACGTCATGCTGTAAAGCTACTTTAATTTGCACGAACACTTCATGCACAGAAAATATTAGCAACACAAAAGAATTAATAAGTATTACATATATATTATAGTTCAACTAGATATATTGTTATTATTTTAAAATGTTATACACATAAAATCATGCAATTTTTTCACTTCCTGTGTGAATAAAGAAATAAATCCATTTTAGAGTTCTTTGATCAAATCCTGCTTTGGAATGAAAACTCTAAGGAAATATAAGAAAATAAAATTAAATATCAAATTCATACAGAAACAGAATTATTTAAATATCTTATACATATATTGGTTGGTTCTAATGTAATTCAAAATATTGCTACTTAAATTTATATATATGAAGTTCTAATTTATTAATTAATATATATATATATATCTTATAAACGTATATATAAATACAATTATACGCAATCTCTACTTAGACAAGTGTATGTATATATATATATATATATATATATATATATATATATATATATATGAACTATTAGAAACTATGTAACTACAATTTTACTGTATAAGATTATAAATAAATATTGAGACATTGTATTATATTTTGATACAACATTATAATTACAGTTTTTCCTTAGCCACTCCCTAAACCAAATCTTCTGTCTCTCTCAAATATCTCCAGGAACGCCCTATTTAGGAAAGACATTTTTCTATCCTTCAAAACCTCAGAGAACTGCCTGTTCTTCTGTCCACATTCCATGACGTCACTGTGAGTTGGTCGTCTCACCTGTCTCTGTCCATCAGTTTCAGCCATTTTCCTTTTTAGAGAATCACAGTTCTGACTGAGAATTAACTCATTCTGTGAAGAGATGGATCTTTGCACTGGCTGATATGGCTTATAACATATATGTAATCTTCTGCGTATTTGATAGAGTTCACTATGGGGATGACTCAGTCTAGGAGAGTTTGATATTGGCTTTTGGTAAGATTTTACCTTTCCTGGTTTTATAAATTTAGCTTGATTTATTTTCTTTTCACGATTCTCATGTTTTCTAACAAAATCCAGCATCTGCGCACATTCAAATAATGAATTTTTTTGTGATGCCATAACTTGGGAAACTGAATTTAGGAATTTGAATTTTTGTACAAAAGTTGTTATCATATGTTGTACTTTTCCATTTTTGATGAGAGCTTTGTACAACCGTTCAAATATGGACATGAATGTATATGTACATTCCTTCCTACCAATCCTTAGTTTCTGCAGATCTTCTGTGTTGGGAAAATCCTTTGTGACACAATAAAACAAATATCTTAATCTGTCCGAATCATTTTCCCATCCATTAGGAGAGTCATTTTCACAGGGCATTAAATGTAAACGTCTGGACAATGTCACAGGAATCCATATTTTAAATAATTGATTCCTCTCCTCATTGGATAAATCAAACTTATCAGAGAAGCTCTCAAATGTCTCTGAATTTCTACAGGCATGGATTTTGACATCATATTTTGGCATGATTTTGTATAATTTCAGCAAATTTTTCCTCATTTTAATTTGGAGTTGAGCCTGGGTAATTCCAGAATTCTCTGATATTTTTAGTGGCTCTTGTACGTCCGTTCCTCCTACGTCACTCACGTCTCCTCCCACATCACCTAGTATGTCGGTTTCTCGTATGTCAGTCATGTCTCCTCCCATGTCAGGTTTCTGTATGTCCGTCTCTTGGTCAGACCCAAGGTCACCTTCAGTTACAGACACGTGTCCTACTTCTTGTTCATTTTCCACATTACAGTCTGAATCAGTATCACCGTCTGACACTTCTACACTATTTTCCTGCTTAGAAATCTCTAACACAAGACTATGAAAAAAATCTACCAAATGTTGAATATTTCTCAATTTCTGTTTGTCTCTATTTACCAATTTAGCAGTTAACTGTAAATTCTGCAATTCACATTCTTTGTATAAACTGAGCCACAAAACTTCTATGTCATCTCCTACATTAACTTTGAAATTAATTTTACTTTGTTTAGCAAAATAAGAAATTATATCCATATTTTGCTTACCTTAAGATTCCTTGGCTTCTCTTTATCAGCACGTCCTGTCTTCAGTTCGTCTGATTCTTTTCCTGTGTGATTCTGTTCCTTGTTAGTACCTCTGCTTCCTGTCTTTCCTCAGTCTGTAGGTCCTTTCTGCTTCTCGTGACAAACTAGTGAATTTACTGACACGTGAACAACAGCTGTTCAGCTCGTCAGGACTCCCCCCTTGTTCACGGAAGAAATTCACTTACTTAATTTAAAAAAGAAAAAAACAGGACTGGCTGGCTCACCATTGTAAAATAATACTCTTCCTGTATTATTTTTTTCTACTGAGGACTTCTCAAAGTATCAATATCACGATATTCTTATAAAAAATGTATCTATTTATTCTTGGATTGTCCATTAAAAAGAATCAGATTGCAGCAGGTACATACAATAATTAGTTATAAAGTAATTGTCCATTTGTCAATATTTATCTTAATTGTTGAGATTCACCCATCTTTCCTTGGATCCTGGCTGGTAAATCATGTCTTTGTCCAGCATGTGTCCAGGCCTACATGTCATCTGCTTCTCAGCATGAAGATTCTGTGTCTTGTGGGGTGGGCAGAGCAAGAGAGCCCCCCCTTTCTGTACCATGGACTTTTATAGCCAGTCGTATGGACACCTGTTCTACATATGGTAGTGAACCAAAAATACACACACAAATAGCGCATGTCAACTAGACACGATGGCTGAGGCATAGAACTCAGAAAAATGATTATCGATTAACATTCCAAATGAATTTCCATAATTAACCATTTAACAGAGACCGCCTGGGAATGCCAGGTGCTGTAGGCTTTTGCTTTTTCCTTCCTTCCACCAGCAGGGGGCACTCTCTTCTATGCCTTTTTTCCATTCCCTTTCACAAGTGCACACATTCATTCTCTTTTCTTTTTTTCATTTGCTTTCTCTCTTGCGCTATTTCATCTCTGCAAAATACCAGCATCCTTCTGATCACCGTGGGCCTCCAGCATTTTTGCTTATTTACTTTTAATACTAGGCTCCTTTTCACCAGGACCAGCGTCTCCCGGGTGGCTGGAGCCAACCACCGGTAACCCCAAGCAGAAGACCTTTGCAGGCAACACGACCCTCTCCCCTGAAGAGCAGCTCAAAGTCACTGGCAACAATCTCACCCTCTTCCTTCATTCACCCCTGGACGTCTCGCTCCGTCCCCAAGTTATGTGTCCAGATTGCTCTTTCTGTCACATTACCGCGATGAAGGGTTTAGCCTGCAGGAGACCCTGCGCCGAGACATTTTTGAAGACACCTGATGCGGCGGGTGAATCACTGCTGAACAAACCACACCTGTAGGGACGGCACAGCCTTTGCATGGACCCTTCGGAGCCCGCCCCGTCACGGCCAGATTGCTCGCCACCAAGCGATCCTGAGAAAGGCTGGCCGGGCGATGGATCGGACAGCGTCTACTGGCCATACCACCTTGCATACGCCTGATCTCGTCTGATCTCGGAAGCAGGGCTGGGCTCGGACAGCTCTTGGATGGGAGACCTCCTGGGAACACCGGGTGCTGTAGACTATTTTGATGACGTTTTGCCCTACTGCCCAGCTCGGCTAGCATGGAACGGCGCCTTGCCGGACACCGACCTTAAGTAACTTAGATGATGGAAGCCCCAAGGCCTCTGAGCCAGTTGGCAGCTAAGTACGCTACCCCGCCGCCTTAACGCAAGCCTGACAACGAGCTCTTTGCCACGGCTAGGAGTGCTTATTGACTCAGCAGCTCGCCGTGTGGAAATGATGGCGTTAAAAGCACCCGGGGCCGTGAAGGGGCCAGGCTTTCAGCAGGTGCCCAGGGAAGGTTTTGGATGCCGGCCGCCTAGCGAGGGCCATCAGAAGTAACATGTTTCTCTGCAAAGAAGCTTGTGTAACCAAGCCAGACGGCTGACAAAGAGCTAACCTCAGTGCAAGGAAGGCAAGGAAGGTGCGGAAGGAATTGGGGAGGGGGGGGGTGATTCCTTCTAGGGCCCTGAAATCCTAAAACAGGCAGGAGAGTCTGACGCATGGTGACGGAGAGGTTGTAGGGGCAGATAGGGGGTGTTGTCACGTGCGAGCACGTGTGCATGCTGGCTTATGTGTGAGAGTGTGCTTCCTAGGTGTGGCGCGCTGCAGACAGTCAAAGGGATTGTTCCCTTTCATTTAAAGTTAATCCCCGGCTGCAGGCTATTAGAAAGCAACTAACCACGCTCTGCTCACCCTACCCGGGTCTACCGGTGAGTCTCGCCTCTGCTCCCAGCCTGTGGCATTGGCCGTGAAGCTGACGTTCCGTCGACAGCGCTGCAGCCGATCAGTGAGCTCAGCGGCTCTGAGTGGGGCGTTGTGTCTACAAGACCTTTTAAGGAAGCCAGCAAAAAAATTGAAGAGAAGGGAAAGCACAAAAGGACCTGGTCTTGCTGAGCACTGGAAAGGGCAGCCGGCAGCCAGACGTCAAAGTAGAAAAGCAGCAAGTGAGAGTCTTGTCTCTGCCTACGGCCACACCACCCTGAACACACCTGATCTCGTCTGATCTTGGAAGCTAAGCAGCGTTGGGCCTGGTTAATACTTGGATGGGAGACCGCCTGGGAATACAAGGTGCTGTAGGCTTTTGCTTTTTCCTTCCTTTTACCAGCAGGGGGCACTCTCTTCTATGCCTTTTTTCCATTCCCTTTCACAAGTGCACACATTCATTCTCTTTTCTTTTTTTCATTTGCTTTCTCTCTTGCGCTATTTCATCTCTGCAAAATACCAGCATCCTTCTAATCACCGTGGGCCTCCAGCATTGTTGCTTCTTTACTTTTAATACTAGGCTCCTTTTCACCAGGACCAGCGTCTCCCGCGTGGCTGGAGGCAACCACCGGTAACCCTAAGCAGAAGACCTTTGCAGGCAACATGACCCTCCCCACTGAAGAGCAGCTCAAAGTCACTGGCAACCATCTCACCCTCTTCCTTCATTCACCCCTGGACGTCTCGCTCCGCCACCAAGTTACGGGTCCAGCTTGCTCTTTCTGTCACATTACCGCGATGAAGGGTTTAGCCTTCAGCAACAAGTGCAAGACATGTCTCTGCCTACGGTCACACCACCCTGAACATGCCCGATCTCATCTGATCTTGGAAGCTAAGCAGTGTCGGGCCTGGTTAGTACTTGGATGGGAGACTGTAAAATAATACTCTTCCTGTATTATTTTTTTCTACTGAGGACTTCTCAAAGTATCAATATCACGATATTCTTATAAAAAAATGTATCTATTTATTCTTGGATTGTCCATTAAAAAGAATCAGATTGCAGCAGGTACATACAATAATTAGTTATAAAGTAATTGTCCATAATTAGCTTAATTGTTTAATTGCTGAGATTCACCCATCTTTCCTTGGATCCTGGCTGGTAAATCATGTCTTTGTCCAGCATGTGTCCAGGCCTATATGTCATCTGCTTCTTAGCATGAAGATTCTGTGTCTTGTGGGGTGGGCAGAGCAAGAGAGCCCCCCCTTTCTGTACCATGGGCTTTTATAGCCAGTCGTATGGACACCCGTTCTACATATGGTAGTGAACCAAAAATACACACACAAATAGCGCATGTCAACTAAACACGATGGCTGAGGCTGAACTCAGAAAAATGATTATCGATTAACATTCCAAATGAATTTCCATAATTAACCATTTAACATTTCCCCCTTTTTGAGAATAAAAGGACTTTAACTGAAAATTCTTAAAAGAAGATACATTCATCAATCATTTTTTCTTTCCTTCTTCCTTGGCAATATCAATAAATTTCCATAATAATAATAATAGTAATAATAGTATCAATATCGGATTATTGTTATATAATGATGTGAATTCATGTTATGGTAAGCCGTGACTAATATTCATTTAATATGTATAATTATACTTCCCTATATCTAAATTGAAGCAATCGCGGGTTCAATCGTCATCATCTGATGTCATCGGGTCGTCGTCTCGTCTTCTTCTTGGTTCTTTTATAACACAGTCTTTAGATGAAAACTGTAGCGCCGGCGTCCCTGCCCTCTGCTAGGCAGGGACGCTGTTCCCCTCACCTCCCTGCTCCGTGCCCGGCGTCCTCCTCCCGCTCTGCTGGCAGCGCGCGCTCCTTCTCGGCCACTGTGCTTAGGGCGTGCGCGCACGCTCTCCCTCCCTCTTAAAGGGGCCGCGCGCGCCGTCCTAAGGAGTCCCCGGCCAATGGCCGGAGGACTTCACCATATATAAGGCACCTCCTCCAAAATGGAGGTGCCCGAGCAATGTTGTTGCACTGTTCAACTCTGCTTCAGCCCTCAGGTCCCGTTGCCAGTTACCTGCCAGTTACCTGCCTGATTCCTGCCAGAGTCCTGCCAGTTTGCTGTCTGTTTCCTGCCAGTTATTCCTGCTACCTGCCTGCTAGCCTGAGGTCCGATGGTCTGCCTTTCTACTCCTGTCAGTCTGTCTATGGACCAGCTTGCCCGCTCACCTGGGAGCGCTCCTCCGCTACCTGCCTGCTTGCCTGCCCGGAGGCTCCGCCGTCACGTGCTGTGACCACCAGCTATTCCAGAGACTCTTGCCCGCTCACCTGGGAGCGCTTCTCCGCTACCTGCCTGCTTGCCAGCCCGGAGGCTCCGCCGTCACGTGCTGTGACCACCAGCTATTCCAGAGACTCTTGCCCGCTCACCTGGGAGCGCTTCTCCGCTACCTGCCTGCTTGCCAGCCCGGAGGATCCGCCGTCACGTGCTGTGACCACCAGCTATTCCAGAGACTCTTGCCCGCTCACCTGGGAGCGCTTCTCCGCTACCTGCCTGCTTGCCTACCAGGAGGCTTCGCTGTCACGTGCTGTGACCACCTGCTATTCCAGAGACTCTCGCTTGCTCACCTGGGAGCACACATCCTCCATCTGCCTTGCTAGCCTACCTGGAGGTTCAGCCATCACAGGTCGTACCTACCCTTTACCTAGAGACTGCCCCGGTCACTTGCCGTGACCTCCAGCCCGTTCACCCAGAGACTGCCCCGGTCACTTGCCGTGACCTCCAGCCCGTTCACCCAGAGACTGTCCCGGTCACTTGCCGTGATCTCCAGCCCGTTCACCCAGAGACTGCCCCGGTCACTTGCCGTGACCTCCAGCCCGTTCACCCAGAGACTGCCCCGGTCACTTGCCGTGACCTCCAGCCCGTTCTTCCAGAGACTGTCCCGGTCACTTGCCGTGACCTCCTGCCCGTACACCCAGAGACTGTCCCAGTCACCTGCTGTGACTGCCTGCCTGGTCGCCACCCGCTCCCTTACAAGGACCGCCCCCTTGTATAGTAGCTCAGAGGTTCCGCCTCCCAGACCCGTTACAGTTTGCTCGGGCCATGGAACCCGGTGGCACCCAAGCTCCCTCGCTCTCGGACCTCTGTCATGAACTGTCCCGTCAGAGGTCGCAACAGGAGTCCATCCTGGGTCACCTGCGGAATGTCAATTCTCGCCTGGATACTCTGACTGCTCCACCAGCAACCACCGCCAGTGCCATGACTCACAACCCGGCAGCTCCGCTGCCCACCAATACCATGGTATCCTACCCCGGACCTCGGCTTTCTGCACCTCCTCGTTTCGGAGGCGACTCCGCCCAGGCTCGGGGCTTCATAAATCAGTGCACCCTGCACTTTGAACTATTGTCCCACCAGTTTAACTCAGACCGGGCCAAAATTGCCTTCATCATGTCCCATCTCACCGGGGAGGCCCTGGCCTGGCTAAATCCTCTATGGGAGAGAGGAGACCCCCTGGTGTCCGACTTGCCTGCCTTCCTCACGGCTTTCCGGAAAGTCTTCGACGAACCCGGACGGAAGACCTCATCCGCATCATCTCTGCTACGCCTCCGTCAGGGAAGTCTCACCGTGGGCCAATATGCCATACGGTTCCGTACCCTTGCCTCGGAGCTGGCCTGGGATAACGACGCTCTGGTATCCGTCTTCTGGGAGGGTCTGTCCGGCCGTATTAAAGATGAACTTGCCGGTCGGGACATTCCTACCACTCTCGATGACCTAATAACTCTTGCCACCCGGATTGACCTACGGTTCCAGGAGCGTGCCAAAGAGGTCACCCGTGAGAGGAGGTTTCCACGTCTAGCTCCTACCTTTCAGAGACCCGTCACTCCCTCCATCTCTCCCCAGGTACACTCTCCTGAGTCTATGCAGGTCGATCAGACCAAGATGGTCAAAACCCGTCAGGACTTACGCTGTGCCGAGGGGAGCTGCTTCTACTGTGGCAGTAAGGAGCACCGGATCCGTGCCTGCCCAGAGAGGTCAGGAAACGCCTGTGTCTAGGTTCGCTCAGAGAGGTTGACCTAGACAAGAATAAATCCTCTCCATCTCTGCTGCTGTCAGTTTCAATCGTCTGCGGGGAGAACCGTTATTTCGAACTAGACCAACTGGACTCTGGAGCAGCCGGGAATCTTATTTCACAGTCCCTGGTAGAGAAATACCACATCCCCACCAAACCTCTGGCTGTACCCTTGTCTGTTGCTGCCGTGGATGGGGGTCTCTTACCACGCCCCATCCAACTCATCACCGAATCCATTACTCTGCAGGGGGGAATGCTGCATTCTGAGAGTATCTCCTTTCATGTTCTGCCTGGACTCTCTCACGCCCTCTTGCTAGGTCTACCTTGGCTCCAGAGACATGCACCCGTGCTTGACTGGCAGACCGGAGAAGTCCTTCGCTGGGGACAGGACTGCCATAAGACCTGTCTGGTTCCCGTCCATCCCATCCGTCCTTCTCCTACCCCAGCTAATCTACCTGGACTTCTGATTCCTTATTGGTCTTATGCTGATGTCTTTAATAAAAAGGAAGCAGAGACACTACCCCCTCATAGACCATACGACTGCCCTATCGACCTGTTACCCGGTACTACTCCTCCCCGTGGGCGTATTTATCCATTATCCGCTGCAGAGACCCGGTCGATGTCCGAATATATTGAGGAGAATCTGGCCAGGGGATTCATCCGGAAATCTACCTCCCCGGCGGGAGCAGGCTTCTTCTTCGTAAAAAAGAAGGACGGCTCTCTCCGTCCCTGTATAGACTATAGAGGCCTTAACCAAATCACGGTGAAGAATAAGTACTCCCTTCCGCTCATTCCGGAGTTATTTGATCGTCTGAGAGGGGCTAGAATCTTCACCAAACTGGACCTCCGTGGGGCGTACAACCTGGTTCGTATCCGTCAGTTGGATGAATGGAAGACGGCATTCAACACCCGGGACGGCCACTATGAATATCTGGTAATGCCCTTTGGTCTCTGTAACGCTCCTGCCGTCTTTCAAGAGTTGGTCAATGACATCTTCCGGGACCTTCTCTACTCCTGCGTAGTAGTGTACCTGGATGACATCTTGGTCTTCTCTCCGGATCTCCAGACTCACCGGAGGGACGTTCGTCAGGTCCTGCTCAGGCTCAGGCAGAATCACCTCTTCGCTAAATACGAGAAGTGCCTCTTTGAGCAGACCTCGCTTCCGTTTTTGGGCTACATTATTTCTCAGACCGGCCTACGAATGGATCCAGAGAAACTGTCTGCCATCGAGAAATGGCCTCGGCCGGAGGGGTTGAAGGCCATTCAGCGGTTCCTGGGCTTCGCCAACTACTACCGCCTCTTCATACCACACTTCTCTTCCCGGACTGCCCCAATTTCCGCGCTCACCCGTAAGGGTACTAATCCCAAAGAGTGGCCGCCCGAAGCAGAGGAGGCCTTTCTTTCCTTAAAACAGGCCTTCTCTTCCGCCCCGGTGCTGCATCGCCCGGACGGCAACAAGCAGTTCTTCCTGGAAGTTGACGCCTCCTCCTCTGGAGCCGGAGCGGTACTTACTCAAAAATCATCTTCCGGGAGGATGGTAACTTGCGGCTTCTTCTCTAAACTCTTCTCCTCCTCAGAGCGCAATTATTCCATAGGAGACCGAGAGTTATTGGCCATCAAACTGGCATTGGAGGAGTGGCGTTACCTGCTCGAGGGGGCTCTTCACCCGGTAATAATTTACACGGACCACAAGAACTTGGCTTACCTCCAGCATGCCCAGAGACTTAACCCGCGCCAAGCCCGGTGGTCCTTGTTTTTTGCCCGCTTTGATTTTGTTCTTCATTTTCGCCCGGCTGACAAAAACGTCAAGGCGGACGCCTTGTCTCGATCCTTTCTGGTGTCTGATCTCGAGGAAGATCCGAAACACATCATCGATCCCGCCAGAGTAATGCAGGTGGCTCCCGTGAGTCTAAATCGTCTCCCTCCCGGAAAGACGTTCATATCAGTACCTGATCGGGAGAAGATCCTTCACTGGGGTCACTCGTCTAAACTTTCTGACCATGCCGGTCAAAAAAAGACCCTCCAGCTTATTACCCGGCACTACTGGTGGCCTACCCTGCACAAGGACGTAATAGACTTTGTTTCTGCCTGTGTGTCCTGCGCCCGCAACAAGGTTCCGAGACATCTGCCAGCCGGTCGCCTCCTTCCGCTCCCAGTACCTGCTGCCCCCTGGCAGCATATAGCAATGGACTTTATAACAGACCTCCCAGTCTCTGCCGGTTGTACGGTCATTTGGGTGGTCGCTGACCGCTTCTCCAAGATGGCTCATTTCGTTCCCCTGCCAGGCCTCCCGTCTGCACCCGAGCTAGCTAAAGACTTTATTCGTCACATCTTCCGTCTTCATGGCCTGCCCCTCCACATCGTGTCGGATCGTGGGGTACAGTTCACCTCACGCTTCTGGAGAGCCACTTGTAAACTGCTAGACGTCACCCTGGACTTCTCTTCCGCTTACCACCCACAGTCCAATGGTCAAGTGGAGCGGATCAATCAGAACCTGACCAGTTACCTCCGGCACTTCGTTAATGCCCATCATTCAGACTGGGTGGATCTCCTACCATGGGCCGAGTTCTCTTATAACAATCACGAGAGCGAATCCTCCTCCAAATCCCCGTTTTTTGTAGTCTTCGGTCAGCATCCTCGGATTCCTTTTCCTGTCTCCACCTCTGTGGACAACCCGGCTGCGGAATCTCTCGTTGGCAAATTTTCCTCCATTTGGGAGAGTACCCGATCCGCACTCCTTCAGTCGTCCGAACGGATGAGAAGACACGCTGACAAAAAACGCATGGATCCTCCACAATTTCGTCCCGGAGATAAAGTCTGGCTCTCATCTAAATATGTCCGACTCAAGATACCTTCTTACAAGTTAGGGCCTCGGTTCATCGGCCCCCTGGAGGTCATCAGTCAGATCAACCCGGTGGCCTATAAATTGAAACTCCCAGCCAACTTACGGATCCCTAACTCCTTCCATGTATCTCTCCTCAAACCTGTGGTACTTAACTCTTTTTCCAAGTCTACAGGTACGCCTCCTGCTCCGGTTTCTGCTGAGGACGAGTTTGAGGTAGAGAACATTCTTGCCACCAAAAGGGTAAGAGGAAAGACCTTTTTTCTAGTAGATTGAAAGGGGTTTGGTCCTGAGGAGAGAACGTGGGAGCCCCGGGAGAACATCCATGCCCCTCTTATCCTTGCTAAATTTCTGTCTGGCCTAAAAAAGGGGGGGCCTAAAGGGGGGGGTACTGTAGCGCCGGCGTCCCTGCCCTCTGCTAGGCAGGGACGCTGTTCCCCTCACCTCCCTACTCCGTGCCCGGCGTCCTCCTCCCGCTCTGCTGGCAGCGCGCGCTCCTTCCCGGCCACTGTGCTTAGGGCGCGCGCGCGCGCTCTCCCTCCCTCTTAAAGGGGCCGCGCGCGCCGTCCTAAGCAGTCCCCGGGCAATGGCCGGAGGACTTCACCATATATAAGGCACCTCCTCCAAAATGGAGGTGCCCGAGCAATGTTGTTGCACTGTTCTACTCTGCTTCAGCCCTCAGGTCCCGTTGCCAGTTACCTGCCAGTTACCTGCCTGATTCCTGCCAGAGTCCTGCCAGTTTGCTCTCTGTTTCCTGCCAGTTATTCCTGCTACCTGCTTGCTAGCCTGAGGTCCGACGGTCTGCCTTTCTACTCCTGTCAGTCTGTCTATGGACCAGCTTGCCCGCTCACCTGGGAGCGCTCCTCCGCTACCTGCCTGCTTGCCTGCCCGGAGGCTCCGCCGTCACGTGCTGTGACCACCAGCTATTCCAGAGACTCTTGCCCGCTCACCTGGGAGCGCTTCTCCGCTACCTGCCTGCTTGCCAGCCCGGAGGCTCCGCCGTCACGTGCTGTGACCACCACCTATTCCAGAGACTCTTGCCCGCTCACCTGGGAGCGCTTCTCCGCTACCTGCCTGCTTGCCAGCCCGGAGGCTCCGCCGTCACGTGCTATGACCACCAGCTATTCCAGAGACTCTTGCCCGCTCACCTGGGAGCGCTTCTCCGCTAACTGCCTGCTTGCCTACCTGGAGGCTTCGCCGTCACGTGCTGTGACCACCTGCTATTCCAGAGACTCTCGCTTGCTCACCTGGGAGCACACATCCTCCATCTGCCTTGCTAGCCTACCTGGAGGTTCAGCCATCAAAGGTCGTACCTACCCTTTACCTAGAGACTGCCCCGGTCACTTGCCGTGACCTCCAGCCCGTTCACCCAGAGACTGCCCCGGTCACTTGCCGTGACCTCCAGCCCGTTCACCCAGAGACTGCCCCGGTCACTTGCCATGACCTCCAGCCCGTTCTTCCAGAGACTGTCCCGGTCACTTGCCGTGACCTCCTGCCCGTACACCCAGAGACTGTCCCGGTCACCTGCTGTGACTGCCTGCCTGGTCGCCACCCGCTCCCTTACAAGGACCGCCCCCTTGCATAGTGGCTCAGAGGTTCCGCCTCCCAGACCCGTTACAAAAACTCCTTTGAAATAAATTACAGCATGTAGATATTGTACAGTCCATAATTGTGCTCATTATTGTTCAGTCCATAAACTGTACTCTTTATTGGAAAGAGCATGTGTGTCAGTTGATAAGAAAACAAAGTCCATGTATCAAATGTAGCTTTAATATCTGTGCAGTGTCACCTGGACTTACGTTGGATCGTCTTTGGAATCTTCCGTGTGTCCGCACTGGTCTCGTGTCACTTTTGGAACAGATGTGACGTCTTTGGTCAGTAAAGCAAGGGTTAACTTGACACTTTCCTGCTTTATATAGCACCATAACCAGTACTCAGTCCTTTATATACAGGACACATATGCCAGGTATTGAAACTTGAACACAACACAGTACATATAGGATCATCGTCCTCTGCCGTCCTGGTGATCAGTGGTGTGAATTGTATTGTATGTAATGGACACAGTCTATTATAACACTCAGCATTCACACCTGTTACCTTCTGAGACGTCCGGATATCAGTTGCTTCTTCTTGTAACTTTTGAGAATCTCTTTGATTTATAAAAATTAAAAGTCTTTATTAAGATAGAATTCATAATTGCGATGTCTTGATTGAAGTCTTCATTCCCTAATCTGATACCAAATCTGGCAGTTTTTCCTAACCTATAATTTCACAGCGTACCATAGCAATCAGTAATATCCATCTAATTATTATCAAAATATTAAAATAAATTATGTTTGGAATAATAAACAATAATAGATAATAATTCATTATCAATCAAGTTCTCCATATGATAGAACATTTTTATGTCATAGATGTAATTACCTTTTCCAACCCATAGGTGTCAGTGTATTTTGAAAAAACAAGTTTTTATATCTTTATTAAACCAATAATATCAAAGAATGTATACTCCTGAACCAAAATGAATAAATATATGAATATATGAATGAATGAATGAATGAATAAATGAATAAATGAATGAATGAATTGTTGTGTTTACTCAGAAAATGTAAACATTTTTTTCCTTAGCAATATATATTTAATGAAGCAATACTCTTGTATTAGACATTACTTTATTAAATATTGATGTGTTTTCTCAATTGAGATATTGAACTCAAATAAAATCAAATGAGAATTAAAAAATGAAAAAAATAGAAAAATAAGAAGTATAAAGTAAGAATAAAATGTTAAAAATTAAAAATAAAATTAAGAGTAAAAATAAGAATAAAAATAAAAATAAGGCCTTTAAATTTTAATGACAAATGCAGAGTAATTATATTCTCCATAAAAAATACCCTTATATCTCCATTATCTGGATGATTTCATATTTGTCATAACCTTGTACCACCAAAAAATATTAAATTATGCAACTTTGCATGTAATACCCTTCTTAATTATACCATAGTACCTTATTATTATTTCTTCTTTATTAAAATGTGTGGAAAATAAGTATTGATCAAAAGTGATTATGTAATCAGGATCAAAAACACATTTTCCCCCTTAATACCAAAAATATTATTTTATAAAATTTATGTATATATCAGAACCAAATTAAAAATAATTATTCTTCTAGAAATATTGTGCATAAATTTCATATTGATGAGTAGCATAGATTTGACTAAAGAGAGGTGTGTACCTATTTAGGTAACCATTAAAAATAATATTATAGTTATTCAAGAATATTATCATGTGGAAAATTATTCTAAATATAAATTTGTTTTGTAAACCATTTTGATGTGTGGTTGCCCTTATCCACTATTAGTTAAATCAAGAAATAATAATTATTAAAGAATTATAGAAATATATACTGTATATGTAGATAATACCTAATTATGTATTATAATTTCCTCAGAATTAAATATATTTTTGTACCTTCACATAAACAAACATTTTTTTTTTTTAAACATACAAACATACGAGGCCTCTGTCACATCAATCACACTTAGCAGCTGCTGATTTACTCATCTGTCACCTTCACTCTGACATTCACAGATCTGTTCAACTCAAACATTCCACATATGAAGTTTTAGATATATATATATATATATTTAACCAAAAATTGTTGTATCCCAATTTATTAATGCGCATTGCCATATCAATTGAATATCTTTATATTTCTTTGAATATTCCCCAAGTACATATTATATAATATGAGAGTAAGTCACTGGAATTTCAGACACTTGAAAAAACTCTTGTCTTAGATTCTTTTTTCACTGGCTGCCCGGTCTTAAGTTACATCAGTTGAAAATAGAATGAATGGGATCCTATACTATTAGCTCAAAGTTCAAAGGCCGCAGCTGTCACACGTCATGCTGTAAAGCTACTTTAATTTGCACGAACACTTCATGCACAGAAAATATTAGCAACACAAAAGAATTAATAAGCATTACATATATATTATAGTTCAACTAGATATATTGTTATTATTTTAAAATGTTATACACATAAAATCATGCAATTTTTTCACTTCCTGTGTGAATAAAGAAATAAATCCATTTTAGAGTTCTTTGATCAAATCCTGCTTTGGAATGAAAACTCTAAGGAAATATAAGAAAATAAAATTAAATATCAAATTCATACAGAAACAGAATTATTTAAATATCTTATACATATATTGGTTGGTTCTAATGTAATTCAAAATATTGCGACTTAAAGTTATATATATGAAGTTCTAATTATTAATTAATATGTATATATATATATATATTTTATAAAAGTATATATAAATACAATTATACGCAATCTCTACTTAGACAAGTATATATATATATATATATACATATATATATATATATGAACTATTAGAAACTATGCAACTACAATTTTACTGTATAAGATTATAAATAAATATTGAGACATTGTATTACATTTTGATACAACATTATAATTACAGTTATTCCTTAGCCACTCCCTAAACCAAATCTTCTGTCTCTCTCAAATATCTCCAGGAACGCCCAATTTAGGAAAGACATTTTTCTATCCTTCAAAACCTCAGAGAACTGCCTGTTCTTCTGTCCACATTCCATGACGTCACAGTGAGTTGGTCGTCTCACCTGTCTCTGTCCATCAGTTTCAGCCATTTTCCTTTTTAGAGAATCACAGTTCTGACTGAGAATTAACTCATTCTGTGGAGAGATGGATCTATGCACTGGCTGATATGGCTTATAACATATATGAAATCTTCTGCGTATTTGATAGAGTTCACTATGGGGATGACTCAGTCTAGGAGAGTTTGATATTGGCTTTTGGTAAGATTTTACCTTTCCTGGTTTTATAAATTTAGCTTGATTTATTTTCTTTTCACGATTCTCATGTTTTCTAACAAAATCCAGCATCTGCGCACATTCAAATAATGAATATTTTTGTGATGCCATAACTTGGGAAACTGAATTTAGGAATTTGAATTTTTGTACAAAAGTTGTTATCATATGTTGTACTTTTCCATTTTTGATGAGAGCTTTGTACAACCGTTCAAATATGGACATGAATGTATATGTACATTCCTTCCTACCAATCCATAGTTTCTGCAGATCTTCTATATTGGGGAAAATCCTTTGTGACACAATAAATCAAATATCTTAATCTGTCCGAATCATTTTCCCTTCCATTAGGAGAGTCATTTTCACAGGGCATTAAATGTAAACGTCTGGACAATGTCACAGGAATCCATATTTTAAATAATTGATTCCTCTCCTCATTGGATAAATCAAACTTATCAGAGAAGCTCTCAAATGTCTCTGAATTTCTACAGGCATGGATTTTGACATCATATTTTGGCATGATTTTGTATAATTTCAGCAAATTTTTCCTCATTTTAATTTGGAGTTGAGCCTGGGTAATTCCAGAATTCTCTCATATTTTTAGTGGCTCTTGTACGTCTGTTCCTCCTACGTCACTCACGTCTCCTCCCACATCACCTAGTATGTCGGTTTCTCGTATGTCAGTCATGTCTCCTCCCATGTCAGGTTTCTGTATGTCCGTCTCTTGGTCAGACCCAAGGTCACCTTCAGTTACAGACACGTGTCTTACTTCTTGTTCATTTTCCACATTACAGTCAGAATCAGTATCACCGTCTGACACTTCTACACTATTTTCCTGCTTAGAAATCTCTAACACAAGACTATGAAAAAAATCTACCAAATGTAGAATATTTCTCAATTTCTGTTTGTCTCTATTTACCAATTTAGAAGTTAACTGTAAATTCTGCAATTCACATTCTTTGTATAAACTGAGCCACAAAACTTCTGTCATCTCCTACATTAACTTTGAAATTAATATTACTTTGTTTAGCAAAATAAGAAATTATATCCATATTTTGCTTACCTTAAGATTCCTTGGCTTCTCTTTATCAGCACGTCCTGTCTTCAGTTCGTCTGATTCTTTTCCTGTGTGATTCTGTTCCTTGTTAGTACCTCTGCTTCCTGTCTTTCCTCAGTCTGTAGGTCCTTTCTGCTTCTCGTGACAAACTAGTGCATTTACTGACACGTGAACAACAGCTGTTCAGCTCGTCAGGACTCCCCCCTTGTTCACGGAAGAAATTCACTTACTTAATTTAAAAAACAAAAAAACAGGACTGGCTGGCTCACCATTGTAAAATAATACTCTTCCTGTATTATTTTTTTCTACTGAGGACTTCTCAAAGTATCAATATCATGATATTCTTATAAAAAATGTATCTATTTATTCTTGGATTGTCCATTAAAAAGAATCAGATTGCAGCAGGTACATACAATAATTAGTTATAAAGTAATTGTCCATTTGTCCATAATTAGCTTAATTGTTGAGATTCACCCATCTTTCCTTGGATCCTGGCTGGTAAATCATGTCTTTGTCCAGCATGTGTCCAGGCCTACATGTCATCTGCTTCTCAGCATGAAGATTCTGTGTCTTGTGGGGTGGGCAGAGCAAGAGAGCCCCCCCTTTCTGTACCATGGGCTTTTATAGCCAGTCGTATGGACACCTGTTCTACATATGGTAGTGAACCAAATATACACACACAAATAGCGCATGTCAATTAGGCACGATGGCTGAGGCATAGAACTCAGAAAAATGATTATCGATTAACATTCCACATGAATTTCCATAATTAACCATTTAACAGAGACCGCCTGGTATTGCCAGGTGCTGTAGGCTTTTGCTTTTTCCTTCCTTCCACCAGCAGGGGCCACTTTCTTCTATGCCTTTTTTCCATTCCCTTTCACAAGTGCACACATTCATTCTCTTTTCTTTTTTTCATTTGCTTTCTCTCTTGCGCTATTTCATCTCTGCAAAATACCAGCATCCTTATGATCACCGTGGGCCTCCAGCATTGTTGCTTCTTTACTTTTAATACTAGGCTCCTTTTCACCAGGACCAGCGTCTCCCGGGTGGCTGGAGGCAACCACCGGTAATGCCAAGCAGAAGGCCTTTGCAGGCAACACGACCCTCCCCCCTGAAGAGCAGCTCAAAGTCACTGGCAACCATCTCACCCTCTTCCTTCATTCACCCCTGGACGTCTCGCTCCGCCCCCAAGTTTCGGGTCCAGCTTGCTCTTTCTGTCACATTACCGCGATGAAGGGTTTAGCCTGCAGGAGACCCTGCGCCGAGCCATTTTTGAAGACACCTGATGTGGCGGGTTAATCACTGCTAAATAAACCACACCTGTAGGGATGGCACAGCCTTTGCATGGACCCTTCGGAGCCCGCCCTGTCACGGCCAGATGGCTCGCCACCAAGCGATCCTGAGAAAGGCTGGCCGGGCGATGGATCAAGCAGCGTCTAGTGGCCATACCACCTTGGATACGCCTCATCTCATCTAATCTCGGAAGCAAAGCAGGGCTGGGCTCGGCTAGCATGGAACGGTGCCTTGCCGGACACCGACCTTAAGTAACTTAGATTATGGAAGCCCCAAGGCCTCTGAGCCAGTTGGCAGCTAAGTACGCTACCCCGCCGCCTTCACGCACGCCTGACACCGAGCTCCTTGCCACGGCTAGGAGTGGTTATTGACTCTGCAGCTCGCTGTGTGGAAATGATGGTGTTAAAAGCACCCGGGGCCGTGAAGGGGCCAGGCTTTCAGCAGGTTCCCAGGGAAGGTTTTGGATGCCGGCCACCTAGCGAGGGCCAGCAGAAGTAACATGTTTCTCTGCAAAGAAGCTTATGTAACCAAGCCAGACGGCTGACAAAGAGCTAACCTCAGTGCAAGGAAGGCAAGGAAGGTGAGGAAGGAATTGGGGAGGGTGGGGTGATTCCTGCTAGGGCCCTGAAATCATAAAACAGGCAGGAGAGTCTGACGCATGGTTACGGAAAGGATGTAGGGGCAGATAGAGGGTGTTGTCACGTGCGAGCACGTGTGCATGCTGGTTTGTGTGTGAGAGTGCGCTTCCTAGGTGTGGCGCGCTGCAGACAGTCAAAGGGATTGTTCCCTTTCATTAAAAGTTAATCCCCGGCTGCAGGCTATTAGAAAGCAACTAACCGCGCTCTACTCACCCTACCCGGGTCTACCGCTGAGTCTCGCCTCTGCTCCCGGCCTGTGGCATTTGCCGTGAAGCTGACGTTCCGTCGACAGCGCTGCAGCCGATCAGTGAGCTCAGCGGCTCTGAGTGGGGCGTTGTGTCTACAAGACCTTTTAAGGAAGCCAGCAAAAAAATTGAAGAGAAGGGAAAGCACAAAAGGACCTCGTCTTGCTGAGCACTGGAAAGGACAGCAGGCAGCCAGACGTCAAAGTAGAAAAGCAGCAAGTGAAAAACTTGTCTCTGCCTACGGCCACACCACCCTGAACACGCCCGATCTCATCTGATCTTGGAAGCTAAGCAGTGTCGGGCCTTGTTAGTACTTGGATGGGAGACCACCTGGGACTACCAGGTGCTGTAGGCTTTTGCTTTTTCTTTCCTTCCACCAGCAGGGGGCACTCTAATCTGTGCCTTTTTTCTATTCCCTTTCACAAGTGCACACATTCATTCTCTTTTCTTTTTTTCATTTGCTTTCTCTCTTGCGCTATTTCATCTCTGCAAAATACCAGCATCCTTCTGATCACCGTGGGCCTCCAGCATTGTTGCTTCTTTACTTTTAATACTAGGCTCCTTTTCACCAGGACCAGCGTCTCCCGCGTGGCTGGAGGCAACCACCGGTAACCCCAAGCAGAAGACCTTTGCAGGCAACACGACCCTCCCCCCTGAAGAGCAGCTCAAAGTCACTGGCAACCATCTCACCCTCTTCCTTCATTAACCCCTGGACGTCTCGCTCCACCCCCAAGTTAGGGGTCCAGCTTGCTCTTTCTGTCACATTAAAGCAATGAAGGGTTTAGCCTGCAGGAGACCCTGCGCCGAGACATTTTTGAAGACACATGATGCGGCTGGTGAATCACTGCTAAACAAACCACACCTGTAGGGACGGCACAGCCTTTGCATGGACCCTTCGGAGCCCGCCCCGTCACGGCCAGATTGCTCGCAACCAAGAGATCCTGAGAAAGGCTGGCCGGGCGATGTATTGAGCAGCGTCTACTGGCCATACCACCTTGGATACGCCCGATCTCATCTGATCTGGAAAGCAAAGCAGGGCTGGGCTCTGACAGTACTTGGATGGGAGACCTCTTGGGAACACCGGGTGCTGTAAACCATTTTGATGACGTTTTGCCCTACTGCCCAGCTCGGCTAGCATGGAATGGCGCCTTGCCGGACACCGACCTTAAGTAACTTAGATGATGGAAGCCCCAAGGCCTCTGAGCCAGTTGGCAGCTAAGTACGCTACCCCGCCGCCTTCACGCAGGCTTGACACCGAGCTCCTTGCCACGGCTAGGAGTGCTTATTGACTCCGCAGCTCGCCGTGTGGAAATGATGGCGTTAAAAGCACCCGGGGCCGTGAAGGGGCCAGGCTTTCAGCAGGTGCCCAGGGAAGGTTTTGGATGCCGGCCGCCTAGCGAGGGCCAGCAGAAGTAACATGTTTCTCTGCAAAGAAGCTTGTGTAACCAAGGCAGACGGCTGACAAAGAGCTAACCTCAGGGCAAGGAAGGCAAGGAAGGTGCGGAAGGAATTGGGGAGGGGGGGTGTGATTCCTGCTAGGGCTCTGAAATCATAAAACAGGCAGGAGAGTCTGACGCATGGTGACGGAGAGGTTGTAGGGGCAGATAGGGGGTGTTGTCATGAGCGAGCACGTGTGCATGCTGGCTTGTGTGTGAGAGTGCGCTTCCTAGGTGTGGCGTGCTGCAGACAGTCAAAGGGATTGTTCCCTTTCATTAAAAGTTAATCCCCGGCTGCAGGCTATTAGAAAGCAACTAACCGCGCTCTACTCACCCTACCCGGTTCTACCGGTGAGTCTCGCCTCTGCTCCCGGCCTGTGGCATTGGCCGTGAAGCTGACGTTCCGTCGACAGCGCTGCAGCCGATCAGTGAGCTCAGTGGCTCTGAGTGGGGCGTTCTGTCTACAAGACCTTTTAAGGAAGCCAGCAAAAAAATTGAAGAGAAGGGAAAGCACAAAAGGACCTGATCTTGCTGAGCACTGGAAAGGGCAGCCGGCAGCCAGACGTCAAAGTAGAAAAGCAGCAAGTGAGAGACTTGTCTCTGCCTACGGCCACACCACCCTGAACACGCCTGATCTCATCTGATCTCAGAAGCTAAGCAGGGTCAGGCCTGGTTAGTACTTGGATGGGAGACTGTAAAATAATACTCTTCCTGTATTATTTTTTTCTACTGAGGACTTCTCAAAGTTTCAATATCACGATATTCTTATAAAAAAATGTATCTATTTATTCTTGGATTGTCCATTAAAAAGAATCAGATTGCAGCAGGTACATACAATAATTAGTTATAAAGTAATTGTCCATTTGTCCATAATTAGCTTAATTGTTTTGATTCACCCATCTTTCTTTGGAACCTGGCTGGTAAATCATGTTTTTGTCCAGCATGTGTCCAGGCCTACATGTCATCTGCTTCTCAGCATGAAGATTCTGTGTCTTGTGGGGTGGGAAGAGCAAGAGATCCCCCCCTTTCTGTACCATGGGCTTTTATAGCCAGTCGTATGGACACCTGTTCTACATATGGTAGTGAACCAAAAATACACACACAAATAGCGCATGTCAACTAGACACGATGGCTGAGGCATAGAACTCAGAAAAATGATTATCGATTAACATTCCAAATGAATTTCCATAATTAACCATTTAACATTTCCCCCTTTTTTGAGAATAAAAGGACTTTAACTGAAATTTCTCAAAAGAAGATACATTCATCAATCATTTTTTCTTTCCTTCTTCCTTGGCAATATCATTAAATTTCCATAATAATAATAATAGTAATAATAGTATCAATATCGGATTATTGTTATATAATGATGTGAATTCATGTTATGGTAAGCCGTGACTAATATTCATTTAATATGTATAATTATACTTCCCTATATCTAAATTGAAGCAATCGCGGGTTCAATCGTCATCATCTGATGTCATCGGGTCGTCGTCTCGTCTTCTTCTTGGTACTTTTATAACACAGTCTTTAGATGAAAACTCCTTTGAAATAAATTACAGCATGTAGATATTGTACAGTCCATAATTGTGTTCATTATTGTTCAGTCCATAAACTGTACTCTTTATTAGAAAGATCATGTGTGTCAGTTGATAAGAAAACAAAGTCCATGGATGAAATGTAGCTTTAATATCTGTGCAGTGTCACCTGGACTTACGTTGGATCGTCTTTGGAATCTTCCGAGTGTCCGCACTGGTCTCGTGTCACTTTTGGAACAGATGTGACGTCTTTGGTCAGTAAAGCAAGGGTTAACTTGACACTTTCCTGCTTTATATAGAACCATAACCAGTTCTCAGTCGTTTATATACAGGACACATATGCCAGGTATCACCTGTTCACCAGCTTTCATTGAAGCGTTGCAGGTGATAAGAAACCACTGGAACGTGATGAAACTTAAACACAACACAGTACATATAGGATCATCGTCCTCTGCCGTCCTGGTGATCAGTGGTGTGAATTGTATTGTATGTAATGGACACAGTCTATTATAACACTCAGCATTCACACCTGTTACCTTCTGAGACGTCCGGATATCAGTTGCTTCTTCTTGTAACTTTTGAGAATCTCTTTGATTTATAAAAATTAAAAGTCTTTATTAAGATAGAATTCATAATTGCGATGTCTTGATTGAAGTCTTCATTCCCTAATCTGATACCAAATCTGGCAGTTTTTCCTAACCTTTAATATCACAGCGTACCATAGCAATCAGTAATATCCATCTAATTATTATCAAAATATTAAAATAAATTATGTTTGGAATAATAAACAATAATAGATAATAATTCATTATCAATCAAGTTCTCCATATGATAGAACATTTTTATGTCATAGGTGTAATTACCTTTTCCAACCCATAGGTGTCAGTGTATTTTGAAAAAACAAGTTTTTATATCTTTATTAAACCAATAATATCAAAGAATGTGTACTCCTGAACCAAAATGAATAAATATATGAATGTATGAATGAATGAATAAATGAATGAATGAATTGTTGTGTTTACTCAGAAAATGTAAACATTTTTTTCCTTAACAATATATATTTAATGAAGCAATACTCTTGTATTAGACATTACTTTATTAAATATTAATGTGTTTTCTCAATTGAGATATTGAACTGAAATAAAATCAAATGAGAATTAAAAAATGAAAAAATAGAAAAATAAGAAGTATAAAGTAAGAATAAAATTTTAAAAATGAAAAATAAAATTAAGAGTAAAAATAAGAATAAAAATAAAAATAAGGCCTTTAAATTTGAATGACAAATGCAGAGTAATTATATTCTCCATAAAAAATACCCTTATATCTCCATTATCTGGATGATTTCATATTTGTCATAACCTTGTACCACCAAAAAATATTAAATTATGCAACTTTGCATGTAATACCCTTCTTAATTATATCATAGTACCTTATTATTATTTCTTCTTTATTAAAATGTGTGGAAAATAAGTATTGATCAAAAGTGATTATGTAATCAGGATCAAAAACACATTTTCCCCCTTAATACCAAAAATATTATTTTATAAAATTTATGTATATATCAGAACCAAATTAAAAATAATTATTCTTCTAGAAATATTGTGCATAAATTTCATATCGATGAGTAGCATAGATTTGACTAAAGAGAGGTGTGTACCTATTTAGGTAACCATTAAAAATAATATTATAGTTATTCAAGAATATTATCATGTGGAAAATTATTCTAAATATAAATTTGCTTTGTAAACCATTTTGATGTGTGGTTGCCCTTATCCACTATTAGTTAAATCAAGAAATAATAATTATTAAAGAAATATAGAAATATATATATGTAGATACAGTAATACCTAATTATGTATTATAATTTCCTCAGAATTAAATATATTTTTGTACCTTCACATAAAGAAACATTTTTTTTTTCAAACATACAAACATACGAGGCCTCTGTCACATCAATCACACTTAGCAGCTGCTGATTTACTCATCTGTCACCTTCACTCTGACATTCACAGATCTATTCAACTCAAACATTCCACATATGAAGTTTTAGATATATATATATATATATATTTAACCCAAAATTGTTGTATCCCAATTTATTAATGCGCATTGCCATATCAATTGAATATCTTTATATTTCTTTGAATATTCCCCAAGTACATATTATATAATATGAGAGTAAGTCACTGGAATTTCAGACACTTGAAAAAACTCTTGTCTTAGATTCTTTTTTCACTGGCTGCCCGGTCTTAAGTTACATCAGTTGAAAATAGAATGAATGGGATCCTATACTATTAGCTCAAAGTTCAAAGGCCGCAGCTGTCACACGTCATGCTGTAAAGCTACTTTAATTTGCACGAACACTTCATGCACAGAAAATATTAGCAACACAAAAGAATTAATAAGTATTACATATATATTATAGATCAACTAGATATATTGTTATTATTTTAAAATGTTATACACATAAAATCATGCAATTTTTTCACTTCCTGTGTGAATAAAGAAATAAATCCATTTTAGAGTTCTTTGATCAAATCCTGCTTTGGAATGAAAACATATATTGGTTGGTTCTAATGTAATTCAAAATATTGCTACTTAAATTTATATATATGAAGATCTAATTTATTAATTAATATATATATATTTTATAAACATATATATAAATACAATTATACGCAATCTCTACTTAGACAAGTGTGTATATATATATATATATATATATATATATATATATATATGAACTATTAGAAACTATGTAACTACAATTTTACTGTATAAGATTATAAATAAATATTGAGACATTGTATTACATTTTGATACAACATTATAATTACAGTTTTTCCTTAGCCACTCCCTAAACCAAATCTTCTGTCTCTCTCAAATATCTCCAGGAACGCCCTATTTAGGAAAGACATTTTTCTATCCTTCAAAACCTCAGAGAACTGCCTGTTCTTCTGTCCACATTCCATGACGTCACTGTGAGTTGGTCGTCTCACCTGTCTCTGTCCATCAGTTTCAGCCATTTTCCTTTTTAGAGAATCACAGTTCTGACTGAGAATTAACTCATTCTGTGGAGAGATGGATCTTTGCACTGGCTGATATGGCTTATAACATATATGAAATCTTCTGCGTATTTGATAGATTTCACTATGGGGATGACTCAGTCTAGGAGAGTTTGATAATGGCTTTTGGTAAGATTTTACCTTTCCTGGTTTTATAAATTTAGCTTGATTTATTTTCTTTTCACGATTCTCATGTTTTCTAACAAAATCCAGCATCTGCGCACATTCAAATAATGAATTTTTTTGTGATGCCATAACTTGGGAAACTGAATTTAGGAATTTGAATTTTTGTACAAAAGTTGTTATCATATGTTGTACTTTTCCATTTTTGATGAGAGCTTTGTACAACCGTTCAAATATGGACATGAATGTATATGTACATTCCTTCCTACCAATCCTTAGTTTCTGCAGACCTTCTATGTTGGGAAAATCCTTTGTGACACAATAAATCAAATATCTTAATCTGTCCGAATCATTTTCCCATCCATTAGGAGAGTCATTTTCACAGGGCATTAGATGTAAACGTCTGGACAATGTCACAGGAATCCATATTTTAAATAATTGATTCCTCTCCTCATTGGATAAATCAAACTTATCAGAGAAGCTCTCAAATGTCTCTGAATTTCTACAGGCATGGATTTTGACATCATATTTTGGCATGATTTTGTATAATTTCAGCAAATTTTTCCTCATTTTAATTTGGAGTTGAGCCTGGGTAATTCCAGAATTCTCTGATATTTTTAGTGGCTCTTGTACGTCTGTTCCTCCTACGTCACTCACGTCTCCTCCCACATCACCTAGTATGTCGGTTTCTCGTATGTCAGTCATGTCTCCTCCCATGTCAGGTTTCTGTATGTCCGTCTCTTGGTCAGACCCAAGGTCACCTTCAGTTACAGACACGTGTCTTACTTCTTGTTCATTTTCCACATTACAGTCAGAATCAGTATCACCGTTTGACACTTCTACACTATTTTCCTGCTTAGAAATCTCTAACACAAGACTATGAAAAAAATCTACCAAATGTAGAATATTTCTCAATTTCTGTTTGTCTCTATTTACCAATTTAGAAGTTAACTGTAAATTCTGCAATTCACATTCTTTGTATAAACTGAGCCACAAAACTTCTATGTCATCTCCTACATTAACTTTGAAATTAATATTACTTTGTTTAGCAAAAGAAGAAATTATATCCATATTTTGCTTACCTTAAGATTCCTTGGCTTCTCTTTATCAGCACGTCCTGTCTTCAGTTCGTCTGATTCTTCTCCTGTGTGATTCTGTTCCTTGTTAGTACCTCTGCTTCCTGTCTTTCCTCAGTCTGTAGGTCCTTTCTGCTTCTTGTGACAAACTAGTGAATTTACTGACACGTGAACAACAGCTGTTCAGCTCGTCAGGACTCCCCCCTTGTTCACGGAAGAAATTCACTTACTTAATTTAAAAAACAAAAAAACAGGACTGGCTGGCTCACCATTGGAAAATAATACTCTTCCTGTATTATTTTTTTCTACTAAGGACTTCTCAAAGTATCAATATCACGATATTCTTATAAAAAATGTATCTATTTATTCTTGGATTGTCCATTAAAAAGAATCAGATTGCAGCAGGTACATACAATAATTAGTTATAAAGTAATTGTCCATTTGTCCATAATTTGCTTAATTGTTGAGATTCACCCATCTTTCCTTTGATCCTGGCTGGTAAATCATGTCTTTGTCCAGCATGTGTCCAGGCCTACATGTCATCTGCTTCTCAGCATGAAGATTCTGTGTCTTGTGGGGTGGGCAGAGCAAGAGAGCCCCCCCTTTCTGTACCATGGGCTTTTATAGCCAGTCGTATGGACACCTGTTCTACATATGGTAGTGAACCAAAAATACACACACAAATAGCGCATGTCAACTAGACACGATGGCTGAGGCATAGAACTCAGAAAAATGATTATCGATTAACATTCCAAATATATTTCCATAATTAACCATTTAACATTTCCCCCTTTTTTGAGAATAAAAGGACTTTAACTGAAAAATCTCAAAAGAAGATACATTCATCAATCATTTTTTCTTTCCTTCTTCCTTGGCAATATCATTAAATTTCCATAATAATAATAATAATAGTAATAATAGTATCAATATCGGATTATTGTTATATAATGATGTGAATTCATGTTATGGTAAGCCGTGACTAATATTCATTTAATATGTATAATTATACTTCCCTATATCTAAATTGAAGCAATCGCGGGTTCAATTGTCATCATCTGATGTCATCGGGTCGTCGTCTCGTCTTCTTCTTGGTTCTTTTATAACACAGTCTTTAGATGAAAACTCCTTTGAAATAAATTACAGCATGTAGATATTGTACAGTCCATAATTGTGTTCATTATTGTTCAGTCCATAAACTGTACTCTTTATTAGAAAGATCATGTGTGTCAGTTGATAAGAAAACAAAGTCCATGGATGAAATGTAGCTTTAATATCTGTGCAGTGTCACCTGGACTTACGTTGGATCGTCTTTGGAATCTTCCGTGTATCCGCACTGGTCTCGTGTCACTTTTGGAACAGATGTGACGTCTTTGGTCAGTAAAGCAAGGGTTAACTTAACACTTTCCTGCTTTATATAGCACCATAACCAGTACTCAGTCCTTTATATACAGGACACATATGCCAGGTATTACCTGTTCACCAGCTTTCATTGAAGCGTTGCAGGTGATAAGAAACCACTGGAACGTGATGAAACTTAAACACAACACAGTACATATAGGATCATCGTCCTCTGCCGTCCTGGTGATCAGTGGTGTGAATTGTATTGTATGTAATGGACACAGTCTATTATAACACTCAGCATTCACACCTGTTACCTTCTGAGACGTCCGGATATCAGTTGCTTCTTCTTGTAACTTTTGAGAATCTCTTTGATTTATAAAAATTAAAAGTCTTTATTAAGATAGAATTCATAATTGCGATGTCTTGATTGAAGTCTTCATTCCCTAATCTGATACCAAATCTGACAGTTTTTCCTAACCTATAATATCACAGCGTACCATAGCAATCAGTAATATCCATCTAATTATTATCAAAATATTAAAATAAATTAAGTTTGGAATAATAAACAATAATAGATAATAATTCATTATCAATCAAGTTCTCCATATGATAGAACATTTTTATGTCATAGGTGTAATTACCTTTTCCAACCCATAGGTTTCAGTGTATTTTTAAAAAACAAGTTTTTATATCTTTATTAAACCAATAATATCAAAGAATGTATACTCCTGAACCAAAATGAATAAATATATGAATGTATGAATGAATGAATGAATGAAAAAATGAATGAATGAATTGTTGTGTTTACTCAGAACATGTAAACATTTTTTTCCTTAGCAATATATATTTAATGAAGCAATACTCTTGTATTAGACATTACTTTTTTAAATATTAATGTGTTTTCTCAATTGAGATATTGAACTCAAATAAAATCAAATGAGAATTAAAAAATGAAAAACTAGAAAATAAGAAGTATAAAGTAAGAATAAAATTTTAAAAATGAAAAATAAAATTAAGAGTAAAAATAAGAATAAAAATAAAAATAAGGCCTTTAAATTTTAATGACAAATGCAGAGTAATTATATTCTCCATAAAAATACCCTTATATCTCCATTATCTGGATGATTTCATATTTGTCCTAACCTTGTACCACCAAAAAATATTAAATTATGCAACTTTGCATGTAATACCCTTCTTAATTATACCATAGTACCTTATTATTATTTCTTCTTTATTAAAATGTGTGGAAAATAAGTATTGATCAAAATTGATTATGTAATCAGGATCAAAAACACATTTTCCCCCTTAATACCAAAAATATTATTTTATAAAATTTATGTATATATCAGAACCAAATTAAAAAGAATTATTCTTCTAGAAATATTGTGCATAAATTTCATATCGATGAGTAGCATAGATTTGACTAAAGAGAGGTGTGTACCTATTTAGGTAACCATTAAAAATAATATTAAAGTTATTCAAGAATATTATCATGTGGAAAATTATTCTAAATATAAATTTGCTTTGTAAACCATTTTGATGTGTGGTTGCCCTTATCCACTATTAGTTAAATCAAGAAATAATAATTATTAAAGAAATATAGAAATATATATATGTAGATACAGTAATACCTAATTATGTATTATAATTTCCTCAGAATTAAATATATTTTTGTACCTTCACATAAAGAAACATTTTTTTTTTTCAAACATACAAACATACGAGGCCTCTGTCATATCAATCACACTTAGCAGCTGCTGATTTACTCATCTGTCACCTTCACTCTGACATTCTGTAGCGGGTCTGGGAGGCGGAACCTCTGAGCTACTATACAAGGGGGCGTTCCTTGTAAGGGAGCGGGTGGCGACCAGTGTAGACGGGCAGGCAGTCACAGCAAGTGACCGGGGCAGTCTCTGGATGAATGGGCAGGAGGTCACGGCAAGTGACCGGGGCAGTCTCTGGATGAACGGGCAGGAGGTCACGGCAAGTGACCGGGGCAGTCTCTGGGTAAAGGATTGGTACGACCTGTGGCGGCAGATGATAGACGTGAGCTCCCAGGTGAGTAGGCGAGAGTCTCTGGATAAACGGGTGGTCACAGCATGTGACGGCGGAGCCTCCAGGAAGACCAACAGACAGGTAGCAGATGAGCGCTCCCAGGTGAGCGGGCAGGAGTCTCTGGACAGGCGGGTGGTCACAGCACGTGACGGCAGAGCCTCCTTGTAGGCTAGCAGACAGGCAGCAGATGAGCGCTCCCAGGTGAGCGGGCAAGCTGGTCCTTAGACAGACTGACAGGAGTTGGAAGGCAGACCGTCGGACCTCAGGCAAGCAGGCAGGTAGAAGATGTGCGCTCCCAGGTGAGCGGGCAAGCTGGTCCTTAGACAGACTGACAGAAGTTGGAGGGCAGACCGTCGGACCTCAGGCTAGCAGGCAGGTAGCAGGATATCAGGCAGGAATTAGACAGCAGACTGGCAGGAATCTGGCAGGTATCTGGCAAGTAACTGGCAACGAGACCTGAGGGCTGAAGCAGAGTAGTGAACAGTGCTACAACATTGCTCGGGCACCTCCATTTTGGAGGAGGTGCCTTTTATATGGGAGGTCCTCCGGCAATTGGCCGGGGACTCCTTAGGACGGCGCGCGCGGTCCCTTTAAGAGAGGGGGAGCGCGCGCGCGCGCACCCTAAGCACACTGCCAGGGAAGGAGCGCGTGCCGGAAGCAGCGGGGAGAGAAGCGCTGGAGGACGCCGCGCCAGGAGCGGGGAGGTGAGAGGGACGGCGTCTCTGCCTAGAACGGGGCAGAGACGCCGATGCTACAGTACCCCCCCCTTTAGGCCCCCTCTTTTTTTGGCCAGAAAGAAATTTCTCAAGGAGAAGTGGGGCGTTGATGTTCTCCCTGGGTTCCCAAGTTCTCTGCTCAGGACCAAACCCCTTCCAATCTACCAGAAAAAAGGTTTTTCATCTTACCCTCTTGGAGGCCAGAATACTCTCTACCTCAAAGATGTCATCAGCGGAAACCGGAGCAGGAGGGGCACCTGGATTTTTGGAAAAAAAGTTAAATACAACGGGTTTGAGGAGAGATACGTGGAACGAATTGGGGATCCGTAGGGTGGCCGGGAGTTTTAATTTGTAGGCCACAGGGTTAATTTGTCTGAGGACTTCGAAGGGGCCGATGAATCGAGGACCCAACTTGTAGGAGGGTACTTTGAGCCGCACATGTTTGGATGAGAGCCAAACCTTGTCTCCCGGACGGAATTGGGGCGGATCCAGACGTCTCTTATCAGCATATCTTTTCATCCACTCAGAGGAGAGAAGAAGAGCGGACCTGGTGCTCTCCCAAATAGTAGAAAATTCGCTGACAAGAGACTCCGCAGCAGGGTTGTCCACAGAAACGGAGACAGGAAGTGGAATACGGGGATGTTGGCCACCGACAATAAAGAAAGGGGATTTGGAAGAGGACTCGCTCTCATGGTTGTTATAAGAGAACTCGGCCCATGGTAAGAGATCCACCCTGTCCGAGTGGTGAGCATCAACGAAGTGCCGGAGGTAGCTGGACAAGATCTGATTGATCCGCTCCACTTGACCATTGGACTGAGGGTGGTAAGCGGAGGAGAAATCCAGGGTAATGTCCAGCAGCTTACATGTGGCTCTCCAGAAGCGAGAGGTGAACTGAACCCCACGATCCGACACGATGTGGAGGGGCAGACCATGGAGACGGAAGATGTGGCGGATAAAGTCTTTAGCCAGCTCGGGTGCAGACGGAAGACCAGGCAGGGGAATGAAGTGGGCCATCTTAGAAAAACGGTCAGCGACAACCCAAATGACAGTACAACCGGCAGAAACTGGAAAGTCGGTGATAAAGTCCATAGCGATGTGTTGCCAAGGAGCAGCAGGTACGGGAAGGGGCAGGAGATGGCCGGCAGGTAGATGTCGGGGAACTTTGTTACGGGCACAGGATGAACAGGCCGCGACGAAGTCTACCACGTCCTTACGCAGGGTAGGCCACCAGTAATGCCGGGTAATAAGTTGGCAGGTCTTCTTTTGGCCAGCATGGCCAGCTAGTTTAGAAGAATGTCCCCAGTGAAGAACCCTCTCCCGATCTGGCACAGCTATGAACGTCTTACCGGGTGGAAGACGAGTCAGATCCAAGGGGGCCACATTCATCACCTTGGAGGAGTCGATGATGTGCGTAGGTTCCTCCTCTTGATCGGAGGACAAGAAGGACCGGGACAAGGCATCAGCTTTGACGTTCTTGTCCGCCGGACGGAAATGAAGAATGAAGTCGAAGCGGGCAAAAAACAACGACCACCGGGCCTGGCGAGGATTGAGTCTCTGGGCATTTTGGAGATATGCCAGGTTTTTGTGATCCGTGTAGATAATTACCGGGTAGAGAGCCCCTTCAAGCAGATAGCGCCACTCTCCCAGTGCCAATTTGATGGCTAGCAATTCCCGGTCTCCAATGGAGTAGTTGTGCTCCGACGAGGAGAAGATTTTGGAGAAGAAGCCGCACGTTACCATTCTCCCGGTAGAAGACTTCTGGGTGAGCACCGCTCCGGCTCCGGAGGAGGAGGCATCAACCTCCAGGTAGAATTGTTTATTACAGTCCGGACGGTGCATGACGGGAGCAGAGGCGAAGGCTTTCTTTAGGGAAAGGAAGGCCTCCTCGGCTTCAGGCGACCATGTCCTGGGGTTAGCCCCCTTACGGGTAAGTGCAGATATGGGAGCAGTCCGAGACAAGAAGTGTGGGATGAAAAGACGATAATAATTAGCGAAGCCCAGGAATCGCTGTATCGTCTTCAAACCTTCAGGACGAGGCATTTTAGAACGGAAGAGAGCTTCTCGGGATCCATTTGCAGACCTGTTTGGGAGATGACATAGCCCAAGAACGGAAGGGAGGTCTGATCGAAGAGGCACTTCTCGTATTTGGCATAAAGGTGGTTCTGCCGAAGCCTAAGCAGGACCTGACCAACATCCCTCCGGTGTGTGGGGAGATCCGGAGAGAAGACCAAGATATCGTCCAGGTATACCACTACGCTGGAGTACAGGAGGTCATGGAAGATGTCGTTGACTAGTTTCTGAAAGACCGCGGGAGCATTACAGAGACCGAAGGGCATCACAAGGTACTCGTAGTGACCGTCCCGGGTATTGAATGCCGTCTTCCACTCGTCTCCTTGACGGATACGGACCAGATAATACGCTCCTCGTAGATCCAGCTTGGAGAAGATCCTGGTGCCCTTGAGACGGTCAAACAATTCGGAGATGAGTGGCAGGGGATATTTGTTTTTTACCGTGATGAGATTGAGTCCTCTGTAGTCAATACAGGGACGTAGCGAGTCATCTTTCTTTTTGACAAAGAAGAATCCGGCTCCAGCCGGGGAGGTAGATTTTCGGATAAATCCCCTAGCCAGATTCTCTTCAATGTACTCAGACATGGCTCGGGTCTCGGCTGCAGACAACGAGTAGATACGCCCACGGGGAGGAGTGGTGCCAGGTACCAGGTCGATCGGGCAATCGTATGGCCTATGGGGTGGCAACGTCTCAGCTTCCTTCTTACCGAAGACGTCTGCATAGGGCCAGTAGGGAGCCGGGAGACCAGGTAAGTTAGCTGGAGTAGGCTGAGGGCGAAGTGGACGGACCGGGACCAGGCAGGTCCTATGGCAGTCAGGACCCCATCGGAGTACTTCACCGGACCGCCAGTTCAATACGGGTTCATGTGTCTGGAGCCAAGGTAGACCTAGCAACAGGGAGTGAGAAAGTCCGGACAGCACATGGAATGAGATCTCCTCAGAGTGCAGCATTCCCACCTGCAGGGTTATGGGTTCGGTGACGAGCAGGATGGTCTCCGAGAGAAGTCTTCCATCCACGGAGGCGACTGACGATGGTTCAGCCAAGGACTTGGTGGGAATATGGTATCTCTCTACCAGAGACTGGGAGATGAGGTTTCCAGCAGCTCCAGAATCCAGATGGGCGAGTTCAAAGAGACGGTTCTCTCCCCAAGCAATAGAGACCGGTAAGGTCAGAGACGGAGAGGGCTTACTTTTGTCTAGGACGACCTCTCCGAGTGGTCCTAGACACTGGCGTTTCCCGGTTTTTCCAGGCAGGAACGGATGAAGTGCTTCATACTGCCACAATAGAAACAGCTTCCCTCGGCTCGGCGAGATTCTTGGCGAGAACCGACCATCTTGGTCTGGTCGACCTGCATAGGCTCAGGAGAGTGTAGCTGAGGAGAGACGGAGGGAGTGACGGGTTTCTGGAAAGTAGGAGCTAGACGTGGAACCCTCCTCTCACTGGTGACCTCTTTGGCACGCTCCTGGAACCGCAGGTCAATCCGGGTGGCAAGAGTTATAAGGTCATCGAGAGTGGTAGGAATGTCCCGACCGGCAAGTTCATCTTTAATACGGCCGGACAGACCCTCCCAGAAGACGGAAACCAGAGCGTCATTATCCCAGGCCAGCTCCGAGGCAAGGGTACGGAACCGTATGGCATATTGGCCCACGGTGAGACTTCCCTGACGGAGGCGTAGCAGAGATGATGCGGATGAGGTCTTCCGTCCGGGTTCGTCGAAGACTTTCCGGAAAGCCGTGAGAAAGGCAGGCAAGTCGGACACCAGGTGGTCTCCTCTCTCCCATAGAGGATTTAGCCAGGCCAGGGCCTCCCCGGTGAGATGGGACATGATGAAGGCAATTTTGGCCCGGTCGGAGTTAAACTGGTGAGACAGGAGTTCAAAGTGCAGTGTGCACTGATTTATGAAGCCCCGAGCCTGGGCGGAGTCGCCTCCGAAACGAGGAGGTGCAGAAAGCCGTGGTCCGGGGTAGGATACCATGTTATTAGTGGGCAGTGGAGCTGCCGGATTGCGAGTCATGGCACTGGCGGTGGTTGCAGGCAGAGCAGTCAGAGTGTCCAGGCGAGAATTGACATTCCGCAGGTGACCCAGGATGGACTCCTGTTGGGACCTCTGACGGGACAGTTCATGACACAGGTCCGAGAGCGAGGGAGCTTGGGTGCCACCGGGTTCCATGGCCCGAGCAAACTGTAACGGGTCTGGGAGGCGGAACCTCTGAGCTACTATACAAGGGGGCGGTCCTTGTAAGGGAGCGGGTGGCGACCAGGGTAGACGGGAAGGCAGTCACAGCAGGTGACTGGGACAGTCTCTGAATGAACGGACAGGAGGTCACGGCAAGTGACCGGGGCAGTCTCTGGATGAACGGGCAGGAGGTCACGGCAAGTGACCGGGGCAGTCTCTGGATGAACGGGCAGGAGGTCACGGCAAGTGACCGGGGCAGTCTCTGGGTAAAGGATTGGTACGACCTGTGGCGGCAGATGATAGACGTGAGCTCCCAGGTGAGCAGGCGAGAGTCTCTGGATAAACGGGTGGTCACAGCATGTGACGGCGGAGCCTCCAGGAAGACCAACAGACAGGTAGCAGATGAGCGCTCCCAGGTGAGCGGGCAGGAGTCTCTGGACAGGCGGGTGGTCACAGCACGTGACGGCAGAGCCTCCTGGTAGGCTAGCAGACAGGCAGCAGATGAGCGCTCCCAGGTGAGCTGGCAAGCTGGTCCTTAGACAGACTGACAGGAGTTGGAAGGCAGACCGTCGGACCTCAGGCAAGCAGACAGGTAGAAGATGTGCGCTCCCAGGTGAGCGGGCAAGCTGGTCCTTAGACAGACTGACAGAAGTTGGAGGGCAGACCGTCAGACCTCAGGCTAGCAGGCAGGTAGCAGGATATCAGGCAGGAATTAGACAGCAGACTGGCAGGAATCTGGCAGGTAACTGGAAGGTAACTGGCAACGAGACCTGAGGGCTGAAGCAGAGAAGTGAACAGTGCTACAACATTGCTCGGGCACCTCCATTTTGGAGGAGGTGCCTTTTATATGGGAGGTCCTCCGGCAATTGGCCGGGGACGCCTTAGGACGGGGCGCGCGGTCCCTTTAAGAGAGGGGGAGCGCGCGCGCGCGCGCCCTAAGCACACTGCCAGGGAAGGAGCGCGTGCCGGAAGCAGCGGGGAGAGAAGCGCTGGAGGACGCCGCGCCAGGAGCGGGGAGGTGAGAGGGACGGCGTCTCTGCCTAGAACGGGGCAGAGACGCCGATGCTGCACATTCACAGATCTGTTCAACTCAAACATTCCACATATGAAGTTTTAGATATATATATATATATTTAACCCAAAATTGTTGTATCCCAATTTATTAATGCGCATTGCCATATCAATTGAATATCTTTATATTTCTTTGAATATTCCCCAAGTACATATTATATAATATGAGAGTAAGTCACTGGAATTTCAGACACTTGAAAAAACTCTTGTCTTAGATTCTTTTTTCACCTGCTGCCCGGTCTTAAGTTACATCAGTTGAAAATAGAATGAATGGGATCCTATACTATTAGCTCAAAGTTCAAAGGCCGCAGCTGTCACACGTCATGCTGTAAAGCTACTTTAATTTGCACGAACACTTCATGCACAGAAAATATTAGCAACACAAAAGAATTCATAATTATTACATATATATTATAGTTCAACTAGATATATTGTTATTATTTTAAAATGTTATACACATAAAATCATGCAATTTTTTCACTTCCTGTGTGAATAAAGAAATAAATCCAATTTTAGAGTTCTTTGATCAAATCCTGCTTTGGAATGAAAACTCTAAGGAAATATAAGAAAATAAAATTAAATATCAAATTCATACAGAAACAGAATTATTTAAATATCTTATACATATATTGGTTGGTTCTAATGGAATTCAAAATATTGCTACTTAAATTTATAAATATGAAGTTCTAATTTATTAATTAATATATATATATATATTTTATAAACGTATATATAAATACAATTATACGCAATCTCTACTTAGACAAGTGTATATATATATATATATATATATATATATATATATATGAACTATTAGAAACTATGTAACTACAATTTTACTGTATAAGATTATAAATAAATATTGAGACATTGTATTACATTTTGATACAACATTATAATTACAGTTTTTCCTTTGCCACTCCCTAAACCAAATCTTCTGTCTCTCTCAAATATCTCCAGGAACGCCCTATTTAGGAAAGACATTTTTCTATCCTTCAAAACCTCAGAGAACTGCCTGTTCTTCTGTCCACATTCCATGACGTCACTGTGAGTTGGTCGTCTCACCTGTCTCTGTCCATCAGTTTCAGCCATTTTCCTTTTTAGAGAATCAGAGTTCTGACTGAGAATTAACTCATTCTGTGGAGAGATGGATCTTTGCACTGGCTGATATGGCTTATAACATATATGAAATCTTCTGCGTATTTGATAGAGTTCACTATGGGGATGACTCAGTCCAGGAGAGTTTGATATTGGCTTTTGGTAAGATTTTACCTTTCCTGGTTTTATAAATTTAGCTTGATTTATTTTCTTTTCACGATTCTCATGTTTTCTAACAAAATCCAGCATCTGCGGACATTCAAATAATGAATTTTTTTGTGATGCCATAACTTGGGAAACTGAATTTAGGAATTTGAATTTTTGTACAAAAGTTGTTATCATATGTTGTACTTTTCCATTTTTGATGAGAGCTTTGTACAACTGTTCAAATATGGACATGAATGTATATGTACATTCCTTCCTACCAATCCTTAGTTTCTGCAGATCTTCTATGTTGGGAAAATCCTTTGTGACACAATAAATCAAATATCTTAATCTGTCCGAATCATTTTCCCATCCATTAGGAGAGTCATTTTCACAGAGCATTAAATGTAAACGTCTGGACAATGTCACAGGAATCCATATTTTAAATAATTGATTCCTCTCCTCATTGGATAAATCAAACTTATCAGAGAAGCTCTCAAATGTCTCTGAATTTCTACAGGCATGGATTTTGACATCATATTTTGGCATGATTTTGTATAATTTCAGCAAATTTTTCCTCATTTTAATTTGGAGTTGAGCCTGGGTAATTCCAGAATTCTCTGATATTTTTAGTGGCTCTTGTACGTCCGTTCCTCCTACGTCACTCACGTCTCCTCCCACATCACCTAGTATGTCGGTTTCTCGTATGTCAGTCATGTCTCCTCCCATGTCAGGTTTCTGTATGTCCGTCTCTTGGTCAGACCCAAGGTCACCTTCAGTTACAGACACGTGTCTAACTTCTTGTTCATTTTGCACATTACAGTCAGAATCAGTATCACTGTCTGACACTTCTACACTATTTTCCTGCTTAGAAATCTCTAACACAAGACTATGAAAAAAATCTACCAAATGTAGAATATTTCTCAATTTCTGTTTGTCTCTTTTTACCAATTTAGAAGTTAACTGTAAATTCTGCAATTCACATTCTTTGTATAAACTGAGCCACAAAACTTCTATGTCATCTCCTACATTAACTTTGAAATTAATATTACTTTGTTTAGCAAAAGAAGAAATTATATCCATATTTTGCTTACCTTAAGATTCCTTGGCTTCTCTTTATCAGCACGTCCTGTCTTCAGTTCGTCTGATTCTTTTCCTGTGTGATTCTGTTCCTTGTTAGTACCTCTGCTTCCTGTCTTTCCTCAGTCTGTAGGTCCTTTCTGCTTCTCGTGACAAACTAGTGAATTTACTGACACGTGAACAACAGCTGTTCAGCTCGTCAGGACTCCCCCCTTGTTCACGGAAGAAATTCACTTACTTAATTTAAAAAACAAAAAAACAGGACTGGCTGGCTCACCATTGTAAAATAATACTCTTCCTGTATTATTTTTTTCTACTGAGGACTTCTCAAAGTATCAATATCATGATATTCTTATAAAAAAATGTATCTATTTATTCTTGGATTGTACATTAAAAAGAATCAGATTGCAGCAGGTACATACAATAATTAGTTATAAAGTAATTGTCCATTTGTCCATAATTTGCTTAATTGTTGAGATTCACCCATCTTTCCTTGGATCCTGGCTGGTAAATCATGTCTTTGTCCAGCATGTGTCCAGGCCTACATGTCATCTGCTTCTCAGCATGAAGATTCTGTGTCTTGTGGGGTGGGCAGAGCAAGAGAGCCCCCCCTTTCTGTACCATGGGCTTTTATAGCCAGTCGTATGGACACCTGTTCTACATATGGTAGTGAACCAAAAATACACACACAAATAGCGCATGTCAACTAGACACGATGGCTGAGGCATAGAACTCAGAAAAATGATTATCGATTAACATTCCAAATGAATTTCCATAATTAACCATTTAACAGAGACCGCCTGGGAATGCCAGGTGCTGTAGGCTTTTGCTTTTTCCTTCCTTCCACCAGCAGGGGGCACTCTCTTTTATGGCTTTTTTCCATTCCCTTTCACAAGTGCACACATTCATTCTCTTTTCTTTTTTCCTTTGCTTTCTCTCTTGCGCTATTTCATCTCTGCAAAATACCAGCATCCTTCTGATCACCGTGGGCCTCCAGCATTGTTGCTTATTTACTTTTAATACTAGGCTCCTTTTCACCAGGACCAGCGTCTCCCGGGTGGCTGGAGGCAACCACCGGTAACCCCAAGCAGAAGACCTTTGCAGGCAACACAACCCTCCCCCCTGAAGAGCAGCTCAAAGTCACTGGCAACCATCTCACCCTCTTCCTTCATTCACCCCTGGACGTCTCGCTCCGCCCCCAAGTTACGGGTCCAGCTTGCTCTTTCTGTCACATTACCGCGATGAAGGGTTTAGCCTGCAGGAGACCCTGCGCCGAGCCATTTTTGAAGACACCTGATGCGGCGGTTGAATCACTGCTAAACAAACCACACCTGTAGGGACGGCACAGCCTTTGCATGGACCCTTCGGAGCCCGCCCCGTCACGGCCAGATTGCTCGCCATCAAGCGATTCTGAGAAAGGCTGGCCGGGCGATGGATCGAGAATCGTCTACTGGCCATACCAGCTTGGATACGCCCGATTTCGTCTGATCTCGGAAGCAAAGCAGGGCTGGGCTTAGACAGTACTTGAATGGGAGACCACCTGGGAACACCGGGTGCTGTAGACCATTTTGATGACATTTTGCCCTACTGCCCAGCTCGGCTAGCATGGAACAGCGCCTTGCCGGACACCGACCTTAAGTAACTTAGATGATGGAAGCCCCAAGGCCTCTGAGCCAGTTGGCAGCTAAGTACGCTACCCCGCCGCCCTTCACGCAGGCCTGACACCGAGCTCCTTACCACGGCTAAGAGTGCTTATTGACTCCGCAGCTCGTCGTGTGGAAATGATGGCGTTAAAAGCACCCGGGGCCGTGAAGAAGCCAGACTTTCAGCAGGTGCCCAGGGAAGGTTTTGGATGCCGGCCGCCTAGCGAGGGCCAGCAGAAGTAACATGTTTCTCTGCAAAGAAGCTTGTGTAACCAAGCCAGATGGCTGCCAAAGAGCTAACCTCAGTGCAAGGAAGGCAAGGAAGGTAAGGAAGGTGCGGAAGGAATTGGGGAGGGGGGGGTGATTCCTGCTAGGGCCCTGAAATCATAAAACAGGCAGGAGAGTCTGACGCATGGTGACGGAGAGGTTGTAGGGGCAGATAGGGGGTGTTGTCACGTGCGAGCACGTGTGCATGCTGGCTTGTGTGTGAGAGTGCGCTTCCTAGGTGTGGCGTGCTGCAGACAGTCAAAGGGATTGTTCCCTTTCATTAAAAGTTAATCCCCGGCTGCAGGCTATTAGAAAGCAACTAACCGAGCTCTACTCAACCTACCCGGGTCTACCGGTGAGTCTTGCCTCTGCTACCGGCCTGTGGCATTGGCCGTGAAGCTGACGTTCCGTCGAGAGCGCTGCAGCCGATCAGTGAGCTCAGCGGCTCTGAGTGGGGCGTTCTGTCTACAAGACCTTTTAAGGAAGCCAGCAAAAAAATTGGTTAGTACTTGGATGGGAGACCGCCTGGGAATACCAGGTGCTGTAGGCTTTTGCTTTTTCTTTCCTTGCACCAGCAGGGGGCACTCTCTTCTATGCCTTTTTTCCATTCCCTTTCACAAGTGCACACATTCATTCTCTTTTCTTTTTTTCATTTGCTTTCTCTCTTGCGCTATTTCATCTCTGCAAAATACCAGCATCCTTCTGATCACCGTGGGCCTCCAGCAGTGTTGCTTCTTTATTTTTAATACTAGGCTCCTTTTCACCAGGACCAGCGTCTCCCGCGTGGCTGGAGGCAACCACCGGTAACCCCAAGCAGAAGACCTTTGCAGGAAACACGACCCTCCCCCCTGAAGAGCAGCTCAAAGTCACTGGCAACCATTCACCCTCTTCCTTCATTCACCCCTGGACGTCTCGCTCCGCCCCCACGTTACGGGTCCAGCTTGCTCTTTCTGTCACATTACCACGATGAAGGGTTTAGCCTGCAGGAGACCCTGCGCCGAGACATTTTTGAAGACACCTGATGCAGCGGGTGAATCACTGCTAAACAAACCACACCTGTAGGGACGGCACAGCCTTTGCATGGACCCTTCGGAGCCCGCCCCGTCACGGCCAGATTGCTCGCCACCAAGCGATCCTGAGAAAGGCTGGATGGGCGATGGATCGAGCAGCGTCTACTGGCCATACCACCTTGGATACGCCCGATCTCATCTGATCTCGAAAGCAAAGCAGGGCTGGGCTTGGACAGTACTTGGATTGGAGACTTCCTGGGAACACCGGGTGCTGTAGACCATTTTGATGATGTTTTGCCCCACAGCCCAGCTCGGCTAGCATGGAACGGCGCCTTGCCGGACACCAACCTTAAGTAACTTAGATGATGGAAGCCCCAAGGTCTCTGAGCCAGTTGGCAGCTAAGTACGCTACCCCGCCGCCTTCACGCAGGCTTGACACCGAGCTCCTTGCCACGGCTAGGAGTGCTTATTGACTCCGCAGCTCGCCGTGTGGAAATGATGGCGTGAAAAGCACCCGGGGCCGTGAAGGGGCCAGGCTTTCAGCAGGTGCCCAGGGAAGGTTTTGGATGCCGGCCGCCTAGCGAGGGCCAGCAGAAGTAACATGTTTCTCTACAAAGAAGCTTGTGTAACCAAGCCAGAAGGCTGACAAAGAGCTAACGTCAGTGCAAGGAAGGCAAGGAAGGTGCGGAAGGAATTGGGGAGGGGGGGGGTGATTCCTGCTAGGGCCCTGAAATCATAAAACAGGCAGGAGAGTCTGACGCATGGTGACGGAGAGGATGTAGGGGCAGATAGGGGGTGTTGTCACGTGCGAGCACGTGTGCATGCTGGCTTGTGTGTGAGAGTGCGCTTCCTAGGTGTGGCGCGCTGCAGACAGTCAAATGAATTGTTCCCTTTCATTAAAAGTTAATCCCCGGCTGCAGGCTATTAGAAAGCAACTAACCGCGCTCTACTCACCCTACCCAGGTCTACCGGTGAGTCTCGCCTCTGCTCTCAGCCTGTGGCATTGGCCGTGAAGCAGAAGTTCCATCGACAGCGCTGCAGCCGATCAGTGAGCTCAGCGGCTCTGAGTGGGGCGTTGTGTCTACAAGACCTTTTAAGGAAGCCAGCAAAAAAATTGAAGCGAAGAGAAAGCACAAAAGGACCTGGTCTTGCTGAGCACTGGAAAGGGCAGCCGACAGCCAGACTTCAAAGTAGAAAAGCAGCAAGTGAGAGGCTTGTCTCTGCCTACTGCCACACCACCCTGAACATGCCTGATCTCGTCTGATCTCGGAAGCTAAGCAGTGTTGGGACTGGTTAGTACTTGGAAGGAAGACCACCTGGGACTACCAGGTGCTGTAGGCTTTTGCTTTTTCTTTCCTTCCACCAGCAGGGGGCACTCTTTCTGTACCTTTTTTCTATTCCCTTTCACAATTGCACACATTCATTCTCTTTTCTTTTTTTCATTTGCTTTCTCTCTTGCGCTATTTCATCTCTGCAAAATACCAGCATCCTTCTGATCACCGTGGGCCTCCAGCATTGTTGCTTCTTTACTTTTAATACTAGGCTCCTTTTCACCAGGATCAGCGTCTCCCGGGAGGCTAGAGGCAACCACCGGTAACCTCAAGCAGAAGACATTTGCAGGCAACACGACCCTCCCCCCTGAAGAGTAGCTCAAAGTCACTGGCAACCATATCACCCTCTTCCTTCATTCACCCCTGGACGTCTCGCTCCGCCCCCAAGTTACGGGTCCAGCTTGCTCTTTCTGTCACATTACCGCGATGAAGGGTTTAGCCTGCAGGAGACCCTGCGCCGAGACATTTTTGAAGACACCTGATGCGGCGCGTGAATCACTGCTAAACAAACCACACCTGTAGGGACGGCATAGCCTTTGCATGGACCCTTCGGAGCCCGCCCCATCACAGCCAGATTGCTCGCCACCAAGAGATCCTGAGAAAGGCTGGCCGGGCGATGGATCGAGCAGCGTCTACTGGCCATACCACCTTGGATACGCCCGATCTCGTCTGATCTCGAAATCAAAGCAGGGCAGGATTCGGAGAGTACTTGGATGGGAGACCTCCTGGGAACACCGGGTGCTGTAGACCATTTTGATGACGTTTTGCCCTACTGCCCAGCTCTGCTAGCATGGAACGGCGCCTTGCCGGACACCGACCTTAAGCAACTTAGATGATGGAAGCCCCAAGGCCTCTGAGCCAGTTGGCAGCTAAGTACGCTACCCTGCTGCCTTCACGCAGGCCTGACACCGAGCTCCTTGCCACGGCTAGGAGTGCTTATTGACTCCGCAGCTCGACGTGTGGAAATGATAGCGTTAAAAGCACCCGGGGCCGTGAAGGGGCCAGGCTTTCAGCAGGTGCCCAGGGAAGGTTTTGGATGCCGGCCGCCTAGCGAGGGCCAGCAGAAGTAACATGTTTCTCTGCAAAGAAGCTTGTGTAACCAAGCCAGACGGCTGACAAAGAGCTAACCTCAGTGCAAGGAAGGCAGGGAAGGAATTGGGGAGGGGGGGGTGATTCCTGCTAGGGCCCTGAAATCATAAAACAGGCTGGAGATTCTGACGCATGGTGACGGAGAGGTTGTAGGGGCAGATAGGGGGTGTTGTCACGTGCGAGCACGTGTGCATGCTGGCTTGTGTGTGAGAGTGCACTTCCTAGGTGTGGCGCGCTGCAGACAGTCAAAGGGATTGTTCCCTTTCATTAAAAGTTAATCCCCGGCTGCAGGCTATTAGAAAGCAACTAACCGCGCTCTGCTCACCCTACCCGGGTCTACCGGTGAGTCTCGCCTCTGCTTCCGGCCTGTGGTATTGGCCGTGAAGCTGACGTTCCGTCGACAGCGCTGCAGCCGATCAGTGAGCTCAGCGGCTCTGAGTGGGGCGTTGTGTCTAGAGATGAGCGTTGTTCTACTCGAACTGTTCGCCAATCTCAAATTAGAGCTGTTTTGGGCGGTGTTCGAGCCGTTCGGCGAACACGAACAATTTGAGAAAAATTCGGCTGTTCGAGGTTATGTTCGATAACTGTTCGTGCACCAAAATCATAACTGGATTTTTTCTCAGTAATGATGAAAATTAATGTTAATACGCAGTTTGAGTGTACAGCGGGGTGGGGGGAGGGGCAGGGAATGGATCTCTGCAGGAACAATGAAGATCTCCATTTTTTTTTCTCTTTCCCGCATTGGCAGTGGGGAGGTGCAATCTGTCAGCCTATCAGCAGCGCACACACGGAGCGAAGTGCTTTTTTTCACACAAGAAAGGGCATGTGTCATTTGCAGTGTATGTCACATGTCCTTGCCCTATAAGACCAAGCCATTTTCCCCGTCGCCACCATTTTCTCACTGCTGCAGCTGCGTGTTAGACTGCACCGCTGTTGCTGTGTGCGCTATACCTTGTTAATTTCAAGCCAATTTTCGCACAAATCTACAGATAGCTTGGGAGTAGGGAATAGTTGTGATTGCAGTCCTTTTAAGGACAAGGTTACAGCATTTCCTACGACTTTTATCAGGCAGGTCTGTGCTCTTAAATAGATAGATTGTGGGAGTAAAGACTAATTGTAATTGGAGTCCTTTTCAGGATTAGGTTACATCAGTTCCTATCAGTTTTTGCCAGGCAGGTCTGTGCCAGTGCTGTGCAAGTTTTTTTCACAGCATTTGGCTGAATCTAGCAAAGCTAATCCTTTTTGGCCTATTGCAGAGTGTGTTAGTCAGTGGAGTAGTCTATCTGTGATGCAAGATATACCACCTGTGTATAGAATACCAATTTTTTTACTGCACCTAGTGAAGTAAAATCTTTTGGGCATAGCATCATTCTATTAGTCCATCTATACTGACCTCCATCAGGTTGCAAATTGAATATAATTTTTTTCTGCATCTAGCTCTGAAAAAGTATTGGGCTTCTAGCTGTGTGTGGGACTTGTTCTATTAATCCATCTATACAGACCTCCATCAGGTTGCAAACTGAATATATTTTTTTCTGCATCTACCTCTGAAAAAATATTGGGCTTCTAGCTGTGTGTGGGACTTGTTCTATTAACCATCTATACAGACCTCCATCAGGTTGCAAACTGAATATATTTTTTTCTGCATCTACCTCTGAAAAAATATTGGGCTTCTAGCTGTGTGTGGGACTTGTTGTATTAGTCCATCTATACTGACCTCCATCAGGTTGCAAACTGAATATATTTTTTTCTGCATCTACCTCTGAAAAATTATTGGGTTTCTAGCTGTGTGTGGGACTTGTTCTATTAATCCATCTATACAGACCTCCATCAGGTTGCAAATTGAATATGATATTTTTCTGCATCTAGCTCTGAAAAAATGTTTAGCCTTCTAGCAGTGTGTGGGACTTGTTCTATTAGTCCATCTATACTGACCTCCATCAGGTTGCAAACTGAATATATTTTTTTCTGCATCTACCTCTGAAAAAATATTGGGCTTCTAGCTGTGTGTGGGACTTGTTCTATTAATCCATCTATACAGACCTCCATCAGGTTGCAAACTGAATATATTTTTTTCTGCATCTACCTCTGAAAAAATATTGGGCTTCTAGCTGTGTGTGGGACTTGTTCTATTAATCCATCTATACAGACCTCCATCAGGTTGCAAACTGAATATATTTTTTTCTGCATCTACCTCTGAAAAATTATTGGGTTTCTAGCTGTGTGTGGGACTTGTTCTATTAATCCATCTATACAGACCTCCATCAGGTTGCAAACTGAATATAATTTTTTTCTGCATCTACCTCTGAAAAAATATTGGGCTTCTAGCTGTGTGTGGGACTTGTTCTATTAGTCCATCTATACTGACCTCCATAAGGTTGCAAACTGAATATAATTTTTTTCTGCATCTAGCACTGAAAAAATATTTGGCCTTCTAGCAGTGTGTGGGACTTGTTCTATTAGTCATCTATACTGACCTCCATCAGGTTGCAAATTCAAAATAATTTTTTGTCTGCATCTACCTCTGAAAAAATATTTGGCCTTCTAGCAGTGTGTGGGACTTGTTCTATTAGTCCATCTATACTGACCTCCATCAGGTTGCAAACTGAATATAATTTTTTTCTGCATCTAACTCTGAAAAAATATTTGGCCTTCTAGCAGTGTGTGGGTCTCATTGTATTAGGCCATCTATACCAAGCTCCACCAGCTTTTCAATTAATAATAATTTTTCGCTGCATCTAGCCCTGAAAATAATTTTTCTTCCCAATAGTGGTAGCAATAGAAATATGGGGCGCGCTCCTGGCTTACAAAAATATACGCTTCATAACATAAAACACCACCTTAGCGCACTGCATTAATAAGATGGCATCATTGTCTCTCCCAGTGCTAGGCCTACTACCCAGGCTAGCATTCCTGTGCCTAAAACACAATGTATGGGTCCGCGCTAGCCACTATGCTGAGTGGTCTAAAGCTGCTGCTAACGCTTTATAACAATTCAATTGGCAGATTTTCACAGAGCTCTTCCACAATGCCCACCCATCGGGACAACAGTTGCCCACCTTCCCTATGGGATCTAGTGGCGAATAGTTGATGCCATTAATCAGAGCGTCAGTTGCCCCGTCGACGTGGCAAGCATACGGTAAGGCATGGGAAGAGTGGACACGACTAGTAGCAGGCAAACGGGTTGACCAATGTGAACAAGCCAGATCACAAGTCACCATAGAATTTCTCCACCAGCTAATGATGAGGGGCATATCAGGGGCGTCAGCGCAGCGGTGTCTGACCGGAGTAGCATTTCACTTCCAACTACTGAATTGGGGAGATGTGACAAAGATTCATCATCAGACAATCCATAAAAGGGTGGAAAAGGGGTCAGCCAAGTCAGGAGTGTAGACGTCCCGTCCCGTGTCACTAAAACTGATTTCTCACATCATATCCCTAACACCATTAACATGACACTCACAATTTGAAGCAACACTACTGTCTACTGCATTTGTGATCGCCTTCTTTGGGGCGCTATGCATAAGCGAATTAGTCCCTCAATCCAAAATTAGCACCAGTGGAGGCTTATTACACCAGGACGTAGTCATAGGCAATAATGCAATACGTCTACGCATACACAAATCGAAAATGGTTCCAGCGGGCAGGGGCACTTGGGTACTTCTACAACCCACAAACGGTACACTGAGTCGGGTAACAATAGTAAAACCATATCTAACCATCAGATCACAAAGTAATTTGTTCCTATCACACATTGATGGGACGCCATTATCAAGATACCAGTTCCAAGCTATATTTAATTAATGCATAACATCGGCAGGGAACCACCCCAAAGATTACGGGACACACTCATTCCGCATAGGCGCGGCCACAGAAGCAGCAAGAGCAGGACTGTCACAAACGGAAGTTCAGAGGATAGAGAGATGGTGATCCACGTGTTTGGCAAGATACATAAGACCGGACTTGTTATCCTAACGTGGTTTGTTTCTTTTACAGGTGACGCTAAGCCAACAGTGTGGGTGATAGGCCACTCGTATATATATTGGGCAGATTAAAGGGCGAAAGTCCACCCAGGCGGGAGGAAATTAGAGTTTCATAACACATATTTCAACTGGAGAGGTATTAGAGGCCTGCTGTGGCCACAGGTACTAATGGAGGTAATCAAGGTAGGGAGAGAGGCAAGATGTCTGGTCATCTTAGTTATACAGGCCGGGGGAAACAACCTAGGTCATCACAAGAGCGCATAACTAATGGCAATAATGAAACTAGACACTGAGCGCTTCAGAGAATTTTTCACAAAACTAGCTATAGTATGGTCAGAGATTGTGCCGATAGCGGTATGGCAAGGTGCGCGAGACATCACGGCCATCGAACGGACAAGGCGGATAATAAATATTCGGATGGCAAAATTTAGAAGAGACAGAGGCGGTGTAGTGGTACGACACCGACAACTGGAAGGAGATTAAGCAGGCCTCATACGGCCCAATGGTGTTCACTTAATGGATATTGGACTGGACATATTCCTGTCAGGACTCCAGGACGGAGTGGAACAAGCGTTAAGATTGATGGGTGGGGGTCAGAGTCCTGCATACGAGTATGCAGGATCCTCTGTGGCCTGGAAATAGAAAGGACATGTTGGAGAGTTACACTTGTTGGCCAAGTTGCCGGAGTGGAGACCCAGGGCATGCTGCAACAAGCTGAATTATTTTAGAAATAAAATGTCTTTCTAATGGAATGAGTATAAAGAGTTAATAAAGCTGTGACCGATCCTCACCCATCCAGTTGTAAGAGTTACATTATTGTATTGTCAAGGAAAGGGGGGCGGTAGGGGGGCTGAGCGTCTGGGTTTGGTTGGGGGTCCCCACAGTCTGCCTAGGCTAGATGCATTTAAAAATTCTTATTAGATACACAGGCGGTGCAGCTTGCTTCGCAGCTGGGCTACTACGCCCAAAGTATTGCCTAGGCTAGATGTAGTTAAAAATTCTACGCTGACTAGCAGACACTGAAGATTTGGAGCAGACCTCTGAGTAAACAGCTCTTCAGACTCAATCATCTGTGTTACCCCAAGCCATAGTGTATGTAGTTTCTTACAGTTAAAAGGGGGGGGGGAGCGACCCAACCCACCGGGAATTGACGATGCCAACGTCACGTAAGACACAGCAAGGGGACTCCAAAAAGAGTTTCCATTTTTTCCCAAAATTGTGGCACAGACACCACTTAACCCTAGAACGCATACCTGGGGCCTCGCAGTCCCGCCCTGTTAATTGTTTTCTATTTTCTGCAAGATTACTTTAGTTAGAATTTTGAAACTCTAGGTATTCTTCATGTATATAGTTGTTTGTCATTTGAGTTTGAGTTATTCAATGTTATTTGCACACGGGCCTAAAAGGCCCCAGGTATATGAAAGTGTAGAATTTTATGGTCATGCGTTCTAGGGTTAAGTGGCATCAATTGCCCCACAGTTGCTTAAAACGGTTGGTGAGGTGATATTACCAAATCCTCAAGCTTTTAGCCTCCCAAGGATAACACAGGATTAGAAAAGTCCTTGCGAATCCATGATTTGTTCATCTTTATGAACGTGAGTCTGTCTACATTCTCAGTGGACAGCCGCGTGCGCTTATCTGTCAGCACACCATCAGCAGCGCTGAACACACGTTCAGAGAGAACACTGGCTGCAGGGCATGACAAGATCTCCAAGGCGTGAGTGGCGAGCTCCGGCCATTTTTCCAGATTGGAATACCAAAATGAGCAAGGGTCCAGTGACACAGTCATGGCTTCGATGTTCACTTGGAGATACTCCTGCACCATCCTCTCTAGGCATTGACTATGTGTCAGACTTCTTGTCTCCTGTGGCCTTGCAAAGGATGGTCTAAAAAAGTGGTGAAACGATTTCACAAAATTGCTGTTACCAGCAGATACTGTGTTACTGTTACGGTTTGAGTGATGAAGACTCGACAGTCCCGCGGTTGGCAAGTTAGAACTGTGAGATTCACTTCGTGCACCACTGGTGTTTTGTGGAAAAGCACATGTAAGATTCTGCAACAGCGTCTGCAGATACTCCTGCATGTGTCAATCCCTTTTTATGGCAGGAATTATTTCGGCAAATTTACTTTTGTACCGGGGATCTAAGAGTGTGGCAACCCAGTAGTCGAGATTACTTCGAATTCTGCAATCTGAGGGTCATGTTGCAGGTAGTGCAGCAAGAAGGCACTCATGTGTCTTGCGCATCCAGGAGGACCAAGTCCTTGTTGTGTTGGTAGCGAGGTAAGAATCATGCTTCTTTCCTCTGCCCTCTCCTGCCAACCTCGCACAACAGAAATGTGATCAAGGTCTCCCTCATCTGATGAGTCTTCCATGCCCATCGCCAGTTCATCCTCCACTTCTTCCTCGGCTCCTGCACCTTCCTCAACAGTTTGGCTGCTACCATGCGCCCTGTTTAATCCCTCTCCCCCACCCTCCCATGCCTGCCTCCTTGGTGCTGCCAACCGTCTGGACCTTGGAGATGTTATCCCTTCCGCATACGACTCCTCCTCTACTTCCTCCACCTCCTCTTGTCCGACCACCTGACTCTGAATTCTGTTTAATGTGTGCTCCAGCATGTAAATCACCGGAATAGTTATGCTGATAATGGCATCGTCGTCAGCACTAAACATCTTCGTCGCCATTTCAAAACTGTGCAGAAAGGTGTGTGGCGCCCCTGAGGGTGCAGTCACCACAGAGTTACTGCATCTCACCCAGAGGTGTGGTATCTCACCCTCAGGTAAGGAAGGCGTATGGCTCGGGACCCTAACACCTGCATCCAACACATACCCGCAGTGGGGTTAGGGCGAGATTGCTCTTAAGGGAGAGCACAGTCCCAGGTCCCTAGCTGGTGGGAGGATCCTATGTAGTGGGTGCTTAGGGGAGCAGCTTAGGGGAGCACATGACAGGGAGAGTATAAATAGGAAGCCATCTTAGAAAGAGCAAGCCAGTCAGAGGAGGAAAAGTGACAGGAGCAGAGGCTCGGCATGAGCTCTGCTCCGGAGGCGGGCCTAGCCTGGGAGGCCCAGGACTGAAGGAGAGAAGAGAGGAGTGGGAGCAGGAAGGCTCCAGTAACCGAAGGGACCCTAGGGCTACGGGCCGTGCAGAAGGCCACCTGTACTCCCGCTGCTACCAGGAGGTAGAGGGGTCAGGCCAGATAAGGGGAACCGGTCCCTCAACTAGAGGAGAAAAAGCAAGGCTCAACTAGAAACCGGAGGCTGCAGCATTTCATGTACTGCAGGCAAAAGTCCACACCAGTCTCACTAAGAAGGTAGCCACATAGGACCCAGGGGACGGAACACAAGTCGACCGCCAAGGCCCGAGGATACCGGATAGAAGTGTCACTGGGTGTGAGGTGCAGGGAGAAGGCCAGAGAAAGGACACACAGAAGGGGGTCCTGCTAAGTACTCCGGAGCTATCTGGGGGTGGACTGAGCCCCTCACTGAGTACGCACAGCACGACGGGTGAGATAGCTCTGGTACCTGTAATCTGGACTGCAACAACTGTGAGTAAAGATCTTGGGACTGCATCACACGGACTCTGTGTTCATTACCGACTCCCTACACTACAACCACCATCATCCACCCACACTGCCCTGAAGCTACACTCTTCCTGTGGTGAGTAATAATACCATTGCAGCAAAACCACCAGCTTCAGAGGACTGTTCCGCAGCGGCGGCCCCTTTGGCCGCACTCCACAGGTGGCGTAGTCGGACATTATAAAATCCATATATACAAATTACCGTTGGATTGACCGCCCTGGGTAACGGACCGGGTCACCGCCACAGTGACTACAACCCCCAGCGTCTACCGGCCCGGCTCCGGGTACCCCACGGCCCAGGGGGCGCGTCAACTTCATAGGTCCCTGATCTGAGACCACTCCTGCTGTGTGATTTGCCCCACCTCTGGATCTCGTTGGCCCAGGCTATACGTCAGAAACTATTGCATCAGGGCTTGTCGGTGCTGCCACAGTCGCTGCAACATGTGCAGAGTTGAATTCCACCGTGTCGGAACATCACATTTCAGCCGGTGAACTGGCAGGCCCAACGACTTCTGTAGAGATGTAAGTCGTTGAGCTGCGGGATGCGAACGGCGGAAGTGAGCACACAGCGACCGTGCCCTCTGCAGAAGGCCATCTAGTCCGGGATAGTGGGCTAAAAATTTATGGACAACCAGGTTCAACACGTGAGCCATACAAGGCACGTGTGTAACATTGCCCCGGCGAAGGGCCGCACCCAGGTTTGCAGCATTGTCGCACACGGCCTTCCCTGGTTGCAGGTCCAGTGGAGACAACCATTCATGAAACTGGGTCTCCAGAGCTGACCACAAGTCCTCAGCTGTGTGACTCACATTTCCCAGACATTTCAAAGTAAACACTGATGCCGTTGAGCCCTGCTGCCAGCATAGTAAGGAGGTGCGCAGTTAGAAAGCAGGTGGCATTACCAGACAGGCTTTGGGTGCAGGTGGAGGACCGAGAGGAGGTTGAGGAGGCAGAAGCAGTGGAGGAACTTCTAGATAAAGAGGATTGACGTACAACTCGCGGGGACGGCAAGACTTGGACAGCAGCCCCTTGTCCTGCTGTCACCATAGTTACCCAGTGCCCTGTCAGCGACATGTAACGCCCCTGTCCATGCCTACTCGTCCAAGTGTCTGTGGTGAAATGCACCCTGTCACACACAGAGTTTCTCAAAGAAGCGGTGATGTTGTGTGCGACATGCTGGTGGAGCGCAGGCACATCTTTCTTTGAGAAGTAGTGCCGACTGGGCATCTGGTACTGGGTGTAACGGGTCTGGGAGGTGGAACCTCTGGGCTACTATACAAGGGGGCGGTCCTTGTAAGGGAGCGGGTGGCGACCAGGCAGGCAGTCACAGCAGGTGACCGGGACAGTCTCTAGAAGAACGGGCAGGAGGTCACGGCAAGTGACCGGGGCAGCCTCTGGATGAACGGGCAGATGGTCACGGCAAGTGACCGGGGCAGTCTCTGGGTGAACGGGCAGATGGTCACGGCAAGTGACCGGGGCAGTCTCTGGGTGAACGGGCAGATGGTCACGGCAAGTGACCGGGGCAGTCTCTGGGTAAAGGGTTGGTACGACCTGTGGCGGCTGATGGTAGACGTGAGCTCCCAGGTGAGCAGGCGAGAGTCTCTGGATAAACGGGTGGTCACAGCATGTGACGGCGGAGCCTCCAGGAAGACCAACAGACAGGCGGCAGAAGAGCGCTCCCAGGTGAGCGGGCAGGAGTCACTGGACAGGCAGGTGGTCACAGCACGTGACGGCAGAGCCTCCAGGTAGGCTAGCAGACAGGTAGCAGATGTGCGCTCCCAGGTGAGCGGGCAAGCTGGTCCATAGACAGACTGACAAGAGTTGGAAGGCAGACCGTCGGACCTCAGGCAAGCAGGCAGATAGTTGATGTGCGCTCCCAGGTGAGCGGGCAAGCTGGTCCTTAGACAGACTGACAGGAGTAGTAAGGCAGACCGTCGGACCTCAGGCTAGCAGGCAGGTAGCAGGATATCAGGCAGGAATTAGACAGCAGACTGGCAGGAATCTGGCAGGAATCTGGCAGGTAACTGGCAACGGGACCTGAGGGCTGAAGCAGAGTACTGAACAGTGCTACAACATTGCTCGGGCACCTCCATTTTGGAGGAGGTGCCTTTTATATGGGAGGTCCTCCGGCAATTGGCCGGGGACTCCTTAGGATGGCGCGCGTGGTCCCTTTAAGAGAGGGGGAGCGCGTGCGCCCTAAGCACACTGCCGGGGAAGGAGCGCGTGCCGGAAGCAGCGGGGAGAGCAGCGCTGGAGGACACCGCGCCAGGAGCGGGGAGGTGAGAGGGACGGCGTCTCTGCCTAGAACGGGGCAGAGATGCCGATGCTACAGTACCCCCCCCCTTTAGGCCCCTTCTTTTTTTGGCCAGAAAGAAATTTCTCAAGGAGAAGCGGGGCGTTGATGTTCTCCCTGGGTTCCCAAGTTCTCTCCTCTGGACCAAACCCCTTCCAATCTACCAGAAAAAAGTTTTTTCCTCTTACCCTCTTGGAGGCCAGAATACTCTCTACCTCAAAGATGTCATCAGCGGAAACCGGAGCAGGAGGGGCACCTGGATTTTTGGAAAAAAAGTTAAAGACAACGGGTTTGAGGAGAGATACGTGGAAGGAGTTGGGGATCCGTAGGGTGGCCGGGAGTTTTAATTTGTAGGCCACAGGGTTAATTTGCCTGAGGACTTCGAAGGGGCCGATGAATCGAGGACCCAACTTGTAGGAGGGTACTTTGAGCCGCACATGTTTGGATGAGAGCCAAACCTTGTCTCCCGGACGGAATTGGGGCAGATCCAGACGTCTCTTATCAGCATATCTCTTCATCCGCTCAGAGGAGAGAAGAAGAGCGGACCTGGTGCTCTCCCAAATAGTAGAAAATTCGCTGACAAGAGACTCCGCAGCAGGGTTGTCCACAGAAACGGAGACAGGAAGTGGAATCCGGGGATGTTGGCCACCGACTATAAAGAACAGGGATTTGGAAGAGGACTCGCTCTCATGGTTGTTATAAGAGAACTCGGCCCATGGTAGGAGATCCACCCAGTCCGAGTGGTGAGCATCAACGAAGTGCCGGAGGTAGCTGGACTAGATCTGATTGATCCGCTCCACTTGACCATTGGACTGAGGGTGGTAAGCGGAGGAGAAATCCAGGGTAATGTCCAGCAGCTTACATGTGGCTCTCCAGAAGCGAGAGGTGAACTGAACCCCACGATCCGACACGATGTGGAGGGGCAGACCATGGAGACGGAAGATGTGGCGGATAAAGTCTTTAGCCAGCTCTGGTGCAGACGGAAGACCAGGCAGGGGAATGAAGTGGGCCATCTTAGAAAAACGGTCAGCGACAACCCAAATGACAGTACAACCGGCAGAAACTGGAAGGTCGGTGATAAAGTCCATAGCGATGTGTTGCCAAGGAGCAGCAGGTACGGGAAGGGGCAGGAGATGGCCGGCAGGTAGATGTCGGGGAACTTTGTTACGGGCACAGGATGAACAGGCCGCGACGAAGTCAACCACGTCCTTACGCAGGGTAGGCCACCAGTAATGCCGGGTAATAAGTTGGAAGGTCTTCTTTTGGCCAGCATGGCCAGCTAGTTTAGAAGAATGTCCCCAGCGAAGAACCCTCTCCCGATCTGGCACAGCTACGAACGTCTTACCGGGTGGAAGACGAGTCAGATCCACGGGGGCCACATTCATCACCTTGGAGGAGTCGATGATGTGCGTAGGTTCCTCCTCTTGATCGGAGGACAGGAAGGACCGGGACAAGGCATCAGCTTTGACGTTCTTGTCCGCCGGACGGAAATGAAGAATGAAGTCGAAGCGGGCAAAAAACAACGACCACCGGGCCTGGCGAGGATTGAGTCTCTGGGCATTTTGGAGATATGCCAGGTTTTTGTGATCCGTGTAGATAATTACCGGGTAGAGAGCCCCTTCAAGCAGATAGCGCCACTCTCCCAGTGCCAATTTGATGGCTAGCAATTCCCAGTCTCCAATGGAGTAGTTGCGCTCCGACGAGGAGAAGATTTTGGAGAAGAAGCCGCACGTTACCATTCTCCCAGTAGAAGACTTCTGGGTGAGCACCGCTCCGGCTCTGGAAGAGGAGGCATCAACCTCCAGGTAGAATTGTTTATTACAGTCCGGACGGTGCAGGATGGGAGCAGAGGCGAAGGCTTTCTTTAGGGAAAGGAAGGCCTCCTCGGCTTCAGGCGACCATGTTCTGGGGTTAGCCCCCTTACGGGTAAGTGCAGACATGGGAGCAGTCCGAGACGAGAAGTGTGGGATGAAAAGACGATAATAATTAGCGAAGCCCAGGAATCGCTGTATCGCCTTCAAACCTTCAGGACGAGGCCATTTTAGAACGGAAGAGAGCTTCTCGGGATCCATTTGCAGACCTGTTTGGGAGATGACATAGCCCAAGAACGGAAGGGAGGTCTGATCGAAGAGGCACTTCTCGTATTTGGCGTAAAGGTGGTTCTGCCGAAGCCTAAGCAGGACCTGACGAACATCCCTCCGGTGTGTGGGGAGATCCGGAGAGAAGACTAAGATATCGTCCAGGTATACCACTACGCAGGAGTACAGGAGGTCACGGAAGATGTCGTTGACTAGTTCCTGAAAGACCGCGGGAGCATTACAGAGACCGAAGGGCATCACAAGGTACTCGTAGTGACCGTCCCGGGTATTGAATGCCGTCTTCCACTCGTCTCCTTGATGGATACGGACCAGATTATACGCTCCTCGTAGATCCAGCTTGGAGAAGATCCTGGCGCCCTTGAGACGGTCAAACAATTCGGAGATGAGTGGCAGGGGATATTTGTTTTTTACCGTGATGAGATTGAGTCCTCTGTAGTCAATACAGGGACGTAGCGAGCCGTCTTTCTTTTTGACAAAGAAGAATCCGACTCCTGCCGGGGAGGTAGATTTTCGGATAAATCCCCTAGCCAGATTCTCTTCAATGTACTCAGACATGGCTCGGGTCTCGGCTGCAGACAACGGGTAGATACGCCCACGGGGAGGAGTGGTGCCAGGTACCAGGTCGATCGGGCAATCGTATGGCCTATGGGGTGGCAACGTCTCAGCTTCCTTCTTACCGAAGACGTCCGCATAGGGCCAGTAGGGAGCCGGGAGACCAGGTAAGTTAGCTGGAGTAGGCTGAGGGCGAAGTGGACGGACCGGGACCAGGCAGGTCCTATGGCAATCAGGACCCCATCGGAGTACTTCACCGGACCGCCAGTTCAATACGGGTTCATGTGTCTGGAGCCAAGGTAGACCTAGCAACAGGGAGTGAGAAAGTCCGGACAGCACATGGAATGAGATCTCCTCAGAGTGCAGCATTCCCACCTGCAGGGTTATGGGTTCGGTGACGAGCAGGATGGTCTCCGAGAGAAGTCTTCCATCCACGGAGGCGGCTGACAATGGTTCAGCCAGGGACTTGGTGGGAATATGGTATCTCTCTACCAGAGACTGGGAGATGAGGTTTCCAGCAGCTCCAGAATCCAGATGGGCGAGTTCAAAGAGACGGTTTTCTCCCCAAGCAATAGAGACCGGTAAGGTCAGAGACGGAGAGGGCTTACTTTTGTCTAGGACGACCTCTCTGAGTGGTCCTAGACACTGGCGTTTCCCGGCTTTTCCGGGCAGGAACGGATGAAGTGCTTCATACTGCCACAATAGAAACAGCTTCCCTCGGCTCGGCGAGATTCTTGGAGAGAACCGACCATCTTGGTCTGGTCGACCTGCATAGGCTCAGGAGAGTGTAGCTGAGGAGAGATGGAGGGAGTGACGGGTTTCTGAAAAGTAGGAGCTAGACGTGGAAACCTCCTCTCACGGGTGACCTCTTTGGCACGCTCCTGGAACCGCAGGTCAATCCGGGTGGCAAGAGTTATTAGGTCATCGAGAGTGGTAGGAATATCCCGACCGGCAAGTTCATCTTTTATATGGCCGGACAGACCCTCCCAGAAGACGGAAAAAAGAGCGTCATTATCCCAGGCCAGCTCCGAGGCAAGGGTACGGAACCGTATGGCATATTGGCCCACGGTGAGACTTCCCTGACGGAGGCGTAGCAGAGATCATGCGGATGAGGTCTTCTGTCCGGGTTCGTCGAAGACTTTCCGGAAAGCCGTGAGAAAGGCAGGCAAGTCGGACACCAGGGGGTCTCCTCTCTCCCATAGAGGATTTAGCCAGGCCAGGGCCTCTCCGGTGAGATGGGTCAAGATGAAGGCAATTTTGGCCCTGTCGGAGTTAAACTGGTGAGACAGGAGTTCAAAGTGCAGGGTGCACTGATTTATGAAGCCCCGAGCCTGGGCGGAGTCGCCTCCGAAACGAGGAGGTGCAGAAAGCCGGGGTCCGGGGTAGGATACCATGTTATTAGTGGGCAGTGGAGCTGCCGGATTGCGAGTCATGGCACTGGCGGTGGTTGCAGGCAGAGCAGTCAGAGTGTCCAGGCGAGAATTGACATTCCGCAGGTGACCCAGGATGGACTCCTGTTGGGACCTCTGACGGGACAGTTCATGACACAGGTCCGAGAGCGAGGGATCTTGGGGGCCACCGGGTTCCATGGCCCGAGCAAACTGTAACGGGTCTGGGAGGCGGAACCTCTGGGCTACTATACAAGGGGGCGGTCCTTGTAAGGGAGCGGGTGGCGACCAGGCAGGCAGTCACAGCAGGTGACCGGACAGTCTCCAGGTAGGCTAGCAGACAGGTAGCAGATGTGCGCTCCCAGGTGAGCGGGCAAGCTGGTCCATAGACAGACTGACAAGAGTTGGAAGGCAGACCGTCGGACCTCAGGCAAGCAGGCAGGTAGTTGATGTGCGCTCCCAGGTGAGCGGGCAAGCTGGTCCTTAGACAGACTGACAGGAGTAGTAAGGCAGACCGTCGGACCTCAGGCTAGCAGGCATGTAGCAGGATATCAGGCAGGAATTAGACAGCAGACTGGCAGGAATCTGGCAGGTATCTGGCAGGTAACTGGCAACGGGACCTGAGGGCTGAAGCAGAGTAGTGAACAGTGCTACAACATTGCTCGGGCACCTCCATTTTGGAGGAGGTGCCTTTTATATGGGAGGTCCTCCGGCAATTGGCCGGGGACCCCTTAGGACGGCGCGCGTGGTCCCTTTAAGAGAGGGGGAGCGCGCGCGCGCGCCCTAAGCACACTGCCGGGGAAGGAGCGCGTGCCGGAAGCAGCGGGGAGAGCAGCGCTGGAGGACGCCGCGCCAGGAGCGGGGAGGTGAGAGGGACGGCGTCTCTGCCTAGAACGGGGCAGAGACGCCGATGCTACACTGGGGCACTGCGACGGACATAAGGTCTCAAAAATCCACTGTGTCCTCCAGGCGGAAAGGCAGCATTTCTGTAGCCAACAGCTTGCAGATGGTGAAATTCAACCTCTTAGCTTTCTCATGGCTAGGAGGAAATCGTCTTTTACTTGTCCACATCTGAGGGACCGAGAGCTGGCTGTTGTGCTTTGACGGGGTTGAGTAGGGTGTCCCTGGCAAACTGCCGGTCTGTGAGGAAGATGCAGGCGGACATGTTAGGTTGCCTTGATCCAAAGGTGGTGCTCTCGATGTCAGAGAGCTCTCAACACCAGCAGGTGTTTCCACTTCCCAATGAACTGACGACCTGCCAATCACACTGGCTGTTGCAGGTAAAGAGGTGGCAGGTCTGCGTCCAAAAACATGTGTGACTGCTGTCCCCCCAGTCACAGAGGATGAAGAGGCCGTGAATGCAAAAGATGGGGCAGACGGTGGTTGGCCCAGCCTGCTAGGCCGCATTGTAGCACAGTGAGCTTCCCACTGCAACTTATGCTTCATATCCATGTGACGGTACATGCATGAAGTACTCAAACTATGGATTTTTTGGCCTCTACTTAGCTTTTGGTGACAAATATTACAGATAACACGAGTTGGGTCATCCTTATCGATCTGAATAAATGCCCAGGCTATGCAAGGCTTGGAGCCCATGCGACCTGAAGAGCCACTACGACTTGTGGTCAGAGGCGGAGTAGTGGTTGAGGATGCAGTTGTTGACGTGCTTCCAGTACTCCGTCTCTGTCCAGGAAGGCGCAACCTAACCTCGTCGTCAATAGCATCTCTGACGCCCCGCTGCGCTTGGTATCACAGATCCTAGAAGAGTGTATTGATGGAATCCTCCACAAGAGGCCCCCATAAACATTCACACATCTCCACCTTCCACCTCAGACCAGCAGAGGGAGCCCGTTAGGGATATAAATAGGGAAGGTGGAGCTAGGCAGTTCAGTTCCTCTGAAGAGTTCCTGCAGTAGAGAAGCCTAAGAGAGGTCAGTCTGCAGTGGAGCTCAGTCTAGTCTAGAGAACTCAGTTAATAGTTCAGCAGTGGAGCACGAGGCTCCTGCTAGCTAGATTCAGGGAGCCCAGATAGAGCTTAAGGTGTGCCGGCGTCATAAGATCGGTGAAGCGCGGCAAGCTGCCGTTAGTGTGTATAGCCTATTGAGGGCCCGAGTAGGCCGAAGGCGAGTGGCGAGTTAGTACATAAGGGGCAGAGGAGCTTAACCAGCTCACCCCGAAGCATTTACCGGACACCGGATCCGAGCTTACCGGGATCTCTATGACCCAGTAAGGCATAACCGGAATCCCTGGAGAACTACAAGTCCCAGGATTGCTAAGGTGCTGATACGTAACAGAGCCAGGAGACGCTTAGGCCCCGCATACTGGGAGCGTGAACTTCAAGAGAAGGCCCTACCACAAGGTCAGCCAGCGCAGGACAGAGACAAAGTTAGGCCTAGCTCCAGGCAGGTCAGAAACTTACTGCGCAAAGGCAAGAAACAGGAGGCCCTACACCCGCTCATTGGGGATGATCCTGATATGCACCCTTCACCCTACAGTGCTCCAGGATGTGCCTGAATTTCCTCCAGTAAAAGGTACTGAAGTGACTACCGTGTCCGTTTCCGTTCTTGCTCTGACCCAGCTGGGTCTCGCCTGTCCTGCATTCCCCCTTCATACGCTGCCCTGAGACCTAGCTCCACCTGTGGGGAGCTATACCATCGAGCTGCCTTATCACGGGCCTCAGTGGACTGCTGCAGCGCTGGTGCTTATCACCAGATACCACAGGTGGTGTCACAAACTCTTATAAAATTAACAATTATCCACCCTTTTAAAGAGTGACCCCAGGGTACGGGCCAGGGAGCCGACCACCGCGACATCCCAAAGGCCAGGCAAAGGCCCGGGTGACCTCATCGACTGGCTGACTGTGGGTTGACAGTAAGTGGGATCTCCAACCTTGTCATCATCACCCTGTGTGTTATCACACCCGTCGTCCTCAAAGCCAACCTCTTCCTGCCCTGACCGAAAAGTCAAGTTGTCGCTCCAATCAGGTATTTGAGTCTCATCATCATCTTCATCATTGTCTCCACCAACAGGAGTTACAGTTTGGGAACGAGGGTCTACATTATGCTCAGAACCTTCTTCATCTGGTCCTGGATCCGACTTATAAAGATTCTGGGCATCAGTGCAGATCATTTCCTCGTCTGGATTAACAGAAGCTCTGGAGCAGACCTCCGTTTCCCAGGCTATAGTATGAGTAAACAGCTGTGCAGACTCAACCATCTGTGTTACCCCATACTCAGACGGGCAGCTGGAGACTTGGGAGCTGTGAGGAAGCAAGTGCGATTGGGGTGACACCTCTGAGGACTGGAGTATTTGTGATGTTGAAGTTGAGGTGGAGGAGAGCCCACTTGAAGGAGCACTTGATATCCGCTGAAGCACCTGCTGTTTTTGTGCCTCATCTGGAATTTGTAGCGATGGGCGTGTCCGTAACAAAGGGATCGCATCACATTGTCCACGAAAAGAAGTCGACATGTTAGTTTGGCTGGAAGATGGTCTTTCTTCTGCAGATGTTACTCCCCCCCCACCGCGGGGGGCTCCACCCACCAGCGGACAGGCACCAGTATTAGGAGAGGGGGGCTGGCCGTCAGGGTCCACCGCGGCTCTGGCACAAACCCGGCGACACGGAGGTGGCACGGGCAGGAGCGGACTGGCCATGACGGCTTCTCACTTTTTGGATTTTAGAAGGGCATGACATGCCTATATCTGTGTCTCCCCCTCCTTTTACTCCTCCACCTCTTTTATTTTCGCATGACTATATGTACTTGTCACTTTTCCATGTGTTAGTTATGTCTTCTGAGCAGTTTGTCAGCTTTTGGACACCTTTGAAGGTGTTTTCTATGTGTTTCTATGTGTTTTTGTTTGCTTGCCATTGGTTTTAACGGTGTTCGAAGGTGTTCGACGAACAGTTCGGCGAACACACGGGTGTTCGACGAACCGAACTGAACTCGAACACTACGGGGGTGGCTCAACACTAGTTGTGTCTACAAGACCTTTTAAGGAAGCCAGCAAAAAAATTGAAGAGAAGGGAAAGCACAAAAGGACCTGGTCTTGCTGAACAGTGGAAAGGGCATCCGGCAGCCAGACTTCAAGGTAGGAAAGCAGCAAGTGAGAGGTTTGTCTCTGCCTACGGCCACACAACACTGAACACGCTTGATCTCATCTGATCTTGGAAGATAAGCAGGGTTGGGCCTGGTTAGTACTTGGATGGGAGACTGCCTGGGAATACCAGGTGCTGTAGGCTTTTGCTTTTTCCTTCCTTCCACCAGCAGGGGGCACTCTCCTCTATGCCTTTTTTCCATTCCCTTTCACAAGTGCACACATTCATTCTCTTTTCTTTTTTTCATTTGCTTTCTCTCTTGCGCTATTTCATCTCTGCAAAATACCAGCATCCTTCTGATCACCGTGGGCCTCCAGCATTGTTGCTTCTTTACTTTTAATACTAGGCTCCTTTTCACCAGGACCAGCGTCTCCCGGGTGGCTGGAGGCAACAACCGGTAACCCCAAGCAGAAGACCTTTGCAGGCAACACGACCCTGCCCCCTGAAGAGCAGCTCAAAGTCACTGGCAACCATCTCACCCTCTTCCTTCATTCACCCCTGGACGTCTCGCTCCGCCCCCAAGTTACGGGTCAAGCTTGCTCTTTCTGTCACATTACCGCGATGAAGGGTTTAGCCTGCAGGAGACCCTGCGACGAGACATTTTTGAAGACACCTGATGCGGCGGGTGAATCACTGCTAAACAAACCACACCTGTAGGGACGGCACAGCCTTAGCATGGACCATTCGGAGCCCGCCCCGTCACGGCCAGATTGCTCGCCATCAAGCGATCCTGAGAAAAGCTGGCCGGGCGATGGATGGAGCAACGTCTACTGGCCATGCCACCTTGGATACTACCGATCTCTTCTGATTTCGGAAGCAAAGCAGTGCTGGGCTCAGACAGTACTTGGATGGGAGACCTCCTGGGAACACCGGGTGCTGTAGACCATTTTGATGACGTTTTGCCCTACTGGCCAACTCGGCTAGCACGGAACGGTGCCTTGCCGGACACCGACCTTAAGTAACTTAGATGATGGAGGCCCCAAGGCCTCTGAGCCAGTTGGCAGCTAAGTACGCTACCCCGCCGCCATTCACGCAGACCTGACACCGAGCTCCTTTGCACAGCTAGGAGTTCTTATTGACTCCGCAGCTCGCCGTGTTGAAATGATGGCGTTAAAAGCACCCGGGGCCGTGAAGGGGCCAAGCTTTCAGAAGGTGCCCAGGGAAGGTTTTGGATGCCGGCCGCCTAGCGAGGGCCAGCAGAAGTAACATGTATCTCTGCAAAGAAGCTTGTGTAACCAAGCCAGACGGCTGACAAAGAGCTAACCTCAGGGCAAGGAAGGTGTTGAAGGAATTGGGGAGGGGGGGGGTGATTCCTGCTAGGGCCCTGAAATCATAAAACAGGCAGGAGAGTCTGATGCATGGTGACGGAGAGGTTGTAGGGGCAGATAGGGGGTGTTGTCACGTGCGAGCACGTGTGCATGCTGGCTTGTGTGTGAGAGTGCGCTTCCTAGGTGTGGCGCGCTGCAGACAGTCAAAGGGATTGTTCCCTTTCATTAAAAGTTAATCCCCGGCTGCAGGCTATTAGAAAGCAACTAACCGCGCTGTACTCACCCTACCCGGGTCTACCGGTGAGTCTCGCCTCTGCTCCCTGCCTGTGGCATTGGCCGTGAAGCTGACGCTCCGTCGACAGCGCTGCAGCCGATCAGTGAGCTCAGCGGCTCTGAGTGGGGCGTTGTGTCTACAAGACCTTTTAAGGAAGCCAGCAAAAAAATTGAAGAGAAGGGAAAGCACAAAAGGACCTGGTCTTGCTGAGCACTGGAAAGGGCAGCCGGCAGCCAGACGTCAAAGTAGAAAAGCAGCAAGTGAGAGGCTTGTCTCTGCCTACGGCCACACCACCCTGAACACGCTTGCTCTCATCTGATTTCGGAAGCTAAGCAGGGTTGGGCCTGGTTAGTACGTGGATGGGAGACCACTTGGGAATACCAGGTGCTGTAGGCTTTTGCTTTTTCCTTCCTTCCACCAGCAGGGGGCACTCTCTTCTATGCCTTTTTTCCATTCCCTTTCACAAGTGCACACATTCATTCTCTTTTCTTTTTTTCATTTGCTTTCTCTCTTGCACTATTTCATCTCTGCAAAATACCATCATCCTTCTGATCACCGTGGGCCTCCAGCATTGTTGCTTCTTTACTTTTAATACTAGGCTCCTTTTCAGCAGGACCAGCGTCTCCCGCGTGGCTGGATGCAACCACCGGTAACCCCAAGCAGAAGACCTTTGCAGGCAACACGACCCTCCCCCCTGAAGAGCAGCTCAAAGTCACTGGCAACCATCTCACCCTCTTCCTTCATTCACCACTGGACGTCTCGCTCCGCCCCCAAGTTACGGGTCCAGCTTGCTCTTTCTGTCACATTACCGCGATGAAGGGTTTAGCCTGCAGGAGACCCTGCGCCGAGACATTTTTGAAGACACCTGATGTGGCGGGTGAATCACTGCTAAACAAACCACACCTGTAGGGACGGCACAGACTTTGCATGGACCCTTCGGAGCCCGCCCCGTCATAGCCAGATTGCTGGCTTTTATGCACACGCCCGGACTGACTGGCGTGTGCGGGAGTAGTGGTTCCACTGGACCATGAACCGGAGAGTGCCTGGAGGGGCGTGACTAAGTATCTGGCCGATCCGACCAAGGTGGCACGATGGCATACGACGCCAGGGCACCAAGGAGAAACCGGGCAGAGGGACCAGGTGCTACTCCAGGTCAAACTCCGGACACGGAGGTTGACCCACAAAGGGATTACTGGAACAGGCAGGTTAGGTTGGCACAGACTGGTGGATATAAGCGAACACGGCAGGTATGCAGACGGGTGGATACAGGCAAGTATGCAGGCGGGGAGGTACTGGCTGAAAGGACGGGCTGGAGCACAGAGAGGACAAGACCCAGTACAGACTGGGTCACAGATACAGAACCGCAGATGCGGTAGCCAAACACAGCAGAGAGGGAAAACCCGAAGCGGTGGGCAAGAGCAGAGCAGGACGGGACTGGCGGAGCAGCGAGCGCAAGCAGAGCAGGACAGGACTGCCGGAGCAGCGAGCAGATGCAGAGCAGGACGGGACTGCCGGAGCAGCGAGCAGAAGCAGAGCAGGACAGGACTGCCGGAGCAGCGAGCAGATGCAGAGCTGAAACCGCAGAAGCGGCAAGCAAGGTAAGAGCAGAGTGGAAACCGCAAGAGCGGCAAGCTAAGCAGGAGCAGAGCGGAAACCGCAGAGCGGTAAACAAGGCAGGAGCAGAGCGGAAACCGCAGAGCGGTAAACAAGGCAGGAGCAGAGCGGAAACCGCAGAACGGCTAAGTAGGCAGGAGCAGAGCGGAAACCGCAGAGCGGCAAACAAGGCAGGAGCAGAGCAGAAACCGCAGAGCGGCAAACAAGGCAGGAGCAGAGCAGAAACCGCAGGAGCGGCAAGCAAGGCAAGAGCAGGGCAGAAACCGCAAGAGAGGCAAGCTAAGCAGGAGCAGAGCGGAAACCGCAGAGCGGTAAACAAGGCAGGAGCAGAGCGGAAACCGCAGAGCGGTAAACAAGGCAGGAGCAGAGCGGAAACCGCAGAGCGGTAAACAAGGCAGGAGCAGAGCGGAAACCACAGAGCAGTAAACAAGGCAGGAGCAGAGCGGAAACCGCAGAGCGGAAAACAAAGCAGAGCAGGGGGGACAGGGCTCTGTTCACACGGAACAGACAGGAAGAGAAAGGCAGAGCCAGATACCCACAGGGTACTTGCAGTGAAGTAGCGAGTGGACCACAAACTCACAAACGTGAGTACAGAGACAACAAGCAGGAGTTAGGTACGAGTTCAGACTCTGCAGAAAAAGGAAGGGAACGGACATAGAGGCAAAACAGGTAAAGGATAGGAGAGAGTTCAGACTGGAACTGAGTGTACGGAGGAGACCGACACTGCAGCGGGATACAGGAGCGGGTCTGGGAATACGGCCCCCAGAGAGGCGGGACGAACAGGCAAGGAGCGTGTTCAGACAGGACAGACAAGATACAGGAGCGGGTCTAGGTAATCGGCCCCTAGAAGGCGGGAGGAACAGGCTACGAGCGTGTTCAGACAGGACTGGAAATACAGCCTCCAGGAGAGGCAGCAGGCAAGAGTACACAGACAGGACTCAGTTCAGACACGGGAACTGATACCGCAAGGCAGGAGACATAGACAGGACTCAGTTCAGACACGGGAACTGATACCGCAAGGCAGGAGACATAGACAGGACTCAGTTCAGACACGGGAACTGATACCGCAAGGCAGGAGACAAAGAACGGGACCTGGCACCTTCAGAGTGCAAGCAGACACTGAATGAAACACTATGCTCAGGCAGGGATAGATGGGAGCAGCTGAGCTATATACCAGGTGACAGACAGCAATAGGCTGAGGATGCACAAGGGGTGTGACCCACAGCAGGTACAAAAAGCAGGAAGTGATCGAGCGCCGCCCTTAAGCAGCAGAAACAGACACAAACAGACAGCATGGAGGGAAGCCAGAGAGACATTCTGGACAGGAGATCAAGTGCGCGCTCTTGCACAGTGGGAGATGGACCACTATGCAAGGACTCCGCCAGGTATGTTACAGTACCCCCCCCTTACGCCCCCTCTTCTTCAGGCCTGCCAGAATCTCCTGCAGGGAATTTGAGGGCCAATTCTTCCCTTCGAAGAGATCACTTCCACTGTCCACCGGAAAAACTGGTCTCCTCTGGGTAGCTAGGATGCTACCTCCCATCCAGCCACCCTTAGCAACAGACGAAATGGGTGAGGTACCAGGAACAGCACACAAGTAAGTCTCACTCCACATACTTTCAGATGGCATCCCAGAGGGTACAGGAGACAACTGGAAGTCCTCCACTGGGTTGGAGGGGGACAGAGACTTGGGGGTAATCTCTGCTTCGAGGTACATCTTGTCAAGCTCACAGGAAGAAATAGACGGGTTATCAGGTACAGGATGAGGAAAAGTCACTGCCTCTTTGTTATCTGGTTTTACCCCGGAGGATTCAGGAAACAACTGGAGGTCCTCCGCCGGGTCAGAAGAGTGCAGAGGCTCAGAGAAAACATCTGCTTCAGAGTACACAAGGTCGAACTCACTGGACGAAGCAGGCGAGGTATCGGGTACCGAGTATAGGAAAGTCTCTGTCCATTCACCACCAGGTGGCACCCCGAAGGGTTCTGGAGACAACTGGCGGTCCTCCGCCTGGTCAGAGGGGTGTAGAGACTCACGGGTAACCTCTGCTTCAGAGTACACTAGGTCGGACTCACTGGACGAAGCAAGCGAGGTATCAGATCAAGGATATAGGAAAGTCTCTGTCCATTCACCACCAGGTGGCACCCCGAATGGTTCTGGAGACAACTGGAGGTCCTCCGCCTGGTCAGAGGGGTGTAGAGACTCATGGTTAACCTCTGCTTCGGAGTACACTAGGTTGGACTCACTGGACGAAGCGAGCGAGGTATCAGGTACAGAGTATAGGAGAGTCTCTGTCCTTTCGCTACCAGGTAGCACCCCGAAGGGTTCAGGAGACAACTGGAGGTCCTCCGCCTGGTCGGAGGGGTGTAGAGACTCGGGGGTAACTACCACTTTGGGGTACCCATTGTCAGGCTCACAGGATGAAGCGGACAAAGTATCGAGTACCGGGTGTAGAGAAGTCTCTCTCCATTTGTCATCGAGTGGTATCCCGGAGGATTCAGGAGGCAACAGGTGGTCCTCCACCAGGTAGTAGAGGTGCACAGACTCTGAGGTAACCACAGCTTTGGAGCATCCTTGGACATGCACACCGGTTAAAGTGGGTGAAGCATCTGATGCCGGGTGCAGGAAGTTCTCCTGTGTGGAGTCTGGATGGGCAGAAGTCTCTTCGGGCAGGAGAACTGGTGCACTACCCACGCACATTACCCGTTGGGGCTTCTCCGGGATACAGGGAGATGAAGCTTCAGTAGGGACTTCAAGGTTGGGGTCAGGAGGTCTCAGGGAGGACAGACCCTGGCGTGACGGCTTGCCTCTACGTCTAGCACGTCTGGACTGCCTCTTGAGGTTGGGAGAAGTATTCCGGAAAGCGTAGTCACCCTGTGAGGATACTGGGTGGGCAGTAGTCTCATTGGACTGGAGGACTATTGCGCTACCGACACACATTACCCGTCGGGGCTGCTCCGGGATATTGGGAAGTGAAGCTTCAGCAGGGGCTTCAGGGTTAGGGTCCTCGAAGACCACACGAAAGGCCACCAGGAAGGCCTGCAGGTCAAGGACGACAGGATCCCATGCTTCCCATAAGGGGGGTGACCCATTTCAAGGCATCACCCGCTAGGTAGTCAATCATAAAGGCCACTTTAGCCCAATCGGAAGGAAAATAGAGAGGGTAGGCCTTAAAGTGTAGCATGCATTGCTCCACAAATGCACGACACTGTCTTGGATCCCCATAGTAACGTGGCGGATCCGCAGGAACGAGATCTGATAGATCCATCTGGACGGTGCGTAATTCGCCTGGAACTCAGCTAAGGGAAAAAAAAATGTATCTATTTATTTTTAATGCATGTATTCACTAGAAAACGTCTCAGAGAGCGAAGGCCGTGGGGCTCAACGGGAACCATGGCCTGAGCATGCTGTTATGCACACGCCCGGACTGACTGGCGTGTGCGGGAGTAGTTGTTCCACTGGACCATGAACCGGAGAGTGCCTGGAGGGGCGTGACTAAGTATCTGGCCGATCCGACCAAGGTGGCACGACGGCATACGACGCCAGTGCACCAAGGAGAAACCGGGCAGAGGGACCAGGTGCTACTCCAGGTCAAACTCCGGACACGGGGGTTGACCCACACAGGGATTACTGGAACAGGCAGGTTAGGCTGGCACAGACTGGTGGATATAAGCGAACACGGCAGGTATGCAGACGGGTGGATACAGGCGAGTATGCAGGCGGGGAGGTACTGGCCGAAAGGACGGGCTGGAGCACAGAGAGGACAAGACCCAGTACAGACTGGGTCACAGAAACAGAACCGCAGATGCGGTAGCCAAACACAGCAGAGAGGGAATGCCCGAAGCGGTGGGCAAGAGAAGAGCAGGACGGGACTGCCGGAGCAGTGAGCACAAGCAGAGCAGGACAGGACTGCCGGAGCAGCGAGCAGATGCAGAGCAGGACGGGACTGCCGGAGGAGCGAACAGAAGCATAGCAGGACAGGACTGCCGGAGCAGCGAGCAGATGCAGAGCAGAAACCGGAGGAGCGGCAAGCAAGGCAAGAGCAGAGTGGAAACCGCAAGAGCGGCAAGCTAAGCAGGAGCAGAGCGGAAACCGCAGAGCGGTAAACAAGGCAGGAGCAGAGCGGAAACCGCAGAGCGGTAAACAAGGCAGGAGCAGAGCGGAAACTGCAGAGCGGTAAACAAGGCAGGAGCAGAGCGGAAACCGCAGAGCGGCTAAGTAGGCAGGAGCAGAGCGGAAACCGCAGAGCGGCAAACAAGGCAGGAGCAGAGCGGAAACCGCAGAGCGGTAAAGAAGGCAGGAGCAGAGCGGAAACCGCAGAGCGGCTAAGTAGGCAGGAGCAGAGCGGAAACCGCAGAGCGGCTAAGTAGGCAGGAGCAGAGCGGAAACCGCAGAGCGGCAAACAAGGCAGGAGCAGAGCAGAAACCGCAGGAGCGGCAAGCAAGGAAAGAGCAGGGCAGAAACCGCAAGAGCGGCAAGCTAAGCAGGAGCAGAGCAGAAACCGCAGAGCGGTAAACAAGGCAGGAGCAGAGCGGAAACCGCAGAGCGGTAAACAAGGAAGGAGCAGAGCGGAAACCGCAGAGCGGTAAACAAGGCAGGAGCAGAGCAGAAACCGCAGAGCGGAAAACAAAGCAGAGCAGGGGGGACAGGGCTCTGTTCACACGGAACAGACAGGAAGAGAAAGGCAGAGCCAGATACCCACAGGGTACTTGCAGTGAAGTAGCGAGTGGACCACAAACTCACAAACGTGAGTACAGAGACAACAAGCAGGAGTTAGGTACGAGTTCAGACTCTGCAGAAAAAGGAAGGGAACGGACATAGAGGCAAAACAGGTAAAGGATAGGAGAGAGTTCAGACTGGAACTGAGTGTACGGAGGAGACCGACACTGCAGCGGGATACAGGAGCGGGTCTGGGAATATGGCCCCCAGAGAGGCGGGACGAACAGGCAAGGAGCGTGTTCAGACAGGACAGACAAGATACAGGAGCGGGTCTAGGTAATCGGCCCCTAGAAGGCGGGAGGAACAGGCTAGGAGCGTGTTCAGACAGGACTGGAAATACAGCCTCCAGGAGAGGCAGCAGGCAAGAGTACACAGACAGGACTCAGTTCAGACACGGGAACTGATACCGCAAGGCAGGAGACATAGACAGGACTCAGTTCAGACACGGGAATTGATACCGCAAGGCAGGAGACAAAGACAGGACTCAGTTCAGACACGGGAACTGATACCGCAAGGCAGGAGACATAAACAGGACTCAGTTCAGACACGGGAACTGATACCGCAAGGCAGGAGACAAAGAACGGGACCTGGCACCTTCAGAGTGCAACCACACACTGAATGAAACACTATGCTCAGGCAGGGATAGATGGGAGCAGCTGAGCTATATACCAGGTGACAGACAGCAATAGGCTGAGGACGCACAAGGGGTGTGACCCACAGCAGGTACAAAAAGCAGGAAGTGATCGGGCGCCGCCCTTAAGCAGCAGAAACAGACACAAACAGACAGCATGGAGGGAAGCCAGAGAGACATTCTGGACAGGAGATCAAGTGCGCGCTCTTGCACAGTGGGAGATGGACCACTATGCAAGGACGCCGCCAGGTATGTTACACTCGCCACCAAGCGATCCTGAGAAAGGCTGGCCAGGCGATGGATTAAGCAGCGTCTACTGGCAATACCACCTTGGATACGCCCATTCTCGTCTGATCTCGGAAGCAAAGCAGGGCTGGGCTCAGACAGTACTTGGATGGGAGACCTTCTGGGAACACCAGGTGCTGTAGACTATTTTTGTGACGTTTTGCCCTACTGCCCAGCTCGGCTAGCATGGAACGGCGCCTTGCCGGACACCGACCTTAAGTAACTTAGATGATGGATGCCCCAAGGCCTCTGAGCCAGTTGGCAGCTAAGTACGCTACACCGCTGCCTTCACGCACGCCTGACACCGAGCTCCTTGCCACGGCTAGGAGTGCTTATTGACTCCGCAGCTCGCCGTGTGGAAATGATGGCGTTAAAAGCACCCGGGGCCGTGAAGGGGCCAGGCTTTCAGCAGGTGCCCATGGAAGGTTTTGGATGCCGGCCGTCTAGCGAGGGCCAGCAGAAGTAACAAGTTTCTCTGCAAAGAAGCTTGTGTAACCAAGCCAAACGGCTGACAAAGAGCTAACCTCAATGCAAGGAAGTCAAGGAAGGTGCGGAAGGAATTGGGGAAGGGGGGGGGTGATTCCTGCTAGGGCCCTGAAATCATAAAACAGGCAGAAAAGTCTGACGCATGGTGACGGAGAGGTTGTAGGGGCAGATAGGGGGTGTTGTCACGTGCGAGCACGTGTGTATGCTGGCTTGTGTGTGAGAGTGCGCTTCCTAGGTGTGGCGCGCTGCAGACAGTCAAAGGGATTGTTCCCTTTCATTAAAAGTTAATCCCCGGCTGCAGGCTATTAGAAAGCAACTAACAGCACTCTACTCACCCTACCCGGGTCTACCGGTGAGTCTCGCCTCTGCTCCAGGCCTGTGGCATTGGCCGTGAAGCTGACGTTCCGTCGACAGCGCTGCAGCCGATCAGTGAGCTCAGCGGCTCTGAGTGGGGCGTTGTGTCTACAAGACCTTTTAAGGAAGCCAGCAAAAAAATTGAAGAGAAGGGAAAGCACAAAAGGACCTGGTCTTGCTGAGCACTGGAAAGGGCAGCCGGCAGCCAGACGTCAAAGTAGAAAAGCAGCAAGTGAGAAACCTGTCTCTGCCTACGGCCTCACCACCCCGAACATGCCTGATCTTGTCTGATCTCAGAAGCTAAGTAGGGTTGGGCCTGGTTAGTATTTGGATGGGAGATGGCCTGGGAATACCAGGTGCTGTAGGCTTTTGCTTTTTCCTTCCTTCCACCAGCAGGGGGCACTCTCTTCTATGCCTTTTTTCCATTCCCTTTCACAAGTGCACACATTCATTCTCTTTTCTTTTTTTCATTTGCTTTCTCTCTTGCGCTATTTCATCTCTGCAAAATACCAGCATCCTTCTGATCACCGTGGGCCTCCAGCATTGTTGCTTCTTTACTTTTAATACTAGGCTCCTTTTCACCAGGACCAGCGTCTCCCGCGTGGCTGGAGGCAACCACCGGTAACCCCAAGCAGAAGACCTTTGCAGGCAACACGACCCTCCCCCCTGAAGAGCAGCTCAAAGTCACTGGCAACCATCTCACCCTCTTCCTTCATTCACCCCTGGACGTCTCGCTCCGCCCCTAAGTTACGGGTCCAGCTTGCTCTTTCTGTCACATTACCGCGATGAAGGGTTTAGCCTGCAGGAGACCCTGCGCCGAGACATTTTTGAAGACACCTGATGCGGCGGGTGAATCACTGCTAAACAAACCACACCTGTAGGGACGGCACAGCCTTTGCATGGACCCTTCGGAGCCCGCCCCGTCACGGCCAGATTGCTCGCCATCAAGCGATCCTGAGAAAGGCATGCCAGGCGATGGATGGAGCAGCGTCTACTGGCCATACCACCTTGGATACGCCCGATCTCATCTGATAATATCACAGCGTACCATAGAAATCAGTAATATCCATCTAATTATTATCAAAATATTAAAATAAATTATGTTTGGAATAATAAACAATAATAGATAATAATTCATTATCAATCAAGTTCTCCATATGATAGAACATTTTTATGTCATAGGTGTAATTACCTTTTCCAACCCATAGGTGTCAGTGTATTTTGAAAAAACAAGTTTTTATATCTTTATTAAACCAATAATATCAAAGAATGTATACTCCTGAACCAAAATGAATAAATATATGAATGTATGAATGAATGAATGAATGAATAAATGAATGAATGAATTGTTGTGTTTACTCAAAAAATGTAAACATTTTTTTCCTTAGCAATATATATTTAATGAAGCAATACTCTTGTATTAGACATTACTTTATTAAATATTAATGTGTTTTCTCAATTGAGATATTGAACTCAAATAAAATCAAATGAGAATTAAAAAATGAAAAAATAGAAAAATAAGAAGTATAAAGTAAGAATAAAATTTTAAAAATGAAAAATAAAATTAAGAGTAAAAATAAGAATAAAAATAAAAATAAGGCCTTTAAATTTTAATGACAAATGCAGAGTAATTATATTCTCCATAAAAAATACCCTTATATCTCCATTATCTGGATGATTTCATATTTGTCATAACCTTGTACCACCAAAAAATATTAAATTATGCAACTTTGCATGTAATACCCTTCTTAATTATACCATAGTACCTTATTATTATTTCTTCTTTATTAAAATGTGTGGAAAATAAGTATTGATCAAAAGTGATTATGTAATCAGGATCAAAAACACATTTTCCCCCTTAATACCAAAAATATTATTTTATAAAATTTATGTATATATCAGAACCAAATTAAAAATAATTATTCTTCTAGAAATATATACATATATATATTTCTATATTTCTTTAATAATTATTATTTCTTGATTTAACTAATAGTGGATAAGGGCAACCACACATCAAAATGGTTTACAAAGCAAATTTATATTTGGAATAATTTTCCACATGATAATATTCTTGAATAACTATAATATTATTTTTAATGGTTACCTAAATAGGTACACACCTCTCTTTAGTCAAATCTATGCTACTCATCGATATGAAATTTATGCACAATATTTCTAGAAGAATAATTATTTTTAATTTGGTTCTGATATATACATAAATTTTATAAAATAATATTTTTGGTATTAAGGGGGAAAATGTGTTTTTGATCCTGATTACATAATCACTTTTGATCAATACTTATTTTCCACACATTTTAATAAAGAAGAAATAATAATAAGGTACTATGGTATAATTAAGAAGGGTATTACATGCAAAGTTGCATAATTTAATATTTTTTGGTGGTACAAGGTTATGACAAATATGAAATCATCCAGATAATGGAGATATAAGGGTATTTTTTATGGAGAATATAATTACTCTGCATTTGTCATTAAAATTTAAAGGCCTTATTTTTATTTTTATTCTTATTTTTACTCTAAATTTTATTTTTCATTTTTAAAATTTTATTCTTACTTTATACTTCTTATTTTTCTATTTTTTCATTTTTTAATTCTCATTTGATTTTATTTGAGTTCAATATCTCAATTGAGAAAACACATTAATATTTAATAAAGCAATGTCTAATACAAGAGTATTGCTTCATTAAATATATATTGCTAAGGAAAAAAATGTTTACATTTTCTGAGTAAACACAACAATTCATTCATTCATTTATTCATTCATTCATTCATTCATTCATGCATACATTCATATATTTATTCATTTTGGTTCAGGAGTATACATTCTTTGATATTATTGGTTTAATAAAGATATAAAAACTTGTTTTTTCAAAATACACTGACACCTATGGGTTGGAAAAGGTAATTACACCTATGACATAAAAATGTTCTATCATATGGAGAACTTGATTGATAATGAATTATTATCTATTATTGTTTATTATTCCAAACATAATTTATTTTAATATTTTGATAATAATTAGATGGATATTACTGATTGCTATGGTACGCTGTGATATTATCAGATGAGATCGGGCATATCCAAGGTGGTATGGCCAGTAGAAGCTGCTGGATCCATCGCCCGGCCAGCCTTTCTCAGGATCGCTTGGTGGCGAGCTATCTGGCCGTGACGGGGTGGGCTCCGAAGGGTCCATGCAAAGGCTGTGCCGTCCCTACAGGTGTGGTTTGTTTACCAGTGATTCACCCGCCGCATCAGGTGCCTTCAAAAATGGCTCGGCGCAGGGTCTCCTGCAGGCTAAACCCTTCATCGCGGTAATGTGACAGAAAGAGCAAGCTGGACCCGTAACTTGGGGGCGGAGCGAGACGTCCAGGGGTGAATGAAGGAAGAGGGTGAGATGGTTGTCAGTGACTTTGAGCTGCTCTTCAGGGGAGAGGGTCGTGTTGCCTGCAAAGGTCTTCTGCTTGGGGTTACCGGTGGTTGCCTCCAGCCACGCGGGAGACGCTGGAACTGGTGAAAAGGAGCCTAGTATTAAAAGTAAAGAAGCAACAATGCTGGAGGCCCACGGTGATCAGAAGGATGCTGGTATTTTGCAGAGATGAAATAGCGCAAGAGAGAAAGCAAATGAAAAAAATAAAAGAGAATGAATGTGTGCACTTGTGAAAGGGAATGGAAAAAAGGCATAGAAGAGAGTGCCCCCTGCTGGTGGAAGGAAGGAAAAAGCAAAAGCCTACAGCATCTGGTATTCCCAGGTGGTCTCCCATCCAAGTACTAACCAAGCCCAACCCTGCTTAACTTTTGAGATCAGACGAGATTGGGCGTGTTCAGGGTGGTGTGGCCGTAGGCAGAGACTAGTCTCTCACTTGCTGCTTTTCTACTTTGACGTCTGGCTGCCGGCTGCCCTTTCCAGTGCTCAGCAAGACCAGGTCATTTTGTGCTTTCCCTTCTCTTCAATTTTCTTGCTGGCTTCCATAAAAGGTCTTGTAGACACAACGCCCCACTCAGAGCCGCTGAGCTCACTGATCGGCTGCAGCGCTGTCGACGGAACGTCAGCTTCACGGCCAATGCCACAGGCCGGGAGCAGAGGCGAGACTCACCGGTAGACCCGGGTAGGGTGAGTAGAGCGCGGTTAGTTGATTTCTAATAGGCTGCAGCTGGGGATTAACTTTTAATGAAAGGGAACAATCCCTTTGACTGTCTGCAGCGCGCCACACCTAGGAAGCGCACTCTCACACACAAGCCAGCATGCACACGTGCTCGCACGTGACAACACCCCCTATCTACCCCTACAACCTCTCCGTCACCATGCGTCAGACTCTCCTGCCTGTTTTATGATTTCAGGGCCCTAGCAGGAATCACCCCCCCCTCCCCAATTCCTTCCTTGCCTTCATAGAATCATAGAATCATTGAATCATAGAATGGTAGAGTTGGAAGGGACCTCCTGGGTCATCTGGTCCAACCCCCTGCTCAAAGCAGGATTCACTAGATCATCTCAGACAGATGTCTGTCCAGCCTCTGTTTGAAGACGTCCATTGAAGGGGAACTCACCACCTCTCGTGGCAGCCTGTTCCACTCATTAATCACCCTAACTGTCAAAAAGTTTTTTCTAATATCTAATCTGTGTCTCCTCCCATTTAGTTTCATCCCATTGCTTCTAGTCTTTCCTTGTGCAAATGAGAATAAAGATCATCCTTCTACAATGTGACAGTCCTTGACATATTTGTAGACAGCTATTAAGTCTCCTCTCAGTCTTCTTTTTTGCAAGCTAAACATTCCTAAATCCTGCAACCGTTCCTCATAGGACATGGTTTGCAGACCAGTCACCATTCTGGTCGCTCTTCTCTGAACTTGCTCCAGTTTGTCTATGTATTTTTTAAAATGTGGTGCCCAAAACTGTACACAGTATTCCAGATGAGGTCTGACCAAAGAGGAGTAAAGACCGATAATGACTTCACGTGATCTAGACTGTATGCTTCTGTTAATACATCCCAGAATTGTATTTGCCTTTTTTGCTGCTGCATCACACTGTTGACTCATGTTCAGTCTATGATCTATTAGTATACCTAAGTCTTTTTCACATGTCCTGTTGCTTAGCTCTATTCCTCCCATTCTGTATATGCTTTTTTCATTTTTATTGCCCAGATGTAGTACTTTGCATTTTTCCCTGTTAAAAACCATTCTGTTGGTTGCTGCCCACTGCTCCAGTTTATTTAGGTCTTTTTGAATCCTCTCTCTCTCTTCTCTAGTATTAGCTATCCCTCCTAGCTTTGTGTCATCAGCAAATTTAATCAGTTTACCCTCAATTCCTTCATCTAAATCATTGATAAAGATGTTGAACAATACAGGTCCCAGGACGGAGCCCTGTGGTACCCCACTTGAGACATTCATCCAGCTGGATGTGAAGCCATTTACAACCACCCTTTGAGTCCGATCACTAAGCCAGTTATGAATCCACCTAACAGTTGCCTGGTCCATTGCATACTTGGTCATTTTTTCAATAAGGATGGTGTGAGATACTTTGTCAAATGCTTTGCTGAAGTCAAGATATACTATATCTACAGCATTTCCCTGATCCACCCAGTCAGTGATTCTGTCATAGAAGGAAATTAAGTTAGTCTGACATGACTTGTTAGTTACAAACCCATGCTGACTCTGGTTAATCACTTCATTCTTATCCATGTACTTACATACATGTTGTTTAATAATTTGTTCAAAGATCTTTCCTGGTATAGAAGTCAGACTCACCGACCTATAGTTCCCTGGGTCCACCTTCTTCCCCTTTTTGAAGATTGGAACAACATTTCCTCTTCTCCAGTCTTCTGGGACTTCTCCTGTTCTCCAAGAATTTTCAAAGATTATGGAGAATGGTTCTAAAATTTCTTCTACGATCTCCTTCAGTACTCTGGGGTGTAATTCATCTGGACCTGGAGACTTGAACTCATTTATGTTAGCTAAATATTCCCTCACAATCTTTCTGTTTACAGATAATTTGGATTCCTCTATTCCTTTAAAAGGACAGTGAAGATCAGCTGATGTTACATTTTCTTTCTGAGAGAAAACAGATGCAAAATAGGAATTAAAAAGTTCGGCCTTCTCAACATCCTCTCTTACCATTTCTCCATTTTCATCCTGTAAAAATCCTATAGCATCTTTGACTTTTCTTTTACTTTTGACATACCCCCAAAATCCTTTTTTATTGCTTTTGACATCTCTTGCAAACCTTAATTCATTGTCAGCTTTAGCTAACCTGATACGTGACCTGCAGGATCTGCAGACTGCATTATAATATTCTTTAGATATGCCTCCCTCTTTCCATTTAATAAACATTTATTTCTTTCTTTTTAGCATGTGTTTAAGGTCTGTGTTCATCCATCCTGGTTTCCTTAAATGCTTCCCATTCTTCCTACTTTTCGGGATTGTTAACGATTGTGCTTTGAGAATCTCATTTTTAAAAATTTCCCATCCTTCCTGGACATTTTTGTCCTTAAGGACATCCAGCCATTGGATCCTTCCTATTCTCTTTCTGAGTCTCTTAAAATCTGTCTTTCTAAAATCTAACCTTGAAGTTTGAGTCTTCACATGTCTTCCTCCTCTAGTTATCCAAAATTCTATAATAGCATGATCGCTGCCTCCTAGGGTCCCAGCCACCTTTACCTCCTCAACCATTTCCTCCCTGTTTATAAGGATTAGATCCAAAGTAGCAGATCCCCTTGTTTTCTCCCCTACCTTTTGGAAGATAAAGTTGTCAGCAAGAGAGGATAAGAATTTGCTTGACCTGTTAGTTTTACTTGAGAGAGATTCCCAACAAATGTCTGGATAGTTGAAATCTCCCATGACCACTACGTCATATTTTTGGAGAACTTGGTCATTTGATACATAAAGAGTTCATCCATATCTTCAGCTTGCCCAGGTGGCCTGTAGTAAATGCCTACAATGGTGTCCTTTTCGTTGTTCTCTCCTTGTATTCTTACCCAAACAGTTTCCACAGAACTCCCATTCTCTGAAGCTTCAATCTCTGTGCAGATATACACTTTTCTAACATACAATGCAACACCTCCTCCTCGTTTATCAAGTCTGTTTCTTGCAAATAAGTTGTATCCTTTTAGCCTTTTATTCCAATCATGTGTATCGTCCCACCAAGTTTCAGTGATTCCAATGACATCATATTCCTTTTCCTGCATTAGTAGTTCCAATTCTCCTTGTTTGTTGCCCATGCTTTGTGCATTTGTATAAAAACATTTTAGTTTGTGATTGGTTTCTCTTCCTCCCATATTTTTATTATTTAAATTGTTTTGTCTTTGTTCTTCCTTTCCACTTCCAGTAGCAGAGATCTCAATAGTATTTGTCAGCTGTATGGCTTTTTCTGGCCTTTTGCTTCCCTTCCCACATTGTTCTAGTTTAAAGCTCTTCTGATGAGTGTAGCAAGGCGACTTCCAAATACATGTTTTCCAGTCTTCGTAAGGTGCACCCCATCTCTAGCAAGTAGTCCATCGTATAGGTAATTCATTCCGTGATCCAGAAATCCAAATCCTTGTTGACGGCACCATCGACGTAGCCAGTTGTTCACCTGTAAAATCTTATTCCACCTCATTGTTCCATGGCCATCCACTGGGAGGATGGATGAGAAGACCACCTGCGCTCCCAATTCTTTCACTTTCTTGCCTAAGTCTTCAAAGTCACTGTAGATGGTTTCCAGGTCCTTTCTTGCGGTGTCATTTGTCCCCACATGTATTAGCAGGAATGGGTAGTGATCTGTAGGTCTGAAGAGTCTTGATATCCTGTCAGACACATCTTTAATTTTTGCTCCTGGAAGACAGCACATTTCTCTTGAGGTTATGTCTGGTCTGCAGATAGCGGCCTCTGTTCCTCTTAACAGGGAATCCCGCATGACCACCACTCTCCGTTTTTTCTTCACAACATTCTTCTTTCTCCATCCAGGAGGATTCTGAGGGCTTACAAGGTTATTCATTGCTGGCAAAGTCTTATTTTGCTGTATTTCTTCATGGTTCTCCTGCGTGAGAGCCTGGTACTGGTTCCTGAGCAGTATGGGTGCTGACTGCCTCTCGATCCTCCTGCTTCTGTGGTTCACATGCTTCCATTCCTCTGTTTCGTCAGGTGCAGTTCGAATTTCTTCTCTTTCTGAATCATGAAGAGATAATTCTGCTCTGTCTAAGAACTCTTCACCTTCCTTAATGATTTTCAAGGTAGTTAACCTCTCTTCTAGATTTCGCAACTTTTCCTCCAACAGGGACACAAGCTTGCATTTCTGGCATGTGAAGTTTGGCTTTTCCACTGGCAAGTCTGTGAACATGTAGTAGGATATGCAGCTCACCAAATGGCTCCTGGACTCTTCCATGTTCTTATTGTTAATGTTCTGAAAACAGTGAAAAAAGCTTAAAAAAAAAGCTTCAAAATGCGCGCCCCTACCGACGCGCGGTTTACCGATGTCCTCAGCTCCAACAGCCAAAATCCAGTGTTCTTTGAGCTCGCGGAGACTCTTCGCTTACCCCAAAATGCAGTGGGAATATGCAAATTATCTCCTCAGGACTCCTCCCCTGGTTTACCGATGTCCTCTTTTCAGCTCCAACAGCCAAAATCCAGTGTTCTTTGATCTCACGGAGACTCTTCACTTACCCCAAAATGCAGTGGGAATATGCAAATTATCTCCTCAGGACTCCTCCCCTGGTTTACCGATGTCCTCTTTTCAGCTCCAACAGCCAAAATCCAGTGTTCTTTGATCTCACGGAGACTCTTCACTTACCCCAAAATGCAGTGGGAATATGCAAATTATCTCCTCAGGACTCCTCCCCTGGTTTACCGATGTCCTCTTTTCAGCTCCAACAGCCAAAATCCAGTGTTCTTTGAGCTCGCGGAGACTCTTCACTTACCCCAAAATGCAGTGGGAATATGCAAATTATCTCCTCAGGACTCCTCCCCTGGTTTTGTGCTTTCCCTTCTCTTCAATTTTTTTGCTGGCTTCCTTAAAAGGTCTTGTAGACAGAAGGCCCCACTCAGAGCCGCTGAGCTCACTGATCGGCTGCAGCGCTGTCGACGGAACGTCAGCTTCACGGCCAATGCCACAGGCCGGGAGCAGAGGCGAGACTCACCGGTAGACCCGGGTAGGGTGAGTAGAGCGCGTTTAGTTGCTTTCTAATAGCCTGCAGCCGGGGATTAACTTTTAATGAAAGGGAACAATCCCTTTGACTGTCTGCAGCGCGCCACACCTAGGAAGCGCACTCTCACACACAAGCCAGCATGCACACATGCTCGCACGTGACAACACCCCCTATCTGCCTCTACAACCTCTCCGTCACCATGCGTCAGACTCTCCTGCCTGTTTTATGATTTCAGGGCCCTAGCAGGAATCACCCCTCCTCCCCAATTCCTTCCGCTCCTTCCTTGCCTTCCTTGCACTGAGGTTAGCTCTTTGTCAGCCGTCTGGCTTGGTTACACAAGCTTCTTTACAGAGAAACATGTTACATCTGCTGGCACTCGCTAGGCGGCCGGCATCCAAAACCTTCCCTGGGCACCTGCTGAAAGCCTGGCCCCTTCACGGCCCCGGGTGCTTTTAACGCCATCATTTCCACACGGCGAGCTGCGGAGTCAATAAGCACTCCTAGCCGTGGCAAGGAGCTCGGTGTCAGGCCTGCGTGAAGGCGGCGGGGTAGCGTACTTAGCTGCCAACTGGCTCAGAGGCCTTGGGGCTTCCATCATCTAAGTTACTTAAGGTCGGTGTACGGCAAGGCGCCGTTCCATGCTAGCCGAGCTGGGCAGTAGGGCAAAACTTCATCAAAATGATCTACAGCACCCGGTGTTCCCAGGAGGTCTCCCATCCAAGTACTGTCTAAGCCCAGCCCTGCTTTGCTTCCGGGATCAGACGAGATAGGGCGTATCCAAGGTGGTATGGCCAGTAAACGCTGCTCGATCCATCGCCCGGCCAGCCTTTCTCAGGATCGCTTGGTGGCGAGCAATCTGGCCGTGACGGGGCGGGCTCCGAAGGGTCCATGCAAAGGCTGTGCCGTCCCTACAGGTGTGGTTTGTTTAGCAGTGATTCACCCGCCGCATCAGGTGTCTTCAAAAATGTCTCGGCACAGGGTCTCCTGCAGGCTAAACCCTTCATCGCGGTAATGTGACAGAAAGAGCAAGCTGGACCCGTAACTTGGGGGCGGAGCGAGACGTCCAGGGGTGAATGAAGGAAGAGGCTGAGATGGTTGCCAGTGACTTTGAGCTGCTCTTCAGGGGGGAGGGTCGTGTTGCCTGCAAAGATCTTCTGCTTGGGGTTACCGGTGGTTGCCTCCAGCCACGCGTGAGACGCTGGTCCTAGTATTAAAAGTAAAGAAGCAACAATGCTGGAGGCCCACGGTGATCAGAAGGATGCTGGTATTTTGCAGAGATGAAATAGCGCAAGAGCGAAAGCAAATGAAGAAAAGAAAAGAGAATGAATGTGTGCACTTGTGAAACGGAATGGAAAAAAGGCATAGAAGAGAGTGCCCCCTGCTGGTGGAAGGAAGGAAAAAGCAAAAGCCTACAGCACCTGGTATTCCCAGGCGGTCTCCTATCCAAGTACTATCCAGGCCCAACTCTGCTTAGCTTCCGAGATCAGGTGTGTTCAGGGTGGTGTGGCCGTAGGTGTAGACAAGCCTCTCACTTGCTGCTTTTCTACTTTGAAGTCTGGCTGCCAGCTGCCCTTTCCAGTGCTCAGCAAGACCAGGTCCTTTTGTGCTTTCCCTTCTCTTCAATTTTTTTGCTGGCTTCCTTAAAAGGTCTTGTAGACAGAAGGCCCCACTCAGAGCCGCTGAGCTCACTGATCGGCTGCAGCGCTGTCGACGGAACGTCAGCTTCACGGCTAATGCCACAGGCCGGGAGCAGAGGCGAGACTTACCGGTAGACCCGGGTAGGGTGAGTAGAGCGCGGTTAGTTGCTTTCTAATAGCCTGAAGCCGGGGATTAACTTTTAATGAAAGGGAACAATCCCTTTAACTGTCTGCAGCGCGCCACACCTAGGAAGCGCACTCTCACACACAAGCCAGCATGCACACGTGCTCGCACGTGACAACACCCCCTATCTGCCCCTACAACCTCTCCGTCACCATGCGTCAGACTCTCCTGCCTGTTTTATGATTTCAGGGCCCTAGCAGGAATCAGCCCCCCCTCCCCAATTCCTTCCGCACCTTCCTTGCCCTGAGGTTAGCTCTTTTTCAGCCGTCTGGCTTGGTTACACAAGCTTCTTTGCAGAGAAACATGTTACTTCTGCTGGACCTCGCTAGATGGCCGGCATCCAAAACCTTCCCTGGGCACCTGCTGAAAGCTTGGCCCCTTCACGGCCCCGGGTGCTTTTAATGCCATCATTTCCACACGGCGAGCTGCGGAGTCAATAAGCACTTCTAGCCGTGGCAAGGAGCTCGGTGTCAGGCCTGCGTGGTAGCGTACTTAGCTGCCAACTGGCTCAGAGGCCTTGGGGCTTCCATCATCTAAGTTACTTAAGGTCAGTGTCCGGCAAGGCGCCGTTCCATGCTAGCCGAGCTGGGCAGTAGGGCAAAACGTCATCAAAATGGTCTACAGCACCCGGTGTTCCCAGGAGGTCTCCCATACAAGAACTGTCCGAGCCAAGCCCTGCTTTGCTTCCGAGATCAGTCGAGATCAGGCGTATCCAAGGTGGTATGGCCAGTAGCCGCTGCTCGATCCATCGTCCGGCCAGCCTTTCTCAGGATCGCTTGGTGGCGAGCAATCTGGCCGTGACGGGGCGGGCTCCGAAGGGTCCATGCAAAGGCTGTGCCGTCCCTACAGGTGTGGTTTGATTCACCCGCCGCATCAGGTGTCTTCAAAAATGTCTCGGCGCATGGTCTCCTGCAGGCTAAACCCTTCATCGCGGTAATGTGACAGAAAGAGCAAGCTGGACCCGTAACTTGGGGGCGGAGCGAGACGTTCAGGGGTGAATGAAGGAAGAGGGTGAGATGGTTGCCAGTGACTTTGAGCTGTTCTTCAGGGGGGAGGGTCGTGCTGCCTGCATAGGTCTTCTGCTTGGGGTTACCGGTGGTTGCCTCCAGCCACGCGGGAGACGCTGTTCCTGGTGAAAAGGAGCCTAGTATTAAAAGTAAAGAAGCAACAATGCTGGAGGCCCACGGTGATCAGAAGGATGCTGGTATTTTGCAGAGATGAAATAGCGCAAGAGAGAAAGCAAATGAAAAAAAGAAAAGAGAATGAATGTGTGCACTTGTGAAAGGGAATGGAAAAAAGGCATAGAAGAGAGTGCCCCCTGCTGGTGGAAGGAAGGAAAAAGCAAAGGCCTACAGCACCTGGTATTCCCAGGCGGTCTCCCATCCAAGTACTAACCAGTAGAGATGAGCGTTGTTCTACTCGAACTGTTCGCCAATCTCAAATTCGAGCTGTTTTGGGCGGTGTTCGAGCCGTTCGGCGAACACAAACAATTTGAGAAAAATTCGGCTGTTCGAGGTTATGTTCAATAACTGTTCGTGCACCAAAATCATAACTGGATTTTTTCTCAGTAATGATGAAAATTAATGTTAATACGCAGTTTGAGTGTACAGCGGGGTGGGGGGAGGGGCAGGGGATGGATCTCTGCAGGAACAATGAAGATCTCCATTGTTTTTTCTCTTTCCCGCATTTGCAATGGGGAGGTGCAATCTGTCAGCCTATCAGCAGCGCACACACGGAGCGAAGTGCTTTTTTTCACACAAGCAAGGGCATGTGTCATTGGCAGTGTATGTCACATGTCCTTGCCCTATAAGACCAAGCCATTTTCCCCGTCGCCACCATTTTCTCACTGCTGCAGCTGCGTGTTAGACGGCACCGCTGTTGCTTGTTAATTTCAAGCCAATTTTCGCACAAATCTACAGATAGCTTGGGAGTAGGGAATAATTGTGATTGCAGTCCTTTTAAGGACTAGGTTACAGCATTTCCTACGACTTTTATCAGGCAGGTCTGTGCTCTTAAATAGATAGATTGTGAGAGTAAAGACTAATTGTAATTGGAGTCCTTTTCAGGACTAGGTTACATCAGTTCCTATCAGTTTTTGCCAGGCAGGTCTGTGCCAGTGCTGTGCAAGTTTTTTTCACAGCACTTGGCTGAATCTAGCAAAGCTAATCCTTTTTGGCCTATTGCAGAGTGTGTTAGTCAGTGGAGTAGCCTATCTGTGTTGCAAGATATACCACCTGTGTATAGAATACCAATTTTTTTACTGCACCTAGTGAAGTAAAATCTTTTGGGCATAGCATCATTCTATTAGTCCATCTATACTGACCTCCATCAGGTTGCAAATTGAATATAATTTTTTTCTGCATCTAGCTCTGAAAAAATATTGGGCTTCTAGCTGTGTGTGGGACTTGTTCTATTAATCCATCTATACAGACCTCCATCAGGTTGCAAACTGAATATATTTTTTTCTGCATCTACCTCTGAAAAAATATTGGGCTTCTAGCTGTGTGTGGGACTTGTTCTATTAATCCATCTATACAGACCTCCATCAGGTTGCAAACTGAATATATTTTTTCTGCATCTACCTCTGAAAAAATATTGGGCTTCTAGCTGTGTGTGGGACTTGTTCTATTAATCCATCTATACAGACCTCCATCAGGTTGCAAACTGAATATATTTTTTTCTGCATCTACCTCTGAAAAAATATTGGGCTTCTAGCTGTGTGTGGGACTTGTTCTATTAATCCATCTATACAGACCTCCATCAGGTTGCAAACTGAATATATTTTTTTCTGCATCTACCTCTGAAAAAATATTGGGCTTCCAGCTGTGTGTGGGACTTGTTCTATTAATCCATCTATACAGACCTCCATCAGGTTGCAAACTGAATATATTTTTTTCTGCATCTACCTCTGAAAAAATATTGGGCTTCTAGCTGTGTGTGGGACTTGTTGTATTAGTCCATCTATACTGACCTCCATCAGGTTGCAAACTGAATATATTTTTTTCTGCATCTACCTCTGAAAAAATATTGGGCTTCTAGCTGTGTGTGGGACTTGTTGTATTAGTCCATCTATACTGACCTCCATCAGGTTGCAAACTGAATATATTTTTTTCTGCATCTACCTCTGAAAAAATATTGGGCTTCTAGCTGTGTGTGGGACTTGTTCTATTAATCCATCTATACAGACCTCCATCAGGTTGCAAACTGAATATATTTTTTTCTGCATCTACCTCTGAAAAAATATTGGGCTTCTAGCTGTGTGTGGGACTTGATCTATTAATCCATCTATACAGACCTGCATCAGGTTGCAAACTGAATATATTTTTTTCTGCATCTACCTCTGAAAAATATTGGGCTTCTAGCTGTGTGTGGGACTTGTTCTATTAATCCATCTATACAGACCTCCATCAGGTTGCAAACTGAATATATTTTTTTCTGCATCTACCTCTGAAAAAATATTGGGCTTCTAGCTGTGTGTGGGACTTGTTGTATTAGTCCATCTATACTGACCTCCATCAGGTTGCAAACTGAATATATTTTTTTCTGCATCTACCTCTGAAAAAATATTGGGCTTCTAGCTGTGTGTGGGACTTGTTGTATTAGTCCATCTATACTGACCTCCATCAGGTTGCAAACTGAATATATTTTTTTCTGCATCTACTTCTGAAAAAATATTGGGCTTCTAGCTGTGTGTGGGACTTGTTCTATTAATCCATCTATACAGATCTCCATCAGGTTGCAAACTGAATATATTTTTTTCTGCATCTACCTCTGAAAAAATATTGGGCTTCTAGCTGTGTGTGGGACTTGTTGTATTAGTCCATCTATACTGACCTCCATCAGGTTGCAAACTGAATATATTTTTTTCTGCATCTACCTCTGAAAAAATATTGGGCTTCTAGCTGTGTGTGGGACTTGTTGTATTAGTCCATCTATACTGACCTCCATCAGGTTGCAAACTGAATATATTTTTTTCTGCATCTACCTCTGAAAAAATATTGGGCTTCTAGCTGTGTGTGGGACTTGTTCTATTAATCCATCTATACAGACCTGCATCAGGTTGCAAACTGAATATATTTTTTTCTGCATCTAGCTCTGAAAAAATATTGGGCTTCTAGCTGTGTGTGGGACTTGTTGTATTAGTCCATCTATACTGACCTCCATCAGGTTGCAAACTGAATATATTTTTTTCTGCATCTACCTCTGAAAAAATATTGGGCTTCTAGCTGTGTGTGGGACTTGTTCTTTTAATCTATCTATACAGACCTCCATCAGGTTGCAAATTGAATATAATTTTTTTCTGCATCTAACCCAGCCAATAGTTTTGGCCTAATACCACAGTTTGGCCACTCAGCTCTGCTCGGTTCCCATCCATTGTTTTTTTGTGCAAACAACTCCAGAGTTGTGAATTAGTTAACCACCAAAATGAGTGGAAAAAGGCCTGCTGCTGGTGGAAAGGGGAATAGGCGTATTGGGAAGGGGAAAAAAGGTTGTGTCCGTGGGGTAGGTGTTAAAGCAACAGTAACATCTGCAGAAGAAAGACCATCTTCCAGCCAAACTAAAATGTCTACTTCTTTTAGCGGACAATGTGATAAGATCCCTTCCTTATGGCCACGCCAATCGCTACAAATTCCAGATGAGGCACAAAAACAGCAGGTGCTTCAACGGATATCAAGTGCTCCTTTAAGTGGGCTCTCCTCCACATCAACTTCAACATCACAAATACTCCAGTCCTCAAAGGTGTCACCCCAATCGCACTTGCTTCCTCACAGCTCCAAAATCTCCAGCTGCCCGTCTGAGTATGAGGTAGAACAGATGGTTGAGTCTGCAGAGCTGTTTACTCATACTATAGCCTGGGAATCAGAGGTTGACTCCAGCGCTTCTGTGAATCCAGACGAGGAAATGATCTGCACTGATGCCCAGAATCTTTATGAGTCGGATCCAGGACCAGACGCAGAAGGTTCTGACCATAATGTAGACCCTCATTCCCAAACTGTAACTCCTGTTGGTGGAGACAATGAGGAAGACGATGATAAGACTCAAATACCTGATTGGAGCGACAACTTTAGTTTTTTGTCAGGGCAGGAACAGGTTGGCTCTGAGGACGACGGGTGTGATAACGCACAGGGTGATGATGATGAGTTTGGAGATCCCACTTACTGTCAACCCACAGTCAGCCAAGAGATGAGGTCAGCAGAGGAGGTGGAGGAAGATGCTAGTGACGACGAGGTCAGGTTGCGCCTTCCTGGACAGAGACGTAGTACTGGAAGCACGTCAACAACTGCATCCTCAAACACAACTCTGCCTCTCACCACAAGTCGTGGTGGCTCTTCAGGTCGCATGGGTGCTAAGCCTTGCATAGCCTGGGCATTTTTTCAGATCGATAAAGATGACCCAACTCGTGTTATCTGTAACATTTGTCAGCAAAAGCTAAGTAGAGGCCAAAAAATACATAGTTTGAGTACTTCATGCATGAACCGGCACATGGACATGAAGCATAAGTTGCAGTGGGAAGCTCAGTGTGCTACAATGCGGCCTAGCCGGCCGGGCCAACCACCGTCTGCCATATCTTGTGCATCCGCGGCCTCTTCATCCTCTGTGACTGGGGGGACAGCAGTCACACCTGTTTTGGGGCGCAGACCTGCCACCTCTTTACCCGCAACAGCCAGCGTGATTGGCAGGTCATCATTTTCTTTGGAGGTGGTAACACCAGCTGGTGTTGAGCGCTGTCCGACATCGATAGCACCACCTTTGGATCAAGGCAACCTAACATGTCCGCCTGCATCTTCCTCACAGACCGGCAGTTTGCCGGGGACACCCTTATCAACCCCGTCTAAGCACAATAGCCAGCCCTCAGTCCCTCAGATGTGGACAAGTAAAAGACCATTTCCTCCTAGCCACGAAAAAGCTAACAGGTTGAATTTCACCATCTGCAAGCTCTTGGCTACAGAAATGCTGCCTTTCCGCCTGGTGGACACAGAGGATTTTCGAGACCTTATGTCCGTCGCAGTGCCCCAGTACCAGATGCCCAGTCGGCACTACTTCTCAAAGAAAGGTGTGCCTGCGCTCCAACAGCATGTCGCACACAACATCACCGCTTCTTTGAGAAACTCTGTGTGTGACAGGGTGCATTTCACCACAGACACTTGGACGAGTAGGCATGGACAGGGGCGTTACATGTCGCTGACTGGGCACTGGGTAACTATGGTGACAGCAGGACAAGGGGCTGCTGTCCAAGTCTTGCCGTCCCCACGAGTTGTGCGTCAATCCTCTTTATGTCAAAGTTCCTCCACTGCTTCTGCCTCCTCAACCTCCTCTCGGTCTTCCACCTGCACCCAAAGCCTGTCTGGTCATGCCACAAGCTTTCTAACTGCGCAGAAGGGATCCTGCACACCTCCTTACTATGCTGGCAGTAGGGCTCAACGTCATCAGGCGGTTTTTACATTGAAATGTCTGGGAAATGTGAGTCACACAGCTGAGGAGTTGTGGTCAGCTCTGGAGAACCAATTTCATGAATGGTTGTCTCCACTGGACCTGAAACCACGGAAGGCCGTGTGCAACAATGCTGCAAACCGGGGTGCGGCCCTTCGCCGGGGCAATGTCACACACGTGCCTTGTATGGCTCACGTGTTGAACCTGGTTGTCCAGCAATTTTTAGCCCACTATCCCAGACTAGATGGCCTTCTGCAGAGGGCACGGTCGCTGTGTGCTCACTTCCGCCGTTCGCATCCCGCAGCTCAGCGACTTACATCTCTACAGAAGTCGTTGGGCTTGCCACTTCACCGGCTAAAATGCGATGTGCCTACCCGGTGGAATTCAACTCTGCACATGTTGCAGCGACTGTGGCAGCACCGACAAGCCCTGGTGCAATACGTTCTGACGTATAGCCTGGGCCAACGAGATTCAGAGGTGGGGCAAATCACGCTGGATTAGTGGTCTCAGATCAGGGACCTATGCACCCTTCTGCACAGTTTTGAAATGGCGACGAAGATGTTTAGTGCTGACGATGCCATTATCAGCATGACTATTCCGGTGATTTACATGCTGAAGCACATGTTAAACAGAATTCGGAGTCAGGTGGTGGCACAAGAGGAGGTGGAGGAAGTAGAGGAGGAGGAGTTGTATGCGGAAGGGCTAACATCTGCAAGGTCCAGACGGTCGGCAGCACCAAGGCGGCAGGCATGTGAGGGTGGGGGAGATGGTTTTACCAGGGCGCATGGTAGCAGCCAAACTAGTGAGGAAGGTGCAGGAGCCCAGGAAGAAGTGGAGGACGAACTGATGGAAGACTCATCAGATGAGGGAGACCTTGATCACATTTCTGTTGTGCGAGGTTGGGGGGAGAGGACAGAGGAAGGAAGCATGATTGTTACCTCGCCACCAACACAACAGGGACTTGGCGCTCCTGGATGCGCAACACACATGAGTGCCTTCTTGCTGCACTACCTGCAACATGACCCTCGAATTGTGAGAATTAGAAATAATCCTGACTACTGGGTTGCCACACTGTTAGATCCCCGGTACAAAAGTAAATTTGCAGAAATTATTCCTGCCATAGAAAGGGATGCACGCATGCAGGAGTATCAGCAGAGACTGTTGCAGAATCTTACATGTGCTTTTCCACAAAATACCAGTGGTGCACGTAGTGAATCTCACAGTTCCAACTTGCCAACCGTGGGACCGTCAAGTGTTCAGCACTCAAACCGTAACAGAACCACAGTACCTGCTGGTAACATCAATTTTGCGGAATCATTTCACCACTTTTTTAGCCCATCCTTTGCAAGGCCACAGGAGACAAGAAGTCTGACACATAGTCAACGCCTAGAGACGATGGTACAGGAGTATCTCCAAGTAAACATTGAAGCCACGACTGTGTCACTGGACCCTTGATCTTTTTGGGCTTCCAATCTGGATAAATGGCCGAAGCTAGCCACTTACGCCTTGGAGATATTGTCATGCCCCGCAGCCAGCGTTCTGTCTGAACGTGTGTTCAGCGCTGCTGTTGGTGTGCTGACAGATAAGCGCACGCGGCTCTCCACTGATAATGTAGACAGACTCACGTTCATAAAGATGAACAAATCATGGATCCGAAACGACTTTTCTACCCCTGTGTCATCCTGGGGAGAGTAAAAGCTTGATGATTGGTTAAAATCACCCTACCAACCGTTTTAAGCTTTCAAATTACTAATCATGTTTATCTGTATCTTGGCTGGAAAATAATTTGGGCTTTGTAGCAGTGTGCAGCACTGATCCTATTAGGCCATCTATACTAAAGCTTCACCAGATTTAAAATTAATAATAATTTTAAGCTGCATCTAGCCCGGAAAATAATTTTGGGGCTCCGAGATGCGCAAGACACATAAGTGCCTTCTTGCTGCACTACCTGCAGCATGACCTCATATTGTCAGAATTCGAAGTAGACATGACTACTGGGTTGCCACACTCTTAGATCCCCCAAACTTTTCAATCAACCTTTTCATTTTAATAAAGACCAAAAAAATGGTCATTTTTGAAATTATAAGCATTAGCAGGTTGTTAGAAACTGAAATCAAACAGTTTTCAACTCAAAACTTTATTCTAGGTGATGTTACATTTTCACATAGGACCCCTTGTTCGAAAGGAGCTTCTGAACTCTCTCGTCCATTGAATTTGTCAGGTTTTGGATGGTTTCTGCTTCAATTGTTTTGCATGAGGACAGAATACCCTCCCAGAGCTGTTGCTTAGATGTGAACTGCCTCCCGCCATCATAGACACTCCTTTTAATGATGCTCCAAAGGTTCTGAATGGGGTACAGGTCAGGGGAGCATGGGGGTCACACCATAAGTTTGTCCCCTTTTATACCCATATCAGCCAGAGATGCAGATGTTTTATGTGCAGCATGAGATGGTGCATTATCATGCAGAAAAATGATCTTGCTGTGAAATACACGGTTCTTCTTCTTGAACCATGGCAGGAAGTGCTGTTTGAGAAAATCCACATACATTATGGAGTTCATCTTTAGCGCCTTCAGGGATCCTAAAGGGGCCGACAATCTCTCTCCCCATGATTCCAGCCCAAAACATTACTCCACCTCCTCCTTGTTGGCGCTGTAGCCGTGTTTGCGTGGGGTGTCCATCAACCAGCCATCCTCCACTCCATCCATCTGGACCATCGAGCGCTGCACGGCACTCATCCGTGAACAAAACAGTTTTGAAATCAGTCTTCATGTAATGTTTGGCCCACTGGAGCCGTTTCTGCTTGTGTGAAGTGGATAGAGGAGGTCGACAGGATGGCGTATGCACAGCTGCAAACCTCTGAAGGACCCTGCATCTTGTTGTTCGGGGGACGTTGGAGGCACAAGCAGCTTCAAAAACTTGTCTGCTGCTATGACAAGGCTTTTTTGCCGCTGCTCTTTCAACCTGACGTAATTGCCTGTAGGAAAGACTCCTCAATTTGCCCTTATCAGCACGCACACGTGTGTACTGTGAATCAGCTACATACTTCTTGATTGCCAAGACACTTCATCCTGATCATCGCACAATGTTGATTGTAGTCATGCCTTGACCTAAACACTCCACAATTTGTTGCTTCTCAGCAGCCGACACATCCTTTTTCTTTCCCATTTTGGCAGAAAATGTAGGCTGCTTAATAATGTGAGACAGCCTTCTTAAGTAGTCTTGCCTTTCATTGGACACACCTGCCAAACTAATTAGCACAGGTGTCTGCAATTGCTTACAGTGATATAAAGAGCCCTGACACACATCACCATCAATGAGTTTAACTGACAAACAAACAAATTCTTCCCTTATCACTCCTAAACACTTTTTGCATAATAATTTGGAACGCAGTGTACATGTGCTTTTCCACAAAACACCAGTGGTTCACGTAGTGAATCTTACAGTTCTAACTTGCCAACCGTGGTCTGTATGGAATTGTTCAATAAAGGGCCCAAAATTAAGATAACATAGATGGGAGAGGTCTCTATGAATAGGAATTCCTAAGTATTTGATACCCTGTGAGGGCCAGGCAAAGGGAAAGTTGGACTGGATGGAATCCTATATGGATTTGGGGAGGGAGACATCGAGGGCCTCAGACTTCGCTGCATTGATTTTAAAATTTGACCATGTAACAAAGTGATCTATTTCAGCCATAACAGCATGGATGGATATATGTGATTGAGTGATATATACTAGGACATCATCAGCAAATAGAGAGCACTTGTACTCGGTGCCTCCCACCTCAATCCACCTAATATTGGGGTTATGGCGAATTGATGAGAGCAGGTGCTCCGTCACTAGGATGTATAAGAGAGGGGACAGAGGACATCCCTGCCTTGTCCCATTGGTGATTGTGAAAGGTGATGAAAATGTTCTGATGCACCCCCTGGGCCTTGGGACACCCGGAGCCGGACCCTTTTTGGTGGATGCTGGTGGTTGTAGTCTTCGTGGCGGCGACCCGGTCTGTGGCTCAGGGTGGTCAAACCAGTGGCGGAACTATTTATGTGGTTTTGATGTTTAAATGTCCGACTACGCCACCCGTGGATTGCGGTCAGAGTGAACCGCCGCTGCAGGGCAGACCGCTGAGGCTGGTGTTGTGGGTGCAGCAGAGCGTAGCATAACTCCCCACGGGAGGAGTATAGCCTCAGGGCAGTGTGTGCGGAGGATGGGGGTGATGGTGCAGGGCAGCAGCAGTAATGACACGGAGTCAGTGATGCAGTCCAGGGCCTTTACTCACAGTTCTTATTATCCAGACCACGTCTGCAGGTAACGGCTGCCCACGTTGTACTGTGCTCACCAGGTGAGGGGCTCAGACAACTCCCAGATAACTTTGGAGCGCTTCACAGGACCCCCTTTGTGTGTCCTTTGTCTGGCCTTTCTTACCAACCCTTCTGTCCGGATGCCTCGGGCCTCCTCTTGGTAAACTTGGCGCCAGTTTCCCTGACCCTATGTGGTGCCTTCCTAGCGGGTGTAGCGAGGGGCTGCGCCACATAAAATGTCACAGCCTCCGGTTTCTAGCTGAGGGTCGTTTCCTGCCTCCACTAGTTTCGGGGACCGGTCTCCCCCTTTGGCCAGACCCCTCCACGCAGGTGGATTCGGGCGTGCGGTGGCGACTCGCCCGTCCGCACCCCTGGGATCCCTTCATTCCTCGTTCCTGGAGCCTTCTCGCTCCTCTTCCTTCCTACTCCCTCTTCCAAGCCTGGGCCTCTGTTACTAGGCCCGCCGCCGGAGCAGAGCTCATGCAGAGCCCCTGCTCCCTGCCACTTCTGCTCAGACTTCTCTGCACTGAACTAAGATGGTGCCCACCTTTTATACTCCCTTCTCAATGCACCCAGGAACTGCTTCCTCCCTGCTCCTGCACTACAGGGTTCCCCTTCCTCAGTGTTCCCTCCCCCCACTCCAGCCAGGGACAGGGACTGTCGTGCCCATCTCAGAGGCATATTGGTCGCCCTGCCCCACGGCAATGTGGTGTAATGCATGCAGGTGTCGGGTCCTGATCCACACTCCATCCTTACCTGAGAGTGAGATATCACACCTCTGGGTGAGGTGCAATACCTCTGTAGCAACCGAGCCCTCAGGGTGCTACAGTTCCATTTATCTTCAGCCTAGGTGACGTATTGTGATACAGGGCCGTGATTTTGGCTATAAAAGGGTCCCCTAGACCCCTACCCCAAGCTTTTCAAGAGAATCATATATGGCGTGCCAGGAGACTCTATGGAATGCTTTCTCAGAATCCAACGAGAGTATCTAATTACAAATTTTTAACTGCATCTAGCCCAGGAAATACTTTGTGCCTAGTAGCAGGGTCTGCTAATCAGCGGATTATCCCGGCTGTTAAGCAAGCTACACCACCTGTAGTTTGGACACTTCATTTTTTCAAAGGAACTGCTTCGGGACCACAGGATACTCAGTGAAGAGCATCAGGAGGTACCCCAAGGCATAGGGGCTCGGACTGGCAGTAGGATGCCTTGCGGTGGACAGCCGAGCTCGATCCTTATAAAAGCTTTTTAACTGCAGCAGCTTTAGTGGACGCTACTGGAGCTGGAATTACGCGGCTGCTGGCATGAGACTTGCCCTCCAATAGATCCTTGTAAATGGATTTAAAGTGTATTCATTCAAATTAGAGAGACAATTTAAATTAAAAAGCTTAGAGCTGCCTCCACCACAGGGGGGCTCGCTCGACCCACCAGCGAACAGGCACCAGTATTGGGAGAGGGGGGCTGACCATCAGGTTCACCGTGGCTCTGGCACAAACCCGGCGACACGGAGGTGGCACGGGCAGGAGCGGACTGGCTGTCTCGGCTTCTCACTTTTTGGATTTTAGAAGGGCATGACATGCCTATCTGTGTCTCCCCCCCCTTTTACTCCTCCACCTCTTTTATTTTCGCATGACTGTATGTACTTGTCACTTTTCCATGTGTTAGTTATGTCTTCTGAGCAGTTTGTCAGCTTTTGGACACCTTTGAAGGTGTTTCCTATGTGTTTTTGTTTGCCTGCCATTGGTTTTAACGGTGTTCGACGAACAGTTCGGCGAACACACGGGTGTTCGACGAACCGAACCGAACTCGAACACTACGGGGGTGGCTCAACACTACTAACCAGGCCCGACCCTGCTTAGCTTCCAAGATCAGATGAGTTCGGGCGTGTTCAGGGTGGTTTGGCAGTAGGCAGAGACATGCCTCTCACTTGCTGCTTTTCTACTTTGACGTCTGGCTGCCGGCTGCCCTTTCCAGTGCTCAGCAAGACAGGGTCCTTTTGTGCTTTCACTTCTCTTCAATTTTTTTTCTGGCTTCCTTAAAAGGTCGTGTAGACACAACACCCCACTCAGAGCCGCCGAGCTCACTGATCGGCTGCAGCGCTGTCGACGGAACGTCAGCTTCACGGCCAATGCCACAGGCCGGGAGCAGAGGCGAGACTCACCGGTAGACCCGGGTAGGGTGAGTAGAGCGCAGTTAGTTGCTTTCTAATAGGCTGCAGCCGGGGATTAACTTTTAATGAAAGATAACAATCCCTTTGACTGTCTGCAGCGTGCCACACCTAGGAAGCGCACTCTCACACAGAAGCCAGCATGCACACGTGCTCGCACGTGACAACACCCCCTATCTGCCCCTACAACCTCTCCATCACCATGCGTCAGACTCTCCTGCCTGTTTTATGATTTCAGGGCCCTAGCAGGAATCACCCCCCCTCCCCAATTCCTTCCGCACCTTGCTTGCACTGAGGTTAGCTCTTTGTCAGCCGTCTGGCTTGGTTACACAAGCTTCTTTGCAGAGAAACATGTTACTTCTGCTGGCCCTGGCTAAGCGGCCGGCATCCAAAACCATCCCTTAGCACCTGGTGAAAGCCTGGCCCCTTCACGGCCCCGGGTGCTTTTAACGCCATCATTTCCACACGGCGAGCTGCGGAGACAATAAGCACTCCTAGCTGTAGCAAAGAGCTCGGTGTCAGGCCTGCATAAAGGCGGCGGGGTAGCGTGCTTAGCTGCCAACTGGCTCAGAGACCTTGGGGCTTCCATCATCTAAGTTACTTAAGGTCGGTGTCCGGCAAGGCGCCGTTCCATGCTAGCCGAGCTGGGCAGTAAGGCAAAACGTCATCAAAATGGTCTACAGCACCCAGTGTTCCCAGGATGTCTCCCATCCAAGTACTGTCCGAGCCCAGCCCTGCTTTGTTTCCAAGATCAGACGAGATCGGGCATATCCAAGGTGGTATGGCCAGTAGACGCTGCTCGATTCATCGCCCGGTCAGCCTTTCTCAGGATCGCTTGGTGGCGAGCAATCTGGCCGTGACGGGGCGGGCTCCGAAGGGTCCATGCAAAGTCTGTGCCGTCTCTACAGGTGTGGTTTGTTTAGCAGTGATTCACCCGCCGCATCAGGTGTCTTCAAAAATGTCTCGGCGCAGGGTCTCCTGCAGGCTAAACCCTTCATTGCGGTAATGTGACAGAAAGAGCAAGCTGGACCCGTAACTTGGGGGCGGAGCGAGATATCCAGTGGTGAATGAAGGAAGAGGGTGAGATGGTTGCCAATGACTTTGAGCTGATCTTCAGGGTTGAGGGTCGTGTTGCCTGCAAAGGTCTTCTGCTTGGGGTTACCGGTGGTTGCCTCCAGCAACGCGGAAGACGCTGGTCCTGGTGAAAAGGAGCCTAGTATTAAAAGTAAAGAAGCAACAATGCTGGAGGCCCACGGTGATGAGAAGGATGCTGGTATTTTGCAGAGATGAAATAGCGCAAGAGTGAAAGCAAATGAAAAAAAGAAAAGAGAATGAATGTGTGCACTTGTGAAAGGGAATGGAAAAAAGGCATAGAAGACAGTGCCCCCTGCTGGTGGAAGGAAGGAGAAAAAAAGCAAAAGCCTACAGCACCTGGTATTCCCAGGCAGTCTCCCATCCAAGTACTAACCAGGCCCAACCCTGCTTAGCTTCTGAGATCAGACAAGATCAGGCGTGTTCAGGGTGGTGTGGCCATAGGTAGAAACATTTCTCTCACTTGCTGCTTTTCTACTTTGAAGTCTGGCTGCCGGCTGCCCTTTCCAGTGCTCAGCAAGACCAGGTCCTTTTGTGCTTTCCCTTCTCTTCAATTTTTTTGCTGGCTTCCTTAAAAGGTCTTGTAGATACAACGCCCCACTCAGAGCCGCTGAGCTCACTGATCGGCTGCAGCGCTGTCGACGGAACGTCAGCTTCACGGCCAATGCCACAGGCCGGGAGCAGAGGCGAGACTCACCGGTAGACCCGGGTAGGGTGAGTAGAGCGCGGTTAGTTGCTTTCTAATAGCCTGCAGCCGCTGATTAACTTTTAATGAAAGGGAACAATCCCTTTGACTGTCTGCAGCGCGCCACACCTAGGAAGCGCACTCTCACACACAAGCCAGCATGCACACGTGTTCGCACGTGACAACACCCCCTATCTGCCCCTACAACCTCTCCGTCACCATGCGTCAGACTCTCCTGCCTGTTTTATGATTTCAGGGCCCTAGCAGGAATCACCACCCTCCCCTCCCCAATTCCTTCCTTGCCCTGAGGTTAGCTCTTTGTCAGCCGTCTGGCTTGGTTACACAAGCTTCTTTGCAGAGAAACATGTTACTTCTGCTGGCCCTCGCTAGGCGGCCGGCATCCAAAACCTTCCCTGGGCACCTGCTGAAAGCCTGGCCCCTTCACGGACCCGAGTGCTTTTAACGCCATCATTTCCACACGGCGAGCTGCGGAGTCAATAAGCACTCCTATCCGTGGCAAGGAGCTCGGTGTCAGGCCTGCGTGAAGGCAGCGGGGTAGCGTACTTAGCTGCCAACTGGCTCAGAGGCCTTGGGGCTTCCATCATCTAAGTTACTTAAGGTCGGTGTCCGGCAAGGCGCCGTTCCATGCTAGCCGAGCTGGGCAGTAGGTAAAAACGTCATCAAAATGGTCTACAGCACCCGGAGCTCCCAGGAGGTCTCCCATCCAAGTACTGTCTGAGCCCAGCCCTGCTTTGCTTCCGAGATCAGATGAGATCAGGTGTATCCAAGGTCGTATGGCCAGTAGACGCTGCTCGATCCATCGCCCAGCCAGCCTTTCTTAGGATCGCTTGGTGGCGAGCAATCTGGCCAAGACGAGGCGGGTTCCGAAGGGTCCATGCAAAGGCTGTGCCATCCCTAAAGGTGTGTTTTGTTTAGCAGTGATTCACCCGCCGCATCAGGTGTCTTCAAAAATGTCTCGGCGCAGAGTCTCCTGCAGGCTAAACCCTTCATCGCGGTAATGTGACAGAAAGAGCAAGCTGGACCCGTAACTTGGGGGCTGAAAGAGACGTCCAGGGGTGAATGAAGGAAGAGGGTGAGATGGTTGCCAGTGACTTGGAGCTGCTCTTCAGGGGGGAGGGTCGTGTTGCCTGCAAAGGCCTTCTGCTTGGGGTTACCGGTGGTTGCCTCCAGCCACCCGGGAGATGCTGGTGCTAGTGAAAAGGAGCCTAGTATTAAAAGTAAAGAAGCAACAATGCTGGAGGCCCACGGTGATCAGAAGGATGCTGGTATTTTGCAGAGATAAAATAGCGCAAGAGAGAAAGCAAATGAAAAAAAGAAAAGAGAATGAATGTGTGCACTTGTGAAAGGGAATGGAAAAAAGGCATAGAAGAGAGTGCCCCCTGCTGGTGGAAGGAAGGAAAAAGCAAAAGCCTACAGCACCTGGCATTCCCAGGCGGTCTCTGTTAAATGGTTAATTATGGAAATTCATTTGGAATGTTAATCGATAATCATTTTTCTGAGTTCTATGCCTCAGCCATCGTGTCTAGTTGACATGCGCTATTTGTGTGTGTATTTTTGGTACACTACCATATGTAGAACAGGTGTCCATACGACTGGCTATAAAAGCCCATGGTACAGAAAGGGGGGGCTCTCTTGCTCTGCCCACCCCACAAGACACAGAATCTTCATGCTGAGAAGCAGATGACATGTAGGCCTGGACACATGCTGGACAAAGACATGATTTACCAGCCAGGATCCAAGGAAAGATGGGTGAATCTCAACAATTAAGCTAATTATGGACAAATGGACAATTACTTTATAACTAATTATTGTATGTACCTGCTGCAATCTGATTCTTTTTAATGGACAATCCAAGAATAAATAGATACATTTTTTTATAAGAATATCGTGATACTGATACTTTGAGAAGTCCTCAGTAGAAAAAAATAATACAGGAAGAGTATTATTTTACAATGGTGAGCCAGCCAGTCCTGTTTTTTTGTTTTTTAAATTAAGTAAGTGAATTTCTTCCGTGAACAAGGGGGGAGTCCTGACGAGCTGAACAGCTGTTGTTCACGTGTCAGTAAATTCACTAGTTTGTCACGAGAAGCAGAAAGGACCTACAGACTGAGGAAAGACAGGAAGCAGAGGTACTAACAAGGAACAGAATCACACAGGAAAAGAATCAGACGAACTGAAGACAGGACGTGCTGATAAAGAGAAGCCAAGAAATCTTAAGGTAAGCAAAATATGGATATAATTTCTTCTTTTGCTAAACAAAGTAATATTAATTTCAAAGTTAATGTAGGAGATGACATAGAAGTTTTGTGGCTCAGTTTATACAAAGAATGTGAATTGCAGAATTTACAGTTAACTTCTAAATTGGTAAATAGAGACAAACAGAAATTGAGAAATATTCTACATTTGGTAGATTTTTTTCATAGTCTTGTGTTAGAGATTTCTAAGCAGGAAAATAGTGTAGAAGTGTCAGACGGTGATACTGATTCTGACTGTAATGTGGAAAATGAACAAGAAGTAAGACACGTGTCTGTAACTGAAGGTGACCTTGGGTCTGACCAAGAGACGGACATACAGAAACCTGACATGGGAGGAGACATGACTGACATACGAGAAACCGACATACTAGGTGATGTGGGAGGAGACGTGAGTGACGTAGGAGGAACGGACGTACAAGAGCCACTAAAAATATCAGAGAATTCTGGAATTACCCAGGCTCAACTCCAAATTAAAATGAGGAAAAATTTGCTGAAATTATACAAAATCATGCCAAAATATGATGTCAAAATCCATGCCTGTAGAAATTCAGAGACATTTGAGAGCTTCTCTGATAAGTTTGATTTATCCAATGAGGAGAGGAATCAATTATTTAAAATATGGATTCCTGTGACATTGTCCAGACGTTTACATTTAATGCCCTGTGAAAATGACTCTCCTAATGGATGGGAAAATGATTTGGACAGATTAAGATATTTGTTTTATTGTGTCACAAAGGATTTTCCCAACATAGAAGATCTGCAGAAACTAAGGATTGGTAGGAACGAATGTACATATACATTCATGTCCATATTTGAACGGTTGTACAAAGCTCTCATCAAAAATGGAAAAGTACAACATATGATAACAACTTTTGTACAAAAATTCAAATTCCTAAATTCAGTTTCCCAAGTTATGGCATCACAAAAAAATTCATTATTTGAATGTGCGCAGATGCTGGATTTTGTTAGAAAACATGAGAATCGTGAAAAGAAAATAAATCAAGCTAAATTTATAAAACCAGGAAAGGTAAAATCTTACCAAAAGCCAATATCAAACTCTTCTAGACTGAGTCATCCCCATAGTGAACTCTATCAAATACGCAGAAGATTTCATATATGTTATAAGCCATATCAGCCAGTGCAAAGATCCATCTCTCCACAGAATGAGTTAATTCTCAGTCAGAACTGTGATTCTCTAAAAAGGAAAATGGCTGAAACTGATGGACAGAGACAGGTGAGACGACCAACTCACAGTGACGTCATGGAATGTGGACAGAAGAACAGGCAGTTCTCTGAGGTTTTGAAGGATAGAAAAATGTCTTTCCTAAATAGGGCGTTCCTGGAGATATTTGAGAGAGACAGAAGATTTGGTTTAGGGAGTGGCTAAGGAAAAACTGTAATTATAATGTTGTATCAAAATGTAATACAATGTCTCAATATTTATTTATAATCTTATACAGTAAAATTGTAGTTACATAGTTTCTAATAGTTCATATATATATATATATATATATATATATATATACACTTGTCTAAGTAGAGATTGCGTATAATTGTATTTATATATACGTTTATAAAATATATATATATATATATTAATTAATAAATTAGAACTTCATATATATAAATTTAAGTAGCAATATTTTGAATTACATTAGAACCAACCAATATATGTATAAGATATTTAAATAATTCTGTTTCTGTATGAATTTGATATTTAATTTTATTTTCTTATATTTCCTTAGAGTTTTCATTCCAAAGCAGGATTTGATCAAAGAACTCTAAAATGGATTTATTTCTTTATTCACACAGGAAGTGAAAAAATTGCATGATTTTATGTGTATAACATTTTAAAATAATAACAATATATCTAGTTGAACTATAATATATATGTAATACTTATTAATTCTTTTGTGTTGCTAATATTTTCTGTGCATGAAGTGTTCGTGCAAATTAAAGTAGCTTTACAGCATGACGTGTGACAGCTGCGGCCTTTGAACTTTGAGCTAATAGTATAGGATCCCATTCATTCTATTTTCAACTGATGTAACTTAAGACCGGGCAGCCAGTGAAAAAAGAATCTAAGACAAGAGTTTTTTCAAGTGTCTGAAATTCCAGTGACTTACTCTCATATTATATAATATGTACTTGGGGAATATTCAAAGAAATATAAAGATATTCAATTGATATGGCAATGCGCATTAATAAATTGGGATACAACAATTTTGGGTTAAATATATATATATATATATATATATATATATAAAACTTCATATGTGGAATGTTTGAGTTGAACAGATCTGTGAATGTCAGAGTGAAGGTGACAGATGAGTAAATCAGCAGCTGCTAAGTGTGATTGATGTGACAGAGGCCTCGTATGTTTGTATGTTTGAAAAAAAAAAATGTTTCTTTATGTGAAGGTACAAAAATATATTTAATTCTGAGGAAATTATAATACATAATTAGGTATTATCTACATATGTATATTTCTATATTTTTTTAATAATTTTTATTTCTTGATTTAACTAATAGTGGATAAGGGCAACAACACATCAAAATGGTTTACAAAGCAAATTTATATTTAGAATAATTTTCCACATGATAATATTCTTGAATAACTATAATATTATTTTTAATGGTTACCTAAATAGGTACATACCTCTCTTTAGTCAAATCTATGATACTCATCGATATGAAATTTATGCACAATATTTCTAGAAGAATAATTATTTTTAATTTGGTTCTGATATATACATAAATTTTATAAAATAATATTTTTGGTATTAAGGGGGAAAATGTGTTTTTGATCCTGATTACATAATCACTTTTGATCAATACTTATTTTCCAAACATTTTAATAAAGAAGAAATAATAATAAGGTACTATGGTATAATTAAGAAGGGTATTACATGCAAAGTTGCATAATTTAATATTTTTTGGTGGTACAAGGTTATGACAAATATGAAATCATCCAGATAATGGAGATATAAGGGTATTTTTTATGGAGAATATAATTACTCTGCATTTGTCATTAAAATTTAAAGGCCTTATTTTTATTTTTATTCTTATTTTTACTCTTAATTTTATTTTTCATTTTTAAAATTTTATTCTTACTTTATACTTCTTATTTTTCTATTTTTTCATTTTTTAATTCTCATTTGATTTTATTTGAGTTCAATATCTCAATTGAGAAAACACATTAATATTTAATAAAGTAATGTCTAATACAAGAGTATTGCTTCATTAAATATATATTGCTAAGGAAAAAAATGTTTACATTTTCTGAGTAAACACAACAATTCATTCATTCATTTATTCATTCATTCATTCATTCATACATTCATATATTTATTCATTTTGGTTCAGGAGTATACATTCTTTGATATTATTGGTTTAATAAAGATATAAAAACTTGTTTTTTCAAAATACACTGACACCTATGGGTTGGAAAAGGTAATTACACCTATGACATAAAAATGTTCTATCATATGGAGAACTTGATTGATAATGAATTATTATCTATTATTGTTTATTATTCCAAACATAATTTATTTTAATATTTTGATAATAATTAGATGGATATTACTGATTGCTATGGTACGCTGTGATATTATAGGTTAGGAAAAACTGCCAGATTTGGTATCAGATTAGGGAATGAAGACTTCAATCAAGACATCGCAATTATGAATTCTATCTTAATAAAGACTTTTAATTTTTATAAATCAAAGAGATTCTCAAAAGTTACAAGAAGAAGCAACTGATATCCGGACGTCTCAGAAGGTAACAGGTGTGAATGCTGAGTGTTATAATAGACTGTGTCCATTACATACAATACAATTCACACCACTGATCACCAGGACGGCAGAGGATGATGATCCTATATGTACTGTGTTGTGTTCAAGTTTCATCACGTTCCAGTGGTTTCTTATCACCTTCAATGCTTCAATGAAAGCTGGTGAACAGGTAATACCTGGCATATGTGTCCTGTATATAAAGGACTGAGTACTGGTTATGGTGCTATATAAAGCAGGAAAGTGTCAAGTTAACCCTTGCTTTACTGACCAAAGACGTCACATCTGTTCCAAAAGTGACACGAGACCAGTGCGGATACACGGAAGATTCCAAAGACGATCCAACGTAAGTCCAGGTGACACTGCACAGATATTAAAGCTACATTTCATCCATGGACTTTGTTTTCTTATCAACTGACACACATGATCTTTCTAATAAAGAGTACAGTTTATGGACTGAACAATAATGAACACAATTATGGACTGTACAATATCTACATGCTGTAATTTATTTCAAAGGAGTTTTCATCTAAAGACTGTGTTATAAAAGAACCAAGAAGAAGACGAGACGACGACCCGATGACATCAGATGATGACGATTGAACCCGCGATTGCTTCAATTTCGATATAGGGAAGTATAATTCTACATATTAAATGAATATTAGTCACGGCTTACCATAACATGAATTCACATCATTATATAACAATAATCCGATATTGATACTAATATTACTATTATTATTATTATGGAAATTTAATGATATTGCCAAGGAAGAAGGAAAGAAAAAATGATTGATGAATGTATCTTCTTTTGAGAAATTTCAGTTAAAGTCCTTTTATTCTCAAAAAGGGGGAAATGTAAAATGGTTAATTATGGAAATTCATTTGGAATGTTAATCGATAATCATTTTTCTGAGTTCTATGCCTCAGCCATCGTGTCTAGTTGACATGCGCTATTTGTGTGTGTATTTTTGGTTCACTACCATATGTAGAACAGGTGTCCATACGACTGGCTATAAAAGCCCATGGTACAGAAAGGGGGGGGCTCTCTTGCTCTGCCCATCCCACAAGACACAGAATCTTCATGCTGAGAAGCAGATGACATGTAGGCCTGGACACATGCTGGACAAAAACATGATTTACCAGCCAGGATCCAAGGAAAGATGACAAGCCTCTCACTTGCTGCTTTTCTACTTTGATGTCTGGCTGCCGGCTGCCCTTTCCAGTGCTCAGCAAGACCAGGTCCTTTTGTGCTTTCCCTTCTCTTCAATTTTTTTGCTGGCTTCCTTAAAAGGTCTTGTAGACACAACGCCCCACTCAGAGCCGCTGAGCTCACTGATCGGCTGCAGCGCTGTCGACGGAACGTCGGCTTCACGGCCAATGCCACAGGCCGGGAGCAGAGGCGAGACTCACCGGTAGACCCGGGTAGGGTGAGTAGAGCGCGGTTAGTTGCTTTCTAATAGCCTGCAGCCGGGGATTAACTTTTAATGAAACGGAACAATCCCTTTGACTGTCTGCAGCGCGCCACACCTAGGAAGCGCACTCTCACACACAAGCCAGCATGCACACGTGCTCGCACGTGGCAACACCCCCTATCTGCCCCTACAACCTCTCCGTCAACATGCGTCAGACTCTCCTGCCTGTTTTATGATTTCAGGGCCCTAGCAGGAATCACCCCCCCCTCCCCAATTCCTTCCGCACCTTCCTTGCACTGAGGTTAGCTCTTTGTCAGCCGTCTGGCTTGGTTACACAAGCTTCTTTGCAGAGAAACATGTTACTTCTGCTGGCCCTCGCTAGGCGGCCGGCATCCAAAACCTTACCTGGGCACCTGCTTTAAGCCTGGCCCCTTCATGGCCCCGGGTGCTTTTAACGCCATCATTTCCACACAGCGAGCTGCGGAGTCAATAAGCACTCCTAGCCGTGGCAAGGAGCTCGGTGTCAGGCCTGAGTGGTAGCGTACTTAGCTGCCAACTGGCTCAGAGGCCTTGGGGCTTCCATCATCTAAGATACTTAAGGTCGGTGTCCGGTAAGGCGCCGTTCCATGCTAGCCGAGCTGGGCAGTGGGGCAAAATGTCATCAAAACGGTCTACAGCCCCCGGTGTTCCCAGGAGGTCTCCTATCCAAGTACTAACCAGGCCTGACCCTGCTTAGCTTCCAAGATCAGACAAGATCGGGCATGTTCAGGGTGGTGTGGCCATAGGCAGAGACAAGCCTCTCACTTGCTGCTTTTCTACTTTGAAGTCTGGCTGCCGGATGCCCTTTCCAGTGTTCAGCAAGACCAGGTCCTTTTGTGCTTTCCCTTTTCTTCAATTTTTTTGCTGGCTTCCTTAAAAGGTCTTGTAGACACAACGCCCCACTCAGAGCCGCTGAGCTCACTGATCGGCTGCAGCGCTGTCGACGGAACGTCAGCTTCACGGCCAATGCCACAGGCCGGGAGCAGAGGCGAGACTCACCGGTAGACCCGGGTAGTGTGTGTAGAGCGCGGTTAGTTGCTTTCTAATCTCCTGCAGCCGGGGATTAACTTTTAATGAAAGGGAACAATCCCTTTGACTGTCTGCAGCGCGCCACACCTAGGAAGCGCACTCTCACACACAAGCCAGCATGCACACATGCTCGCACGTGACAACACCCCCTATCTGCCCCTACAACCTCTCTGTCACCATGCGTCAGACTCTCCTGCCTGTTTTATGATTTCAGGGCCCTAGCAGGAATACCCCCCCCTCCCCAATTCCTTCCTTGCCTTCCTTGCACTGAGGTTAGCTCTTTGTCAGCCGTCTGGCTTGGTTACACAAGCTTCTTTGCAGAGAACCATATTACTTCTGCTGGCCCTCGCTAAGAGGCCGGCATCCAAAACCTTCCCTGGGCACCTGCTGAAAGCCTGGCCCCTTCACGGCCCCGGGTGCTTTTAACGCCATCATTTCCACACGGCGAGCTGCGGAGTCAATAAGCACTCCTAGCCGTGGAAAGGAGTTCGGTGTCAGGTCTGCGTGAAGGCGGCAGGGTAGCGTACTTATCTGCCAACTGGCTCAGAGGCTTCGGGCTTCCATCATCTAAGTTACTTAAGGTCGGTGTCCGGCAAGGCAACTTTCCATGCTAGCCGAGCTGGGCAGTAGGGCAAAACGTCATCAAAATGGTCTACAGCACCAGGTGTTCCCAGGAGGTCTCCCATGCAAGTACTGTCCGAGCCCAGCCCTGCTTTGCTTCCGAAATCAGAAGAGATTGGGCGTATCCAAAGTGGCATGGCCAGTAGACTTTGCTCGATCCATCGCCCGGCCAGCCTTTCTCAGGATCGCTCGATGGCGAGCAATCTGGCCGTGACGGGGCGGGCTCCGAAGGGTCCATGCTAAGGCTGTGCCGTCCCTACAGGTGTGGTTTGTTTAGCAGTGATTCACCAGCCGCATCAGGTGTCTTCAAAAATGTCTCGGCGCAGGGTCTCCTGCAGGCTAAACCCTTCATCGTGGTAATGTGACAGAAAGAGCAAGCTGGACCCGTAACTTGAGGGCGGAGCGAGACATCCAGGGGTGAATGAAGGAAGAGGGTGAGATGGTTGCCAGTGACTTTGAGCTGCTCTTCAGAGGGGAGGGTCGTGTTGCCTGCAAAGGTCTTCTGCTTGGGGTTACCGGTGGTTGCCTCCAGCCACGCGGGAGACGCTGGTCCTGGTGAAAAGGAGCCTAGTATTAAAAGTAAAGAAGCAACAATGCTGGAGGCCCACAGTGATCAGAAGGATGCTGGTATTTTGCAGAGATGAAATAACGCAAGAGAGAAAGCAAATGAAAAAAAGAAAAGAGAATGAATGTGTGCACTTGTGAAAGGGAATGGATAAAAGGCATAGAAGAGAGTGCCCCCTGCTGGTGGAAAGAAGGAAAAAGCAAAAGACTACAGCACCTGGTATTCCCAGGTGGTCTCCCATCCAAGTAATAACCAGGCGAGACCCTGCTTAGCTTGCAAAATCAGATGAGATTGGGCGTGTTCAGGGTGGTGTGGCCGCAGGCAGAGACAAGCCTCTCACTTGCTGCTTTTCTACTTTGAAGTCTGGCTGCCGGATGCCCTTTCCAGTGTTCAGCAAGACCAGGTCCTTTTTTTGTTCTTTCCCTTCTCTTCAAATTTTTTGCTGGCTTCCTTAAAAGGTCTTGTAGACAGAACGCCCCACTCAGAGCCACTGAGCTCAGTGATCGGCTGCAGCACTGTCGACGGAACGTCAGCTTCGTGGCCAATGCCACAGGCCGGGAGCAGAGGCGAGACTCACCGGCAGACCCGGGTAGGGTGAGTAGAGCGCTGTTAGTTGCTTTCTAATAGCCTGCAGCCGGGGATTAACTTTTAATGAAAGGGAACAATCCCTTTGACTGTCTGCAGCGCGCCACACCTAGGAAGCGCACTCTCACACACAAGCCAGCATGCACACGTGCTCGCACGTGACAACACCCCCTATCTGCACCTACAACCTCTCCGTCACCATGCGTCAGACTCTCCTGCCTGTTTTATGATTTCAGGGCGCTAGCAGGAATCCCCCCCCTCCCCAATTCCTTCCGCACCTTCCTTGCACTGAGGTTAGCTCTTTGTCATCCATCTGGCTTGGTTACACAAGCTTCTTTGCAGAGAAACATGTTACTTCTGCTGGCCCTCGCTAGGCAGCCGGCATCCAAAACCTTCCCTGGGCACCTGCTGAAAGCCTGGCCCCTTCACGGCCCCGGGTGCTTTTAACGCTATCATTTCCACACGGCGAGCTGCGGAGTCAATAAGCACTCCTAGCCGTGGCAAGGAGCTCGGTGTCAGGCCTGCGTGAAGGCGGCGGGGTAGCGTACTTAGCTGCCAACTGGCTCAGAGGCCTTGGGGCTTCCATCATCTAAGTTACTTAAGGTCGGTGTCCGGTAAGGCGCAGTTCCATGCTAGCCGAGCTGGGCAGTAGGGCAAAACATTATCAAAATGGTCTACAGCACCCGGTGTTCCCAGGAGGTCTCCCATCCAAGTACTGTCTGAGCCCAGCCCTGATTTGCTTCCGAGATCAGACGAGATCGGGCGTATCCAAGGTGGTATGGCCAGTAGACGCTGCTCGATCCATCGCCCGGCCAGCCTTTCTCAGGATCGCTTGGTGGCGAGCAATCTGGCCGTGACGGGGCGGGTTCCGAAGGGTCCATGCAAAGGCTGTGCCGTCCCTACAGGTGTGGTTTGTTTAGCAGTGATTCACCCGCCGCATCAGGTGTCTTCAAAAATGTATCGTCGCAGGGTCTCCTGCAGGCTAAACCCTTCATCGTGGTAATGTGACAGAAAGAGCAAGCTGGACCCGTAACTTGGGGGCGGAGCGAGACGTCCAGGGGTGAATGAAGGAAGAGGGTGAGATGGCTGCCAGTGACTTTGAGCTGCTCTTCAGGGGGGAGGGTCGTGTTGCCTGCAAAGGTCTTCTGCTTGGGGTTACCGGTGGTTGTCTCCAGCCACGCGGGAGACGCTGGTCCTGGTGAAAAGGAGCCTAGTATTAAAAGTAAAGAAGCAACAATGCTGGAGGCCCACGGTGATTAGAAGGATGCTGGTATTTTGCAGACATGAAATAGCGCAAGAGAGAAAGCAAATGAAAAAAAGAAAAGAGAATGAATGTGTGCACTTGTGAAAGGGAATGGAAAAAAGGCAAAGAAGAGAGTGCCCCCTGCTGGTGGAAGGAAAGAAAAAGCAAAAGCCTACAGCACCTGGTATTCCCAGGCGGTCTCCTGTTCAAGTACTAACCAGACCCAACCATGCTTAGCTTCTTAGATCAGGCGAGTTCAGGGTGGTGTGGCCGTAGGCACAGACAAGCCTCTCACTTGCTGCTTTTCTACTTTGAAGTCTGGCTGCCGGCTGCCGGCTGCCCTTTCCAGTGCTCAGCAAGACCAGGTCCTTTTGTGCTTTCCCTTCTCTTCAATTTTTTTGCTGGCTTCCTTAAAAGGTCTTGTAACACAACGCCCCACTCAGAGCCGCTGAGCTCACTGATCGGCTGCAGCGCTGTCGACGGAACGTCAGCTTCACGGCCAATGCCACAGGCCGGAAGCAGAGGCGAGACTCACTGGTAGACCTGGGTACGGTGAGTAGAGCGCGGTTAGTTGCTTTCTATTAGCCTGCAGCCGGGGATTAACTTTTAATGAAAGGGAACAATCCCTTTGACTGTCTGCAGCGCGCCACACCTAGGAAGCGCACTCTCACACACAAGCCAGCATGCACACGTGCTCGCACGTGACAACACCCCCTATCTGCCTCTACAACCTCTCGGTCACCATGCGTCAGACTCTCCTGCCTGTTTTATGATTTCAGGGCCCTAGCAGGAATCACCTCCCCCTCCCCAATTCCTTCCGCACCTTCCTTGCCTTCCTTGCACTGAGGTTAGCTCTTTGTCAGCCGTCTGGCTTGGTTACACAAGCTTCTTTGCAGAGAAACATGTTTCTTATGCTGGCCCTCGCTAGGCGGCCGGCATCCAAAACCTTCCCTGGGCACCTGCTGAAAGCCTGGCCCCTTCACGGCCCCGGGTGCTTTTAACGCCATCATTTCCACACGGCGAGCTGTGGAGTCAATAAGCACTCCTAGCCGTGGCAAGGAGCTCGGTGTCAGGCCTGCGTGATGGCGGCGGGGTAGCGTACTTAGCTGCCAACTGGCTCAGAGGCCTTGGGGCTTCCATCATCTAAGTTACCTAAGGTCGGTGTCCGGCAAGGCGCCGTTCCATGCTAACCGAGCTGGGCAGTAGGGCAAAACGTCATCAAAATGGTCTACAGCACCCGGTGTTCCCAGGAGGTATCCCATCCAAGTACTGTCCGAGCCCAGCCCTGCTTTGCTTCCGAGATCAGACAAGATCAGGCGTATCCAAGGTGGTATGGCCAGTAGACGCTGCTCGATCCATCGCCCGGCCAGCCTTTCTCAGGATCGCTTGGTGGCGAGCAATCTGGCCGTGACGGGGCGGGCTCCGAAGGGTCCATGCAAAGGCTGTGCCGTCCCTACAGGTGTGGTTTGTTTAACAGTGACTCACCCGCCGCATCAGGTGTCTTCAAAAATGTCTCAGCGCAGGGTCTCCTGCAGGCTAAACCCTTCATCGCGGTAATGTGACAGAAAGAGCAAGCTGGACCCGTAACTTGGGGGCGGAGCGAGACGTCCAGGGGTGAATGAAGGAAGAGGGTGAGATGGTTGCCAGTGACTTTGAGCTGCTCTTCGGGGGGGAGGGTCGTGTTGCCTGCAAAGGTCTTCTGCTTGGGGTTACCGGTTGTTGCCTCCAGCCACCCGGGAGACGCTGGTCCTGGTGAAAAGGAGCCTAGTATTAAAAGTAAATAAGCAACAATGCTGGAGGCCCACGATGATCAGAAGGATGCTGGTATTTTGCAGAGATGAAATAGCGCAAGAGAGAAAGCAAATGAAAAAAAGAAAAGAGAATGAATGTGTCCACTTGTGAAAGGGAATGGAAAAAAGGCATAGAAGAGAGTGCCCCCTGCTGGTGGAAGGAAGGAAAAAGCCAAAGCCTACAGCACCTGGTATTCCCAGGCAGTCTCCCATCCAAGTACTAACCAGGCCTGACCCTGCTTAGCTTCCAAGATCAGATGAGATCAGGCGTGTTCAGGGTGGTGAGGCCTTAGGCAAAGACAAGCCTCTCACTTGCTGCTTTTCTCCTTTGACGTCTCGCTGCCGGATGCCCTTTCCAGTGTTCAGCAAGACCAGGTCCTTTTGTGCTTTGCCTTCTCTTCAATTTTTTTGCTGGCTTCCTTAAAAGGTCTTGTAGACACAACGCCCCACTCAGAGACGCTGAGCTCACTGATCGGCTGCAGCGCTGTCGACGGAACGTCAGCTTCACGGCCAATGCCACAGGCCGGGAGCAGAGGCGAGACTCACCGGTAGACCCGGGTAGGGTGAGTAGAGCGCGGTTAGTTGCTTTCTAATAGCCTGCAGCCGGGGATTAACTTTTAATGAAAGGGAACAATCCCTTTGACTCTATGCAGCGCGCCACACCTAGGAAGCGCACTGTCACACACAAGCCAGCATGCACACGTGCTCGCACGTGACAACACCCCCTATCTGCCCCTACAACCTCTCCGTCACCATGCGTCAGACTCTCCTGCCTGTTTTATGATTTCAGGGCCCTATCAGGAATCACCCCCCCCCTCCCCAATTCCTTCTGCACCTTCCTTGCACTGAGGTTAGCTCTTTGTCAGCCGTCTGGCTTGGTTACACAAGCTTCTTTGCAGAGATACATGTTACTTCTGCTGGCCCTCGCTAGGCGGCCGGCATCCAAAACCTTCCCTGGGCACCTGCTGAAAGCCTGGCCCCTTCACGGCCCCGGGTGCTTTTAATGCCATCATTTCCACACGGCGAGCTGCGGAGTCAATAAGCACTCCTAGCCGTGACAAGGAGCTCGGTGTCAGGCCTGCGTGAAGGCGGCGGGGTAGCGTACTTAGCTGCCAACTGGCTCAGAGGCCTTGGGGCTTCCATCATCTAAGTTACTTAAGGTCGGTGTACGGCAAGGCGCCGTTCCATGCTAGCCGAGCTGGGCAGTAGGGCAAAACGTTATCAAAATGGTCTACGGCACCCGGTGTTCCCAGGAGGTCTCCCATCCAAGTACTGTCTGAGCCCAGCCCTGCTTTGCTTCCGAGATCAGACGAGAATGGGCGTATCCAAGGTGGTATTGCCAGTAGACGCTGCTTGATCCATCGCCCGGCCAGCCTTTCTCAGGATCGCTTGGTGGCGAGTGTAACATACCTGGCGGCGTCCTTGCATAGTGGTCCATCTCCCACTGTGCAAGAGCGCGCACTTGATCTCCTGTCCAGAATGTCTCTCTGGCTTCCCTCCATGCTGTCTGTTTGTGTCTGTTTCTGCTGCTTAATGGCGGCGCCCAATCACTTCCTGCTTTTTGTACCTGCTGTGGGTCACACCCCTTCTGCGTCCTCAGCCTATTGCTGTCTGTCACCTGGTATATAGCTCAGCTGCTCCCATCTATCCCTGCCTGAGCATAGTGTTTCATTCAGTGTGTGCTTGCACTCTGAAGGTGCCAGGTCCCGTTCTTTGTCTCCTGCCTTGCGGTATCAGTTCCCGTGTCTGAACTGAGTCCTGTCTATGTCTCCTGCCTTGTGGTATCAGCTTCCGTGTCTGAACTGAGTCCTGTCTTTGTCTCCTGCCTTGCGGTATCAGTTCCCGTGTCTGAACTGAGTCCTGTCTATGTCTCCTGCCTTGCGGTATCAGTTCCCGTGTCTGAACTGAGTCCTGTCTGTGTAATCTTGCCTGCTGCCTCTCCTGGAGGCTGTATTTCCAGTCCTGTCTGAACACGCTCGTAGCCTGTTCCTCCCGCCTTCTAGGGGCCGATTACCTAGACCCGCTCCTGTATCTTGTCTGTCCTGTCTGAACACGCTCCTTGCCTGTTCGTCCCGCCTCTCTGGGGGCCGTATTCCCAGACCCGCTCCTGTATCCCGCTGCAGTGTCGGTCTCCTCCGTACACTCAGCTCCAGTCTGAACTCTCTCCTATCCTTTACCTGTTTTGCCTCTATGTCCGTTCCCTTCCTTTTTCTGCAGAGTCTGAACTCGTACCTAACTCCTGCTTGTTGTCTCTGTACTCCCGTTTGTGAGTTTGTGGTCCACTCGCTACTTCACTGCAAGTACCCTGTGGGTATCTGGCTCTGCCTTTCTCTTCCTGTCTGTTCTGTGTGAACAGAGCCCTGTCCCCCCTGCTCTGCTTTGTTTGCCGCTCTGCGGTTTCCGCTCTGCTCCTGCCTTGTTTACCGCTCTGCGGTTTCCGCTCTGCTCCTTCCTTGTTTACCGCTCTGCGGTTTCCGCTCTGCTCCTGCCTTGTTTACCGCTCTGCGGTTTCCGCTCTGCTCCTGCCTTGTTTACCGCTCTGCGGTTTCCGCTCTGCTCCTGCTTAGCTTGCCTCTCTTGCGGTTTCTGCCCTGCTCTTGCCTTGCTTGCCGCTCCTGCGGTTTCTGCTCTGCTCCTGCCTTGTTTGCCGCTCTGTGGTTTCTGCTCTGCTCATGCCTTGTTTGCCGCTCTGCGGTTTCCTCTCTGCTCCTGCCTACTTAGCCGCTCTGCGGTTTCCGCTCTGCTCCTGCCTTGTTTACTGCTCTGCGGTTTCCGCTCTGCTCCTGCCTTGTTTACCGCTCTGCGGTTTCCGCTCTGCTCCTGCCTTGTTTACCGCTCTGCGGTTTCCGCTCTGCTCCTGCTTAGCTTGCCGCTCTTGCGGTGTCCACTCTGCTCTTGCCTTGCTTGCCACTAGTGTTGAGCCACCCCCGTAGTGTTCGAGTTCGGTTCGGTTCGTCGAACACCCGTGTGTTCGCCAAACTGTTCGTCGAACTGTTCGTCGAACACCTTCGATCACCGTTAAAACCAATGGCAGGCAAACAAAAACACATAGAAACACATAGAAAACACCTTCAAAGGTGTCCAAAAGCTGACAAACTGCTCAGAAGACACAACTAACACATGGAAAAGTGACAAGTACATATAGTCATGCGAAAAGAAAAGAGGTGGAGGAGTAAAAGGAGGGGGAGACACAGATATAGGCATGTCATGCCCTTCTAAAATCCAAAAAGTGAGAAGCCGAGACGGCCAGTCCGCTCCTGCCCGTGCCACCTCCGTGTCGCCGGGTTTGTGCCAGAGCCGCGGTGAACCCCGACGGCCAGCCCCCCTCTCCCAATACTGGTGCCTGTCCGCTGGTGGGTCGAGAGAGCCCCCCTGTTGTGGAGGCAGCTCTAAGCTTTTTAATTTAAATTGTCCCTCTAATTTGAATGAATACACTTTAAATCCATTTACAAGGATCTATTGGAGGGCAAGTCTCATGCCAGCAGCCGCGTAATTCCAGCTCCAGTAGCGTCCACTAAAGCTGCTGCAGTTACAAAGCTTTTATAAGGATCGAGCTCGGCTGTCCACCGCAAGGCATCCTAGTGCCAGTCCCAGCCCCTATGCCTTGGGGTGCCTCCTGATGCTCTTCACTGAGTATCCCGTGGTCCCGAAGCATTTCCTTTGAAAAAATTAAGTGTCCAAACTACAGGTGGTGTAGCTTGCTTAACAGCCGGGATAATCCGCTGACTAGCAGACACTGCTACTAGGCACAAAGTATTTCCTGGGCTAGATGCAGTTAAAAATTTGTAAGTAGATACTCTCGTTGGATGCTGAGAAAGCATTCCATAGAGTCTCCTGGCACGCCATATATGATTCTCTTAAAAAGCTTGGGGTAGGGGTCTAGGGGACCCTTTTATAGCCAAAATCACGGCCCTGTATCACAATACGTCACCTAGGCTGAAGATAAATGGAACTGTAGCACCGAGGGCTCGGTTGCTACAGACGTATTGCACCTCACCCAGAGGTGTGATATCTCACTCTCAGATAAGGATGGAGTGTGGATCAGGACCCGACACCTGCATGCATTACACCACATTGCCGTGGGGCAGGGCGACCAATATGCCCCTGAGATGGGCACGACAGTCCCTGTCCCTGGCTGGAGTGGGGGGAGGGAACACTGAGGAAGGGGAACCCTGCAGTGCAGGAGCAGGGAGGAAGCAGTTCCTGGTTGCATTGAGAAGGGAGTATAAAAGGTGGGCACCATCTTAGTTCAGTGAAGAGAAGTCTGAGCAGAAGTGGCAGGGAGCAGGGGCTCTGCATGAGCTCTGCTCCGGAGGCGGGCCTAGTAACAGAGGCCCAGGCCTGCAAGAGGGAGAAGGAAGGAAGAGGAGCGGAGAAGGCTCCAGGAACGAGGAATGAAGGGATCCCAGGGGTGCGGACGGGCGAGTCGCCACCGCACGCCCGAATCCAACCGCGTGGAGGGGTCAGGCCAAAGGGGGAGACCGGTCCCCGAACTAGTGGAGGCAGGAAACGACCCTCAGCTAGAAACCGGAGGCTCTGACATTTTATGTGGCGCAGCCCCTTGCTCCACCCGCTAGGAAGGCACCACATAGGGTCAGGGAAACTGGCGCCAAGTTTACCAAGAGGAGGCCCGAGGCAGCCGGACAGAAGTGTTGGTAAGAAAGGCCAGACAAAGGACACACAAAGGGGGTCCTGTGAAGCGCTCCAAAGTTATCTGGGAGTTGTCTGAGCCCCTCACCTGGTGAGCACAGTACGACGTGGGCAGCCGTTACCTGCAGACGTGGTCTGGATAATAAGAACTGTGAGTAAAGGCCCTGAACTGCATCACTGAGTCCGTGTCGTTACTGCTGCTGCCCTGCACTATCACCCCCATCCTCCGCATACACTGCCCTGAGGCTATACTCCTCCCGTGGGGAGTTATGCTACGCTCTGCTGCACCCACAACACCAGCCTTAGCGGTCTGCCCTGTAGCGGCGGTTCACTCTGACCGCAATCCACGGGTGGCGTAGTCGGACATTTAAACATCAAAACCACATAAATAGTTCCGCCACTGGTTTGACCGCCCTGAGCCACGGAACCGGATCGCCGCCACGAAGACTACAACCACCAGCATCCACCAAAAAGGGTCCGGCTCCGGGTGTCCCAAGGCCCAGGGGGTGCGTCAGAACATTTTGATCACCTTTCACAATCACCAATGGGACAAGGCAGGGATGTCCTCTGTCCCCTCTCTTATACATCCTAGTGACGGAGCACCTGCTCTCATCAATTCGCCATAACCCCAATATTAGGTGGATTGAGGTGAGAGGCACCGAGTACAAGTGCTCTCTATTTGCTGATGATGTCCTAGTATATATCACTCAATCACATATATCCATCCCTGCTGTTATGGCTGAAATAGATCACTTTGTTACATGGTAAAATTTTAAAATCAATGCAGCGAAGTCTGAGGCCCTCGATGTCTCCCTCCCTAAATCCATATAGGATTCCATCCAGTCCAACTTTCCCTTTGCCTGGCCCTCACAGGGTATCAAATACTTAGGAATTCCTATTCATAGAGACCTCTCCCATCTATGTTATCTTAATTTTGGGCCCTTTATTGAACAATTCCATACAGACCACGGTTGGCAAGTTAGAACTGTAAGATTCACTACGTGAACCACTGGTGTTTTGTGGAAAAGCACATGTACACCGCGTTCCAAATTATTATGCAAAAAGTGTTTAGGAGTGATAAGGGAAGAATTTGTTTGTTTGTCAGTTAAACTCATTGATGGTGATGTGTGTCAGGGCTCTTTATATCACTGTAAGCAATTGCAGACACCTGTGCTAATTAGTTTGGCAGGTGTGTCCAATGAAAGGCAAGACTACTTAAGAAGGCTCTCTCACATTATTAAGCAGCCTACATTTTCTGCCAAAATGGGAAAGAAAAAGGATGTGTCGGCTGCTGAGAAGCAACAAATTGTGGAGTGTTTAGGTCAAGGCATGACTACAATCAACATTGTGCGATGATCAGGATGAAGTGTCTTGGCAATCAAGAAGTATGTAGCTGATTCACAGTACACACGTGTGCGTGCTGATAAGGGCAAATTGAGGACTCTTTCCTACAGGCAATTACGTCAGGTTGAAAGAGCAGCGGCAAAAAAGCCTTGTCATAGCAGCAGACAAGTTTTTGAAGCTGCTTGTGCCTCCAACGTCCCCCGAACAACAAGATGCAGGGTCCTTCAGAGGTTTGCAGCTGTGCATACGCCATCCTGTCGACCTCCTCTATCCACTTCACACAAGCAGAAACGGCTCCAGTGGGCCAAACATTACATGAAGACTGATTTCAAAACTGTTTTGTTCACGGATGAGTGCCGTGCAGCGCTCGATGGTCCAGATGAATGGAGTGGAGGATGGCTGGTTGATGGACACCCCACGCAAAACGGCTACAGCGCCAACAAGGAGGAGGTGGATTAATGTTTTGGGCTGGAATCATGGGGAGAGAGATTGTCGGCCCCTTTAGGATCCCTGAAGGCGCTAAAGATGAACTCCATAATGTATGTGGATTTTCTCAAACAGCACTTCCTGCCATGGTTCAAGAAGAAGAACCGTGTATTTCACAGCAAGATCATTTTTCTGCATGATAATGCACCATCTCATGCTGCACATAAAACATCTGCATCTCTGGCTGATATGGGCATAAAAGGGGACAAACTTATGGTGTGACCCCCATGCTCCCCATTAAAAGGAGTGTCTATGATGGCGGGAGGCAGTTCACATCTAAGCAACAGCTCTGGGAGGGTATTCTGTCCTCATGCAAAACAATTGAAGCAGAAACCATCCAAAACCTGACAAATTCAATGGACGAGAGAGTTCAGAAGCTCCTTTCGAACAAGGGGTCCTATGTGAAAATGTAACATCACCTAGAATAAAGTTTTGAGTTGAAAACTGTTTGATTTCAGTTTCTAACAACCTGCTAATGCTTATAATTTCAAAAATGACCATTTTTTTGGTCTTTATTAAAATGAAAAGGTTGATCGAAAAGTTTGGGGGATCTAAGAGTGTGGCAACCCAGTAGTCATGATTACTTCGAATTCTGACAATATGAGGGTCATGCTGCAGGTAGTGCAGCAAGAAGGCACTTATGTGTCTTGCGCATCTCGGAGCCCCAAAATTATTTTCCGGGCTAGATGCAGCTAAAAATTATTTTTAATTTTAAATCTGGTGAAGCTTATTATAGAAGGCCTAATAGGATCAGTGCTGCACACTGCTACAAAGCCCAAATTATTTTCCAGTCAAGATACAGAAAAACATGATTAGTAATTTGAAAGATTAAAACGGTTGGTAGGGTGATTTTAACCAATCATCAAGCTTTTACTCTCCCCAGGATGACACAGGGGTAGAAAAGTCGTTTCGGATCCATGATTTGTTCATCTTTATGAACGTGAGTCTGTCTACATTATCAGTGGAGAGCCGCGTGCGCTTATCTGTCAGCACACCACCAGCAGCGCTGAACACACGTTCAGACAGAACGCTGGCTGCGGGGCATGACAAGATCTCCAAGGCGTAAGTGGCTAGCTCCGGCCATTTATCCAGATTGGAAGCCCAAAAAGAGCAAGGGTCCAGTGACACAGTCGTGGCTTCAATGTTTACTTTGAGATACTCCTGTACCATCGTCTCTAGGCGTTGACTATTTGTCAGACTTCTTGTCTCCTGTGGCCTTGCAAAGGATGGGCTAAAAAAGTGGTGAAATGATTCCGCAAAATTGATGTTACCAGCAGATACTGTGGTTCTGTTACGGTTTGAGTGCTGAACACTTGACGGTCCCACGGTTGGCAAGTTGGAACTGTGAGATTCACTACGTGCACCACTGGTATTTTGTGGAAAAGCACATGTAAGATTCTGCAACAGTCTCTGCTGATACTCCTGCATGCGTGCATCCCTTTCTATGGCAGGAATAATTTCTGCAAATTTACTTTTGTACCGGGGATCTAACAGTGTGGCAACCCAGTAGTCAGGATTATTTCTAATTCTCACAATTCGAGGGTCATGTTGCAGGTAGTGCAGCAAGAAGGCACTCATGTGTGTTGCGCATACAGGAGCACCAAGTCCCTGTTGTGTTGGTGGCGAGGTAACAATCATGCTTCCTTCCTCTGTCCTCTCCCCCCAACCTCGCACAACAGAAATGTGATCAAGGTCTCCCTCATCTGATGAGTCTTCCATCAGTTCGTCCTCCACTTCTTCCTGGGCTCCTGCACCTTCCTCACTAGTTTGGCTGCTACCATGCGCCCTGGTAAAACCATCTCCCCCACCCTCACATGCCTGCCGCCTTGGTGCTGCCGACCGTCTGGACCTTGCAGATGTTAGCCCTTCCGCATACAACTCCTCCTCCTCTACTTCCTCCACCTCCTCTTGTGCCTCCACCTGACTCCGAATTCTGTTTAACATGTGCTCCAGCATGTAAATCACCGGAATAGTCATGCTGATAATGGCATTGTCAGCACTAAACATCTTCGTCGCCATTTCAAAACTGTGCAGAAGGGTGCATAGGTCCCTGATCTGAGACCACTCCTCCAGCGTGATTTGCCCCACCTCTGAATCTCGTTGGCCCAGGCTATACGTCAGAATGTATTGCACCAGGGCTTGTCGGTGCTGCCACAGTCGCTGCAACATGTGCAGAGTTGAATTCCACCGGGTAGGCACATCGCATTTTAGCCGGTGAAGTGGCAGGCCCAACGACTTCTGTAGATATGTAAGTCGCTGAGCTGCGGGATGCGAACGGCGGAAGTGAGCACACAGCGACCGTGCCCTCTGCAGAAGGCCATCTAGTCTGGGATAGTGGGCTAAAAATTGCTGGAAAACCAGGTTCAACACGTGAGCCATACAAGGCACGTGTGTGACATTGCCCCGGCGAAGGGCCGCACCCAGGTTTGCAGCATTGTCGCACACGGCCTTCCCTGGTTTCAGGTCCAGTGGAGACAACCATTCATGAAATTGGTTCTCCAGAGCTGACCACAACTCCTCAGCTGTGTGACTCACATTTCCCAGACATTTCAATGTAAAAACCGCCTGATGACGTTGAGCCCTACTGCCAGCATAGTAAGGAGGTGTGCAGGATCCCTTCTGCGCAGTTAGAAAGCTTGTGGCATGACCAGACAGGCTTTGGGTGCAGGTGGAAGACCGAGAGGAGGTTGAGGAGGCAGAAGCAGTGGAGGAACTTTGACATAAAGAGGATTGACGCACAACTCGTGGGGACGGCAAGACTTGGACAGCAGCCCCTTGTCCTGCTGTCACCATAGTTACCCAGTGCCCAGTCAGCGACATGTAACGCCCCTGTCCATGCCTACTCGTCCAAGTGTCTGTGGTGAAATGCACCCTGTCACACACAGAGTTTCTCAAAGAAGCGGTGATGTTGTGTGCGACATGCTGGTGGAGCGCAGGCACACCTTTCTTTGAGAAGTAGTGCCGACTGGGCATCTGGTACTGGGGCACTGCGACGGACATAAGGTCTCGAAAATCCTCTGTGTCCACCAGGCGGAAAGGCAGCATTTCTGTAGCCAAGAGCTTGCAGATGGTGAAATTCAACCTCTTAGCTTTCTCATGGCTAGGAGGAAATGGTCTTTTACTTGTCCACATCTGAGGGACCGAGGGCTGGCTATTGTGCTTAGACGGGGTTGATAAGGGTGTCCCCGGCAAACTGCCGGTCTGTGAGGAAGATGCAGGCGGACATGTTAGGTTGCCTTGATCCAAAGGTGGTGCTATCGATGTCGGACAGCGCTCAAGACCAGCTGGTGTTACCACCTCCAAAGAAAATGATGACCTGCCAATCACGCTGGCTGTTGCGGGTAAAGAGGTGGCAGGTCTGCGCCCCAAAACAGGTGTGACTGCTGTCCCCCCAGTCACAGAGGATGAAGAGGCCGCGGATGCACAAGATATGGCAGACGGTGGTTGGCCCGGCCGGCTAGGCCGCATTGTAGCACACTGAGCTTCCCACTGCAACTTATGCTTCATGTCCATGTGCCGGTTCATGCATGAAGTACTCAAACTATGTATTTTTTGGCCTCTACTTAGCTTTTGCTGACAAATGTTACAGATAACACGAGTTGGGTCATCTTTATCGATCTGAAAAAATGCCCAGGCTATGCAAGGCTTAGCACCCATGCGACCTGAAGAGCCACCACGACTTGTGGTGAGAGGCAGAGTTGTGTTTGAGGATGCAGTTGTTGACGTGCTTCCAGTACTACGTCTCTGTCCAGGAAGGCGGAACCTGACCTCGTCGTCACTAGCATCTTCCTCCACCTCCTCTGCTGACCTCATCTCTTGGCTGACTGTGGGTTGACAGTAAGTGGGATCTCCGACCTCATCATCATCACCCTGTGCGTTATCACACCCGTCGTCCTCAGAGCCAACCTGTTCCTGCCCTGACAAAAAACTAAAGTTGTCGCTCCAATCAGGTATTTGAGTCTTATCATCGTCTTCCTCATTGTCTCCACCAACAGGAGTTACAGTTTGGGAATGAGGGTCTACATTATGGTCAGAACCTTCTGCGTCTGGTCCTGGATCCGACTCATAAATATTCTGGGCATCAGTGCAGTTCATTTCCTCGTCTGGATTCACAGAAGCGCTGGAGTCGACCTCTTATTCCCAGGCTATAGTATGAGTAAACAGCTCTGCAGACTCAACCATCTGTTCTACCTCATACTCAGACGGGCAGCTGGAGATTTGGGAGCTGTGAGGAAGCAAGTGCGATTTGGGTGACACCTTTGAGGACTGGAGTATTTGTGATGTTGAAGTTGATGTGGAGGAGAGCCCACTTAAAGGAGCACTTGATATCCGTTGAAGCACCTGCTGTTTTTGTGCCTCATCTGGAATTTGTAGCGATTGGCGTGGCCGTAAGAAAGGGATCTTATCACATTGTCCGCTAAAATAAGTAGACAATTTAGTTTGGCTGGAAGATGGTCTTTCTTCTGCACCTACCCCACTGACACAACCTTTTTTCCCCTTCCCAACACGCCTATTCCCCTTTCCACCAGCAGCAGGCCTTTTTCCACTCTCTTTGGTGGTTAACTAATTCACAACTCTGGAGTTGTTTGCACAAAAAAACAATGGATGGTAACCGAGCAGAGCTGAGTGGCCAAACTGTGGTATTAGGCCAAAACTATTGGCTGGGTTAGATGCAGAAAAAAATTATTTTTAATTTGCAACCTGATGGAGGTCAGTATAGATGGACTAATAGACCAAGTCCCACACACCACTAGAAGCCCAAATATTTTTTCAGAGCTAGATGCAGAAATTTTTTTTATTCAATTTGCAACCTGATGGAGGTCAGTATAGATGGACTAATAGACCAAGTCCCACACACTGCTAGAAGCCCAAATATTTTTTCAGAGCTAGATGCAGAAAAAAATTATATTCAATTTGCAACCTGCTGGAGGTCAGTATAGAAGGACTAATAGAACAAGTCCCACACACTGCTAGAAGCCCAAATATTTTTTCAGAGCTAAATGAAGAAAAAAATTATTTTTAATTTGCAACCTGATGGAGGTCAGTATAGATGGACTAATAGACCAAGTCCCACACACTGCTAGAAGCCCAAATATTTTTTCAGAGCTAGATGCAGAAAAAAATTATTTTTAATTTGCAACCTGATGGAGGTCAGTATAGATGGACTAATAGACCAAGTCCCACACACCGCTAGAAGCCCAAATATTTTTTCAGAGCTAGATGCAGAAATTTTTTTTATTCAATTTGCAACCTGATGGAGGTCAGTATAGATGGACTAATAGACCAAGTCCCACACACTGCTAGAAGCCCAAATATTTTTTCAGAGCTAGATGCAGAAAAAAATTATTTTTAATTTGCAACCTGCTGGAGGTCAGTATAGAAGGACTAATAGAACAAGTCCCACACACTGCTAGAAGCCCAAATATTTTTTCAGAGCTAAATGAAGAAAAAAATTATTTTTAATTTGCAACCTGATGGAGGTCAGTATAGATGGACTAATAGACCAAGTCCCACACACTGCTAGAAGCCCAAATATTTTTTCAGAGCTAGATGCAGAAAAAAATTATATTCAGTTTGCAACCTGATGGAGGTCAGTATAGATGGACTAATAGAATGATGCTATGCCCAAAAGATTTTACTTCACTAGGTGCAGTAAAAAAATTGGTATTCTATACACAGGTGGTATATCTTGCAACACAGATAGGCTACTCCACTGACTAACACACTCTGCAATAGGCCAAAAAGGATTAGCTTTGCTAGATTCAGCCAAATGCTGTGAAAAAAACTTGCACAGCACTGGCACAGACCTGCCTGGCAAAAACTGATAGGAACTGATGTAACCTAGTCCTGAAAAGGACTCCAATTACAATTAGTCTTTACCACCACAATCTATCTATTTAAGAGCACAGACCTGCTTGATAAAAGTCGTAAGAAATGCTGTAACCTAGTCCTTAAAAAGACTGCAATCACAACTATTCCCTACTCCCAAGCTATCTGTATATTTGTGCGAAAATTGGCTTGAAATTAACAAGGTATAGCGCACACAGCAACAGCGGTGCCGTCTAACACGCAGCTGCAGCAGTGAGAAAATGGTGGCGACGGGGAAAATGGCTTGGTCTTATAGGGCAAGGACATGTGACATACACTGCCAATCACACATGCCCTTGCTTGTGTGAAAAAAAGCACTTCGCTCCGTGTGTGCGCTGCTGATAGGCTGACAGATTGCACCTCCCCACTGCAAATGCGGGAAAGAGAAAAAAAAATGGAGATCTTCATTGTTCCTGCAGAGATCCATCCCCTGCCCCTCCCCCAGCCCCGCTGTACACTCAAACTGCGTATTAACATTAATTTTCATCATTACTGAGAAAAAATCCAGTTATGATTTTGGTGCACGAACAGTTATCGAACATAACCTCGAACAGCCGAATTTTTCTCAAATTGTTCGTGTTCGCCGACCGGCTCGAACACCGCCCAAAACAGCTCGAATTTGAGATTGGCGAACAGTTCGAGTAGAACAACGCTCATCTCTACTTGCCACTCCTGCGGTTTCTGCTCTGCATCTGCTCGCTGCTCCGGCAGTCCTGTCCTGCTCTGCTTCTGCTCGCTGCTCCGGCAGTCCCGTCCTGCTCTGCATCTGCTCGCTGCTCCGGCAGTCCTGTCCTGCTCTGCTTGCGCTCGCTGCTCTGGCAGTCCCGTCCTGCTCTGCTCTTGCCCACCGCTTCGGGCATTCCCTCTCTGCTGTGTTTGGCTACCGCATCTGCGGTTCTGTTTCTGTGACCCAGTCTGTACTGGGTCTTGTCCTCTCTGTGCTCCAGCCCGTCCTTTCGGCCAGTACCTCCCCGCCTGCATACTCGCCTGTATCCACCCGTCTGCATACCTGCCGTGTTCGCTTATATCCACCAGTCTGTGCCAGCCTAACCTGCCTGTTCCAGGAATCCCTGTGTGGGTCAACCCCCGTGTCCGGAGTTTGACCTGGAGTAGCACCTGGTCCCTCTGCCCGGTTTCTCCTTGGTGCACTGGCGTCGTATGCCGTCGTGCCACCTTGGTCGGATCGGCCAGATACTTAGTCACGCCCCTCCAGGCACTCTCCGGTTCATGGTCCAGTGGAACCACTACTCCCGCACACGCCAGTCAGTCCGGGCGTGTGAATAAAAGCGAGCAATCTGGCCGTGACGGGGCGGGCTCCGAAGGGTCCATGCAAAGGCTGTGCCATCCCTACAGGTGTGGTTTTTTAGCAGTGATTCACCCGCCGCATCAGGTGTCTTCAAAAATGTCTTGGCGCTGTGTCTCCTACAGGCTAAACCCTTCATCGCGGTAATGCGACAGAAAAAGCAAGCTGGACCCGTAACTTGGGGGCGGAGCGAGACGTCCAGGGGTGAATGAAGGAAGAGGGTGAGATGGTTGCCAGTGACTTTGAGCTGCTCTTCAGGGGGGAGGGTCGTGTTGCCTGCAAAGGTCTTCTGCTTGGGGTTACCGGTGGTTGCCTCCAGCCACGCGGGAGACGCTGGTCCTGGTGAAAAGGAGCCTAGTATTAAAAGTAAAGAAGCAACAATGCTGGAGGCCCACGGTGATTAGAAGGATGCTGGTATTTTGCAGAGATGAAATAGCGCAAGAGAGAAAGCAAATGAAAAAAAGAAAAGAGAATGAATGTGTGCACTTGTGAAAGGGAATGGAAAAAAGGCATAGAAGAGAGTGCCCCCTGCTGGTGGAAGGAAAGAAAAAGCAAAAGCCTACAGCACCTTGTATTCCCAGGTGGTCTCCCATCCAAGTACTAAGCAGGCCCAACACTGCTTAGCTTCTGAGATCAGACAAGATTGGGCGTGCTCAGGGTGGTGTGGCCGTAGGCAGAGACAAGCCTCTCACTTGCTGCTTTTCTACTTTGAAGTCTGGCTGCCGGCTGCCCTTTCCAGTGCTCAGCAAGACCAGGTCCTTTTGTGCTTTCCATTCTCTTCAATTTTTTTGCTGGCTTCCTTAAAAGGTCTTGTAGACACAACGCCCCACTCAGAGCCGCTGAGCTCACTGATCGGCTGCAGCCCTGTCGACGGAACGTCGGCTTCACGGCCAATGCCACAGGCCGGGAGCAGAGGCGAGACTCACCGGTAGACCCGGGTAGGGTGAGTAGAGCGCGGTTAGTTGCTTTCTAATAGCCTGCAGCCGGGGATTAACTTTTAATGAAAGGGAACAATCCCTTTGACTGTCTGCAGCGCGCCACACCTAGGAAGCGCACTCTCACACACAAGCCAGCATGCACACGTGCTCGCACGTGACAACACCCCCTATCTGCCCCTACAACCTCTCCGTCACCATGCGTCAGACTCTCCTGCCTGTTTTATGATTTCAGGGCCCTAGCAGGAATCACCCCCCCCTCACCAATTCCTTCCGCACCTTCCTTGCACTGAGGTTAGCTCTTTGTCAGCCGTCTGGCTTGGTTACACAAGCTTCTTTGCAGAGAAACATGTTACTTGTGCTGGCCCTCACTAGGCGGCCGGCATCCAAAACCTTATCGGGCACCTGCTGAAAGCCTGGCCCCTTCACGGCCCTGGGTGCTTTTAACGCCATCATTTCCATACAGCGAGCTGGGGAGTCAATAAGCACTCCTAACCGTGGCAAGGAGCTCGGTGTCAGGCCTGCGTGGTAGCGTACTTAGCTGCCAACTGGCTCAGAGGCCTTGGGGCTTCCATCGTCTAAGATACTTAAGGTTGGTGTCCGGCAAGGAGCCTTTCCATGCTAGCTGAGCTGGGCAGTAGCTCAAAACATCATCAAAATAGTCTACAGCACCCAGTGTTCCCAGGAAGTCTCCCATCCAAGTACTGTCCGAGCCCAGCCCTGGTTTGCTTCCGAGATCAGACGATATCGAGCATATCCAAGGTGGTATGGCCAGTAGACACTGCTCGATCTATCGCCCGGCCAGCCTTTCTCAGGATCGCTTGGTTGCGAGCAATCTGGCCGTGACGGGGCGGGCTCCGAAGGGTCCATGAAAATGCTGTACCGTCCCTACAGGTGTGGTTTGTTTAGCAGTGATTCACCCGCCGCATCAGGTGTCTTCAAAAATATCTCGGCGCAGGGTCTCCTGCAGGCTAAACCCTTCATCGCGGTAATGTGACAGAAAGAGCAAGCTGGACCCGTAACTTGGGGGCGGAGCGAGACGTCCAGGGGTGAATGAAGGAAGAGGGTGAGATGGTTGCCAGTGACTTTGAGCTGCTCTTCAGGGGGGGGGGTCGTATTGCCTGCAAAGGTCTTCTGCTTGGGGTTACCGGTGGTTGCCTCCAGCCACGCGGGAGGCGCTGGCCCTGGTGAAAAGGAGCCTAGTATTAAAAGTAAAGAAGCAACAATGCTGGAGGCCCACGGTGATCAGAATGATGCTGGTATTTTGCAGAAATGAAATAGCGCAAGAGAGAAAGCAAATGAAAAAAAGAAAAGAGAATGAATGTGTGCACTTGTGAAAGGGAATGGAAAAAAGGCGTAGAAGAGAGTGCCCCCTGCTGGTGGAAAGAAGGAAAGAGCAAAAGCCTACTGCACCTGGAATTCCCAGGCGGTCTCCCATCCAAGTACTAACCAGGCCCAACGCTGCTTAGCTTCCGAGATCAGATGAGATCGGGCGTATCCAAGGTGGTATGGCCAGTAGACGCTGCTCGATCCATCGCCCGGCCAGCCTTTCTCAGGATCGCTTGGTGGCGAGCAATCTGGCCGTGATGGGGCGGGCTCCGAAGGGTCCATGCAAAGGCTGTGCCGTCCCTACAGGTGTGGTTTGTTTAGCAGTGATTCACCCGCCGCATCAGGTGTCTTCAAAAATGTCTCGGCGCAGGGTCTCCTGCAGGCTAAACCCTTCATCACGGTAATGTGACAGAAAAAGCAAGCTGGACCCGTAACTTGGGGGCGGAGCGAGACGTCCAGGGGTGAATGAAGGAAGAGGGTGAGATGGTTGCCAGTGACTTTGAGCTGCTCTTCAGGGGGGAGGGTCGTGTTGCCTGCAAAGGTCTTCAGCTTGGGGTTACCGCTGGTTGCCTCCAGCCACGCGGGAGACGCTCGTACTAGTATTAAAAGTAAAGAAGCAACAATGCTGGAGGCCCACGGTGATCAGAAGGATGCTGGTATTTTGCAGAGATGAAATAGCGCAAGAGAGAAAGCAAATGAAAAAAAGAAAAGAGAATGAATGTGTGCACTTGTGAAAGGGAATGGAAAAAAGGCATAGAAGAGAGTGCCCCCTGCTGGTGGAAGGAAGGAAAAAGCAAAAGCCTAAAGCACCAGGTATTCCCAGGCGGTCTCCTATCCAAGTACTAACCAGGCCTGACCCTGCTTAGCTTCCGAGATCAGGTGTGTTCAGGGTGGTGTGGCCGTAGGTAGAGACAAGCCTCTTACTTGCTTCTTTTCTACTTTGAAGTCTGGCTGCCGGATGCCCTTTCCAGTGTTCAGCAAGACCAGGTCCTTTTGTGCTTTCCCTTCTCTTCAATTTTTTTGCTGGCTTCCTTAAAAGGTCTTGTAGACACAACGCCCCACTCAGAGCCGCTGAGCTCACTGATCGGCTGCAGCGCTGTCGACGGAACGTCAGCTTCACGGCCAATGCCACAGGCCGGAAGAAGAGGCGATACTCACCGGTAGACCCGGGTAGGGTGAGTAGAGCGCGGTTAGTTGCTTTCTAATCGCCTGCAGCCGGGGATTAACTTTTAATGAAAGGGAACAATCCCTTTGACTGTCTGCAGAGCGCCACACCTAGGAAGCGCACTCTCACACACAAGCCAGCATGCACATATGCTCGCACGTGACAACACCCCCTATCTGCCCCTACAACCTCTCCGTCACCATGCGTCAGACTCTCCTGCCTGTTTTATGATTTCAGGGCCCTAGCAGGAATCACCCCCCCTCCCCAATTCCTTCCTTGCCTTCCTTGCACTGAGGTTAGCTCTTTGTCAGCCGTCTGGCTTGGTTACACAAGCTTCTTTGCAGAGAAACATGTTACTTCTGCTGGCCCTCGCTAGACGGCCGGCATCCAAAACCTTCCCTGGGCACCTGCTGAAAGCCTGGCCCCTTCACGGCCCCGGGTGCTTTTAACGCCATCATTTCCACACGGCGAGCTGCGGAGTCAATAAGCACTCCTAGCCGTGGCAAGGAGCTCGGTGTCAGGCCTGCGTGAAGAGCGGCGGGGTAGCGTACTTAGCTGCCAACTGTCTCAGAGGCCTTGGGGCTTCCATCATCTAAGTTACTTAAGGTCGGTGTCCGGCAAGGCGCCGTTCCATGCTTGCCGAGCTGGGCAGTAGGGCAAAACGTCATCAAAATGGTCTACAGCACGCGGTGTTCCCAGGAGGTATCCCATCCAAGTACTGTCCGAGCCCAGCCGAGATCAGGCGTATCCAAGGTGGTATGGCCAGTAGACGCTGCTTGATCCATCGCCCGGCCAGCCTTTCTCAGGATCGCTTGGTGGCGAGCAATCTGGCCGTGACGGTGCGGGCTCCGAAGGGTCCATGCAAAGGCTGTGCCGTCCCTACAGCTGTGGTTTGTTTAGCAGTGATTCACCCGCCGCATCAGGTGTCTTCAAAAATGTCTCGGCGCAGGGTCTCCTGCAGGCTAAACCCTTCATCGCGGTAATGTGACAGAAAGAGCAATCTGGATCCGTAACCTGGGGGCGGAGCGAGACGTCCAGGGGTGAATGAAGGAAGAGGGTGAGATGGTTGCCAGTGACTTTGAGCTGCTCTTCAGGGGGGAGGGTCGTGTTGCCTGCAAAGGTCTTCTGCTTGGGGTTACCGGTGGTTGCCTCCAGCCACGCGGGAGACGCCGGTCCTGGTCAAAAGGAGCCTAGTATTAAAAGTAAAGAAGCAACAATGCTGGAGGCCCACGGTGATCAGAAGGATGTTGGTATTTTGCAGAGATGAAATAGCGCTAGAGAGAAAGCAAATGAAAAAAAGGAAAAGAGAATGTATGTATGCACTTGTGAAAGGGAATGGAAAAAAGGCACAGAGGAGAGTGCCGCCTGCTGGTGGAAGGAAAGAAAAGGCAAAAGCCTACTGCACCTGGTATTCCTAGGCAGTCTCCCATCCAAGTACTAACCAGGCCTGACCCTTGTTAGCTTCCAAGATGAGATGAGACCAGGCTTGTTCAGGGTGGTGTGGCCTTAAAGTCAGGCAAGCCTCTCACTTGCTGCTTTTTTACTTTGAAGTCTGGCTGCCGGCTGCCCTTTCCAGGGCTCTGCAAGACCAGGTCCTTTTGTGCTTTCCCTTCTCTTCAATTTTTTTGCTGGCTTCCTTAAAAGGTCTTGTAGACACAACGCCCCACTCAGAGCCGCTGAGTTCACTGATTGGCTGCAGCGCTGTCGACGGAACGTCAGCTTCACGGCCAATGCCACAGGCCGGGAGCAGAGGCGAGACTCACCGGTAGACCCGGGTAGGGTGAGTAGAGCGCGGTTAGTTGCTTTCTAATAGCCTGCAGCCGGGGATTAACTTTTAATGAAAGGGAACAATCCCTTTGACTGTCTGCAGCGCGCCACACCTAGGAAGCGCACTCTCACACACAAGCCAGCATGCACACGTGCTCGCATGTGAAAACACCCCCTATCTGCCTCTACAACCTCTCCGTCACCATGCGTCAGACTCTCCTGCCTGTTTTATGATTTCAGGGCCCTAGCAGGAATCACTCCCCCCCTCCCCAATTCCTTCCGCACCTTCCTTGCCTTCCTTGCACTGAGGTTAGCTCTTTGTCAGCCGTCTGGCTTGGTTACACAAGCTTCTTTTCAGAGAAACATGTTACTTCTGCTGGCCCTCGCTAGGCGGCCGGCATCCAAAACCTTCCCTGGGCACCTGCTGAAAGCCTGGCCCCTTCACGGCCCCGGGTGCTTTTAACGCCATCATTTCCACACGGCGTGCTGCGGAGTCAATAAGCACTCCTAGCCGTGGCAAGGAGCTCGGTGTCAGGCCTGCGTGAAGGCGGCGGGGTAGCGTACTTAGCTGCCAACTGGCTCAGAGGCCTTGGGGCTTCCATCATCTAAGTTACTTAAGGTCGGTGTCCGGCAAGGCACCGTTCCATGCTAGCTGAGCTGGGCAGTAGGGCAAAACTTCATCAAAATAGTCTATAGCACCCGGCGTTCCCAGGAAGTCTCCCATCCAAGTACTGTCTGAGCCCAGCCCTGCTTTGCTTCCGAGATCAGATGAGATCAGGCGTATCCAAGGTGGTATGGCCAGTAGACGCTGCTTGATCCATCGCCCGGCCAGCCTTTCTCAGGATCGCTTGGTGGCGAGCAATCTGGCTGTGACGAGGCGGGCTCCGAAGTGTCCATGCAAAGGCTGTGCCGTCCCTACAGGTGTGGTTTGTTTAGCAGTGATTCACCCGCCGCATCAGGTGTCTTCAAAAATTTCTCGGCGCAGGGTCTCCTGCAGGCTAAACCCTTCATCGCGGTAATGTGACAGAAAGATCAAGCTGGACCCGTAACTTGGGGGCGGAGCGAGACGTCCAGGGGTGAATGAAGGAAGAGGGTGAGATGGTTGCCAGTGACTTTGAGCTGCTCTTCAGGGGGGAAGGTCGTGTTGCCTGCAAAGGTCTTCTGCTTGGGGTTACCGGTGGTTGCCTCCAGCCACGCGTGAGACGCTGGTCCTAGTATTAAAAGTAAAGAAGCAACAATGCTGGAGGCCCACGGTGATCAGAAGGATGCTGGTATTTTGCAGAGATGAAATAGCGCAAGAGCGAAATCAAATGAAAAAAAGAAAAGAGAATGAATGTGTGCACTTGTGAAACGGAATGGAAAAAAGGCATAGAAGAGAGTGCCCCCTGCTGGTGGAAGGAAAGAAAAAGCAAAAGCTTACAGCACCTGGTATTCCCAAGCGGTCTCCCATCCAAGTACTAACCAGACCCAACCCTGCTTATCTTCCGAGATCAGAGGAGATCAGGCATATTCAGGGTGGTTTGGCCGTAAGCAGAGACAAGCCTCTCACTTGCTGCTTTTCTACTGTGACGTCTGGCTGCCGGCTTCCCTTCCCAGTGCTCAGCAAGACCAGGTCCTTTTGTGCTTTCCCTTCTCTTCAATTTTTTTGCTGGCTTCCTTAAAAGGTCTTGTAGACACAACGTCCCACTCAGAGCCGCTGAGCTCACTGATCGGCTGCAGCGCTGTCGACGGAACGTCAGCTTCACGGCCAATACCACAGGCCGGGAGCAGAGGCGAGACTCACCGGTAGACCCGGGTAGGGTGAGCAGAGCGCGGTTAGTTGCTTTCTAATAGCCTGCAGCCGGGGATTAACTTTTAATGAAAGGGAACAATCCCTTTGACTGTCTGCAGCGCGCCACACCTAGGAAGCGCACTCTCACACACAAGCCAGCATGCACATGTGCTCGCACGCGACAACACACCCTATCTGCCCCTACAACCTCTCCGTCACCATGCGTCAGACTCTCCTGCCTGTTTTATGATTTCAGGGCCCTAGCAGGAATCACCCCCCCTCCCTCCCCAATTCCTTCCTTGCCTTCCTTGCACTGAGGTTAGCTCTTTGTCAGCCGTCTGGCTTGGTTACACAAGCTTCTTTGCAGAGAAACATGTTACTTCTGCTGGCCCTCGCTAGGCGACCTGCATCCAAAACCTTCCCTGGGAACCTGCTGAAAGCCTGGCCCCTTCACGGCCCCGGGTGCTTTTAACGCCATCATTTCCACACGGCGAGCTGCGGAGTCAATAAGCACTCCTAGCCGTGGCAAGGAGCTCGGTGTCAGGTCTGCGTGAAGGCGGCGGGGTAGCGTACTTAGCTGCCAACTGGCTCAGAGGCCTTGGGGCTTCCATCATCTAAGTTACTTAAGGTCGGTGTCCGGTGTGGCGCCGTTCCATGCTAGCCGAGCTGGGCAGTAGGGCAAAACGTCATCAAAAAGGTCTACAGCACCCGGTGTTCCCAGGAGGTATCCCATCCAAGAACTGTCCGAGCCCAGCCATGCTTTGCTTCCGAGATCAGACGAGATCAGGCGTATCCAAGGTGGTATGGCCAGTAGACGCTGCTTGATCCATCACCCGGACTGCCTTTGTCAGGATCGCTTGGTGGCGACCAATCTGGCCGTGACGGGGCGGGCTCCGAAGGGTCCATGCAAAGGCTGTGCCGTCCCTACAGGTGTGGTTTATTTAGCAGTAATTCACCCGCCGCATCAGGTGTCTTCAAAAATGGCTCGGCGCAGGGTCTCCTGCAGGCTAAACCCTTCATCGCGGTAATGTGACAGAAAGAGCAAGCTGGACCCGTAACTTGGGGGCTGAGCGAGACGTCCAGGGGTGAATGAAGGAAGGAGGTGGGATGGTTGCCAGAGACTTTGAGCTGCTCTTCAGGGGGGAGGGTCGTGTTGCCTGCAAAGGCCTTCTGCTTGGGGTTACCGGTGGTTGCCTCCAGCCACCCGGGAGACGCTGGTCCTGGTGAAAAGGAGCCTAGTATTAAAAGTAAAGAAGCAACAATGCTGGAGGCCCACAGTGATCAGAAGGATGCTGGTATTTTGCAGAGATTAAATAGCGCAAGAGAGAAAGCAAATGAAAAAAAGAAAAGAGAATGAATGTGTGCACTTGTGAAAGGGAATGGAAAAAAGGCATAGAAGAGAGTGCCCCCTGCTGGTGGAAGGAAGGAAAAAGCAAAAGCCTACAGCACCTGGCATTCCCAGGCGGTCTCTGTTAAATGGTTAATTATGGAAATTCATTTGGAATGTTAATCGATAATCATTTTTCTGAGTTCTATGCCTCAGCCATCGTGTCTAGTTGACATGCGCTATTTGTGTGTGTATTTTTGGTTCACTACCATATGTAGAACAGGTGTCCATACGACTGGCTATAAAAGCCCATGGTACAGAAAGGGGGGGCTCTCTTGCTCTGCCCACCCCACAAGACACAGAATCTTCATGCTGAGAAGCAGATGACATGTAGGCCTGTACACATGCTGGACAAAGACATGATTTACCAGCCAGGATCCAAGGAAAGATGGGTGAATCTCAACAATTAAGCTAATTATGGACAAATGGACAATTACTTTATAACTAATTATTGTATGTACCTGCTGCAATCTGATTCTTTTTAATGGACAATCCAAGATTAAATAGATACATTTTTTTATAAGAATATCGTGATATTGATACTTTGAGAAGTCCTCAGTAGAAAAAAATAATACAGGAAGAGTATTATTTTACAATGGTGAGCCAGCCAGTCCTGTTTTTTTGTTTTTTAAATTAAGTAAGTGAATTTCTTCCGTGAACAAGTGGGGAGTCCTGACGAGCTGAACAGCTGTTGTTCACGTGTCAGTAAATTCAATAGTTTGTCACGAGAAGCAGAAAGGACCTACAGACTGAGGAAAGACAGGAAGCAGAGGTACTAACAAGGAACAGAATCACACAGGAAAAGAATCAGACGAACTGAAGACAGGACGTGCTGATAAAGAGAAGCCAAGGAATCTTAAGGTAGGCAAAATATGGATATAATTTCTTCTTTTGCTAAACAAAGTAATATTAATTTCAAAGGTAATGTAGGAGATGACATAGAAGTTTTGTGGCTCAGTTTATACAAAGAATGTGAATTGCAGAATTTACAGTTAACTTCTAAATTGGTAAATAGAGACAAACAGAAATTGAGAAATATTCTACATTTGGTAGATTTTTTTCATAGTCTTGTGTTAGAGATTTCTAAGCAGGAAAATAGTGTAGAAGTGTCAGACGGTGATACTGATTCTGACTGTAATGTGGAAAATGAACAAGAAGTAAGACACGTGTCTGTAGCTGAAGGTGACCTTGGGTCTGACCAAGAGACGGACATACAGAAACCTGACATGGGAGGAGACATGACTGACATACGAGAAACCGACATACTAGGTGGTGTGGGAGGAGACGTGAGTGACGTAGGAGGAACGGACGTACAAGAGCCACTAAAAATATCAGAGAATTCTGGAATTACCCAGGCTCAACTCCAAATTAAAATGAGGAAAAATTTGCTGAAATTATACAAAATCATGCCAAAATATGATGTCAAAATCCATGCCTGTAGAAATTCAGAGACATTTGAGAGCTTCTCTGATAAGTTTGATTTATCCAATGAGGAGAGGAATCACTTATTTAAAATATGGATTCCTGTGACATTGTCCAGACGTTTACATTTAATGCCCTGTGAAAATGACTCTCCTAATGGATGGGAAAATGATTCGGACAGATTAAGATATTTGATTTATTGTGTCACAAAGGATTTTCCCAACATAGAAGATCTGCAGAAACTAAGGATTGGTAGGAAGGAATGTACATATACATGCATGTCCATATTTGAACGGTTGTACAAAGCTCTCATCAAAAATGGAAAAGTACAACATATGATAACAACTTTTGTACAAAAATTCATTCTATTTTCAACTGATGTAACTTAAGACCGGGCAGCCAGTGAAAAAAGAATCTAAGACAAGAGTTTTTTCAAGTGTCTGAAATTCCAGTGACTTACTCTCATATTATATAATATGTACTTGGGGAATATTCAAAGAAATATAAAGATATTCAATTGATATGGCAATGCGCATTAATAAATTGGGATACAACAATTTTGGGTAAAATATATATATATATATATCTAAAACTTCATATGTGGAATGTTTGAGTTGAACAGATCTGTGAATGTCAGAGTGAAGGTGACAGATGAGTAAATCAGCAGCTGCTAAGTGTGATTGATGTGACAGAGGCCTCGTATGTTTGTATGTTTGAAAAAAAAAATGTTTCTTTATGTGAAGGTACAAAAATATATTTAATTCTGAGGAAATTATAATACATAATTAGGTATTATCTACATATGTATATTTCTATATTTCTTTAATAATTATTATTTCTTGATTTAACTAATAGTGGATAAGGGCAACCACACATCAAAATGGTTTACAAAGCAAATTTATATTTAGAATAATTTTCCACATGATAATATTCTTGAATAACTATAATATTATTTTTAATGGTTACCTAAATAGATACACACCTCTCTTTAGTCAAATCTATGCTACTCATCGCTATGAAATTTATGCACAATATTTCTAGAAGAATAATTATTTTTAATTTGGTTCTGATATATACATAAATTTTATAAAATAATATTTTTGGTATTAAGGGGGAAAATGTGTTTTTGATCCTGATTACATAATCACTTTTGAACAATACTTATTTTCCACACATTTTAATAAAGAAGAAATAATAATAAGGTACTATGGTATAATTAAGAAGGGTATTACATGCAAAGTTGCATAATTTAATATTTTTTGGTGGTACAAGGTTATGACAAATATGAAATCATCCAGATAATGGAGATATAAGGGTATTTTTTATGGAGAATATAATTACTCTGCATTTGTCATTAAAATTTAAAGGCCTTATTTTTATTTTTATTCTTATTTTTACTCTTAATTTTATTTTTCATTTTTAAAATTTTATTCTTACTTTATACTTCTTATTTTTCTATTTTTTCATTTTTTAATTCTCATTTGATTTTATTTCAGTTCAATATCTCAATTGAGAAAACACATTAATATTTAATAAAGTAATGTCTAATACAAGAGTATTGCTTCATTAAATATATATTGCTAAGGAAAAAAATGTTTACATTTTCTGAGTAAACACAATTCATTCATTCATTTATTCATTCATTCATTCATTCATACATTCATATATTTATTCATTTTGGTTTAGGAGTATACATTCTTTGATATTATTGGTTTAATAAAGATATAAAAACTTGTTTTTTCAAAATACACTGACACCTATGGGTTGGAAAAGGTAATTACACCTATGACATAAAAATGTTCTATCATATGGAGAACTTGATTGATAATGAATTATTATCTATTATTGTTTATTATTCCAAACATAATTTATTTTAATATTTTGATAATAATTAGATGGATATTACTGATTGCTGTGGTACGCTGTGATATTATAGGTTAGGAAAAACTGCCAGATTTGGTATCAGATTAGGGAATGAAGACTTCAATCAAGACACTGCAATTATGAATTCTATCTTAATAAAGACTTTTAATTTTTATAAATCAAAGAGATTCTCAAAAGTTACAAGAAGAAGCAACTGATATCCGGACGTCTCAGAAGGTAACAGGTGTGAATGCTGAGTGTTATAATAGACTGTGTCCATTGCATACAATACAATTCACACCACTGATCACCAGGACGGCAGAGGACGATGATCCTATATGTACTGTGTTGTGTTCAAGTTTCATCACGTTCCACTGGTTTCTTATCACCTGCAACGCTTCAATGAAAGCTGGTGAACAGGTAATACCTGGCATATGTGTCCTGTATATAAAGGACTGAGTACTGGTTATGGTGCTATATAAAGCAGGAAAGTGTCAAGTTAACCCTTGCTTTACTGACCAAAGACTTCACATCTGTTCCAAAAGTGACACGAGACCAGTGCGGACACACGGAAGATTCCAAAGACGATCCAACGTAAGTCCAGGTGACACTGCACAGATATTAAAGCTACATTTCATCCATGGACTTTGTTTTCTTATCAACTGACACACATGATCTTTCTAATAAAGAGTACAGTTTATGGACTGAACAATAATGAACACAATTATGGACTGTACAATATCTACATGCTGTAATTTATTTCAAAGGAGTTTTCATCTAAAGACTGTGTTATAAAAGAACCAAGAAGAAGACGAGACGACGACCCGATGACATCAGATGATGACGATTGAACCCTCAATTGCTTCAATTTAGATATAGGGAAGTATAATTATACATATTAAATGAATATTAGTCGCGGCTTACCATAACATGAATTCACATCATTATATAACAATAATCCGATATTGATACTATTATTACTATTATTATTATTATGGAAATTTAATGATATTGCCAAGGAAGAAGGAAAGAAAAAATGATTGATGAATGTATCTTCTTTTGAGATTTTTCAGTTAAAGTCCTTTTATTCTCAAAAAAGGGGGAAATGTTAAATGGTTAATTATGGAAATTCATTTGGAATGTTAATCGATAATCATTTTTCTGAGTTCTATGCCTCAGCCATCGTGTCTAGTTGACATGCGCTAGTTGTGTGTGTATTTTTGGTTCACTACTGATAGGAAAATTAGTATACCATATCAATTAATCCCTTTTAATATAACCCTTTAACACTCCTATAAACCAATGTAGTAAAATATGCTGCTTAAACAACTAAATTATAATAAGATTAATCAATAATCTCTAAGCAAAGATGTAAAGTTTACCCAAGCCACTGTGGAATTTGCAGGGGTTGCTTATCTTAATCAAAATGCCCTTTTGAGGTCAGGTTGATCTAGGGAAAGCACATTGACCAACAAAACAGGTACATTGCATCAAGTAATTATATAAGTACATAGGTAAGTATTTTATGTAATCGCCTGATTACTAATGATTGGATGCTAGTTGTTTATATTGTAAGATGATTGGTTATGTTATAATCTTCCTATGTCCCACCTACTATGTACAACCCACAATTTATACTATAAGAATTGTGCCCCAATACAATGGAGGCAGTTCTGTTCTAATATTGATCAGAGCTCTTGTGGCTACAATAAAACTTTCTTTAATCTGCAGAGATAGTGTGTGCACTCATCCTTTGGGAGACTGAGACGTTATTCCATATCAGTTGGTGCCGAAACCCGGGACCTCACGCCGCTACTTTGGACGGGAGAATTGCAATCTGTATTCTGGCTGGACAGGTGGATCACTACTACAAAAGCGCGCTGCAGGTGAGAATTCCCTGTTGTTTGGGTGGTCATCCACTTTGGCCTGTCAGTAACTTCTTGTTCCTGTCCAGTAGCGTCTGAGGTATTTATTTTAGCCTTTATTTTATCCACTCTCCCAAAGGGTATATAGTAAATGTACGTAAGGTATTAGAGTTTATTTCAATGTTAATAAAGTTTTACTGTCATGTAAATATTGATGATATTTCTGGTCTGTTTCCTGAGAGAGCCATGTAATATACTATTGTTACTATTGTTTACCTAATCAATATATCACTCACACTCACTGCCAGTTTCTCCTGTTCAGTGAACATTTCACAAGCACAAGCTAATGAGATGGGACAGTGGTATTAATATTGCACAGCACTCTGAGCAAACATATTGGAATAACCAGATAAAAATTACAAATAGACATACGGTTATTATCATTAATTGTTTGAACTAATAACTTAGTTTAGAAAAATAAGTTTGAAAAGTGATAAGAAACTTAGTATCATTCATATATATATATATTTACACTGAATATTGTTAACTCATAAGTTGGTCTGACGAGACCCACATTTATTTCCTGTAATAAAATAACTCCAAAGAGGAAATGGGGAATGTCCATAGCAATTGTGCTAAATCCGGCAAAACCCCACAGAAGGAAATTAAATGTGTTCAATACTCAGAAGGGAGTCCGATGATTTATATGATTGATACATATGGGCAACCAGAATTCAATATATGGACTAGATGGAGATCTGTTTTGCCTGATCTACCAATCGAAGGCACATTAGATATTACTCTATTAAAGACTATATCACCTTGCTGTATCAGTGAGGAAGAACAGAAAATGTACTGTTCTTGGTTAGACGTAGCTGCATCTACCACTAATCCAGTATCCGTGACTCCTCTTATGCCTCGTGCCCCACCATCATATTATTCTAGTAAACCAAAATTATTAAATATGATGGATTGTGATGATGAACAAATGATAGCCTGCATGGCCCAGAGCCTGGTAGACCAAGCCCGGGCTGCCAGAGTTGCACAAGCAGCTCAGCCTTATGCATCCGTAACCACACCTTCCCCATTGCAAGCTTCTGCCCCAATAGGTCCCGATGCACCTTTATCCATGATCACAGATACTGGTTTTATAAAAACAAGCCCATCATCATCTGGTGCTAGTATAGATGAGAAGGTGCATGAAGGAACACTTGCTAGGACCACTGTAGTAAGAGAAGAATTATACCCAAATAGGGAATTGGAAGAATATTCTGACAAAACACCAATAATAGATACAAATTATACCAATGTAAGCACAGATAACATTATAACTGAAGGTAGAAGGCGCCTACAAAACAATCCCCCTGCTCAAATGTACCCCATGCAAGAAATCACAGGCCCAGGTAACCAGTCATGGAAGATGAGAAAACCTTACACTTGCACTGATTTGTTTGAGATAAATAAGCAAGTGGGTGAATATAGGAAAAATCCCAGAAGATCTTGGGAAATGTTAGATAAGATCTTTCATACACATCAACTATATGGTCAAGATATTCTACAAATCTTGCATACTGTATTTACACCTGCAGAGGTTGTAGAATTACTTAAGAATACTCAATATACTGGACCTAATCCAGAGTTCAAAATTGATGACGTACAAAATCAGTGGGATAAAATTCGTCACAATTATAAGGAAATGTTTAAGCAAACCCCTGATTGGAATACTATAAGCAATATACAACAAGGGTCAACTGAATCAGTAAGAGAGTATTATCACAGATTCAGTCAGTTGGTGAAAGATCAGAGTGGTGAAAAAAGTCTATTTGAAGTTCCTGAAGTAGCTATAATTCTTATCCAAACATTTGTTGATGGGTTAACTAAGGTGTTAAAAAGCAGATTAACCACTCAGATGCCTCATTGGAAAACTTTAACTATGGATAGTGTGTTAGCTGATTTATATCATCACGAGAAAAATCTAGAGGGGGCACAAAAGAAAAAGGAAGAAAGATTAATGCAGTTACAAATATCTGCTACAGAGAGAACTCTGAAAACCACAGGCACTGCTAACAAGGATGACAACTCAAAAGGGAAGGATTTTAGGTGTTTCAATTGCAATGGGAAGGATCACATTGCCAGGTATTGCAAGAAACCAAAGAAACAACAAAAGCAGGAAGAAGATAAACAGAGTTGACTAGATGATAGTGAAACTGTGCAATATATGGTTAACCCTTTAATGCCTTTAAACACTTCTTCCTTTTCCTCTAGAGAACCAGTTTTACACTGTGAAGTGGCAGGAGAAACTGTACCTTTTCTTATTGACACAGGTGCTTCAGTGTCTCTAATTAATGATAACTCATTCCTTCCCAAAACAGGAGAAAAATTGAAAATGGTTGGAGTCACAGGAAAACCTAATTTTCTTTCTATTTCAGATCCAACTAGGGTTACTATAGGTCCCATTACAACTGAACATTCTTTTCTGTTGTCAGCAGATGCCCCGATAAGCCTCCTGGGACGGGACCTGCTATGTAAACTGAATTGTACCATATTTTGTACCCCGGATGGAGTACATTTACAGGTACCCAAGGGTCATACGGAGGATGCAGTGAATTTATTGTACATGAGTCCAGATACCATATTGGTCTCCAAAATATTGGATCCGGCGGTAGAATCAATGTTGACAAAGGTCCCACCTAAATTGTGGAATACTGATTCTACTGAGGTTGGTAACATGAATCATGTCCAACCTGTACAAATTGACTTAAAACCTCACTGTATCCTCCCCTGTAAACCTCAATACCCATTAAAACCAGAAGCTGAAGTTGGCATAGCCCCAACTATTAAATCACTCTTGATACAAGGTGTGTTGAAGAAAATTCAGAGTCCATGTAACAGTCCTATTTTCCCCATCAAGAAACCTGGTAGTAAGGGACAGTGGAGGATGGTTCAAGATCTAAGGACCATAAATGAAGTGGTTGTACCATTACACCCAGTCGTTCCAAATCCAGCTACTATCTTAATGCAGATCCCAGCAAATAGTTCTTATTTTTCTGTCATAGATCTGTGTTCCGCTTTCTTCTCCATCCCCATTCACCCTGACTCCCAGTACCTTTTTGCCTTTACTTACAGAGGACAGCAGTATACATGGACTCGGTTGCCACAAGGTTTTCTAAACTCACCTACCATCTTCAGTCAAGCACTCAGTAACAACCTGGCAGATCTAGTGCTCCCATGCGGATCCATCTTGATTCAGTATGTGGATGACCTGTTGCTGTGTTCTGTTTCAAAAGATGAGAGTCTGGAAGATGCAGAAGCCCTTCTGTGCTTTCTAGCAGAAAACGGACACAAAGCAGCACTTGCCAAGTTGCAACTGTGCCAGACTAAGGTAGTATACATTGGACACTGTTTGACAAAAGGACTAAGACATCTCTTGACAGAAAGAGTAATGGCCATTAAACATATGACCATTCCCTATAACAAGAAACAGAGGAGACAGTTTTTAGGGATGGTTGGATACTGTAGACAGTGGATTCCTTGTTTTTCTTTATATTCCACACCACTGTATGCCCTTACCAAAGATACTGTCCCAGAACCTTTTGAGCATACAGAGGAAGTTCAAACTGCTTTTGTAGAACTGAAGGAAGCCTTGATCTCTGCCCCTGCTCTTGGTTTACCCAATTATGCTCTCCCTTTTCATCTTTTTTGCCATGAAGTACAAGGGCATGCTCAAGCTGTATTGACTCAACGTCATAATGATGCTAACAGACCAATTGCCTACTACAGCTCAGAACTAGACCCGGTTGCACGAGGAATGCATGCTTGTCTTAAGGCCGTTGCAGCAGCAGCATTTTCTGTGGAGAAATCTGCAGACCTGGTTCTCATGCACTCCTTGATTGTATGGGTCCCCCACTCTGTGTATGCACTGCTCAACTGCCAGAGGACCAAGCATGTCACCCAGGCCAGACTTACCAGATGGGAAGTGACACTCTTACAGCCAAGTCACATCACTTTACGCAGATGTTCCCAGTTGAACCCTGCTACTTTACTACCATATGAGACACTCTTGTCTCAGAGAGAGGGAGTGAATGGTGAGACTGGTGAATTTGACACAGACAGTGAGTTTGACAGAATGGCATGCCCTGATGAACATGATTGTGTACTTCACACGCAAACATTGACACTGCCTAGGGCAGATTTACAAGAAGAACCGCTGCAAAACCCAGATCTGGTGTTTTACGTTGATGGAAGTTGCCACAGGCAAACAGACACAGGAGAATTGAATTCTGGGTTTACAGTAGTGGATGACCACAATGTGGTCCATGCTGAAGCATTAGGAACACCACACTCAGCACAAAGAGCAGAACTAATTGCACTCACAAAAGCATGCCAGCTAGCAGAAGGACAACGTGTTAACATTTATTCAGACTCAAGGTACGCATTTGGTGTAATATATGATTTTGGTACTATATGGAAAATGAGAAATTTTCTCACTGCTAGTGGTTCTCCAATAAGCCACTCAGGAGAAATTGCTCAGTTACTTGATGCAGTGAATCTCCCAAAGGAGATTGCTGTCATCAAGTGTCAGGCTCATACCACTGGACAAGATCCAGTAGCAAAAGGAAACAACAGAGCTGATGCAGCTGCAAAAACGGCAGCAAGCAAAGTTTTAAACACCCATATGATGAATGTGATTGAAATCCCAAATTGGGAAAAACTGCAAACAATGCAAAATAATTGTTCTCCTCAGGAAAAGGCCCGATGGAAGGACATAGGATGCACCCAGGATTCAGAAGGCCTCTGGAGAAACGGTGAAGGTAAACCAGTGGCCCCAAAATCTCTGCTGACAGCGTTAGCAGATGCTGCACATGGTTTAACCCATGGAGGTAAAACCGCGATGCGAAATTTGGTATATACGTACTGGTGTGCACCAGGTTTCACAGTTATTGCAAAAAGAAAATGTTTGTCTTGTCAAACATGTCTCCAGCAAAATGCTGGAGGAGCTGTGAAAGCCCCACCTTCTCACCTCCCATCAACCACGGGTCCTTTCCAAATTCTGCAGATTGATTACATTCAACTACCTAAAGTTGGTAGATTGCAATATGTCTTGGTATGTGTTGATCAATTCTCAGGGTGGGTAGAGGCTTATCCAACAGCCTCACAGACAGCAGAAATAACTGCTTCAAAGATATGTAAGGAATTTGTGTGTAGATATGGTATTCCACAGATAGTATCTAGTGATCAAGGTCCTGCATTTACAGGTAAAGTGTTCCAAAAAGTATGTTCAATGATAGGAGTAAAACAACAATTGCATACTCCTTATCACCGACAAGCTAGTGGGAAAGTGGAAAGGTATAACCGAACCATAAAAGAGAAACTAGCAAAATGTTGTAAAGAAACAGGTATGAAGTGGCCAGATGCCCTACCTTTGGTATTAATGGATATCAGAATAACACCACGAGGTCTTTTACAGTTATCACCTTTTGAGATTCTGTATGGCAAGATACCTAATCACCCACTTTCACCCCCAGAAACTGCCCAGGCTGCTCAGAATACCTTGAATGTGGACTACGTCTTACGCTTGCAAAAACAACTAAAAGACATTGCCCAGAGTGTACATCTACAGCAACCACAAGTCACTTTGTCCTGTCACGAGGTGCAGCCAGGAGACTACGTGTTGGTACGTAAATTCTTGAGATCTGGTTCCCTTACAGAACGGTGGGAAGGTCCATACCAAGTCCTGTTGACAACCCCTATCAGCGTTAAGGTAGAAGGAAGAGGGACGTGGATCCACGCATCTCACTGCAAAAGAGTGCAACCCACTGCCGAGACGACATCTTCATCTGCGCCAGATAAAGAAGATCCAGCTGACATCATCTGTACCACACACCCTGAGCTGCACCCCTAAGTAAGTTTTTGTGGTCTGAGACAAAGCAGAAATACGCTTCTCTCAGGCTGCCACCTAAGTCGCTGCTGTAACAGCTGAAGATAATTCCAGCGCTGTTCTTCCATCGCGTGAAGAGAATAAAACAAAGAAGAAGATGTCACTCTATGAGCAGTTATATGGACCACATGCGAGCAAAAGACTCTGGGGAGCGGTGATAGGCCTATGTAGTCTTTTGGTGATAATGGTGTGTTTACACAGTTTAAGTGAATGTTCTACGTCCACAGATACTGATAATCCAATAATACCACTAGATCCATTCTTGGGAGGGAGGAAGAAAAGAGGTATCCCAGATGTTCATGACTGTATAGAGTACTATTGTAAACCTAATGGTTATGAAGCCCGGTGCATAGTTTGGTGTTTTGATGATAGAGAATTCCTTCGAGGTAAACGGGAGTTACATGAACACCTACAAGAGCCCTGGGACAATAAATTGTTAAATATGCATGACACTATAGCCAAGCGCACAGGAACTAAAGATTGTTGGATATGCACTCTGTAGCATCGGCGTCTCTGCCCCGCTCTAGGCAGAGACGCCGTCCTTCTCACCTCCCCGCTCCTGGCGCGGCGTCCTCCAGCGCTTCTCTCCCCGCTGCTTCCGGCACGCGCTCCTTCCCCGGCAGTGTGCTTAGGGCGCGTGCGCGCGCTCCCCCTCTCTTAAAGGGACCGCGCGCGCCGTCCTAAGGAGTCCCCGGCCAATTGCCGGAGGACCTGACATATAAAAGGCACCTCCTCCAAAATGGAGGTGCCCGAGCAATGTTGTAGCACTGTTCACTACTCTGCTTCAGCCCTCAGGTCCCGTTTCCAGTTACCTGCCAGATACCTGCCAGATTCCTGCCAGTCTGCTGTCTAATTCCTGCCTGTTATCCTGCTACCTGCCTGCTAGCCTGAGGTCCGACGGTCTGCCTTCCAACTCCTGTCAGTCTGTCTAAGGACCAGCTTGCCCGCTCACCTGGGAGCGCTCATCTACTGCCTGTCTGCTAGCCTACCAGGAGGCTCTGCCGTCACGTGCTGTGACCACCCGCCTGTCCAGAGACTCCTGCCCGCTCACCTGGGAGCGCTCATCTGCTACCTGTCTGTTGGTCTTCCTGGGGGCTCCGCCGTCACATGCTGTGACCACCCGATTATCCAGAGACTCTCGCCTGCTCACCTGGGAGCTCACGTCTATCATCTGCCGCCACAGGTCGTACCAATCCTTTACCCAGAGACTGCCCCGGTCACTTGCCGTGACCTCCTGCCCGTTCATCCAGAGACTGCCCCGGTCACTTGCTGTGACCTCCTGCCCGTTCATCCAGAGACTGCCCCGGTCACTTGCCGTGACCTCCTGCCCGTTCATCCAGAGACTGCCCCGGTCACTTGCCGTGACCTCCTGTCCGTTCATTCAGAGACTGTCCCAGTCACCTGCTGTGACTGCCTGCCCGTCTACCCTGGTCGCCACCCGCTCCCTTACAAGGACCGCCCCCTTGTATAGTAGCTCAGAGGTTCCGCCTCCCAGACCCGTTACACACTCATTCACCAATATCCTCAAAATCTATGCCTTTCTTAGCTACTCCTGTACCAATGGAGGAACTTATCCTGTCATTGGAAGAAACTTTCACATTCCCCACAAATCTAAGTGCTTCACGATATAACAACACTCGTGTGTCCCTTCCAATAGCAGGATGGACAGCTCCACCATGGTGGGTAGCGATTCGAGATCTATCCCTCATTACACCCCACAGCATAGCTGTATGTGGTCCAGGATCTACCAGCATACGATGTAATAGAATTAATATTACAAATAATGAGTTGGGATCCATACCTGTTAATCTAGAATCATTACAGGTTATATTTCTACCAAGTCATGTCCCCTATACATCAGAAAATAATGAAGGATCTACTCTATTCGGGGGCCTAGTATACGAATTAACCGAAGGAACATCAGGTTTGTTGCATGATTTAATAAATAGTTCAGGATATAATGAAGATACGAATACATGCAATCAAACAGTAAGAGGAATACTAAGACACCCCTGGTGCCCGTCCCCGAGGTTACAACCCCTCATATGGTATGCATCTGAAATTTCTTATAGGTTACTATCCCATTTAGGTGGAGAACATATCATTCTTCCAGAAAATATGTATTATGTTTGTGGAAGTTTTGCTTACAAATTTCTACCTTATGATGGTGTTGGTACATGTACCCTAGCAAGATTGACCCTAGCTACATGGACCATCGCCCATGATGAGATAGACCTTGATCAGATACCAAGACATATGATGCAGAAGAGAAGTGCTAAAACCCAGCCTTTGATACACACTCCATGGTACACAAAGTTTGGACTCACTCTCACAATTACAGGATTGGCTATCCACAATTCTCATAACATTGAACAATTAGCAGAATTGTTTGATAATGTCACAGATGAAGTATTCGATGCCATCCTAATACTAAACAATCAAACTCGGTTTCATGCAAAAGTACTAAATCAACATACTATAGTATTGGACTATTTAACAGCCAGTCAAGGAGGTATGTGTCAGATAATCGGTCCTGCCTGTTGCAACTATGTAGATGCCAATTTTTCAGTCAGAGTAGATAAACACATCGCCAAAGCCATGGAATTAAAAGAAAGATTCAGAGAAGAACATTCCCATGATGATGAAACCATTTTTAGCAGTTGGTTACAATGGTTGAACCCTGCTAACTGGTTTAAAGGTATAGGAGAATGGATTGTCGGTGTAGGTCACATGTTCCTACAAATTTGTCTGTTTGCTTTCATCATCATATTGCTCATAAAATTATGTAAGTGGGCCATAAACAAAATCCGAAGACCCAAGAACGTCTTAAACGTTCATCTCCTTCCGGCAAATGAAAATTCTGAAATACCTCTCCTTGCTCCTCCCCCTCCTTTTCGGAGAGAGGGCAGAAGATACTATTACTTTGATGTAGAGGTGTAAGTGACAAGTGATAATATTATTATCAGAGAGAGGAAAATGATAGGAAAATTAGTAAACCATATCAATTAATCTCTTTTAATATAACCCTTTAACACTCCTATAAACCAATGTAGTAAAATATGCTGCTTAAACAACTAAATTATAATAAGATTAATCAATAATCTCTAAGCAAAGATGTAAAGTTTACCCAAGCCACTGTGGAATTTGCAGGGGTTGCTTATCTTAGTCAAAATGCCCTTTTGAGGTCAGGTTGATCTAGGGAAAGCACATTGACCAACAAAACAGGTACATTGCATCAAGTAATTATATAAGTACATAGGTAAGTATTTTATGTAATCGCCTGATTACTAATGATTGGATGCTAGTTGTTTATATTGTAAGATGATTGGTTATGTTATAATCTTCCTATGTCCCACCTACTATGTACAACCCACAATTTATACTATAAGAATTGTGCCCCAATACAATGGAGGCAGTTCTGTTCTAATATTGATCAGAGCTCTTGTGGCTACAATAAAACTTTCTTTAATCTGCAGAGATAGTGTGTGCACTCATACTTTGGGAGACTGAGACGTTATTCCATATCAACTACCATATGTAGAACAGGTGTGCCATACGACTGGCTATAAAAGCCCATGGTACAGAAAGGGGGGGCTCTCTTGCTCTGCCCACCCCACAAGACACAGAATCTTCATGCTGAGAAGCAGATGACATGTAGGCCTGGACACATGCTGGACAAAGACATGATTTACCAGCCAGGAAGCAAGGAAAGATGGGTGAATCTCAACAATTAAGCTAATTATGGACAAATGGACAATTACTTTATAACTAATTATTGTATATACCTGCTGCAATCTGATTCTTTTTAATGGACAATCCAAGAATAAATAGATAAATTTTTTTATAAGAATATCGTGATATTGATACTTTGAGAAGTCCTCAGTAGAAAAAAATAATACAGGAAGAGTATTATTTTACAGTCTCCCATCCAAGTAATAACCAGGCCTGACCCAGCTTAGCTTCCGAGATCAGATGAGATCAGGCATGTTCAAGGTGGTGTGGCCATAGACAGAGACAAGCCTCTCACTTGCTGCTTTTCTACTTTGACGTCTGGCTGCCGGCTGCCCTTTCCAGTGCTCAGCAAGACCAGGTCCTTTTGTGCCTTCCCTTCTCTTCAATTTTTTTGCTGGCTTCCTTAAAAGGTCTTGTAGACACTGATCGGCTGCAGCGCTGTCGACGGAACGTCAGCTTCACGGCCAATGCCACAGGCCGGGAGCAGAGGCGAGACTCACCGGTAGACCCGGGTAGGGTGAGTAGAGCGCGGTTAGTTGCTTTCTAATAGCTTGCAGCCGGGGATTAACTTTTAATGAAAGGGAACAATCCCTTTGACTGTCTGCAGCGCGCCACACCTAGGAAGCGCACTCTCACACACAAGCCAGCATGCACACGTGCTCGCACGTGACAACACCCCCTATCTGCCCCTACAACCTCTCCGTCACCATGCGTCAGACTCTCCTGCCTGTTTTATAATTTCAGGGGCCTAGCAGGAATCACCCCCCCCCTCCCCAATTCCTTCCGCACCTTCCTTGCCTTCCTTGCACTGAGGTTAGCTCTTTGGCAGCCGTCTGGCTTGGTTAAACAAGCTTTTTTGCAGAGAAACATGTTACTTCTGCTGGCCCTCGCTAGGCGGCCGGCATCCAAAACCTTCCCTGGGAACCTGCTGAAAGCCTGCCCCCTTCACGGCCCTGAGTGCTTTTAACGCCATCATTTCCACACGGCGAGCTGCGGAGTCAATAAGCATTCCTAGCCGTGGCAAGGAGCTCGGTGTCAGGCCTGCGTGAAGGCGGCAGGGTAGCGTACTTAGCTGCCAACTGGCTCAGAGGCCTTGGGGCTTCCATCATCTAAGTTACTTAAGGTCGGTGTCCGGCAAGGCGCCGTTCCATGCTAGCCGAGCTGGGCAGTAGGGCAAAACGTCATCAAAATGGTCTACAGGACCCGGTGTTCCCAGGAGGTATCCTATCCAAGTACTGTCCGAGCCCAGCCCTGCTTTGCTTCCGAGATAAGATGAGATCGGGCGTATCCAAGGAGGTATGGCCAGTAGAAGCTGCTCGATCCATCGCCCGGCCAGCCTTTCTCAGGATCGCTTGGTGGCGAGCAATCTGGCCGTGACGGGGCGGGCTCCGAAGGGTCCATGCAAAGTTTGTGCCGTCCCTACAGGTGTGGTTTGTTTAGCAGTGATTCACCCGCCGAATCAGGTGTCTTCAAAAATGTCTCGACGCAGGGTCTCCTGCAGGCTAAACCCTTCATCGCGGTAATGTGACAGAAAGAGCAAGCTGGACCCGTAACTTGGGGGCGGAGCGAGACGTCCAGGGGTGAATGAAGGAAGAGGGTGAGATGGTTGCCAGTGACTTTGAGCTGCTCTTCAGGGGGGAGGGTCGTGTTGCCTGCAAAGGTCTTCTGCTTGGGGTTACCGGTGGTTGCCTCCAGCCACGCGGGAGACGCTGGTCCTGGTGAAAAGGAGCCTAGTATTAAAAGTAAAGAAGCAACAATGCTGGAGGCCCACGGTGATCAGAAGGATGCTGGTATTTTGCAGAGATGAAATAGCGCAAGAGAGAAAGGAAATGAAAAAAAGAAAAGAGAATGAATGTGTGCACTTGTGAAAGGGAATGGAAAAAAGGCATAGAAGAGAGTGCCCCCTGCTGGTGGAAGGAAGGAAAAAGCAGAAGCCTACAGCACCTGGTATTCCCAGGTGGTCTCCCATCCAAGTACTAACCAGGCCTGACCCTGCTTAGCTTCCAAGATCAGACAAGACCGGGTGTGTTCAGGGTGGTGTGCCCGTAGGCAGATACAAGCCTCTCACTTGCTGCTTTTCTACTTTGACGTCTGGCTGCCGGCTGCCCTTTCCAGTGCTCAGCAAGACCAGGTCCTTTTGTGCTTTCCCTTCTCTTCAATTTTTTTGCTGGCTTCCTTAAAAGGTCTTGTGGACACAACGCCCCATTCAGAGCCGCTGAGCTCACTGATCGGCTGCAGCGCTGTCGACGGAACGTCAGCATCACGGCCAATGCCACAGGCCGGGAGCAGAGGCGAGACTCACCTGTAGACCCGGGTAGGGTGAGTAGAGCGCGGTTGGTTGCTTTCTAATAGCCTGCAGCCGGGGATTAACTTTTAATGAAAGGGAACAATCCCTTTGACTGTCTGCAGCGTGCCACACCTAGGAAGCGCACTCTCACACACAAGCCATCATACACACGTGCTCGCACGTGACAACACCCCCTATCTGCCCCTACAACCTCTCCATCACCATGCGTCAGACTCTCCTGCCTGTTTTATGATTTCAGGGCCCTAGCAGGAATCACCCCCCCCTCCCCAATTCCTTCCGCACCTTCCTTGTCTTCCTTGCACTGAGGTTAGCTCTTTGTCAGCCGTCTGGCTTGGTTACACAAGCTTCTTTGCAGAGAAACATGTTACTTCTGCTGGCCCTTGCTAGGCGGCCGGCATCCAAAACCTTCCCTGGGCACCTGCTGAAAGCCTGGCCCCTTCACGGCCCCGGGTGCTTTTAACGCCATCATTTCCACACGGCGAGCTGCGGAGTCAATAAGCACTCCTAGCCGTGGCAAGGAGCTCGGTGTCAGGCCTGCGTGAAGGCAGCGGGGTAGCGGACTTAGCTGCCAACTGGCTCAGAGGCCTTGGGGCTTCCATCATCTAAGTTACTTAAGGTCGGTGTCCGGCAAGGCGCCGTTCCATGCTAGCCGAGCTGGGCAGTAGAGCAAAACATCATCAAAATGGTCTACAGCACCCGGTGTTCCCAGGAGATCTCCCATCCAAGTACTGTCTGAGCCCAGCCCTGCTTTGCTTCTGAGATCAGACAAGATCGGGCATATCCAAGGTGGTATGGCCAGTAGACGCTGCTCGATCCATCGCCCGGCCAGCCTTTCTCAGGATCGCTTGGTGGCGAGCAATCTGGCCGTGACGGGGCGGGCTCCGAAGGGTCCATGCAAAGGCTGTGCCGTCCCTACAAGTGTGGTTTGTTTAGCAGTGATTCACCCGCCGCATCAGGTGTCTTCAAAAATGTCTCGGCGCAGGGTCTCCTGCAGGCTAAACCCTTCATCGCGGTAATGTGACAGAAAGAGCAAGCTGGACCCGTAACTTGGGGGCGGAGCGAGACGTCCAGGGGTGAAAGAAGGAAGAGGGTGAGATGGTTGCCAGTGACTTTGAGCTGCTCTTCAGGGGGGAGGGTCGTGTTGCCTGCAAAGGTCTTCTGCTTGGGGTTACCGGTGGTTGCCTCCAGCCACGCGGGAGACGCTGGTCCTAGTATTAAAAGTAAAGAAGCAACAATGCTGGAGGCCCACGGTGATCAGAAGGATGCTGGTATTTTGCAGAGATGAAATAGCGCAAGAGAGAAAGGAAATGAAAAAAAGAAAAGAGAATGAATGTGTGCACTTGTGAAAGGGAATGGAAAAAAGGCATAGAAGAGAGTGCCCCCTGCTGGTGGAAGGAAAAAGCAAAAGCCTACAGCACCTGGTATTCCCAGGTGGTCTCCCATCCAAGTACTAACCAGGCCTGACCCTGCTTAGCTTCCAATATCAGATGAGATCAGGCGCGTTCAGGGTGGTGTGGCCGTAGGCAGAGACAAGCCTCTCACTTGCTGCTTTTGTACTTTGAAGTCTGGCTGCTGGCTGCCCTCTCCAGTGCTCAGCAAGACCAGGTCCTTTTGTGCTTTCCCTTCTCCTCAATTTTTTTGCTGACTTCCTTAAAAGGTCTTGTAGACAGAA